>NC_086234.1:6145000-7345000 GCF_036321145.2 Pelmatolapia mariae | reverse complement strand
CTGCTTCACAGGCCATTTCCAATACCTTGGGGTACAGGCTACTTCCTGACACACACTGGGACCAGAGGTTATAAAAAAGACACCAAATCTACTTTAGAGTTCCCTGTGACCCCAGTCACAGTCACAGACATCAAACAGTATCTACGCTCCAAAGAGATTCCCTTCCACGATGGCTACAGCTGCCTCCACATTCCCAGCATCTTTGTGGATTTGTCAACCAGGAAGGAGGTCTTCTCCCTGTTCATTGACAAAACCACGGGACAGTTTCTGTGCAAGGACACGCTGGTGGAGGGGAGCTGGGAGGACCTCCAGGACTGTTTGGAGGTGATGCAGAAGGACGAGGAAGAGTCTCTTAACCCTAATGTGCTGCTGGGGTATCCGGAGAGTGTGGAGGAGCAGGAGGAGAGAGAGAGGGAGCTGAGAGAGGTGCAGAGGATCTGGTCCACCTCTGTGCCACTCACTGACCTCCCAGAGGATGAAGCTCAGCTGATTAAAACCATGTTCCAGGTATTATTCTGTGTTATTTGTGATTCTTAATTCAAAAGTTGACACGAGCAGCTCATGAACAGCTTCCCCAGAGCTGTTGCCCTCACCACACATCTCCCTGCACTGATTACAAAGATCGGCAACAACTAACACACACACACACACATCCTCAGCTCTGTGACAAACATATGTGCACATACACAACCATTCTCATCCTCTGAGACTGCTAGTACCTGAATGTAAAGTCACTTTAAACATATATACATATTTATTTTGTTAAATATGGTGGTGTATGTACAAGATCTTACCTTTTCCTTTACAGTGTCATCTGGCGCAGTAATATTTGTCAGTGTTTTGTTTCAGATCACAAAGATCTCCAATGCAACCCTCAAGAAGTTTGGAGTGAGATTATTCAAGCCAACCAAAAGCCTGGTTTTCCCCTGGTTTGGTGGACCTGATTCCTCTTTAAAAGGGGTCAAGCTCCTATCAGCTCAAAGAACAGAAACTGACAAAGTCACATATAATGAAGCCACAGTCCCAAAGTCTAACTCCTATTACAACTTGTTTGGCCTCCCTCTTGTGGGACGTCTGGACTCGGAGGTGGTGGTGACGGGTCACGAGTTTGACACGATGGCTGTGAGTCAGGCCACAGGACTCCCGAGTGTTGCTCTTCCTCGTGGGGTCAGCTGCCTTCCTCCAATCCTGCTGCCCTACCTGGAGCAGTTCAAGCGGGTGACTCTGTGGCTGGGGGGAGACATTCGCTCCTGGGAGGCGTCAAAGAGCTTTTCTCGCAAGCTGGGCATCAGGCGTTGCTCCCTTGTGCGGCCCGGTGAGTACCGGCCGTGTGCGGTGGAGGCTCTGGCCCGAGGTAAAAACTTAAGCAACATCATTAAAGCCTCGATCCCAGCGGCCCATAAGTCCATAGTGTCCTTCAAGCAGCTCAGAGAGGACGTTTATGGGGAGCTCGTCAACACAGATCAGGTGGCTGGAGTGAAGTGGACGAGGTTTTCTGAGCTCAACAGGATTTTGAAGGGACACCGCAAGGGAGAGCTGACTGTTTTTACAGGTACTGTGTTACTAATAATGATGTTTTACGACTCAGGAACTAATTAGTTGGTTTTTTTTTTAAATCCCAAGAAATCATAACCAAAATTAAGTAATTTCTTCCCTTTTTAAAAGTGATACAAACAAAACTCATAGCACCATAAAACAGGAATTCTGTGGTAATCAATATCTCTGTGGATAATGGATCTTTCTTCCACCACTTCTAGGTAGCCAAATATCAAAGCCAATTTGTAAGCAAGCAGATTTAAATTCAGTCTTTTATTGTTCTGCATTCAAGCCCTGAGTTGTGATCGAGTTTCACAACTGAACAACAAAACAAAAACCATACCTGATTGAAGTTTGGATGATATCTTCTTCAAGATGGTCTCATTTGTCAGTGCTGCAGCACTTTCAAAACTGCTCCTGTTTTTCCCTTTTCTGACTTCTCCAGCATTGTGGCTATTTTTGGATCAGTCAGTGAAAGTCCCAACATGCTTCTTTATATCTGCAATTTCATCATGGAACTTCAAACATGTGAATAAAAAATCCACTTCCTGGTGTCCCAAGACCTTTGAGAGGTGTCCCATTGTGTGCCACTATGATTGCTTTGCATTAACTCAGTGAATGAAATTTAAATTGAATCATCACTGTTATGACACTGAAGAAGACCCACTGCATTACTTAGTTGAATGAATGCTAAAAAGCTGTGGAAGTCATGCAGCACTGCTCAAGGACCTTGAACGGGAGATAGGCTGACTTAAATTCAGCCACAATGTTTGATAAAAAAATCAAACCGCGTACTTTCTTCAAAGGAACAGGATGTAAAACACACAGCTGGCCAAGTTTTTACTTTTCACTAAAGTGTCCTGAAGTATGATGGCTTTTTAGTTTACCAGTTTTAATATAAAGTACAAGTACTAGCTTTATTAACCCAGTACGCAATCATGATGTTTCTTCACCAGGTCCTACTGGAAGTGGGAAAACCACCTTTATCAGTGAGTTGGCCCTGGACCTTTGCATGCAGGGTGTCAACACTTTGTGGGGCAGCTTTGAGATCAACAACGTCCGTCTAGCCAAGATCATGCTGACACAGTTCGCCATGCAGAGGCTGGAGGAGAACCTGGAACAGTATGATTTCTGGGCAGACAAGTTTGAAGAGCTGCCGCTTTACTTCATGACTTTCCACGGGCAGCAGAACATCAAGTAAGTCTTATTAGTACTTCAGGGATCCATTAAGTTCTTTTATTGAAGAGGTTTGCTTTGTTTTTGAACATAATCTTGATAGTTTGATCACTTCTTGTTGGAGTGTGGTTGCTCAGTCAGTATATGACTACGTCTACATTAATCCGGATAAATTTGAAAACTGCGTTTTCGTCTAAAAATGATCCACGTCCACACTATCGTTTTCAATCGTTTGAGAACAGTTGTTCATCCACACTGAAACGACTGAAATGCTTACATTCCTGTATTGCGCATGTGTGAAACGTAAGACGATTCGATCTGCGTTATTTCTGTCTGCCGTTTTTTTACTTTCCGGCTCTCTGAAACGTCGCGGCAAAATGACGAGGAAAAGTACCGAGTTTTTTAAATGGACTAACAATGAAGTGGAGTTGTTGCTGCAAGTAACACAAAAGTACAAAGTTGCAAAAGCGAGTGAGAATTAAAGAATTTGAAGAAAAGCTATCTGGAGCATGTACAAACTCATATTAATCTTTAATAGGGCTGTCAAAATTGAGAGCAAACAAAATAACTGCTGTATAATGCCCTCCGCTATCTTAGTTTAATTGGTTACATGACTGCATCATATGACTAAAATGCGTCATCGTTTCCGAAAGTCTCTGTTTATGCAGTCTACACTGCCTTTCCAATGTATACGCTTTGGTGAGCATTTTCAAAAAGCTCAGTTTTCCTTGACCGAAAACACCATCTCAGTGTGGACAGAAGGCCAAAACGGAGAGAAAAAGATATGTTTTCAAACGAAAACATATTAGTGTGGACATGGTCTAAGACCCTCTGACTCCTGTCCAATTTTGCCTACAGGACAGTGCTGGACACAATGCAACATGCTGTCTACCTCTATGATATCAACCATGTTGTCATTGATAATCTGCAGTTCATGATGGGACAAGAACACCTCTCAGTAGACAAGTAAGATAAAAAATGTTGTTTATCTGGTGTGTGATGATGTCATGTTAGTGCTGTTATTGGTGTGTTAATGCTGTATGGAAATACAATGTTCTCATGTAACTCAGGTTTGCAGTCCAGGACCACATTATCGGGGTTTTCAGGAAGTTTGCCACTAACAGCTCCTGTCATGTCACCCTGATCATTCATCCGAGGAAAGAGGAGGATGACCGAGAACTGCAAACGGCATCAATCTTTGGTTCTGCTAAGGTAAGGCAGCGAAAGCTTCAGTTCAGTCTGGTAGAAAATACTGAAGGAACAGTTGAAAATTACAAATTGTTGGCAGACAGATACTGCATATTTAATGTACAATGTTCAATTATCCTCTTAACATAGTCACCAGTGACCTGGTCAGCTTCAAATGTGCCCTTTTTGTGGGTATTTCCCCTATCTGGCATTCGCAAATTTAAATATTTTAACAGGAGAACTAAAAGGCCCAAAATAGAATCACTGCATCGATAGGTTATTATTGTGAGAGTAATAATAATTTTGTTCATACTCATCAAAATAGCATGGGTATCATTCTATTTTGATTTTTTTTAAATCAATATCTAAAACATTTTAATAAATAAGCACATCTCTTGACTTGCTGTTTCAATAAAAATGCATATATGATTGCTGTCTTCACAAATCTGCAGTTTTCCAATTTAAGTAAGACACGTCTTGACTTTTAACTCCTTCCAGGCCAGCCAAGAGGCCGACAACGTCCTCATACTGCAGGAAAAGAAGCTGGTGACGTGTCCCGGCCGCAGATCCCTGCAAGTGACCAAGAACCGCTTTGATGGAGACGTGGGCATCTTCCCTCTGGACTTCATCAAGTCTTCGCTGACTTTTTCCACTCCCATCAAAGGAAAACACAAGCTGAGGAAGGTCAACACCAAGCCGGAAAACGAGGGGGAGGACGAGGTGACTGCAGCGGCGTCAAAGAAGGAGGAGGTTAAAAAAGACAAGGTAGAGAAAGTGAAAGGAAACACAAAGACTCCACGAACTGTTAAAAGTCCTGCAAATGGAAACGGAGCCATTCAGAAGTGAAATTTCAGAGTATTCTCTCTGTTGATCAGGGATTTGAATGTTAAAGCTCAACCAGACTCTTTGTATGAAAGATAATGTTCGACAGTTGTATGTCAAAAACAGGAGGTTCAGCTAAGCTAAATACAAGTACATAAATATGAACATGCATATGAAATGTATGAATTAACATCCCTGAATCCAGAATATGCCAGGTAGTGAAACGTGTTTCATCATGGAATGAAGTACGTTACAGACAGAATGTGAAATAATGACAGCAAAGTGTTAAACTAGTCTTCAAAGCTTTTCTGTTCAATGTAGTAAGACTGAATTTGTTAAGTGTTGTTTAACCTATTCAAATAATAATGTGACGCCAGGAACTACTGATTAAATAACACTATCACTGTCTGCTTAGAGGCATAATACAAACCCCTGCACATTACCACAATGTGTTCTCTACTGACTTTTTGTACAACAATGATTTGTTGCTTTTTATAATAAAAACCCCCAACAACTTCTAATGCAGATCGTGATGGTGTTTTCTATCTGTGGTCACCAGGGGGCGTTGTGTGCTAAGAGACTGGAGTTTAGTTAACTTCAGATAATTGTTGAGCAGCAAATATCAGCCGTCCTAATTCCAAGTGGCAGTGATCACTGACTACAGACATATGTGTTTGATTTAGTCGCTGCTACAGCAGCGACTGCCTTAACAACTTGCTAACGATTTGTTCCATATGTCTGATTTATAAATGACTACAAGCGTGACAAAGCTCAGTTATGCACATTAGGAAAAATGTAGTTTAATTCTGCACTCTTTGGTTAAACAGCAAGCTGTGTACCCCTCTTTCCTTGCTGTTTGACTGAGTTTCAGAGTTTGTTTGTTCCCCTTTACCCTCCTGTGAGCCTGCCTTTGAATAATGATAATTAAGTTCAAATAACACGTATTGAAAAGAAGAGTACTAAAGGTTTTAGCACACTTGCCTTTTACTTACCCTTCATTGTCCAACCTTGGCCTTCTCCAATGTCAAACCACACAATGCATTATTTAGAGTGGGTGACTTTAAATAAATGCAAAGTGTTTTTAAAACATCTTCCTATGAATATTTCATGGGTAAAGCCAACTGCCCTGCCTCGGTTGCGCTGGTGTGGGGTTACGAGTAGAATCAGCAGCTCTCAGAAGTGAAGAAAGTCTGCATTGCGCTGTGTCGTGGGCTGCTGCAGGACGTATTGATGGCTGAAGTGTCGCACTTTATCACAGTCACTGCAAACCCATATAAATTTCAGGTTTATGATTTAAAGGGTTAGTGGTTCAATGTGGGAATATGAAAGTGCCTGTGTGTTTTATATCAGGGCCTTTGGTGATTTGCAACCTTGAAATATGCACTGAATAAATCAAGTGTCACTGTGGGAATCACACAAGTGTAAAATCAAGGACCAAAGGTGCCAAAATGGGGAAAAAAAAGAACTACTGACTAAATAAAAAATCAAATTTAATGCACTAGATACATTTAAAATAAGTCTAGATTTTCATAAAGTTTTTTTTCTGTTATTTCGTATTTCTGTATTTTCTTTTATAGTTCCTTTATGTTTCAATATAAAACGAGCTGGCCAACACCAAAAGTAAACACAGTCCTGTGGAAACTTTTTTTCACTGGACTATTATTGCAACACCTTGATTAATCTATTCAGCTGTAGATTTCCTTTCATGCTTTGGGTTTGTTCCATGGCCCAATTTGGGCCAAGCTTCGGTCTCACAGATGGCCTCACATTTGATTCTAAAATACTTTGGTATATAGAGGAATTCATAGTCCACTCAGTGACTACAAAGTGCCCTATACCTGTAGCTGCAAAACAAGCCTGAATCATCAACCCTCCTGTGCTGTGCTTTGACAGTTGAGCTATTTGTGCTGATAATGCTGTGCATTATGGCCAACATCTCCACTTTGGTCTCATCTGTCCACGGGACATTGTTCCAGAGGTCCTGTGGTTTATTCAGATGCAGGTTTGCAAACAAAAGCCGTGCAGCCATGAGAGAAGCGGCTTTTTCTCGGTGACACTTCCAAACATGCCATGCTGTTCAGTCTTTTTCTAATTGTGCAGTCATGAACTTTAACGTTTAGCATGCTAACTGAGATCTATAGAGTCGGTGGTGTAACTCTTGTACTTTGTCTTCGAGTTAGACTGTTTGAAACTGGAGTGAATTTGCTGGAAAGTCCACTCCTCGGGAGATTGTGGCATAAACTTGACTGATTGACTGACTGCTTTGGTCCTCCATATGTAACACCTTAGGATTATAGGAAGGTTGAGGCAGTCTTTGCACTCCAGATGCATAGCTGTGCTATGACTTATGAAATATCAATCTAACCTGAATGTCATACATATGTATAACAACATGCCTACTTTGTCTTCAAAATCTTTCAAACCAAGTGCCTGAATTACTCAAAATGCAACTCAGCTGTTGAGAGTTTCCGTTTTTCCTTCTAAAGTTTTATTTATTTCCTTTAAAACCTGTACAAACTCTGGAGCAGGAAAAGGGTTTTGTACAGCTTTTTACTTTTAGTAAAAATGAGTGAAGTTGCTCTTTAGTACTTTTGTCCTGTTGTTTGCCTCGGTGTGGACTTCGCAGACACTGGGACCTCTCTGTCTGCCTCTGATTTCTTTGCTGGCTCCATCTTTGACAGACCAGTCCAAGGGAAGCTCCTGGCACCAGACTCATCTTACACGAGGTATGCGCAGCCTCGAGCTTCTCGGATAGCTGAAACTGTAAAATATTGTTGTAAGCTGTAGGAATAATTCCTATGTGTGTTTGATGAACCTAAATCACTGTGTATGAGACAGCAGGAGGGAGACAGGTCTTTGTATAGAAGCTCCATCATTTTGTTCTCATTTCTGCTTTTCTGACCCTTCTGTTAATGCTGAATATTTTCTGTGAATGTTTTACTGCTGTGTAAGAACACACTGCTCGCCATAATAGCTCCAGGCTGTGTGCTGGATGGGTCCGTGTGTCCTTTTGACTGTGTGGGTGTGGGATATGGCCCGAGAGATCTCTGAATGGGGCTCTTTGTGTTTTAAGACATTACTGCACCCAGATGATGGTGGCTGTGTCGCCCGCCAGCTCCTTAAAAATCACAAAAATGCACAAAAAAATACAACTGAGCTAAATGAATGCAGACACATGAATGTACAGTCATAAGCTATAGGATTACTGAGCCTCATCCAAGTAAGCTTTTAAAAATATCTAGAGTTTCAATTCTTCTTTTTCCTCTTGTAAACAGGTGGTGAAAATCCAAATTAAATACAGGAATCCCTTTGTGTAGCAGCACAGCACTCTACGGCTGATTGTTCTCTTTTGTTGTGAATGGCCTGTGCTGATCAGAGCTTTGCATGCCTATTCAAATAGTTGCCATCTGGAGAGGGGAGGAGATGAAACAACTCCAGTTATGAAGCTTTTAATCATGAAGGCAACAAACAGTGCAGGGACCAAAAGGATGTGAATTAAATGAGGCTGAGAAAAGATGTTTCAGCTGCTGATAAACCCTCTTCCTATCTTTCTAATAAAAACATCATCAGGTGTCAGAATTAAAAGTGCCAGCCCACACCACAAAAACGGAACAAGAAGCTTTACATCAGTCAGGGAGAAATAAACTTGCATGCTGCTCCCTGCATGATCCGATGAATGCATGACATGCATGCATAGCTCTCCGCCCCATTAGCTGCCCTTCATTAAACCCCAACTATTTCGACCGAGTCTGGAGGTAATTTCAGGACCTTCAATCAGAGTTAATCAGCTGGGCGCTTTGGTCCTGCGGTGAACTTGGGATCATATTTTTGAGGCTTTTCTGCTGATGTTGGCCTCCATGACAGGACTGTTTTCACTGCAGGAAAGTCAGCTCAGAACACAATAGAGTTTGGAGGTATTTTTAGATAAATTAGGCAACAGTGAAACCACAAAAACATGTTCCTGGTTAGGTTTAAAGTATTAGTTTCATAGAGTCATGTTCCTTGTATTATCTTTGGTTCCTATTATTGTCCTCAATTTTCCTTTTTCGCGTGTCTCCTGTGTTCCCCTCTGTCTGTCCCCCACAGTTTGGTCTTGCTCTTTTTTTCAGTTTACTTTCTGTTTTATTTTGAAGGTCCGCATGTGGTTTTTTGTGCTTTTTCTTCTCTCCTTTGATCTTTTTTGAGCCATCAGTGACTGATTGAGTTCACCTATCCTTGTTCTGTAATCAGTCTGTGTCTGTTCCTTCAGTCTTTGTCAGTTTATCATCTCTACACATTATTTTTACAGAATCTCCCTGGTAATGGACTTTGGTTGTTTGGTTGTTATCACTTAACCTGCCTCATGCAGCTCGTTTTGTTTACTTTTTGTTTTACAAAAACATTTACACACATTTGCGATCTGATGAATGCATCGGTGAGAACACTTGAGTCGGTATCTTGTCCAGGGATACTTTGCCACACAGACTGGAGCAGCCAGACATCAATCCACCAACCTTCCATTTAGTCACCCCCCAATCCATCTGATGGTCTCCTGCTCCACTTTTCTCTCACTCATGAGGAAGATTCAACGATACATAACAATATCGCAAATAATTTACATTTAAGAGATAGACATCATCATACAAACTCTGTATCTAGAACCTAGTTATTCTTTCACTACTGTGTCCAGGGTAAAAAACAAAAACAAAACACAACAGCTAAGCTCTTAGTTCTTAAGCCAATGTGAACGAGAAGTCCTTTTTGTAATCATAAAGACTTGAACATTTAGATTTTTATTACATCTGAGGAAACAATACAATACAATGCAATCAAAAGTTCCCAAACAAAAGCTCGCTGCAGGATCAATTTTGCATCCTTACCAGCTATCATTCACTTATACTTTACCCTATGCACTTTTAAAACATATCAAAACATTTCCTTATGCCATTTTAGTCCATAAACCCCATTAGAACCAATCGCAGGAAATATTATTTGAGCCAGACTCACTGTAGAATAGAAAGTGTCACAGAACATGCTGAGAGAACACCGAATGCTAGAAGGGGCACTCTGAGTATGTAGAGCAAGTTCAACAGTACACTGAGTCTGTGACATTACAGAGATCTGTTTTTGAAACAGTAACTTTCCTCATCCATTCAAGTGCAAAAGTGGAGGCCAGACCAGAATCACCACATTCCTGTCCTTGCATTAGAGGCACTGGCTATAAATCTTAAATGTTCATAAACAGAAACCATTCCCATTATAGCGCTATAAAGTGCATGCCTCATTTCTCTGTGGTTTTGCAGTTAGAGCGTGTTCAGGACTCATGTAGCATGCGGATGGACCAGAGGCCATTTCAGACTCATAGCTGATTCAAGATGCCCCACCACCCCACCCCTCCGGGTGGTGTCAGGACATGAGGGAGGTGGGGTTTACGCTGCCTCACTCACGTGCACTCATCACGTTTGACCCACATTAGCCAACACTATGCCTGCTGTTGCTGCTGTGTATATTAATAACCAAGCTCACATTCTCCTCTCTGTACTCTCACATCATGAAGGAGCACAGTTTTCTGCCCATTATTTGAAACTTAAAAGATATTTTGTATCTTTTTTATTACCAATAAAGAAGTTAATTGAATGATGAATTCATCCAATTACAAAGGAGATTCTTAGGAAGTATTTTTCTGTGAAATAAAGCTACTGAATGACAATTTTCTACATGACTATTTTGGTGTTAGTATTGAATAATACTTAATGCACCTTTGCACATGCGTGACTTAGAGGAAATGTAGAGATTTTGAAGTTTGCAGACCTTGCTGAGGTGGAGGAAAATGCAGTCGGGGGTGAACTGGACCCCTTGGAGAATGTCTGCAGTGCTTTGCTTCTCTGTGTGCGGCAGTCAGAGCGGTTCACCTACAAACATCTAAAGGTCAATGAGCATGTATGGCTTTTGGGTGCACTTGAGGATTAAGTATGTCTCACATCAGGTCCTGCATTCATGCAGTTGCTATTATTAAATATTTATATTTCTTATTGATCTTGGTTCTGTATCAATTTCTCTATTCCTATTTACATTGCCTTGTGATTTTAAGTATTATTTATCAGTTTTGTTCTCCTTTTAATAGCTTAGCTATTTGTCTTCATTCTATAGCAATGTCCAAGTCATTTTTATTTCTTTATTTATTTTTCAGACCTACTTTGAATGAAAGTGTTTTGCACAATGGGGCAAAAATGAATACAGAAATTTTAGCAAGGATTCTAGTTAGGAGAAATTAACAGGGTGACAAAGAGAGAAAATGATACAGAAATCAATCGGTCTTAAAATTAATGAATCAATTCAATTTTTATTCATTCATTGATTATATTACTTCATAACATTAATAATGCTTACTGTTATAAAGGTAAATAAATACAAAAGAAATTTATTGCATTGAATGAATTAGTTAGGAAGCAATTTATAACCCACCCTATTTTAATTTTAATTTTGGCAGTTATGGTCTTCCATACTGCTCATGTCTGATATGCTTAACTGTCATGTAGAATTAGTCACAGACATTTAGCTGACCACCCACTTCCAGTGACAGAGCGGTACTGTAAACACCTGCCGTCTCACTGTGCTCGACTGGCTATAGACTGCCTTTTAAACATGAGAGGAAAACCTTTTGAGAGTCACCAGCATGCCCTGTTCTTATGTAACACCCAGATCTGGCCAAAGAGAGTGCTGAGGGGCTTAATCTGCCCTGGCACCAAGGGTGTGGAGGCTATTCAAGAGCCCCGAGGGGATCGGGGAGGGTGCACAATCTTAGATGGCAGTTTTGGCTCTTTTATTTGCTGTAAAACTCAAAAAGGTTAAATGAGAGGGTAGGTGGGGTGACAGTAAGAGCATAATAGCAGTAATAAGAGAGGAGGTGCTGTGGTTCTGGTCAGGAATGTGGCGTCTGTGGCTAAGCGAATGGATGACGAAACTGTTAAATGGCGCTTTGAAAGGCAAGCATCTCTGATTTTAATGAGAGAAGGGCCTCATTCCTCTTCAACAAGTGGTCAGAATTAGTGTCCTACTTCGGAGACAAGTGAGGCTCCTGGCAGAGACCCTACACCTCACACCAAACTTTCTTTTAATTTAGCCTGAGAGAGAGAAAGACAGAGAGAGAGCGAGAGAAAGAGCAAGATGGGGACAGCTCTGCTGAACAGCCAACTGGGCATACTCCACAGCCAGGCCAAAGAAAATGTCCATTCACTCTCAAATTAGCCGTCTGCATGGCCACCTTGAAAGGAGGCCCCTCTGTGCCTAATCTTCTCAGACTGTGTGCACACACTGGCTGTCTGCTTCATGAGCGCCTGAGCACTGAAACCACAGCAGTTAATTGAAGCATTATCAGCATAAGCATGGTCAGTTAAGCTGATTATCTAACTGTGGACTATCCTCCTTAAAGACACATAAAAAAAACAGGGGACACATATGAATCCTGCATGTTGTCTTTAAAGGCCATCAGTTTGGCACTGTGCAGGAAAATACAGAGCAGCAACTGTGGATTGTTGGATGGATAGAGAAGATTGTTTTTCATCTCTACTGAATATTCCCCCCATGCTCTCCATCAAATTATTGTACATTTTAATTAAGCTCCTCAATTACAAAAGGACAACGTTTGATAATGAGGATCAAAGTGAGTGCACTATTCAGTAAATGACAAAGCAGCTCCCTTGGCACACAGATGCTGAGATTAGATGGCTGAGGGAGTCTGGCACCTCACAGCTCCAGCCAACAATGACAAAGGAAGCTGAATTCCTGGAGAAAATAATAATGCAAAGCTTCTGTGGAACAATGCCAGAAACATTAATAATGCTATCAAGCGATGTCCTCTGACTATCCATTCGATGCTTCAGAAATACTTCACACATTGCTCGTGCATAGCATCTGTTTCTTGAAGATTAGTAAAGATAAGGAGGGACACACATGAGGACTGGTTGCTTTGTTATTATAGCACATGTGGAAATATTCATAATCGACTTGTCCTTGATTAGGACAAGCACAAGAAACATGTGCTCAACATCAACCATATGTGGGTGACTGATAAGAACAACGACAGCTTCTGTTGACATATGGTCCACTGCTTGACCTCATCTTCCGTCCATCAATATTTTCATTACATCACCTTTCTCACTCTGGGCAGTATTTTGAGAGTATAGTACTGTATTTTGAATACATTTTCTTTCCCCCCCCTTTTTTTTTTCTTTTACTTAAAGACGTTTGAAGTGCAGGCTTTTGTTTTTTACCTGTTGAAACCCATTTTAATATACTTGACATCATTTTAAGCGTAATTATTTTTATTAATGTAGTTATTAAACAGTTATAGCCTGTTACTGTAATGTAACAAATTCTATTTAGTTTTACTCTATGTCCATTTGATCCAATATTATCAAGACAACAAACATGTTGAGGCCTTAATCGTGTTAAAATCGCAAGTTCGAAACCCTTTCTGGCTTCACTACACCAGCTTACATTATATCCTGTTACCTGTCTGGTTAGAGTGTACATAGCTCTACCCCTTTGGCCTGGTAGGCCTTTTACCTCCTTACCACCAGACTGAGAACAAAGAACCTGTAAGTTAAGAAGACTCTGCTTAGCCTTTTAACAGATTATCATGCAATGAAACGAGATCTTTCCTCCCTTGATGTTTGGTTGTGTTACACTAGATCCCTGTATTGTTAACTTTAAAGAAATGGAAATGCTAAGATGGTGGATGCATTAGTGACACAAATCCATGTTATCCTAATTTATAGGATCATTTCAACAACATGACAGCAGTGTGATTTGGGTTGATCCTTGATTGTATTTTTTTCTCATTTAAATGCAAAGGAAAAAAAAATCATTAATTCAGTCAAGTCATCCATTAATTTATCCATCTACCCTCCATCTGTTAAATCTACCTTCCACACAGCCGTCAGGAGAAACTTAGATCTGCTGAAGTTAAACTGTCTGGTGAAATCACCACCCAGATGGAAACCTTAACAGACTGATAATCTCTCTGCACCTGAAATTCTCATACTGTGGTCCGACTCGCGGGGCATGGACACTCAGAGGGAAAAAAATGTAAGTGTTCAGGAAACTCTTAACTATGGCTCCAGTATTGTGTAACTTGTGTAATTATCACTCTTATTAGCTCTGTACACTTTTTGTGGTGTCTAGTGGGTAATTAAGCCAAATAAATTCAATGTCCATAGTGTAACTCATAGTTTAGATGTCATACATCATCCTGTGCCCTTACTTTTAGTCTTTTCTTAGGTCAGTTCCTTAGTTTCTAGCCTAATTTAGCATACCAAATTTGCCTTCATTACTATTATGGTTCATGACTTCTGGTTAATCACACCAAAAGTTATTAAGTTATTTGAAAGCTCATATAGAGGTTAAAAGTAAAATTATTTATTATCTCAAAGGTCTATAGTACTCTGGGTAGCATGGTGACAGAGTGGTTAGCAGGAGGGTCCCGGATTCAAGGGGCCCCCCGTTGTGGAGTTGTCCTCAAGGGAAAACATGCTTGAATTTTAGAAGCCTACACATCAGTTTACATGTCAGTTTACGTGCCAACCTTCAAAATTTGGCCTACCAGTGTCTGTGTATCACGTGAAGTTTGAAGTTACGATTTGGTTTAAATTAAGTAATAATTTGGCCAAGCTGCTGTTTGTTACCACCAACCCCCAAAGTGTAATGAACAAGAATACCAAGAAGCAGAATTCTCCCTTAATCTGGTCAACTAAATAGCATAAATTGCTGTCAGTTGTATTACTCAGTGACATAAAAATGTCTGTTTCACATTATTCAATTTTGATTTAGCTCATTTTGCTTACAGCTTGGGGCCATCATCTGTTGGTGTTTATATTAACAATCTTTCAGTTTACTGTTGAATCATAGGGCTGGTAAGCAGGACAAAGAGTACAAACACATGACATGTGGTTTACTTCCCCCCTCTCTACATGGTATGATCATAGCAGATGAAGATAAAACACGCACTGTGTTTAGGTTCATGCGTCAGCAGGTCATTCCCATTGCTTGTCCTACTTGTCATTCATGCATTTTGCTTTGGCTAACCTATTTTCCTTATGATGAGTGCTTACAGTATTTTGGTTAGTTCATTATTTTCCTTCCTGCTGGAGATTTAGAAATGAGAGTGTTTATTTGTTTTACTGGCAGTTTACATTCTTCTATCTTTCAGTTAATCAGACTTGTTTATGTGTGCAAACACGAGCTAAAACTGATGTCACCGTAGAATAATTGCAGAGGTCTTGCTGTGTATTTTGCTGCAAATACCGTACACCATGTAAATCAAATGCAAAGTGCACAAACGGGGATATCACGCAAGTACACGAATGCTTTTATACTGCACCTGGGAAAACCTTAAAATGTTTTTCCTGGCTTCCTCTGCTCATGCTTAATGTATCATAATGGAAAGCACTGCAGTTTCACATTCAGGAAATGGACTCTCAAATAGTGGAGATATAGGGGCCATTTTTGAGTGAAATGAGTTGCAGCGTCACTGACCACTTACTCTTCACCAATTACCTCCATCCGGCATGTTCATGAATAAAATGAGCTCACAGTGGGATGTGGAGGGTTCATTATCAGCCAACACTGCATAATTGGCTGATCTGAGCAATGATAGGCATCTTGGACATGCGTGCAGGAGCTGAGAGCAATGTGAACACAATGTCCTCATGCTCGAGTGGCGAAGAGCGCACTGATTTCAGGGAGTCATTATCAACAGGCACGCAGCATTCAACCCACACACAATTATCAATTACTGTAACAACTCTTCTCAGATTCTCTAGAGACCAGATAAGTGCAGGGCAGTCCTATTATGTCTGATTGCTGTAGCCCCACCAGTCGAAGTCACAAAGTTGAGTAAATGTACAATCCTGCAAAATGGAGTTCAGTGGTTTAAATTTAAAGATTTGTGCTTCATATAGACAAAGTAAATAAACCTTTCTGTGCAAACCCACAAGACTGTGTGCATGTTTTGTAGCTGCATTTTAAAACAGTGGGACAACTTTCGAGGCTGTACTAGTGATTAGTCAGTCATAGTTAGCCCATACCATAAACTGTATTCAGAAGCTGGACATACTAGTTACCATCTTAGGGTTTATGCTACCATCATTACCATCTTAGTTTTATGAGGTAAGGAACTATCACAGAACTGACTCTAAAACTGAGGGACACTACACCTCCATAGAGTAGAAACTTGTCAGTCACAAACTAGACTTGCCCTAAAGTATACCCTGCTTCATTGTTCTTTTAGACAATAATGAGGACCAAACTTTGCAATATGACCATCATGCTATATTTGATAAGTGTGAAACTAGTGATTGAGCCCATTAATCTATAAGGAAAGGTTCTACTGAAGCCACAAATCAAGGAAACTAAGTGCCCTGTTCCCATACTATTGAATTTTCTCATGTGACGTCATGCACACTTTACCCAAAGTTGTCCAGCAAACTGGATGCAATACTGTTATGGGGAAAAATCCCCCACCTGGTTGGCAGTGCTTCCTGGAGGTTGCTCCCACTCTCTGGATGAAGTGAAGGTGCTGCACTAAAAACCTTGCTAGCAGATTGCCACAGTTGCCTGTAGTTTTTCATGTTTGTCTGCAAACCCTTGTTTGTGACAGTAAAACCTGGAAAAGTGTGATCAAAACCAGAAAAATAAGTAAAAGTTGTACTATAGCACTGCAGTCAAGATGTTTCCAAAGATGTTTCCTTCCCACCATTTCACACTCGGCTGCGAACCGCTCCAGTGCGAGCTGGAGGCCACCACCTGATGAAGCCAACATAACCACATCATCTACAAAAAGCTGAGACAGTTTCTGAGACCATCCAGTTGGAAGCCTTCCACCACTGGACTGTGCCTAGAAATTCTGTCCATAAAAATTATGAACAGAATCGGTGATAAAGGGCAGCCCTGGCGGAGTTCAACTCCCACTGGGAATGAATCGGACTTATTGCCAGCTATGCGGACCAAGCTCCTGCAACGGTTGTATAAGGATCAAATTGTTCATAGCAATGTGCCAGACACCCCATCGTCCCGAGGCACCTCCCACAGTCGAATGCCTTCGAGTCCACAGAACACATGTAGACTGGTTGGTCAAACTCCTTTGCCCCCTCATGTATCCTTGAAAAGGTAAAGAACTGGTCCAGAGTTCCACGACCTGGGACAAAACTGCATTGTTCCTCTTTTATCTGAGGTTCGACTAACGGATGGACTCTCCTTTCCAGCACACTGGCATAGACTTTTCCAGCGAGGCTGAGGAGTGTGATCCCCCTATAGTTGGAACATACCCTCTGGTCCCCTTTCCTGAAGATGTGAACCACCACCCTGGTCTGCCAATCCAGAGGTACCCCCCCGATCTCCATGCAAAATTGTAGAGGTGTGTCAACCAAGACAACCCTACAGGATCCAGAGCCTTCAGGAACTCAGGGTGAAACTCGTCTGCCCCAGGGCTCCTGCCACTTAGGAGTTGTTTAACTGCGATTTCAAGGCATCCTTGTCTGTTACTTTCATTCAAACTACGACCACAGCACAACACACCACATGCTAACAACCAAAGCAATTACAGGGATGTTTTTGCCAGCTGGCTGGGAGAATACATATTTTTTTTCCAAGCGACAGGTGGTTGTCACAGACCAGTGACCGACAATCATTTTCACGGTGACTGCCATCAAACTCCAGGAAGTACTCCCAACTGGTTGGGAAACTGATTTTCTTCTTCTTTCTTTTTCAGACAGAGACTATGCCAGATGGTCTCTGGCTGGTCGCTAAACCTGTGACTGGAGTTTTATCCCTTGATCCTACATTGTCACCATGATTGTCACACATGGTTAATGGTCAGATCAGAGGAGTTGGTCCCTTGTGGTCATTGGAAAGAATACAGGTTTAATGTACATTTGCCTTGGCTTCCATTTTTAGAACTGGAAGCTATGTGCATCTTGGTTTGAATTGCCATAAAATTTTGTACAGACAGAACTAAGATGGCTCAAAAATGTATTATTTCAAGTTATATTATAACAATAAAACACAACAGGTTATTCCAACCATGCATTCAGACAGGATGATTTGATTATTTACAGTTTTTCTGTTCATATTTTGTGTTATTATGAGACTATCTATATGTCTATATATCACTCTCTCTGTGTGGACCTATATTTAACTTTGGACTAACATATCAGTCAGCGTTCAGCTCTAAAAATAACCAAAAGAACGAGAGTTTTGATGCTGTTTTTGATCTGAACCCTCTGTGCGACTGTGCATATATAGCCTTCTTTCACTCCTCTGGAGCATAAAAGCTTGTCTGAGAGGGTTGAGGTTCGTTAGGTGTGACCTCGTTCTACATATTTAGAATACAGAGCAAAGAACTGGTTGTGCTGGAGCAGGCTTTGAATCTAGGGTACGTTATCTTCATCACAAAACTGTACTGTAGGACTATGATCCCTTTACAACCCAATCAGAGCGGTACCATCAGCCGACTGATAGGCTGTAATTAAACAGTGTGGTGTTTTAATGTGGTAAACATGCACTGTTAAATATTTCAGACTGTTGCAAATAGCTTTTAGAGATATGTTTTTCTGTATTTAGGGGCATCTGAAAGTCACACTGGGCTCGCTGGATAAAAGTGTGTGTCTGTGTACAGGTGTTGTGCAGACATAACTGTGTTTATATAATATCATAGTGTGTAATTACCTGGCTTATGGGGTCAATTGGGGGTCAATCTCCCATGACATAAATCGTTATTTTTTGTTGTAAAGACTTTGTTTAAGGTTTTATCAAGCTAAGCTTTGGGTAATTGTTAAGGGATTAGTTTATCGCAGTTCATGTGCCTAAAGCACCTCACAGCGGGAAGCTATCAAGTTGGCTTCAAAGTAAAAGCATGTTGTTTCTGTTATTTTGCCCGCTCTGGTCATATAACATTTATGCCTTAGTGTTTGTTTGATGTACGAAGGAAACTGTAAGTGCGCGTTTTGGTCCTGCTACGACTTCTAAAATTAACATCCTGCTGCCACTTTATGTTTGCTTTTACACTTTCTGTGCAATATACAGAATACTGGAGAAACCTCTTGCCCTAATGGCAAACTTTTACAGAAAAATGGCAAAATGATGTAGGTTATTATGATCATTATTACTATTGTTTAACCGCTATGCTTTCCATCCAAAGAAACTTATAAAATAAACATTTTTAACTTACTGCTATTTTATTAAAACCAAAACGGTAGGTGAATCTCGGATAACCAACTTCATTCATGCTTTTTTTTTGTAATATATAAATATAGAATTTAAATCCAAACATATAATTTAAATTAGCATTAAATTAAGAAGAAAATGTAAAAAATAAATTCTACTAGACCCCAAGCAATTTCTACTTAGGTTCAATGCACAAAATTATAATTTGAAATGAAAAAAGAATAATCAGTCTCTGTATTTTAAAACCTCAAGAGCTAATAGTATTGTTGCGGGCCAAATATAAATAATTAAATAAATAAATAACCCCTCAAATCAAATAAACACCTCCCAGGACTATTGAAGGACTCTTTTTGAACCTTTTTGAATTAATGAAGATCTATTCTTTTAATATAGTTGCACTTTGTTGTTTGTTTGCTTTTATTTATTTATTTTTTTCATTCAGTTTTATTTTCAAAAACTTTTTTGCCTGAAAATGTTTGAATGAAAATCTTGGGACATTCATGTCTAGTAAACAGAGTCTTATTTTGAAACATATTACCGGATGTAACGTCTGTTTTTCTCACCAGCTTTCCGCCTCTCTAATGAAATACGAGCAGCTCCTGTTCAGCTCCTCGCACAGCTACAAACGCGCTTTCAGGGACAGGAAGAGTAACGAGACAGCTTGAGCAAGACTTGAACATGCAGTTTTGTCAGCTCAGCCGTGGCTAAAGTTACGAGTTTGTGGATAAGACGATTTAAAAAGAAGAAAAAAAACATTCCTGAGGCATCCTGATTTTCCTCCTCAGATTTTTCCACAACAGAGCAGAGCAACTGTCCCGGACTCTCCATAGCACTTTGTATACGGTAGGCTCTAACTAACCTAACAATCAATGAAAACGTGATACAATTAGTGTGCGTGGCTTTATGTCGGGGTTTGAGTTGTGCCAAAGCATGTGTGTCTTATTGTTTACTTTGAACGCACAGATATCCAACTTTGTCACACCTACTCCGCACAGGTGTATGATTGGGAAATAAAGAGTAGGCTCTTTTTCGTTTGCACTTTAAAAAGTCTCACTTCCCTTTTTTTTTTTTAATCGACGTGTGCATCGGTCATGACAGGTTGGGTGGGTTTAGACACAACAAAGTGCCTCCTGTAGTGTATCCAGACTCATTTCCTGTCCAGACTTCAGCTTCAGTGGAGATTATAAATCAACAGTTTCCTTATCGTGGACTTTCAGCATGTCCTCCTCATCGGTCTTTTCAAGACTAATCTGGTTTCTTTTTATCTTATCTGTTTAGATACAGAGGGCTGGCTAATTGCTGTTTATTATTTCAGTCTTAGGGACATGATTGCTTTTCTAGGAACTACTTAAAGTTGTCATTTCTATGAAGAATCAGTGGGTGTCTATATTTGCTTTAGCCCTTAAATTGTAATGTGGACATCAGTAGGCTAAAGTTATATTAGTTATTAGTCAGTTATTAAACAGATTTTTATAAGGAATAAAACCTTGTTATTTGTTTCCACACACACTTTGGGTCCACATGATGTGGAATGTGTTTTTCCTTTGTGGCTTTCTGGTCTTTTCTGAAGCTAGAAATGACCAGGAAAAGCTCCTAAACGTGCAGCATCACAGAAGACCTGAAAATCTAGGCCTGCTCCACAGGCGGTGAGTTTGTGTTTTAGGATTTGTTTGCTGCTGTCAACCAGAATGAATAACACCAGCAGGAGCTCAGAAAAAGTTTTACTTAACAACAAGCAAACATTAAGTCTTTGGGGGCAGTGGCAGATTTTATGACCCAATGACAACAGAAAGTAGGAGAGAGCAGTTAACATTCACTCAAGTACTGCCTGACCTGCCCCTGGGACAGAGCAGCAACATATGTGAATTCTTAAAATGAATGGCATTCCCCCCGTGACGCTGTCTGCAGTGGAAATTGGCTCGACTCAGACGCACATTTACAGTACTGTTGCCCGGTGTGCTGTGGGGCCACACTTTGACAAATTAAAATCTGTGAAACACAAAAAAGTTTACATAAACCTAAATCACATCTATATTAAGAAGGATTTATGCTGCCAAAAAACCCTAAGTGCACTTATTTTAATAATGAGGGGAAAAAAACTAAACATTCCCTCTATTTTTGTTTGCAGCTCAGTCATCTGTAAACAAAAGGCCAAATGCTTGGAACAAGATAACATAGTAAAGAGCAAACAAAGCGAACAGCAGGGCAAGCTCCGGCCTTCAAACCCCCACAACTCTGCAGGATGCTGCACTGAAATTTCTTCTGCTTAAACATACAAAGCAAGGTCAAACCCGTACCTGAGCAGCTTTGTCAGTGAGAGGCCACACAGCCTATTTGCATTGATAATTTGTCAAGTGATTTTTCTAAGCACATGGCAAGCTTCCCTCATTTCTAGAGGACCTGCTTTGTCAGCATAAAAGAGCACTCCTGAGACTAAGACATATCCCACAGTCTGTGTTTTTTTTTTTTTTTTCTTTTTGCATGACAGGTGAATCATGACTTTCGATGTTTAGGGTTGGGGTGTGATGACCAGTATTTTGCTTGGTTAACAAATCTGTGTTTGTTTTGCTTTTTTCTGTCCTGTATTGTATATGTTGAAACCTTTAAATAAAGGTGTCAGTAGGGTGCTTGAACCATCATTAAGGTTAGTAAGACCTCAGTCACACAGGCCTAGAGACCAGTTGGCGACCACCCCTGGGAAAACGTTACCTGACCCCATGGTTGACGAGTGGTTGCTGGCTGTCCCTGCCAGAGAGGGTGTTGCAATGAAACCTCCTTTGGTCATTTGCAAATTGCCACAGTTGCCTGTAGTTTGCATGTTGTTGAGTTTATTCATCCTAGTTAAATGCTGCATGTGGGAAAACACCTGTTACACCTACAAAACTCCCAAAATCCAAGACTAGTCAAGCTACAGAAAAGGTTTAGCTAATTCTAATTCAGGCTTGCAAATACTTATGTGCTCATTTAATGTAATCACATTTTTCAGCTTTTTATGTGATTATTATGAAACAAACTGTGAACTGTGTGTATGAGACACGTTTCAGCCTTGAGGCACCGTATGTGCTGCCAGTTAAAATCACCCCAAGCACTAGAAGAGAAAGCACTGTTTTGATAGGGAGGTTTACCTTAGTGCGGTGCGCATTTGGTCATGTAATGTGTCTTCTCGTGGTACCACACCTTGTTTGTTTCTAGTCAGACTTGTTTGAATCAGGAAGGCTGAGCTGGAGGTATGAGTGTATATTAGTTTTAAAAGGCCATATTGTTTTTGTTTTCTCTGATACTTCTCAGTTGTGCTGCTGTGAACGTTGCCCTTGAGCTCTTTAAACTAAAGGTCGTGGCCCTCTATTGTTTGTTTTATGCTGCACAAACTGTCTCCTTGAAGGAATAATAATATGAGAGAAACTTTAAAAGACAAGGGAACAATGGCAAGATAGCGGGAGCTGTCAGGAACGTAAAAACATGTGTTGTATTTAGTCTTCGTGAGGGCCCATCACGCCACATGAAGTGCAGATTTAGTAATTACTGGGTTTCTTTGTTTATGCAACGCCTCATTGTGTTGAATTTGTTCTCTTCTCAATGATTGCTTGCTGTAATTAGTGTTGTTGCAAACTTTCCCACACAACAGTGTTTTAAAACTGTCTGAAATTATGATGCTGGGACTTAGTGAGGCTTTTAACACAAATAGCTGGAGAAGAAGATTGGATACAAGCTTTTATTAGTATCAACATTACAGAAGAAGGAATAGAGCTCTAGTTGAAGATCAATAATTCGCTGGGAATTATGTCTTAAAGGAAGACTTGCTGTGGGCTGATATAAAATCCATGCTTTGTCGACTGTGTACAGATGAGCTGAATGGGGGTTTCAGGTAGCTGAAAGACTGTGGGCTGTTGAAGATGTTGACTAAACAAAGTGAGCTGTGACCAGGCGGCTTTAACTGTGTGCCCTCCTTTTTCCCACTGTTAGACTTACTGATTTCGAATAGCTTATAGTGAAATTCCAAATCTCTTTTTATTGTGATATGATTAGATAGGCAGTGTTTCCTCCTCTGACCTACAGTGCATTTAGAATCACTTTCTGCTTTTGTAAACAGTCCTTGAGCCTGTGTTGCTGGGCACACGTCTGTAAATGACAAGAAAGGGCAATTCTTTGTACTCTTGTCAGTTCCTGTATTTTTATATATTAATACAATAGGATGTGATGATAGGAATTTTTTATGGAAACCAGAACACCTTGGCAGGCTAAGTACAAGGACATCAACTCTAATCCAGGGCTTTTCTTGTCTAAGAACTAGCTTTTGAGAAAAAGTCATACTTTCTCTGATGCAATACCTCTCTTCTAATACTGTGTACGAAGGATGAAGCCGGGAATGATTCTTTTAGCTGATGGAAAATTACTTTTAGGGGGTTACGACACACATAGGCACGATTTGTTTAAAAAGCCTGTATTCCTGACTTTTTTTCTTTTAAGCTTCAGTAAACGAAGGTTCTCTTACATAAAACTGATGAAAGGTTAAAGGATAAAACCTCTTTGTTGGAGGGTAAACTTCTTCTCAATATGCAGGAAAACTTTGGTAAAGTAACACCAAGCCTGGCTTAAACATGGTTTTCCTGACTTTGTAAAATGAAAGTAATACATCTAAGCTTAAAAATATGCTAAATTGGTATTTATGAGTAAAAGAATACATGACAACCAAAGTAAGGACCAAAGTAACCATAATTACTTTTTACGCCTCATTTATTTGCACTACTCTTATTTCAGCTCAGTGTCAGAGTAATTAGGTTACTGGATTAAGTTGTCATTTACACTAGTTGCTCTTCTCCCTGCTGTCACTATGAGTACTCCTCCTCACACATATCGGCATATTTTTATGCCTTTAACTTGTCAGTGTGGTTCTTCATGAAGATGGGGATGTGTTACATGAGTTGACGGGGAAGGCTTTGCCTGGCTTCTTTTTTTTCTTTTTTCTTTTAAACCACAGTTTACAGTTGTGTATGAAACTTTTATAGATACAGATATTACAGAAGCTATAGATGTAGCAGCTATAGATGTAGCAGGCGCTATATCCTCATGTCAAATAGTCTGACTCGAGGGTCAAGGAAGCAGACTCAGCAGACATTTCGGGTTCCCAGAGATGAGCGATATATTTACAATGATATGTTTACAGTGATATATTTACAGTGACCACCATTATATGTGAAACTGAACAAACCTCCCCAAAATTAACTTAATTAACAAAAAACAAAAAGCACATGAACTAGGTAACTCAACACACCTCTATGTGAGAATCACATAAAGCTACTTTTCTGATGGCTCTGTACGGAAGGAAAATATTCAAGAAATCACTTTGTGTCCTGAAAAAACAAAAGGAAACACTCCTATGAAAAAAAAACACCCCTCCTTTTGGGTTAACTTGTTGATGTCAGTCATGACATCATCAGTACTTTAAAAATCAGGATAGGTGGAGCGGGCCTTTCCCACACCTGACATACATGAAGACTGAGAACGAAGAACCAATGTAAGTATGCACAAATGAGTTAATCTGCAACATAATAAACTATAAAGCAACATGGGACCAAGTATTTGCTTTAATCTGCTGACTGTTTGATTTTGACGTCAACATAATGCTTACACAAACAAACCTGGGATACTAAGTGCAGCAGTGTTACTTTGACAATAGCAAATCATAGCGAATAAACACATGTAGAGAATAATGTGCTTAATGTGCAAAAAGTCAGTACTTCTGGGATGAATGGGGAGTATTTCAACTACTCATCCACTTTGTCACACCTCTAAACTGCTGACCCTTTGCTTTTAGCTTCCTCTACTTTTAGCTCTCCTATGAAGTGTAACGACTAAGAACCAGCATAGAATTCTGCCTAATAGATTGGGCCTATAGATCAACCCATGTCACTTTCGGAGTCTGTGCTATAGCAAGGAGTTGTCCTCATATACTAAACTGAATCTTTTAGCTTATTGATAGGAATTTTAAGCAGTTTCCTGTTATTTCTAACTGTTGGATAAATGGTAATGTCTATTCTGCTTCAGTAACAGCAACCCAAGCTAATAAAATAAAAACAGCTGGTTAAAAAATGACATTTGTATTGTAAAATTAGAATTGGAAAGGGTTTTTTCCCCCTTTGGGAATGGACCTAGGACCTATTTATGGGGGTACCAGCATGTCTACGTTTTGGTTCAAAATCCATGAAAAGCCTGAGAACTCTGCTTGGAAAAGGTGTTATGAATAACAGAGCCCCTATTTTGGCCGATAGCCTAGATTTATTATAATAAAGATACGTGACGGGGGCCAATTTTGGCCATGCAATTAAATAATTGAGAAAATGATCTTTATATTTATTTAAAATGCACCCCACAATTAAAATAACTTGCAGGTTTAATTTAACGCTGAGCCTTGTGACCTGAGCTCCTGTCGAGGATTTGGTTTGGTACTCTTAGCCAGCTCTGAGCTCTTTGCACAGCTGGACTGAACAGCTGTTTAAGGGCACTGAGAGGCAGGGGCTGAGGTTTTAGAGACCTCAGATGCCTGAGCTTGGGAACCAGACAGGACATTTTGTGGCCTTCTTTTCTGCCTAATCTGTCCTGACGCGACCAGGTTGTGTCTGTGATCATGAAATTTTGAAGAATACAGATTAAGATGGGGAGTATTTGGAGGATTTAACAGCAGATGAACGTTACACCCAGGCCTCCGAGTTTCTCTCCTTTGTTAAATCTCATGTGAATTTTTTTTTTGCTTTGTCCCAATTTTCAAGTGCAGCAGCCATTTATCTGTGGACATCTTTTACCTTCTAAATTGCCATTTTTTTGTCCTCCTTGTCTCCTTTCCTGGTGCTTTGACTAATGGCCCCATTTCAATGCAAATGGACCATGGTGCCAAAGCACCCTCCATCCATATTTTAAAACTTTTAACTTCCAAAACTTTGGCCAAAAGTTTTTGCTTCTAGAAGATTTCCCAGGACTTTTTTATACCTCTACAAAAACCCATAGAACCACATGTAGTACAATAATTTCAAGATGTTATACGTCAACATGATCAAGTTATGTTTGTGTATTATACAAAGGGTGTGCAACTAGGAAATTACTTTAATGTTAACCTGTTGATTTTCTGTCTAAAAGAATAAGGCCTATTAAGCTTTTCAGTTTCACTATCTTTGGGGGTTATCTCTGTAATTTCATGCAGTCCTGCAAATCTAGCCATTACAGTGTGAGACTCCCACACACAGTTACGGTAGTCAACGTTTGCACTGGCATGGAAAAATTGTCCAGAGACACTGCAGAGGTGGGTTGACATCTTGTACAGGTCAGACAGCATTTTATCTTATGTAATCATTACCTCTCTGAGCTCCTCGTACTGCTTCAGGCTGAAAACATGTGAATTTGAAGGGATGTTGGCCAAAATATGCATTGAGTACAGGGGAAAAACACAAACAAAATAAACACTGGATATTGAAATGGCTACCAAAAACAAAATTTCAGACAAGTTACAAGTTTCAGAATACCTGTCTCAGAATATTTTCACAGCTTGAACTTATAAAGGTAAAATTGCTTGATTTATAAAATATTCAGCAATGAAGCATTAGTATGGTTGTGACAGAAGATGGGGAACGAGAGAAGGCATCATAAAGAGAAGACAAAAGAAAGCCACTAAAGCAAAGACAGAAGAATTTAGAGCAAATGTTGAAGATGAAAGAGAAAAATGTAACACATGTAGTTAGGCCCACAAGTGGTGTCCTTGCCACAGTGTGTAAAACAAGTATAAACAGACGTTTAAGGCAGGAATTCCCACTGATTTTGAAATAAGAATCTCAAACCCTGGACTCATGCTGGTGTCATGACGCTGACGTCATTGTTTTGCCAGTATGCAGCTGTCAGAAAAACACTGTCACCAACAGTCAGTTGATAAGCTTCAGGGCACGTGATTCAGAGAGACTGGAGAAGGTTCTCGATTCCCTTTCGTAACTGTTTTCTTGATTGATTGTTTTGCCAATAAAATATCACAGAATGTCAAAAATAATCTTAATTTTTTAGTAAATATATTGATGTTTTTTTCCCCAACTAACTTTCCAAAACTCAAGCAGTCATTTTACCTTATATGACAAGATTTTCTGATAATAAGAGGACTTATTTGTTGCAATAATACTTAAATTCAGTTTCACTGTCTGGCCTGACTTTGGCTTTTTAAATAGACTGATCAGCCAGTGCTTTAAAAAAATAAATTCAGGGTTATGTTTTATATTCAAGTGTGACGCTAAGTGGACATGACTCTACCAGTTTATATTCTACAAACAGAACAGAGTTCATCCACTGAATACTGATGAATGTAGAATATAAAAGCTCTCTCCTTTCAGTAAATTTCTAATGTGCTGTATAGAGAAGCAGGCTGAACCTCTCATATTTCTCTTTACTCAATCACTGCTCTACCGCTGTAACTGCATTCGTTCTCTTAATCATCCCCAAATGTTTTTCCCCATCCCCACAGACTTGACCTGTGCCACTGCCTCCTTTCCTGCAGTCACTCTCTGAATGGGTCCCACAGTAGTGACTACATTTACAGTTTTGTAAACAGCCCTGATAAGATGCCAGAACGGCTGGGCTTAGTTTCCTTCAGAGATAAGTTGCTGTCATCAACATCACTTGGTGACTCAGGGAAAAGTGTCCTTAGTGGGGGGAAGGTAGGAGAGGACACTATTTAAGTCTGAAGTCATTGAATGAGCTACAAAGCATACTGCCAGAGTTCTAACAGTGTATTACAAGCCCAGTGGGGATAGGTTATATATTTTATAATACAAAAGCTACAACTTGGTTTAGCTATTCTATCTTACTACCCTCTTGGAAGTTCTGCTAGATTGACAGAAATCACAATCATGATTGGTCATTTTATTTTGGTAATTGTTTGATAAATGTAATTAACTTAAGTTAATAAGATGCACAATATTAACTTATTACACAGAAGTTTCTTGAGCTTTAACTTATTAAAAAAGAGGTAGAGGTGGTGGGAGACCCAGGGTCTTTAAGCCCCAACATGGACTGATTCTTATATAGCGCTTTTCTACTCTCCCGGAGTACTCAAAGCGCTGTATACAACATACCTCGTTCACCCATTCACACCCACTCATACAAGTGCAAACTAATAAACATTCACACATTCACACGCCGAAGAACGCATTGGAGGGCAACTTGGGATTAGTATCTTGCCCAAGGATATTTGGCATGCAGACTGGGGAAGCCAAGGATCGAACCACCAACCTTCCAATCAGTAGCTGATCTGCTCTACCACCTGAGCCACAGCCACCCCAACAAGGTTTTGTTGTGTTTTAAATCTTCTTCTCCTCCAACTTCATCCAGGCTTATTTTTGTTTATCTAAGAAACATCTGGAAACTCAAATCTTTACTGTCAGCCAATAACAATTTGCTCTTTACATACATTTTCAGTCGTCCTTGGTTGCTTATAGAAAAAGCTAACCCTTGCACTCCATCCTACTTGTTAATATTCCTTTAATTTTCTTCCACTTAAACTTAGTATTTCATGCAAAGCCTTACGTGGACAAGCTCTTGCTCATATATTGTAGCAGATCTGCTGAGACCTTATTTGAACAGTTGGCCTTTCCCATCATCTGAACAGTCGTTTAATTGTTCCACACTTAGTTTAAATTCAGAGATCACCAGATGAGATTGTGGTGCCTCAACTTTGGAACAGCCTTCCTCTATCCATGAGACAAGCTGAACCAGTGGTTTGATTTAAACATCAGCTGGAAACTAATTTTTTGTAGGCTACCTTCTCCTTAATTATTTATCCTCATACTTTTGCCAATAGCATGGCATGAATGTACATTTAAATGTGTGTTTGTATTCACTCTGTTGGATACATGCATCTACTAGTTTTTTCCCCTCCAAATCATGAAGTGCTTTCTAAGTGAATGATTTACAAATATTAAAAAAAGCCTGCAAGGACAACTACTACAGGGACAAAGCAAACTTGGGTAGTGCAGGACTCCCATGCCTTTGGAGACCTGCACAGCAGCCACAGGGAAACCACTGGAAAGTTCACACACAACTGCCTCACAGTGTTTAATGTGGGCCGGTTGACCCTGAGCGATCCACAGACAAATGAAGTTGCTGGCGACCATGATTAAATCTGCCTCAGGTTCATCTACATCTACCTGTTGAGTTTAACTTCCTCTTGGCGGATCTTTTATGACCGAAGGCTACCTTTTAGTCATCTCGCCTCAGGCTGTCCTAAAAAGTGAATGAGTTTGAGCTTTTAGGGAAGAGTACAAACACACCGTTATAAAAGAAAGGGTGTGTATATATTGTTATGAGCCAAAATCACCAGCATTGAAATTGAATTGAATATGAAATTGAAGACCCAAGCAGATATTATAACTACTATTTTATAGTAGAATCATGGTAGGCTAAATAATCTTTGCCACATGACGCGAATCAGTGGTCTTCCACTAGTTATATTTGGGTATTACCACCCCAGTGCCTCTCTTTCTCGTCACTCTCGTCTGTGAAATACAGAGGCTAACACTGCTCCAGTGTTTTGTCAGGGCTTTGCAATCACTGTTAGAAAAGATTAGTGTAGCTATGTTAAATTGTTTGCCCCTGTCAGGGCCACTGGGGTTATCGACTTCCCTGGTGGAAACCCTGTATATAGAGCCTTTATCTTTAATGTCAGAAAGACCAAAAAGTCCTGCAGCAGATTATATGGCACTGATCCCTAATCTCGATATCACTGAGTCAGTCTGAGATTACATAAAGAGCTAGAAGCACCTGAACAAGCTCTGAAAATGGGGGACTACGTCTAAAAATGCTTGCAGTTTTTAAATGGTTAATGCAATACTTTTATTAAATGTTTCTGATCCCATTTGCTATGAGTTTACATACTAACCACATGAGGTTAATTTGTCCACTGTTTTGGATATGTTACAATAATGGTGACAATGTTGGATCAAGTGAAGAAGGCTCCAGTTGCAGGAAAAATCATTGCTAAAACCCAATTATTCAGGCCCACAGACCAGTCAGTGAGCCCCTGGCAACCACCTGTCACTAGGGAAAAATTATATTCCTCAACTGGAAAAAACCTTCTGGTGATTACTTTGGTTGCTAGCCTTTATGCTGCTGTTGTGGTTTCTTCTCCATTTCCAGATTGGGTTGCACTCTTTCAAATTTTAGTTCCACTTTGTTAGTAGTCAAAGAATATTTGTAGACAAACGTGGAAAAATTACGGGCAACTGTGACAATCTGCTATCAGCCAAAGCAATCAGAAGCCACTGATAGCCAGCAACCACTGCCAACGAGCCAGCAGTAACCTAATGCTAGCTTGTACATTGCACTTGTTCTAAACATGCATTACATAACAGCATGTAGTCACTGTGAGCATGTTAACATGAGTGTTTAGCTCAAAGCACTGCTCTGCCTGAATTAATCTGCACAGAATTACAAAGATTCCTGTAAAATATTCTTCTGCTTAATCATAGGAGGGCATCTCTGCATTGTAGCTGAGCACAATTTTGTCACATGTTGTCTGTTGCTTGAATTAAAGTTTATCCCAAAATGGCCTATCAGGATAATATTTTACAGAGCATGTACACATTGTGTGTTTCATCATCTGTGGATGATTACGCAGTCTGAAAAGAGAAAAAAAAAAACCTTTAAAAACAACATGCCATATTCCCATGAGCAGATGTGATTGGCGGCGGTAGTTAGTGTGATCATGACATTCACAGCTGCTGCAGGGAGGCCCATATGTGCTGATGTACAGTACAGCCCTGCAGCATCTCTGACTCCTGCTTCTCTCCTCATTTTTTCCCCTTCCCTTCCTGCTCTCACACTGTTTTTCTCCTCTTTCGCTACCACTCATTTTGCCACTCACTTACTCCTCAGTTGTGTCAGCTGGCTGTTGTCCTTCTGTCATCCATCTCACGGCCTCTGACTGAGGTGCAGCCCACAGGCTTTCTCGTCGACTGGCCAGGAACATGAGAAAACAGGAAAAAAAAAATAAACAGTGCAGCAATTTAAGAAATGAATTGACGTCATTTCTGTGATCCTGAATTTTCATCAGACTGGATTCATATGTTCGGATTCAGAGCCATGTACACAAAGTGAATATTTTCCACTTTTAAGGGGCAGTTAGTCTAAACCCTACTGTTTATGATTAGGCAATAAAAATTACTCTGCAAGGTTTAAAAAAAAAAAAAATGGTTTTTGGTTAAAATACAACAGTTGCCACATTTTTGCTCATACAGTCCAAGGTCAGTCTGTCCTCAATTCACATAAAACACATATCACATGATCATCTAATGGGTCTTCACCAAAATTCTGGAATAATTGAATTGGTTTCATGAGTTGTGAGCTAGTGAATCACTGAGTTTGATATATTTTTGGTTAATAACGTGACATGTCTTCACTGAACATACAAAATACATGCTACAGATCTAGAGTCATGCGAAAAAGAAAGTTTTCATTGAACTCCAAGTAGACCTGTGGAAAAATAAGTGCATCGTTGGTGCTGTTAAATACTGATCACTATAAAGTGTGACCACTTCTATAAAAGCAGATGTTTTAGGAGTTTGCTGGTCTGTGGCATTCAGATGTGTGTTAAGACTTTGCCACAGTCTTTCCTGGAGTGGATGTTCCAGCAAGTTGGACAATAAAATGATCAGAGGAGAAACTCCAAAAACTCATAACTGACATCTCAGACTGTGCAGGCCTCAGTTACCATTTAAATATTAAAGTTCACAAAGTTACACTTACAAAAAGGCTTAAAAAAATATTGCTTTTTTTGTAAGGGTTGCCAGGACAAAGCCTGTTCTTTGTAAAATGGACAGACCAGCAAAGCTTAGGTCTGCAAAGCTGCATCTGGCCAAACCACAAGACTTCTGCAACAACTTTCTTTAGACAGATGAGACCAAAGTGGAGCTTTTTAGCCATAATGCACAGCGCTGCAATCGGAGAAAACCAAACTAGGTATATTAGCGCAAACACCTCATAACATCTGTTGAGCACTGTTGCTGAGGGGTGATGATTTGGACTTGTTTTGTAGCCACAGGACCCTGGGAACCTTGCAGTCATTGGCTAAACCATGAACTCCTCTGTACACCAAAGTATTCTACAGTCAGGGGCAACATGATCCTCAGCACAGCAGTAAATCTACAACTGAATACAGTTGTAGAAAATGCAATCAAAATCCAGACTTGAACCCAACCGAAATACTGTGGGTGGGACCTTAAAAGAGCTGTGTAGAAATAAATGCCTCCAAACCTCAATGAACTGTAGCAACATAATAACATTGGGCCAGAATTCCTCCATAACCATATGGGAGACAAAAAAAATGAATACTTCAAGTTATTGTTACAAACTATTGAGTCATGGGGTGTACTTAGATTTACAGAAGACGGCAAAGCCTTGTGAAAACTCTTTTATCCCCATGTGACTTTACTTCCTATTGAAACACATCAGTTTCAAAGTCATGCTGACTGTCAGGAAAAAACAGGACAATTAGTGTCCTTGAACATGAGCAAGTAGGTTGTTTTATCTTGGCTCTTTCATGCTTTTCCATGTGACTGGGAAAAATTGGGTACACCCAGCTAGGAGGAGACGTCACGGCAGACCAAGAACTATATATCTATACCGATAGATGTGATTGAATAACCTTTTTAAAATTATTTTGTTTGTTGGAGTTTGACCTGTTTACATCTTTAATCTTCAGCTATTACAAATCTCTGGAAATGAGAAGCAAGTTATATAAACTGGAAATATTCTTTACCTAAAGATATTGACCATCAGCCCACTTTTGCTTTCTTAATCTTCAAACTTAAGTTCTCCCTCAATTTTGTTGTCATTTGCTTCATCCGCCCTCACTCAAGGTCACGCAAGTCAGGTTTTTATAAATAATCAAACATAAAACTTGACTGTTTCTCTTGAGTTTGAAGAGAAACTCATAACTCAGTGTAATATTTCATCCTTTGTCTTTTGTTGTTTCTGTCAGTCTCAAGTGAGTCCTGAATGGCAGAATTGTTGCAGACATTTATCTTGGCTCTCTTGAAACCTCCACCTTTTCCTTTTTACATCTTCATGTAGTTTCCTCACTGTAAGAGGTACTGTGTGTAACTGAACTTATGTAAGTGGGACGACCCCCTCCCTGAGGTTGGTTGTTTGGATATTTTTAAATACATTTCTCCTTGCTCTCTGTGTGATTTCTGGCCTGATTACTCTCCAGCTGGGAGGCCACGAGATGGACGACACATAAATGTACTCTTTTTTTAAAACAGGCATGCTTATGACTTATAAAAATATATCTCAAACAGAAATCATATGTCCATGAAAGAGTCAAAAGAGGTGAAGGTTTTTGAGTGGGGGTGGGGGGGGGGGGGGGGGGGGCTGTGTGGTAGGTGTCTGAGTGACTGAGAGGTGATGGGAATGAACGAGGGTGCAGATCAGAAGCTACGTGGGAGGTGGGATGCACGGTCAAGCAGGACCTGCGTCACAGTGTTGCATAATAGCTTATTCAGACAGAGGGGAAGTGGATCTAAAGTAATGAACATGTGCACACTGTTTGAATACACTCTCATCCTGTCATCGCACTGCCAGACTATCCTCGCCTAACAAAAAAAACTTTTCCTGGTTATTCCTTTTCCTTTCAGCCCCCTTTTACACAACCTACAGTCAAAGACAACATATTTTGGGGGGGGTTTTCACAGGGCTGTGCAGCTATGCATATGTATCTACAGATGCCCAAGAGGTCATTGAGAGCCAAAAAAACTTTGCAACTGATTATTCTTTGGTTTTCTTACTTTTGTTGTCATTTTGTATAAGAATGTCTAAACCATTGTAGAAAAGAGTCGGCACATCTTATTGGTATTGAAAATAGATAAATAAATAAATTTATTTGCATTTTTTTCATTCCAAGATAAATGGCTGACTGATTTATTTTGAAAGGCATTTAATGGAGAGGCAGCTGTCTGTGACCCTGATATATTGTCACAAAGTATGTGTTTTCGCTACTTCTACCACAATTGCATTCGAATTCTGGAAGACTTAATGACATAAAATTGCTTTCAACTGTATTTCAACAGATGCACAGCAATGAAAAGCAACTACTTGTCCCTGAAGTCTTAGATTTCACTTAAAGAAGGCAATAAAGTATGATGCACATCCTCATTTCGTTGTAACCTCATCCTCAGTCTCTACTACTCATTGCATGGAAGAAGTAGCTGGATTTTTCTCCCAGGAGGTTTTTAAAATGCAGGAGTATGTCTGAGGTTTGGCCTGGGTGAGGATCCTAAATGAGGATGTCTGAGAAAAATTCTGAGATTCTGCTGATCCACCTTCTTACTGTCCAAACAAGGCAGACATGCCATTTTTCCTCCTTGGATTCACTTCCCCCTCACTGCCTATTTTATCCACTTTAAACAAACATCTGTATGATTTCAGAATTCTGAACACAGTGTTTCCAGTCTCCATTAGATGTTTCCCCCCCTACATTTATACTGTTAGATAACCACACATTTACAACAGCAGTCAAGTGAAAATCAATTACATGCTTTCAAGTTTATTATTACAGGATACTGTCAATATGACTGTTTGCATGGTGCTCCTTTATGCTACACCACTTCCCTGTTTTCTGAATGGCCTTTGTTGAGTGTGTAAAGGTCCAACTGCCTCTTACCGAGTTTGTTAACCCGCCTACAACCTTTGGTACATGGCTGAGCATTAGAATAATAAACCTAAGTGCTATGGGATGGCAGTGTTTGGACAGGGAAGAAGTGGGACGCCACCCTATTTCTTAATAGTCCACTGGGCCCTGTGTTTTTTGTGTTTGCATGTGTGTGTTCACATGCTTTTGTGTGCGCATGCCTGAAAGCCTGGAACATGCAGAACCTCATTTATCTTCATTACTTATACTCTATTACACTGTCCTTCCCAATAGGTGGCTAAATTTATTTCCTGCACCCCATCCCATTTAATCCTGACTGCTGCACAGTGTAGCTGTGAACTTACTGTTATGCTGTTATGCTCAGACATGCACATATGTTCATAGTAATCCTGCATCTTTATGCATGTAATCAGGATATTAATCCCTAACTGTCAACTCGGGTTGTCTGCATTGATTATTTAAAATTAACTTGATGCACAGACAGATACCTGCTAATTAATCCTCAGTTTAGGCTAATAAAATACTAGGATTTCATTTAGTCAATGCAACTGAAGCACAAACTTTTTGGCTGGGTTTCACCACATAGCAGGACATATTATTTGTAAGATAATTTAATTAAAAACTCTCCAAAAGGCACCAGTAGCAAGAGCATGGCTCAGAGGTCCACTTCAGTGACTCAGGACTGACTTGTTTTTTGAAGCCTCAAGTGGTCACTAGAGGAACTGCAGCTTTTGATACTTCAGCACTGGCTTAGTTTTTCAGCCCTTGGTTTGCAGCTTCTTTTGAAACGTTTTTTTGTTTTTGTTTGTGTTTTTTAGGGCTTGTTGGGTATATTGGTATCTAAAATTGTATGTGTGAGTGTTTGTCTCTGGACTGACAGGCTGTCTACATAATAGCCCTGTTTTTACTCTATTGTTGTGATTGGCTACAGTTCACTTTAAATTGATCAATTTTAATGATTAAAAAATTAATGATTGTCACAGTTTATTTATGTTTAGCTTTTATAAACAAATATCTAAACTACGTTTTGCAATTTTTTTTTGTAATTTTCACTTTTTTCCAGGGTATAGTGAAACTCTAATTTGAGATGGAGAGTAGATGACCTGCTCTGACTCCTAGAGTTGTGATTTTTGTGGATGATTGTTGGCACTCTGGCCTACAGATTAAACCCTAATCTATCATCTGCAATCTCTTTGTTACCAGTGTGAGCTTTTTTTTTTTTTTTTTTTTTTTTTTTTTTTTTTGCTGAAATACTTTAAATGTGCTCTGAATAACTTCTGCTTCAAATGCAGGTATATGGTAATAACTAAATTAATTTTTCTTGGGGTGTAAATCTACTTTCCAACTATCCCTGTTGAAGGAAACGTGTTTCTTTTCTTTACCTTACCGTCTTCAAACAGTCATAAAATTAATCAGTTACGTTGGAGAAATTTGTTTCAGTCATTTCTTTCCCCTAAATAACAAAAGCTACCCTTTTGGTGGAGATGAAGTAGGAATGTCCTGGTCCTCTTTGTTACACTTCACTGATTCTTGGTGGTGTTTTGGATCATTTAGCAGTTCACTGTGACATTTAGTGCTATTAAATTGTCTTTGAAGGTTACTTTAAAAATAAGCCTGGCTTGTTGTTCCAAAAATCAAAAACTTTCTGCTAGATAATGTTGACATCCACTATCAACATTTATATTTTTACATTATTTATATTTAAAATGCATGCTACCAGTACTAAATTCACAAAACATGGTGAAAATTCATGATTTATCTTATTTTCTGTTATGACCTCTGTAACTGTGGAGCTTAACTAAAGTTTATTACCATCATGTCACAGACCTGCATCCATGGATTAAGAATAGACTGATAGCTGAGATTTATAAAAACATTTTTGTTTTGTTTCCTACTCTTAGAATTTACTTTTTGCGCCTTTTAGCCATATTTTTGAGTGTTGTTTTCCTCAATCAAGGATAATAAGGACAAAACAAGGATGGGATTAATGATAGAACAATGCCCTCAGTCTGATTTTTGAAAGTTTTGTTGCTGCAAACAGGTAACCTCAATCCTTCCCATCTCATGTTCCTACACCAGTAAACTGCTGGTGAGAGGATTCCTTGTTCTGCACCAATCCCTTGAGAGCAGATGACACTTTTAACCAGAACCTGCAGCAGGTGGAGAACTGGTTCTGTTACTGAGCTCACTGAGGCTGCAGAGCAGGACAAGGATTACCCCATTGTGGCGTTTGATGCCGTTCATAGGCATGTCAATGGTGCCAGCCCTGCTGCAGCTTTTATGGATTTTTGGAGGGTTGTCTAGTTTTCCTTTTAGGAAAATTGGGGTCTAGATCAGACTGCGTTTTGTGTGACATAATAAGTGGTTATCAAAATACTGCCCCCTGCTTTCTTTTTATTCAGTGCAATGATACAAGTCCTGCGTCCTTCTTTGCACTGTTTGCTCTGTTAAGTAAACACCTGCTTATGTTCTGTAGGGCATTTGTCAGCCTTTAAAACAAACAAGTGTTAAGGCATTTCTTTGCTGGCCTTCAATTATTCTAAATGGCTTGGCCCTATCACTGTACAGCATTTAAGAAGCTGCATTTAAGCCATCTGGATTGAGCTACATTACATGTGGGAAGCCACAGTCTCCTCAGCACTTCCATCTGTCTGTAACTTACTAATACAGTGTGTTAGGCACAGATGGAAGAGCTGATGGCTTGGCTAGTATTAAATAAAGCCCTTACAGTTGCAGTAACCCTGCAGGCAGTTTGGTAACATTAGTTTTAGCAAACACCACAAATCGTATCATCCTGCTGATGAAAGGAGATTCACATGAACCAGTTAGCTACTGCTCCTCTCTCACGGTTTCTCAGCTGAGACCACCAGTCTATTTTTAGACTTGCAGAACATATAAAGGGTTTACAGACATCTTTGTGTGTGCGTGTGTGTTTGTTTGTGTGTTTTTTAATAACAAATATAAACCCTAATTTCAGTTAATATAGGATCGCTCTTTTTTTCTTTTTTTTTGTAGTTCAAACTGTGGAGTACACTTTCTTGTTTCAGTTTAGTCTTTGTAGTTACATTTAGTTAAATTTTAAACTCAAACAGCTGAAAGATTGAGATTGATGATCATCTATCCATCCATCCTGGATAGACGGGTGAAAGAACATATGGATGGACATATCTCTGATTCTATGGAAATTATTATTAGTTTCAAAGTGGGGGTGGAAAAAGTTGTTCTGGGTTTCTGGACTTCTACCTCCACACCTAAAATGACAACAGACCACTGCCACCGTCTGGAAAGAAGTAGAGTCCATCTGCAGCTCATTAAACGGACGTATTACTAATAAAGCAATAATTTAGAGGTAAGGAGACAAGACAGCACGTATTTTGCACTAAATATTGAGCCCTGCTACTACAGTACAGTGAAATAATCCTAATTACTTGCGGCACAGTCAAGTTTTCGAGAAATATTGCTTCAAGTAAAATGAACTACAGAAAAAGACAAATTCTAAGTTACAGTGATATAAGCCAGAAGCTTTTGCCACTAGCTGCAGAAGAAAATTATAGCCTACCCGTACACGGCAAAATATTGTACATTTACAAGATGTTGTGCATCCCTTGTTTTGTCATTTTAGAAATATCTTATGTTTCAAGTGTTGATACACATTGATGTACTTTTCTTTGTTTAATAGTCCTAAGGCCTGCATTGTCTCTGTTATGTAATACTGTGGGAATGTGTAGTTTCTCTCAGAATTTTTCTTGCATATGTAATGTTGCATTAAAAAATGTTTTTAAGTTGTTGTTTTTTTCTTTTAAAATTGGTGGTTAGTAAACCTTTGCATTTATCAGATAGACATAAAAGAAGAATGCAGGCATTTCTCTATAATAATACATCATAGACTTACTTTTGTTACTTTTACTGTGTGGAGACCGATTGCTATTATGTGCATCGTCACACCCACTAAAAAGGCCCATTTCGCAGTGAGAAAAACCTTTATAACTGTAATTATAGTTAATTAAATGTAAAATAAATTGTGTGGTACTTGGGTTCTGTAGATATTTATAAAATTAAGAAGAGATGCATCACAACTTGAAAATTTGACCTGGAAAGAGCAAAAAATTGAAATGTAATGTTTTTTCCTTTTTATTTTAAAAAGGGAAAATGCACATTAATTAACATGAAGACTTTATCCCACCAGTTGAATGGACAGTATTTATCCATACAGGCTAATTTTCATCGGCAGTACCTTGTAGTTTGATAGATAAAGCCTCTGGTGTATGACATTAGATTGTTGGTGCAGTTCTTTCTTTTGTTACTGTCAGTATTTCATTCCCAGCACAATATTTACTGAAAACATGATTGTGCCACAATTAGAGTGATCTCACTGTAGCAGCAGGCTTGAATATTTTATTGTGAAATGAGGGCTGTCTTGTCTACTCACCTCTGGCACTTCTCACGGTCTTTTCTTGTGCTCTTCCATTACAAACTAAATTATTGCTGTACTAGCAATACGTCAGTTTAATGAGCTGCAGATGGACTCTGTACTTCTTTCCAGATGGTGGCAGTGGGTTTTTGTCTTTTTAGGTGTTGAGGTAGAAGTCAATTCAGAATTTTTAGGCTATAATTTCTAAACCTTGCTCAACCTTAGAAAGTGATTTCCTGTGAAAACCCACAAACCCCACACGATTCCCTAACATGGAAAAGAATCAACACGAGCATTTTAAAACTTGTCCCAGGGTGTAGTTGTTGGGGTTTTTTTGTTTTTGCTTTAAACGAGGTGCAAGTTTTTGTGTTCAGCCTTCGCTCTTGTTGACAAGGAAAAATCCCCTCACTCTCAGGCTTCTTCCACGTGAAGTCTTTTTGCCATTGTGACTCAGATTTTCCTCTTTCTTGCCGACTTCTATAAACACACTTGTCACTTTTCACGTTTTCCAGCCTCCCCACAGCAGTAGTAGTCTCACTGCTTCTCTTCTGCTGATTCAACATTGTGCTTTTTTGTGTGTGTGTGTTTTATCCCCTCAGTCTGGGAGAACAGAGAGGCGACGAGAAGAATGACGAGTTCCTGAGATGCTCAACGGACTCGTACATGATTTTCTAAGGCCTCCAGAAGCTGAAGACGGGGTGTCAGTGACAGGTAAGAGGAGTTTCTTGCATGCAGTATTGCTAAAACCTCTGCATATTTTCTCTAATGGTCATTTCCTATTTGACACTTTGACGTTGTGACTTGGCTTCAGCGTGGCCCACATGTTGCAGCGTGCATAGTGCTGGTGTGGACGTTAACACATTCTTGCTGCATGGGAGCTTGCAACAGATCTTAATCATGGATAGGGTATTGCTGTAATTCCAGAGCGGGAGGCATAACCCTAATCTCTTTGCCACATTATACAGTAAATCAGAGTGTGGTTAAGTCGGGTCCCTGCCAGCTCAAAACAGCCCATTTGTGTGGATTTATGACTGGACTTGCTCAGTAGGACTACTTATTTTAATCTACAAACGTCCCTTTCTCTCACTTCTCTCTTCATACTGATGAAGCACCCTACTGCTGAAATTTTCTCAGCGGTTTTATTTGGGAGGTGTGCATGAATTGCTTTGTGCCATGGTGGATTATTTTGGAGGTAAGTGGTCCAAAGGGCTGGCTGGTCGAGGCCAGTTTTAGCTGCAGCGTCCAATGGGAGTGTGTCCCCATGCCGAGGCAGCACGGACACTGATGGATGGCCTAGCTTTCTGTCGGTTTCTGTTCCCAGACGGGAGCCGTTGTTATGAAAATATAGAAGGAAGCAGGATGACGGACCGCAGAGAGATGGCAACACAGCTTATTGTGGATGACCACCTGATGGGCATCTGCTATAGATGTAGATAAAGTAGAATTGTGGGCTCTCGGGAGCCGTTTTCAGTGTTCACTAGAAATTATGTTACTCCTGGCACTCCTAAACATTTTAAGTATCACTGTAGGATAATAAACTTTATATGACTGAGGAAGAAAAACTGGAGACCACAGACAGATGTACCCAATATTTCTGCAAAGCCACACTGGAATTATTTGTTTTACTGGAATTTCCCTCTAATATTCCTCATGGTTTTAACTCGGCTGTCCTGCAGATAAAGAAGTTACAGAATTTTACTTTACTGCTGCTTCAGCCTGTAAATCAGTTCCCTCAAATAGGGGCTGAGTCATGTTGGCCATCCCATGCCAGTAAAGTGGTAGTGTTAATGGTGGCATTCACAGCGGTGATTTGCAGCCTGCGTCTTTAGTCCAGCAGTTGTGGCCTCCAGGCGGCTGATTAATGGTGTTTGTTCTCAAATGGTAGCCTCCAACAGAGAGCAGTTTCTGTTGCTTTGGCTGCAGGCTGATGAGACCTCACTTGTGGCCCATTTAGTATTCTCAAGACCTCCCATTGAGACTTGATCAAGAATGACCTTGAACTCCATCCCCAGCATCACGTCTTGTTGCCTGAAGGACAAACCTTGTGCCTACTACTGTGACCCAGTTCTATGAGCAGGGAAAGAGAGAGTTGAAAAAGAAGAGGGACAAATCTGTGTTTGTATGTGTGTAAGGTGGTGGTGGCAGGGCATAGCCTACTTCCGTACCCTACTTTAGCCCTCTCTTTATGTGGGAGCAACTGAGCTACACTGACTACACCATCTCCTGTTTCTTTTTCCTTTTTTTCATGTTTATTGACCAGATGGTGGCTTACAGGTCAAGTCAAACGCTGAATGCTGCCAAAGCCATGTTGGAATAAACTTCAGCATGTCATATCCTCGATTAAACTGCGATTACTGTCTGATAATCCTAAATTGAAGTTCAGCTAGTAATGCTGGTATAAGAGTAAGCCAGCATGCATAAAACTTTAATAAATTTAAATTATTACTCAACCTACACCCACACAACACTAAAAGCAGACATGCGAGATTAACAGGGCAGCATTTAGCAACTTAAGAAACAAATATTTGTCTCAAATGTTGGTGAAAACTGTATAAACCATACCTCTATTTATACCCACTATAACTATATTTGGTGATATTTTATTATTTTATTTTTTTTTAGTATTTTCTTAATTTCTGCAGTGAAGGGAATGAGGGAAGTGTATAATTGATTGAATATATCAATAGAGCGCTTGCAGACGTTTTGTATTTAAGGTCTAGAACCATATATGAAAGAGAGAAGATGGAGAGGGTGTACATTGTCAACATCATCTCTGCTTTTAAAAATGGGCTTCAGACTTTTGTAGTTGGGGCTAGATGATGTGACCCCCAAGTTCTTTTTGGTTTTGCTGGAATAGGCTCAGCCTGCTGAGGAATTTCCTATGATACACTTGGCATTCATCACCACCTGTCTACTTCCCTCTTTTAAATCCTGATGCATTTATATGCTTGTCTGTAACTTTTATCTGTTCTCTCTTATAGTTAATGTTTTGTCTCATTTGTTATTTGTGGTCTCTTTGTGGTCTCTTCTCTTTCCTCTCACCCCAGAGTTGGTTGCACTAGATACCCGCACCTACCTGAACCTGGTTTCTTCCTCTTTAAAGGGAGTTCTCTCTTCCCACTATTGCCAAGTGCTTGCTCATATGGAATTTTATGATTGCTGGGGTTCTCTCAATAGAAAACACCTTGAGGTGACTATTGTTGTGAATTGGTGCTATATAAATAAGACTGAATCGATTAATTTGAAAGTTCAGTTCCTGCTGCCAAGCTCGCTCTAAACACTTTCTCTAGTGGATAGTTTTGTGACCTGGTTGCCATTGTGGCCATGTGTAGTTTCTTTTATTTCATTTAGGCAGCATGATGGCTTAATTAGTTAGCAATATTGTCTAAAAAGCAAGAGAGTCCTGGTTTGAATCTAGACAGTTTGCATTTTCTCCCGGTGCTTGTGTGGGTTTTCTCCAGGAGCTTTGGTTTCTCCCACCACTGGAAAAACATGCAAAGTTAATGCTGTCTGTCTGGACAAGGGCTGACAGTGTATATTCTAAATGAGATTATATAATCAAATATTTTTAAAAAAGGAGGGGTTTTGAGTTCTGGTAGCACTAATCCAGACAAGAGATTCTTAATCTCCTGGTTTCTGGGTTCATTAAAGGTGAATAATAATCCAGTGAAATACCATCTTGCTGTCAGATGTACTCCATGTCCACTTTGTTCCTCCTCCTGCTCTGAAAATATGCTGTAATCTGAAGGGCCGTGTTAACCAGAACCAACAGGAGGAGAAGTGATTCATGTGCCACGATGCTGAACTTTCAGAGGCCATTGAGCAGAAAAACGACTACAATCGCTAGCTGCAGTCCAAGACTAAAGAATTTTTTTGTCACAAAGCGTGTGGGTGTGTGCTGTGAATGGAGGCACCAATGCTTTCACAATAAATACTTGTGTGCACACGACACGACAGCCCCCTTGCCCACTGAATAAATAGAACCTCAATCTTTTGAAAACACTTGTAAAGCACTTTTAAAAATGAAACCTGAACCAGACAAAAGTGCTCAAGAGTCGTTGTACTTTCTTTTCTTTTTTTTTTTTTATCATCAAATCATGTACACTAGATTCCTGCACCAGTTAAACCAGTTGAAATGTAAACAATGTTTATTTATGGAGCTCTTCATCACTTCTGTAAAAATTTGAACAGTCCCTTTCACAGATGCTTGGAGCAAAATATGCAGCTGTTTGCAAACAGATGTTATCACTTTATGTACAACCCCCAAGACATTGAAATGCTAAAATATAATGCAGGTATAAAATATATCCATATATTATATGAAACCCTTATTGTTGTTCTGCTTGCTTAGCACCATCTATTCCTACCTGTAGCCGCTTACTGCTCACTCCCCCCAAATCATTGTGTGTGTGTGTGTGGAGTACCTTAACAATTATATAAAGAGGTGATTGTGCAGGATACTGCTTTAGTTGTAGTACTACAGCTCATTATATACTTTGCTCTCGTTTGCATTTTTCACTGGCATTTGTTTTCATGAGACTTTTTAGAGCAGAAATAATCATTACCATGTTGTTTTTAAATGTGCCTGCATGTCATACATCCAGAATTGCTTCTTAAAATATCAAAATCCTCAGTTGGGTTTTTTTCCTTTAAGGTAAACCAGTTCTAATCTTTCAGTGGCAGCTTCTTCTAATTAATCATTCGTATCATAATTACCAGGTTTAATCCTTCCTGGGAGTTAATTAAACAGGCTCCTTTATCTGTAGTTCCATAAAACTACAATTTCACTCTAAATCTTAGTGTTTACCACGTCTCCTTTAAAGACTCAATTTGGACAGCTAATAATGCCATCCATTCATTTATCCACTTCAGTGTTGCAGGGGGTCCTGCACCTTTACAGAGTGAGATGCATGCAGCACCACTTTATTTTTTATTTTTTACTTTGTTTAAAATGTGTGGAGAGATCAGAATGATCTTTAACTGACAGCTTCTCCCCCCCCCCCCCTTCCCTTGCATCCTCTTCTTTTAACTGCCTGACAATGGCAGTAGAGGATCTTGCAGAGCATAGTTTCTTTAGTCAAAGGAAATGGCAGAGGAGTGGAGCATGGAGAGAGGAGGTGTGCATATGTCAGAGAGGGGCTGGGTAGTGCTGAGAGGAGGAGGAGGTGGGATGCATGAAAGAGAGTGAAAAGCAGGGAAAGGGGAGGGGACTGTGCTCTCATTCACATTGGTGGCATTTGCCTTGAGAATGAGCGGTTTCTTTTTTGGGGAAGGGGGGTTTTAGAGAAGTTTTTTTCCCCCTCAGGAGGGTTGGTCAGAAACAGAGAAACAGGAACGGAGTGAGACACGAAGGAGCAGGAGGCTGGATGATCAGAAGGAGCTGGTCAGACATCAGAGCAGCTATGCAGGGAACAAACTGGGGTAAGAGACTCGCAGGAAAAAACCCTTGGAGAAACAGGAAGTTACCTTTAATTACCTGGCCATTGAAAGTGATGGACGGTGTTTGACATTCACAGTGGGCTGACTACACTTGTGTAGTCCCACTGTGACTGAAAGTTACAGAGGATTATTGTACATTAAGGTAAAAAGAGAAGAATTTTTACATTTGTGTAAAGAAATGTAAACAATTAGTTGATGAATCTCTTAGTTTATCAGCATGCACTTACTGTTTTCCTAATCAGTATGCCATGTAAACGGTAAGATTTCATAGACCATATAGTTAACAGTAGCTGTAGCCCAAAAAAAAAAGTGGAAAAACTGCTGTGACCTTTCACTGATTACTCTTCTGTAGCTGCTCAGTAGTGCAAGGGTGGCAAGTAGAGGTTACTGTATAGTAAAGTCTAAGCGTAAGGGCCTCTGTTTACACATTTGCCTAACAAGTGGAAGATCCCCTGTTTGATCCCAGGAGGACACAAATGCCTTTTGGGGCTATGTCAGAAAGGACAAAAAAGGGTAAAACCCCCCCCAAAAAACGCCAAATCGAACATGCAGAACTACTTGGTGTGGGAGACCCTTTGGGATTAAGTGAGCATCTGAAAGTAGCTTTTAGAGCATCATGGTCATTGGAAAGTGCATTTCTATGTTTTAAATCCAGAATCCCTCTTACTTCATAGCAAAATAGCTTTGCAAATGGACCATAAATCCTGAAAAATGCCTGTTTAGTCAAATATTTTAAATATACTGGTCACCACTTCTGTATAGTGGAACTACTTATAATGCAGGATGCATGCACTTTAAAAAGGTAATATCTATGTCAAAAAGGTTCTAGAAGGGTGGCGTTAAGTCCTGACTTACAGGAAAACCACACGGTACAAAATACCACTGTAATGGCTGACTTGTTGGTCTTTAGTGTTGTATTTTTCCTGCCTCAAATGTAATGACTTGTTGTTTTTCTCTTCGTCAAGTGTAAATCATATGTTTAGCATTTGAACAGCACTCTATTTGTGATTTTTCTGTCTTTTTGTTATCAAGTCTGACATTTTATAGACAGTCTTTCAGCATCTAAACGATGATTAGTCACTGCAGAAAAGAAAAAAAGGGCTAAATTATGGTTTTATATTTTTTGAAGGCCAGCCCTTAATGTTTTAATGGATTTGAGTGTTGTTTAATGATAAATGGTTTGGGGTTTGCTTACTGAATGATTCAGAAGGTGTTTTGTGGTCTAATATTTATCACAGTTATATGTGGTACATATTCATAGCACCTTTCAGCTGTTAATTACAGTTTCTAAAGGTTTTTTATTCCCTTTTTTTATTCAGTTTTTCTTCTTGGGGAATCTAATATCGGTTTTGTTTATTTGAGTTGTCTGAAAAAGTTGCAGCTTTGCTTGGGAACATTACCTTTTGGCATGATAACCGGGGTGTTTGTCGGGGCACTGAGGTGTCTGCCTGTGGAAAGGTAGGTTGTCTACAAACCAAAATAGCTTTGTCACAGTTTTCTCTCTGTGTTCCAGTTTCCAGTATGAGGGGAAAGAATAAGGAGATTGGGGGTGTGACAGAAAGAGAGAGTTGGATTCAGAAGTTTGATGGAGAGTGGAGGAGGGGATCTCCAGACTCATTTGTTTGTTCCCTCATGTGGACGCTCCCTGGTGAAAACTGAAGCTCTCTCTTCTTTACTTCTTTCTGCCCATGTTCTTCTTTGAGTCAGAGCTGTTGCTCCTAACACCTCTGAGTCTCGGATGAGGGCTGGGATAATACAACTTTTTGTCAGTTCCAACACTTCACCTGGTGTTCAAATATTTTTAGACTCACCTCTGTGGTTGTGGATGTGTGTTTATGGTGTGGCGCTAACAAAGGAGGACTTAGAGTAGGCTCTTTCAGTTTGTCTCAAAGCAGGTTTGTGTGACGTTGCAGTTTTAAAGGGCATGGCTAATAAACTGCATATACTGTATCTTTATAAACGGCCTCTATAAAAAGGCTTTTATACTGTTTGCGTCTCTAATTGCCAATCTCAGATGCAGTCAGACGAAAGGTTGCCACACATGCCAGAGAATGTTGCTGAAATTTATCTACAGTTTACTGCTGTACGTGTAATAAAATATGCTGCTGTGATTGGAGCAGCCTGCCTGAGTGGAGTTTTTCAGAGCAGACTGCAGACTTTCCTTCACATTTTATATGCAGCATATAGTCTGATCCTGTAGACTGAATCCTCAGCATTTCTTTGTGAATGTATCGATCTCTCTTTATTGATTTTTGTCATCTCTGCTCCATATTTCACCACAGAAATGAAGATGTGTGAAAGTCTGAGAACTTTTTCTTTTCAAGGGCAGGTTCAAAGTTGTTAAAATAATGGGGTTTTAATAATGTCCTGTCTCTTAATAAATCTCCTCTTTGCTTGAATATAAGGGACAAAGCATTTAGAAGTTATTTAATGTAGTAGCAAACCTCTAGTCTGTCTTTTGTGGCAAAAAGCTGACATTGGAGGGTCATAAGCATAGACTGTATGTAAAAGATAGACACAGCCATACCATAACTCATTTGCTTCTAGACTTTAAGGCCTCACTGTCGGTGTGTTTTGACTAATGCTATGTTTTTGGATGGGTTTTTAGAGCCAGAAGTGAGCATATTTGGATGAGATTGTGGAGTTTCAAGCCAACAGCTAACACTGCCATGCTTGGTTAGCAAACTGTGTTCATAAACTGTAGGGATGCTAATTGGTGCTAAGTAACAAACTGATTAAACAGAAAACTAGAATTTCACTCACTAGAAGTAAAGCCCAAATGTCTTGGATGGTTTGTAACACATAGCAAGGCATCAGTCAGATAATTTAACTAAAAATTATGCAAAACGCGCCAACAGCACGGACACTGCTGAGATTCAGTTCAGTAGAATTGACCGAGGTGAAATCAAGCAAATGGCTACACCTGTAAATCAAAGTTGCCCCTTACCCATTTGTACAGTTGTTCTGAAGTGGGAAACTAGCCATAGATGTCATTACCGGGCTATAAACATATTTTCAAAGTTGGAGATTTTAACATGGTCATTGAAAGAACTGCAGTTTTTGGCATTTACAGATTGGCTTCACTTCTCAGCTCCAAGGTTGCTGCTCAGTGTCAGCTACTCCATGATTTATAGTACCTGGTTAAACTATTACTACGCATTTCAACAATGCAAACTTTGTGCTAATCTGTATACTGTGGTGTACTGATTAGCACAAGCACATGGGTGTGTTGGATATAATTACAGCATATTAATATTTTGTTTAAGAGAGTTGTTATCCTTGTGCTAATCAGTATACAGTAGCCAAGTATATCTCTATAAAACAAAATGTTAATACACTCGAAATACATTTATGTAAATAAATTCCACAAGTGTAGTCATGAAGATTTTCTCATATTTGTAGCTCTAATGGTCTGTATATACCTTATATACTAAGTTATAAATTAAACTTAATGCAGATTACATGGGCCGTCCAGACTATAAAAGCTGATTGGCCAGCTTTTATAGGCGCCTGCAACCTGTACTTACAAACTCTTACTCTGTTTGCATGTTCACACTGAGGCTCCACTCAAGGAGTGGGTTGTAAAGCACCAAAGCAGGCTTACTGACTGCACTCTTTGAAAGCAGAGCACCTGTTTTATGTCCAGTATGGAGTGAACTCTACACACTTCTAAGTTCTATGTTGTCTCCGTAGTAGACAATATTGAACTGCTTTTGTGGCAGCCTTTTTTAAAGTCTTCATATTTCTGGTATTATTTTCTTTTTTTCTCGTTAGAAATTATAATAACAAAAAATCTACAAAACGAAAGGAGCAAAGATGTTTAGCATTTTGCAAATGCTGGTTTTAAATGCCTGAATGAAACTGAAGTAGATTGGGAGCATTTTCCAAAGGGATGGATATGATCCAGTCTTTCCCTGGACCATAGACTTTACTTGGGAGGACAGCCCAGGTATTTTAACGGCCATCCAAGTATATTTGGGAAATCATTTTAGTGTACATATTTTTATTTTTTCATCCTTCTGATGCCATTGTTGAGTTTTACTGATGGAGAGTCCCCTCACATTTATTTTGAAAGTGTAGTCTCTACAAATCAGCTAGCACTGGTCCTTCCCTACCGGTAACAAAAACTTGCTGATTGGAAGTTCCTGTTTCCCCCGGAGAAAGGTCACGGCACCTAAAGCTCCCTATTGTATTTACACCTTTCCCCTTTATGAAGAAACCCTTCAGCAGCTGCATGTGTGACTCCACAGAGTTAAACTTGCCACAGATTGGAAACTACCCTCTTGTGTTTGCACCTTTAACACCTTTATTCTAAAAACGTGGTGCATTTTTTAGAATAACGTGAATTCCCATTCACTGAACCAAATTCTCAGCCCTAAGCCAGTTTATTGAATCAGTCACTCCTGACAGACTTTGCAGAGCCAATTTAACCTTCTTGCAAAACTCTAAACACATTTTCACTCACTAAAGAACAATTTTGCACAGTAATTCACTTGTAAAGCTTTATGCCAACCACTGGCAGCAGAAGGTAAACACAGCTACAGCACAGGTGTCATTTATTAAACACAACAGCTCAAAATTGTTCACACTTGTTACTAATGGTGTAATTTAACCAAAAATATCCCGGTGTACAGCCAGCGAGCGTGAGTTTGAAGGTTGAAGCCAGCTGTGGATGGAAGCAATCTCAGAGGGAGAGGAGGAAGACGAGGAAGGTCGAGATCAGTAATTTCAGTTGAAATTTGAGCCACTATGATTTACTCAGAAGTGTTCACTATTGCTTTTTATTTAGCCAGTATAATATTTTCTTGACATTTGCAGTCATTTGACAAGGTGTGATGAGAAAGTGACCTCTTTCAAATGAGATATACACTCACCAGACACTTTAGTAGGTACACCTTGCTGGTAGTAGTTTGGATCCCCTTTTGCTTCAGAACGGCCTTAATTCTTAATGGCACAGAGTCAGCAAGGTGCTGGAAACATTCCTCAGAGATTCTTGGCCATATTGACATGATAACATTGCACAGTTGCTGCAGACTTGTAAGCTACATAACCCAGTTGCAACTCTTCTGTTCTACCATATCCCAAAGGTGCTCTATTGGAATGAAATCTGTTGACTGTGGAGGTCATCTGAGTTCAGTGAACTTATTGCCATGTTCAAGAAACCACTTTAAGATGATTTGAGCTTGATGACGAGGCGTGTCATCCTGTCATCAGAACGATGCTCAGTTGGTACAAATATCCCCCGCAACATTACTGTTTGAAAATCTGGTTTTATGTTGTTAGTTTAGATGTTAGATGTTGGTGTTAGAAATGTGTTTTAGCAAAAACTATAAAGTTAAGTGCCTTTAAGTAACTCTCCTGCTGAGGGTCCTTACTTCCTCTGAAAATGAATGAATAAAAACCAAAGGAATATTTTAAGGTGGGTCCCAGATTATGTCATTATCATGTCTTGGTGAGGGGTATCTTTTACAGTTAAGAGTATATGGTCAATGTTCCTAAAATAAATTGATCAGATCATTCCTACCTAGAGAGCTTCATTAAGTGTTGTGGTGAAAAGTGTGTACTTTATAACGCTTTGACGTTTTATTTTGTAATATTTTGATCCACATAACTTTATACTGAATTATTAAATTTTAAAAAGTGCTGCAATTGCAGATTCTCTCTATGCTGCTTCTCCGGTGCTCCATCTATACAACTAACCCTATAAAACTGTCAGCACTGAAAGCTAGAGGATAAAATCCTGATGCCTCTGTGTGACAGCAGATTTCCTAAGACTGCTACTGTTCCCTGCCGCAATGAAAAATGTCTGACGTGGAAGAAATATTACTCTACATCTCGTCTTGCAACCTGTGGCTTTTGAGTGATGAGACATCAGAAAATGGGTGGCTGCAGACACGACACGACCCCACACTGACCACTGCTCATGTTTGGTCTCCTCCTCAGCTGGAGTGCCACACATTCCTGCTGCTGGAGGAGTGACTGGCTGACCGAGGGGCATTAAAGCCTTCAAAGCCTTTCCCAGACAAAAACAGTCTGCTCACATTCAATCAGCTGACACAGTGGACACTGGGGGTGGTTTTAATATTACTTGCATTCCATGCAGTGTTTTTGTGTGTGCATGTGTGTGCGCGCATGGGCCTAAGTGGATGCCTTTACTGGGTTCTGGGCCTCGACAACATTGTATTAGTGATTTCTAAACAAGAGTTGCATGCATTTAATTTGCATTAAATTTGCTAATGTATTATATAAGCTTGCTATTTCAATGAACTGTTTTTACATGTCAGAAAATAGCTCTGACTTCATGTAATTTATAATTTTACTAAATTAATTTGGTAAATGTATAAATTTACTGAATTAAAATTATCATTTTGATAAATTTTATTAGAAAACTTTTAAGTCGAGTCTGATGTTGCTTTATGCATAAAATATATAAAAAGGATAAGAACAGTGTTTTAATACTGGCGTCAGTACTCTATATCATCTGATATCACATGAGAAATCATGTAGTAATATAAAGGTATTTGACACATTTAATCTACAAGGAAAATGGCAAATTCCGCCCATCCAGAGAATATTTGTAAACCATAATATATTAAGTATATTATATCCATGTGCCCCTCTTTATAGTTGTCACAAACCCTTCCACTACCATTAGCTGTTATTGTCCATTTATCTTCAATTAGGGAATTGGGAGCATGTGGAAGATTGTAAAAGCTATAGGAGGACTGAGGCTTTAAGATGCTAAGAAGGGGTCCTGGTCTTCCTGTCAGCCCTATGACCCCCGCCTCCCCTTTTCTTCCCTCTTTCCCCTTCTAATGTTTGAGGCCCCCAGTCACTGTGACAACAAAAGGGAAACTAGGACTGCATGAACATGACGGGGGCTTTAAAAACACTTTGAGACCCCATGTGCTTCGCCTAGAAGAGTGCCTGCATAGTTTTAGTTATCTTGAGGGATTAGAGCTCATTCTGGGGAGACTGAGGGCAACAAATGGACTCAGTGATCAGGAATAAAGACCTGTGGAAAGCAAACGTGAGGAGGAGACTGAACTAGAATATCCTGCCTAGTTGTTGCTTAAATATTCAAACTTTTTATTGCAAAAGAAGTCTTAAAGAGGTTTAGGTTTAGTATATCAACAGTTTGCAGTTGGGAGATCTCAAGTATGAGCACATCATCATCAATCTGTGGCAGTTTAACATTCTTGGGTACTTTTACATAAAGTAAAGCTTTCCCTTGGGTATAGGTTGGACAAACAATAGATGTTGCGAAAAACTGGCATTATTCCTAATGACCATCAGGGGGCGAGTCCTTCAGCTGCAAAAAGTTGTTAGACTGTGTAGAAATCTGAGGAAGAATATCAAGTTTCACGATTAATCTGTGATTTTGGTAGTTTAATGTCTCATTTAATACAACATGATGTTCACTTTTAAAAATTATGATGCCATCTACAGAAACATAAACAAATAAAGTAGGGTATGGTTTAGAGTGCTGCTACCTTGTGATCATAGCATGATAAAGGTAAATGTTGAAGCTGCACTAGAGAGAAGTGTTTCTCTGCCCTGAAGGATTAATGTATTAAATGCACATTCTTCATGACTATCTTATACAAAACACTGGCAGCCTTTTTAAGTTAAAGATTTTTTTTATATAACTTATTATGAAAATACTAGGTATAAGATGAACAAAGATTGCTATGAATTGTGAGTCATGTAAAGCTACGAGTCGATTTGGAGCTTGAAATAATCATATGAACCCTTTAAAGTTTTCACAGCAAAAAAGATTTTAAATTTATTTGTGATGCAGCCGGGTGAGCTCACTAACTGGTGCTTTTTAAATCAGGAGGAATTTTCTCATTGAAATAAGCTGTAGAGTTGGCTGGAGATAATCTTCTGGGGTTTCTTTAATCTCAGTATTAAGAAAGGCAATTTTAGGTTTGAGGCTTTCTTTTTCTAATAGCAGTTACTCAGTCATTCTCATTCCATGCTATTCACATAGGATTATTTGTAATAAATATTGTCATGGATGAATTAGTTTTATCAGTGTTTAGAGAAATCACATGAGATTAATCCTCCTGGCTCTGCCTCCGGGGACCGTTAAGTCTGATCCGCAACACCACATGTTGCTCCGGCTGCTATTCATTTACTTTTCCTTCATGCTGACACTGATTGAATTTTTTTTTGTTTAATGGAGTTTCAATTTGAAAGTCCATTAACTGACTAACCAAAGATGATCAATGGACAGATCCCAGTTGCCCATAAGCTAATGGATTTTTGACTTTCTAATAGCAGCAGAGTGATGTAATGTAATCAATACTTTTCTTGTTAAAGCTGTACCACCTCTAAAAGTTTGCTATGTGAGAGTACCAAGACACACTAAACATATTAACAGACATTGGACTAAAATGCTCTCTCATTTCTTTGCATTTTCACTATCTACTGAACATACTAACATACAATAGCACCAGGCTTGTCCTAGTCACTTCATAATGAGCCTAAGAAGGAATCAGCCAGGTTTCCACGGTGCTGATTAACATGTGGTAATCACAGCAAAAGCCTTAAGAAACCTGTGAACCTGGTAGGTTGGAAAAATGACTTGGCACAGCTGTTTGGCTAGAAACTCTGCAAGCCTACTGTAAATCTATGATCGTCTTCACAATAAGTGTCAACGTTAAAGGTCAAAAGGTTGGTCGAGAGGGTTATAGTTAGTTTATGCAGCCATCCAATTATCCAAAAGAGGTCGGGGACAGCATCCTATCCCAGCTGCTATGGGCTAGTGCTTCACCCATGACAGGTCACCAGTCTTATCACGGGGCTATCACAGAGAGACAGACAACTGTTCACGCTCACATTCACACCCTCAGCCAATTTACAATCACCAGATAACTTAACATGCATGTCTGTGGACTGTGGGAGAACCCACAAAGGCAGAGAGAGAACATACTAACTCCACACGGAAAGGCCCCGGGTGGGTGGTAGATTTAAACCCTTCTTGCTGTGAAGTGACGGTGCTAACCACTACTGTACTACTGTGCATTCTGTTTTAAGTTTTTTTATTTTATTATAATTTTCTTTAGCTTTTTTAATGTTTATTCCTATTTTTCTCCCAGACCAAGTACAAAAACACTGACCCTCTGATGGGGGTAACCCTAACCCTATATTGTTAACCTGGAAGAACAATTTAATAAAAACAAAAATGGTTATGATCTTGGAGAGTTCATCTTATAAGAAAAAAAAAATACAAATGCCTTGTAATAGATTTAGAACCAGCTGATTTCCATGATCACCGCCTGGGCGGGTAATAATAATTAATCAGCTATAAAATACCAAAATATTTGCGATACAAGTAGATCAATTTGATCAAATTATAAAAAAGAAAAGCAAAACCCCTCTTTTTTTAAAATTTTTATATATATATATATAATTTTTTTTTATTATTATTTTTTTTTTAAACATGGCAGGTGTCATGATGTGTGGTATAGAGAGGAGCCAAATGCAGGACTCCTCCTTTATTTGACTTCTCTGGAAACCATCAGGAAGAGCAGAAGTTAAACTAGGAAAACATGACACGCACAAGGGAGCACATCAAGGAACAAAAACAGCACAGAACTAGTCAGACAAACACTAGGGAGGAAACAGGATATATGCTACAGCCTCACAGGTAGGTTTTTTTTTTTTGTTTTTGTTTTTTTGTTTTTTTTAAACTGGGATTTTCTGCTTTTGTTTTGAAATATATATATTTCTCACGAAAATGCAAAAAACTGATGTGGAAACACTGGCTATTAATAAGCTCGCAAACAATAACACAGAACCATGTTTGTGATGTCAGAAACGGAGATAAAAGTATCTTCCTTTTCCTTGTCCACATAGCTACATGCAATTCAACTTCTGAACATCTTTTCCCTATTTAGTGTTAGCTTTAAAAAAAAAAAGACATGTGGTCGAAAGGCCTGAGGCCTAACTAGGGATTAGAAAAAAGGTGGGAAAAGAGACATGGGTGCATGTAAACAACACAGGTGGAGACAGACAGGGAGGGAGGAAACACACACATGCTAAACAACACAGAAACAAGGGACACTGAAGGTTAGAATAATAAAATCAAAACAAGAGTTACAGCAATATCACAGAAAACCCCCATACTGGTAAATCATTACAAAACCCCTGGACCGCAACAGCTGATTACCAAAAACGTGTGAGTGACGTAGTGAAAACTGAATTCCTGTCATACTTTAAATGACTTCTCTGAAACTTAAGGCGACGACACACCCACAGGTTGGATATCCTGACGGTCTGACTCACCGTGATGATGTTTTTAGTCTACAAGAGGCTCCGTTGTTGGTTTTTGTACACCATGATCTCATCATCAGGCGTCCTGTTGTCCATTGTTCTTCACGCTCGACTGCTGGGCAGCGCCGGGAATAAACTGTTGATATCATAGTCTGTTGTGCCTGCTGTTATAATGTCAACATTTACCACCAGACGTGTGAAGGAGTGAAAAAGTAAGTCTGTCACGCTTTTTTTTAAAAAAAATTTCTGTGTATTATTGCCTTTACTTAGTAGCTTTAAACACCCACTGCAGAAGTACCACGCCAAGTTCAACCTGTCTCCTCTTCTCAGTGTTTCGCCTTTTGTGGTATTATCCACAGTTATGAACTTTTTAGTTGTTCCTAAGGCTGATAAGATGTGTGGAGACAGTAGCCTTTGTTGCTGTCAGGGAAAATGCCAGCATGTTACAAGGGATTTTACATCTCAAATGAAGAGAGACCCCTTCCTTGTGCTGCCCCATGCCTCAAGCCCTGTTTGTGCTGCTTGGATGGATATAATGAATGGCCTTGTCCCTGGCTGTCTGTGTGTGGCCCACCATGGTCTTGTGGGATATTTGTATCCTTCAGTCTACTGTATATCATCTCTGTGTTGTCTCTGTCATAGGCGCTGTGAGAAAAATTCCTTGAAAGAAACCCTGTGGGGAGATTTGAATGCTGCAATCACTTCTTGTTAGTTCCTCAAAGAAAAACATGCCAGTTCAGCTCATTTCTTTAGTTGCTGGATAAGATCAGTAAATATTATAGCAACAGGTTTTGACACAGCTATTTGAAAACACTATTAACAAAGCCTTTGATAGAAAAATGCTGTGATATCATGTTTTGCTAGTTTGCACTCAGACAGCGACTGATTTTTGTCTTTAAGTACTTAAGATTTGACTTGTTTTTATAAGGCTTAATATAAGACCTTGCCCTTACTATGACAGTTATTAATGAAGAATCAGTCAGTGCTTCACACCAAATAAGATAAAATGACTTTAGAGGGGAACATGCAGTTGCTGTGTCTTCATCTACTTGAGCCAGAGCCTACCAGGTTTTTGAGAAACATATTAAAGGACATGCTGAAACTTTTAACCATAACATGTGAACACTTGTGTCATTTCTCCATTTCACAGCCTTGAGCTATAGTTGAGAGTGTGAAAAAAATCACTATATTAAAATTTGTTTTGATACAGAAGGAATTATGGTAAGAAAGTGATTCTGGTATTAAAATGTGCGCTCCAGCTTGCTTTAACCAGCCACCTATATTACATAGTGGAAACTCCCCCCCCCCCCAGAAAAGTACTCTTTGAAGTTTTCTTCAGTGAATGACAAAATATACATGTCTCTATTCATCTACGTCATAGACATGAAACTGGTGCAGATCTGCTGTTGGTTACATAAAAATCTCACTGAACAAAAGTCTGATTTTAGCTTCAGATTGTGACACTTGGAGTGGGTGTAAAATTGATTTGGTTGCAGATTTTAAAAGGTTAAATGTGATTATCAGCTGTGAAAATTTCAAGTGGATAATTCCTGTTTTTTATTAAGTAATGAGGGCAAAAATAATGTGAATTAAGAAGTGCAAAATTTAGATCCACTCCTATGTACTTTGAGTGATTGTAACTCATTAAATATTCATAGTATAAAGGTTAAATTATGCATGGCAAAAAATTAAAGCATGAAGCATCTGATGGAAATGTTTTAAAATTTAGCAGATTTTTCTATAAGGAATTACCTATGAAGGGCTTTCAGAGGACTTGAAACTTACTCTTAAGCCAAAACAATGTTTTCATGGTGCAGCAAATGGATAACTGGAGCTCCACAGTATGACAGTTGTTAATTTTGATTCATTTACATATTTTATTAACGTATTTGGCATTGGTTTGTTTTTGCCCTAGCACTCATCCTTGTTTTAGTGTGGGGGGAAAAATGTATTTTCTCCAGTTTTGTACTTCAGTCTTGTTCCGTTTGGAGGAACTTTGGAGCGAGATGTCAACAGATAAAGTGGCCTAGCATTGCCAGTCATGTGGACTCTGTATAGTTCTGTTATGAAGAGTGAGCTGAATTTGAAGGTTGATGTGCTGGTAAATCCACTGTCATCTTGAAAGACAGATTGTGGATACAATGGACTGAAATGTCCTTCCTCTGACGGGTGACTGAGGAGTTTGGTCATTTGGGAGGGGTACAGAGTAGATGATACTGTGCATTGAAAGGAGCCAGTTTGAGTGGTTTGGCCTCCTGGACACCTCATAGTGAGCTTTTCTTGGGCGGGTCTCACTGGGAGGTGACGGAGTGGATAGATTACACCTCTTGGCTACTTGGAAGAGATGGAGGAGTTGGCGAGGGAGAGAGAGGTCTGGACTTGCACTCATTTCTAGCTCCTATTAGAATGATTTTATCCATTCCTGAGAACAGATTAAGGATTCTTCTCTATTTGAAATCATACAGGGATTTCTTGAACATAAAGTATGCTGATCTAGTTATTTTGAAGTTTGGGACATATTTATCATGAGTGTCCCTCTTTGAAACAGTCCCCATGACAGGGGAAAAAAGGAACAATATCAGTCTGTCACTATTTAACACTATCACAATTTGTTCTTTTTCAGCACGAGTGACCTCTCTGAGCTGCCACCATGGCCCTGGTTCAGCCTCTACCTGTATCTGCTGAGCCCCACACCCCAGGCCTGAGTGGAGGAGCTCGCAGACGACACCCTTCTGCCCCTTCACCCCCCATCAACGCGCCACTGGCCACTCTGGATCCTATGGGTTCTGTCGGTAGCCTCATCACCACCCACCCTGGTCCCTACCAGGACCATCGCCCAATTGTTGATCTGGGAGCCAGAGTCCGACGGCCCACACCAGGAGTTTCCTGCGTGGACTCCGAGTCGCCCCAACAGGATCTGTTACTGCAAAGCATTCCCCCAGTCAAGAAACAGAACTCCACGACGTCCAGCAGAGGGCTGGAGAAGGAGACTGGGAATGGGAACTACACATATCTGAATGAGGACTACATAGGTGACTGGAATGACAATCATGTGACACCTGGCAGCCCAGGAAGTGAAGTAGACGAGATTAAAGAAGGATTAAATGGAAATATTGGAGGACCTCCTCCTAAACTGATACCAGTGTCAGGAAAACTTGAGAAGGTGAGTGTGTGAGGCTCCACAGTGCATACCTTATATGTGGTCCATATCATTCAGTTTTGTCCGCCCTATAAAGACTCCATTTCCCAGAAGCAGGGCCTGTGTCACATAAAACATCTTTTAACTACTTATTCACAACTTTGTTTAGGCTTAATTTTGCTTTGCAAAGCTTTAGAATATATCAAATTATCTTCAACTGCAGGTAGTTTGCACAGTTATCTTGGAAACCTAGACAATGATCAAAGTTCTAGTTATTCAGAGCATGTAAGCAGCTGCTCATTTGTGATTGCTCTCTAGTACTTGTGTTGAAGCTTTCTTGTAAATCATTTTCTCCTCTACATTCACTCTTTTTACTTTTACTAGAATATGGAGAAAACAGTGCTGCGGCCCACTGCCTTCAAACCCGTCATTCCCAAGAGCCGCTCCTCGATGCAGTATCTCTCGCCTCGCCATTGTGCCAATGCACCAGAAAGCCAAAACAACCTGAACCTGCTCAGCCCCACCCACAGAGATGTGTCGCCCTCCTGCTCTGAGAAGCGTAGCTCCTATAGTGGTGGGCGTAACGCCGCTGGTGGTAACAGCCAGTCTTGCTCATTATCAGACTCTGGACGCAACTCCCTCTCTAGCCTGCCGCCTTACAGTGCTGCCAGCTACAACCTGCCGTCGGGGGAGGCTTCCGCTGGCCACCTAGAGCCCATGAAGAGCGCTCCGCCAGTGACTGTACATGGACACTCCAACTCAGACAGCGGGCGATCCTCCTCCAGTAAGAGCACAGGCTCTGGGTCGATAAGTGGGCGGGGGCAGCCTCTGTCTGACAGCGGGTCCGGTGGGCGTTCTCCTGGCCCTGTGGAAGGCTATGAGGGGGTGGTAAGGGATCTAGAGGACAAACTGAGGGAGAGAGAGCTGGAGCTGCAGCAACTCAGAGACAATCTGGATGAGAATGAAGCTGCAATATGTCAGGTGAGACCGCCAAACAAAATATCCAAACAGGACATTTGCTTTACCTAAACTTACACAGATCTGAACTTTGACCTCTCTGCCACTGGTTGTTCTGCTTTACAGGTTTATGAGGAGAAGCAGAAGCGCTTTGAGCTGGAGCTGGAGGAGCTGAGGCAGGGCTGTGCCACCAGGATGCAGGTCGCCTCTCAGAAAGCCCAGCGTGCACAGCAGGTGCTTCAGCTGCAGGTTAGAACCTCAGACAAGAATATTCAATGTTGGCTTTTGAAAACAAAGCATTGTTTTAAGTGTATCCCTCTCTCTCTCTCTTTTTTTTTTTTTTTGATGGCTGCAGGTTTTCCAGCTCCAGCAGGAGAAGAAGAAACTGCAGGAGGACTTTGCTCAGCTTCTGAAGGAGAGGGAGCAGCTCGAGGAGCGCTGCACCTCATATGAGCATGAGAAGATCCAGCTGGGCCCTCGACTCGAGGAGACCAAGTGGGAGGTGAGCGGATGTTCTTTAAACTCGTATATAATATAGTAATAAGTACATGAAATAATTTGAGTTGTAAAGTGTATTATTGAGCCCTTTTAGTGATTTTTGCCACGTCTCATCCTTCATTAAACTCCTCATCACTGCTATAAGAACTGTGCAAATCAAATCACTAATTTAATGCCTTGCTGTAATCGTGAATGAAATGAAATGGTCATCCAATGAGTTTTAGTGTTAATAACAAAAAAATCTGAAAAATAGTTTAAAAAAGGCTTCTTTTAAAGAAAAATATCCAACATTTTATAAGAAAAAGTTCAGTTTGAAACATAAAAGTAACTATTTCATAGTTTATATTAATTATTCTGACTGATTTTGTGTAAAATACAAATCCTTTCTAAAGTTCAAAGCAGTCCTTCTTAAAGATTCTGCAACATTTTAGTGTATTATTATTCTAAAAAGCGCTATATGCTTTATATTTGTACTTAATTTTGGATCTAAAATAATTACCTGCACACAAACGTTAGCCTCTCAGATTGAATACTCTTTGGTTGTATTTTATGACTTTTTTTCAAGAGAGTTTCTGAAATGAACCATTTTCACACTTTTCTGACATTTAATTACTGATCAAATCGATTGTCTGCATAAATAAATGGCAGTTTGATTGATAATGGGAATCAGTTGCATTTATTTTGATTGTTTAAGAGCTTGGGTATTGTATTAAAAATTTACATCTGGAAAACCAACTAGTGACGAGCTGCAAACCTTTAAAGTCAAACGGAACAACTTTTTACCTCTATGGATGAGGTCTACCTCATCAAATCTGTAAATAAGAGAGTAAATAAAAACCACCAAACAACAGGTCAGTGACACAAATGTTATTTAGCCTTCTCTAAAATCTTTCAGCTATAAAGCACAACAACTCCTTTATCCATTTTATTATTAGTAGTAGTAGTACCACCATCTAACCTTTAAAACAAACAAAGCTCTTTGTCGACACTTCATTGACTGAATTTCCCTCCTAAATGCTTCTCTCCATTCAGGTCTGTCAGAAGTCGGGGGAAATCTCGTTGCTGAAGCAGCAGTTGAAGGAAGTGCAGAGTGAGTTAGCTCAGCGTGTGGGGGAGATCGTCTCACTGCGGGGTCAACTCAGGGAGACTCGTGGCGAGCTGACCAACACCCAGGTGCTGCTCCAAGAGGCCCACGGCACCATCCGAACTCGAACCCTGGAGCTGGAGGTGTGTGAAAATGAGCTTCAGCGTCGCAAGAGCGAAGCAGAGCTACTCAGAGAAAAGGTAGGACGCCTGGAGGGGGAAATGGCCCATCTCCGAGATGCTTTGGTCAATCAAGGCCCGGGAAACAGACAGTGTCAGGTGTTTCAGGAAGCCGAGGAGCAGCTGCTCGCCTACGAGAGCGACGAAGCGAAGGCTCAGCGGCAGAGCAACACAGAGGCGCTGCAGAGCATGAAGGTGCAGATGGACAGGATGAGATCCGAGTTAGCTTTTGAGCGTCAGAAAGCTGAGCAGCAACTGGGAAGCTTTGAGGAGGAGCGCAAGATATGGCAGGAGGAAAAGGACAAAGTAATTCGCTACCAGAAGCAGCTGCAGCAGAACTATGTGCAGATGTATCGCAGGAACCGAGAGCTGGAGCAGCTCCTGCAGGAGCTCAGTTTGGAACTGGAAAGCAGAGATGATGATGAGGGCAGCGGCAATGAGATCAACTTTGATGAAATTGCCGCAACAGAAATTTGACCCTCGTATCTGTCCTTTGATTGTGTTTTCATGTTCTTTTTTTTTTTTTTTTTTAATTTTGCACTATGTCAGCTAATTGTTTTTCCTCCCTCATGTTCAGACAAGCATAAAAGTACCTAAAATGTAAAAAGAAAAAAAAAGTGGTGTGTCAAACCTGCACCGCTTGATTTCTGCTTCATTGGTCTGGTCTACAAGTCTCACTTTAAAGCCACTGACCTTTAATTAGTTGTTAGCCCTCCAACTCAGTCCTTTGCCCTTCTATTAATGTCTGTTAGTATTAACACCGACCAGATATAAGCATACGAGACCTGGTCCTCTCACACTTTTCAAAGTTCGTGGGAGATTTTGTTTGTGGGTGACTCACTTCTCTCATTCTCTCAACCTTTCGCTATCCTCCCCCTGTGTTGGTTATGACTCCACCTTCCCTGCTGGCTTTAGCACTCCCACTCTGTGTTAGTAGTCAGCTCTCATTAGTGCAGTTCATTTGGATGGAGCCCACGCTGTTGTCAGCGATCGTGGGATACCACACAATCAGGATGTCATGATAAGAGTGAGTGAATCAGAGCCTGGTGCTAATCGCTGACAGGTCTATCTTGTTGTTTTCCTCAGAACTAGTCAGGCTTTTATGCTAACTGCTTCATGACCAACAAGTAAACTGTTGATCGTTCTCTACTTATTTTCACTGTAGCAACAAAAAAACAAAACCCTAGTTTTTTTGTTGTCCAAATATGTTTCTGGACCTGTAATGATCTTGGAAAACAAACTTAAGGCTTCTTAAAAATGCACTCTGATAGTTTGGAAATACAAAGTGAACTATTAGTCTTTATTTATTTTATTTTATTTTTTCATATTTATACTATTACAAGGTGGATGCTCATATTAAAAATGGCCAATTAAAAAAAATCTAAAAGAATTAGGTCAGCATTTGTGCAAGTAATCCCTGTGAGCCAAAAGCTCTGGCTTTTTAAAGTGCATGTCCTTAATATAGTCATATCTGGCACACATCAGCCCCAGCCACCTACTGTTCACACCTTCTGTTAGCAGTGGGCAGCCAATCATAAGATCGCTTAGAGCTGCCTTAAGGCCCAGTATGAGATATTTGACAAGTATAACCCCAGGATTTACACTCGGTACAGCTGGAGCTGATTGCATCCACTTAAGACAATGCTTGTAGTTTCACCATGCTGCGGCATGTTTCAGAAGTACCCGAGCTCTCCCCTCCGCAACACTTAAAATGTTGCTGTCATCAAAGCTGCATCAAAAGCACAGAGCAGATGATGAGGAGCGCAGGAAGTCAGCCATAGGCCCATGTAGACTAAACACAAACCGTTCTGGTGTGATTTGAAGGTTCGCAAGGAATGGCAAAAAACTGTCAGAAGGGCAGAGACATTCAACCAGTGTACTCCCCAGAGCTCGTAATGTGCACAATAGGTTCCCATTATCCCTAAATTAATGGAGAGGGTTGAAGCCGTGTCATGAACATCTGTCTAGTCTTAATTCACAGTATTTAACAATGCCTGGAACAAATATTACTTTAACACCACGACACGTATCAGCTTTAAGCTCGCACAGACACAAACATCTGTGCCACGGTTATCTCAAGATTGGATTAAATAACTCTCCCGGAGAGTAGCAGCAGAACATGAGGATAAAATCTTCCAAAACCTTAACAGGACAGTAACTTCATGATATCATTGCTTTAAAGATGATATTTACCAAAAACCATTAATGTCCCAAATCACTTCCTGTTTACTGTTCGATTTATAGTTTTTCTGCATCATACAGTGGCTTTAATTTCCAGATACGGAACAAAAACGATCTCCATGTCATGTTCACTTCTTTCTGTTACCAGTGCTGTAGTACAGTCAGTCACATCTCATTCAAACCTACGCTAAAAAGTGTGCTCACTCTTAGTAAAATGCTGAGTGTGTGTTTTATGGGTGAGAAATAGCCCAGGACTCTGAAACTGAAGCAGCAAAATGGAGATTAGCCATGATTTATTTACTTATGTACACCTGTGCATAATCGTCTTGCTGTTTTTGCAAAAGCTAGACTGTCTTCATTTTGTTAGTGTTTGGTGGAAACACCGTTAACTTCTCCCTTAAGTGTAGGATCAAACTATTTTGGCTTTAAAGAAATATGAAATCAGGACAATAGGGATGATAATTTTGTCTGGTAATAAATCAAGCGCACCCCTGTCCTTTACAGCAGTGCAACTTCACTTCTATTCTAAAACCGAAAACAAATTCACCATTCAGTTCAGCTTGAACTAAATGGAGAGAGACAAACAAGAGTCTTTGGTCAACAAGCTCTGACTCTAGAACATGTTTGAAGTGAAAGGATCATCAGTGTTTGCCTGCAAACTTCACAGGATCTCTGAGGGTTTCTCATCTGGTCCTCTTTCAGTGATGGTTAACCGGATGTTTGCTGGTTATCTGCTACTGCTCTCCCTCTGGTCCAAAGAGGAGCAGCAGTTTTTGTAAGTTTAACTTTCAGTCAAAATGCACCAACTAGCCTAAAGGTCAAGGAAATCCCATGTGAAAAGCCCTTTTTTCTGAGGTTTAGCAAATTCACGGTTTTAAATCATCAATAATCATGTTAAATAATCAGGATTGCAAGATTTTTGTCCAAAATTATCATGATTGTGGCTTTTGCCTAAATCGAGCAGCCTTATTTTGTGGTTGTGCACCTGCTGATGAGCATGCAGAAGTAAAAAAGGGAGAAGTTGACAGTGTTGAGAATTAGATGTAGTGTTTTGGATCTCCTCAAACATCCAGATATTAAAGGGAAATCATAATGCCTAATGTCTTATATCACACAATATATTGTGACTGTTTTTCCCCTTTATCATTGTTTTGTTTTTTAATCATAATTGGAGAAACTACTTCTCTCAAAGAGGAGGTCGTTTTTCTGTGTGTGGATAAAGTGTTATGAACGTTTCTGTATTACTCATCGCTGAAATGGCGAGCTCTTGTACCAAGTGACGTTTTCGTTTAAAGTCAAACTAATTTTCCACCGACTGCTTGAATCTGTTTATTTACGTCCCTGTACCACAGGAGGAGACACGTCCTGTTCCTCTCTCACTGCTGAGTGAATCATTATTATCCTCCATTATTATGTAAATAAACCTCACTTGTCCCACATAACATGATAAAGTTTTCTTCCAGAGATGTGTTCATCTCACAATAAAAGCATAGCCACTGTGAATAGACCAAAGCAATGTCCCACGTTCTATATTTTGCTCCTACAGATATGATGCCTGTATATTACCGTTTGTGTAGATGTTTGTTTTGGTTCCTCTGTATAATTTTATAATCCACAATATTTGTATGAAAACATTAAATGTATATTTTCATGCTGTACATTTCTTGAACAAACCCACTCTGGTTTTAATAATAAAAAAAGAGACAAAAGTTTAACAGCTGTGTCAGTTTGTATTTATTACACCAGGTCTTTCCTTCATGTACAGATGTATTTTCTCCCATTTTTAATTCTCTGTTTACATTTAATATTTTCTGGTGTAACTTTTCAGAAATCCTTCTTGCTAGCTGCTGTCCACAGGAATATTGTGAATGGTCCATGTCTGCCCTCTTCAGGTAGAAAATTGAATTTAAAGCCACCTTAACATGGATTCTTATTAATATTCAGTCCACGGGGGCTTTCAAAGGCACTCAAGTTTGAAGTTTGCCATCCTGCACAGTTTAAAATGCAGGAGCATAACCTACAGTTATCCATCTTTGAGAATGTTATGCACTAATGGATATTGGTCAAACAAGTTAAAAATGTTCTGGACGGGCACTGGCTCCGGGGTTGTGAAAAAGTGAGAGATTTCATTTGTACACAAACAACTTTGTTTGTTCATTTTCTCTTAAATATTATCTGCAGCTTTGTTTCAGTTCAGAAAGTTTCTGTGTCCTTATTCCCAAATTTAACTTGAATGGCAAAAAATGCATACCAGACCTCAGCAGTGTGTGTGCTGGTAAAAGTTTACCTGTGTCCAAGTTAAATTCCAGAGGCTGCTTATCACTGGATATATTTTCTAAATCCACAAAAGCAACTCAGAGTCCTTTCAAAGATCTTTGGGGACTTTGACAACAAACTCCATGGGGTCTTTGGCCTTATTGCTGAAGGCTTTTCGGATTATGTCAACGGCATGCTGATGGGTGACCCCTTGTAGGGAAACGGCATCCACAGACACCAATTCAAATCCAGCCTGGGAAACAGAGGGAGATCCAGTCAGACACTGTGACAGAACAAATGCACTGAACTATATACACTCATTGGCAACTTCATTAGGTACATCTATTCAACTGCTTGCTTGCAAATATCTAATCAGCTGATCACATGGCAGCAACTTAGTGCAAACCTAGAAATGAATGGGCTTCAGCAGCAGAAACCGACACAACGTGCTACTCCTGTTAGCTAAGAGCAGGAAACTGAAGCTTCAACTGCAATCACTAAAATTGGACAACAGAAGATTTCTGTTTGGTACTGTCATGTTACCTTGAGAACTTCACAGGTGGAGGCAGCTCCTCCAGGAAAGATCTTCTCAATCTTCACCACCGGCTGAACCTTTGACTCCATCCCACCAGATATACTGATACCTGCAGCATCACAGCAGCACAAGTCAGAGGTGTACTTGGAGGCATGCATAAACAATGTCATATTTAATCTAAATATAGGAAGTAAATACAAAAATGTATATCATACAGTTAGTATTTTCCAGTGTTTTAGTGCGTGTTCACAGGATCAATCAATTCCATGCATACTGTTGCAACACAATGCGTTCTTGCAGCACGGCATTATGTTTTGAGAGCCAGGGTATCGAGGGGCAGGCTCCTAATTTGCATAATGGCTAGGCTACCACATGAAAATCAAGCATGTCAGCTTGTTTCCAGCCTCAGATTTTTTTTTTTTTAGAAACACATTTCACTGGATTATTTTTCTGATATGTGATAAAATTTGCAGTTGAAATGATTTTTAATTTTCACTTTGATATGTGAGAGCAGATTGCACGCGTTGTTTGTCCAATTGTTTTTAAATGGCTGAAGGAGAAGGAGAGCACTTTTCATTTATTTACTGTCACTTTGTAATAGCCAGTACACCAAGCGTCTCTTGCTCGGAAGCATTACTAAAGAAAGACCTTCCATTATTCCGTAATTAGTCGCATGAAAGTTTATAATGGCTCAGTTTAACTTGGTTTGGGAAACTAGGTACAAAGTTATTCTGAATGTGAGAGTGGCATCAAATAAAGTTACTTACCCAGAGACTGTCTGGTCTTGGAGATGCTGACAGTTCGGAGCTCATACTCCTGTTTGGAGTCGCTGCCATTGATCATGTCCTCAGAAGAAGCCTGATGACCGTTCACCTGTTCACTCCCCAGTTTCTGATTTGAACCAAACACCTGCGACAATAAAGGCCGACTCCTGCGAGCAGCGCTCTGCAGCGTAAACACGGCTTCTTTACTCCTGTCCCCACTTTTCTCCTTTTTGCCTTTAGAGTGACTGTTTCTTAACGGTGGCCGTCCCCGTTCTAAGTTCGTATCTCCCTTATCTGAAGCAGAGTGCAGCGACACCTCATCAAAGTGGACAGAACGAATTGTGCCGATCTCCGTCTGGAGAGGAGGCCTGGAGTTGGTGCTGCGGGCCAGCAGCCAGTTGGGGAGCACTGGGCTGGCAGCTGGAGGTCTGAGGTCTCTGGACTCTGTGTTGTATCCATCCACCGGTATGTCCAGCAGAGGTGTGAAGGACCTGGAGGTGTGGAGCCTGTCTTTGGACACACGGGGCCCAGTCAAGCTGAGCTTCTCCAGCTCCTCCAGCAGGTGGCTCTCCTTCTCCACCTCCTCAGCACTGTGGAGCTCAAAGCCTCCCCGGTAATCTGGAAGGTGAACAAATGTTGTTACAGGAACTATTTTCAAGTTCGATGCACGTTTACTTCAGGCTGAGGTTTGAAAATGTTTCACAGTTGAATGGAAAGTATGGAAGCCCATTTAACCCCCCCCCAAAGATCTCAAACCTTTTCAATCAAACATAAGAGGTTATACAATAGTGCCAACAAACTCTGTTTTACTTTTCCAAAATAAAAATCACATTCTTCAACACATTGGTCCTTTCATCCCTCCTTGAGTGGATTTATGTCTCACCAAGGGGCTCGCCCTACAGTTTGAGAACCAAATATGCTTAAAGAAAAAAAAGAAATTTGTCCTTAGAAAAGCTAGACCAAGAAAAGGCCAGTGTTTATCCAAGATAATAAATCAAAAAACATAGTTAAGATATGGCAGTGGAGGTGCTGACCTGGGATGGGAGTGATGAGGCGCCGTTTTGGTGTTCGACCAGAAATGGGAGAGCGAAGAGGAGGAGTCCGGACTACAATGGAAAGATGAGACAAATGCAACTTTACAGAAAGGCGGTAAAAGGTGATAAGACAAAGAGTAAAATAATCATATTTTACAGGACAGAGAATTTCTGGGTCTACTGAGGTCCTACTAAGCAGTGGTAAGTTAAAGCAAATTTTTGGGATAACTGAAAAGATATGGTTTGTAATATCAGAAAACAACTGACTTTGATGGTGCTCGAATACCATGATCAGATAATTCTCATACACACCTGAGCGATACTTGAGGATATCGTAGGCCTCGGCTTCAATGGCAGTCACCATGTTATTGAATACACTCAGATCAGAAGGAGGAAGCAGCATTCTGAGACACGTGGATGAACAAAAAACACGCTGAGTCATTGTTCTTACATCTTTAATTAGTCTTCAGCGGCTCAATGAGCAACGTTTGGATTTCAGTTTGAGATGGTTATCCTGAAAAATCCTTCAGCCTCTCTGGAAACATTTCCAACACCATTGTTTCCCTGTCCTTACCTCACTTCTCTAAGCAGCAGCAGCTTTTCAGGGCGGTCCAGCACAACCAGCAGATGACGTATCAGATTTTCCACTGAACAATCTGCTACGTACTGAGAGAGTAAATACATTTAGTAAGCATTTAGCAGCTATAGTTTTATTACTTCCTTACATTTACAAGTGGACACTGAAACAAACTGTCCAAATGGGCCAGTCTCACATCCAGGGCGTCAAAGCTGCTGGCTTGGGAAGGTGTCCTTTAGCATCTTTGCCCTGACACACCAACTTATGACATCAGTGAGACAGTACTTCACAATTATCCTGTGATTTTACACCATGCATGGTTAATGTTGCGAACTGGCCTGTTCTCATGCCAATGAAAAATCCCTAAACAATAAAGTGCTCTTTTCTCCTGCCTGCTAAACCTAAGACTACTGCTACAGCTACGCTAACACATTGCAGGTCTCTAAAACAGGACTGTTACCTCTCATCAGCCAAAGCATAAATGCACCTTGGCTTCACTTACTAATCACTGTGTAGAAATGTTCCAATATCACAAACACAAAGTAATTGTACATACAAATTTACCACTGGATTAAAGACACCTGCACACCAGCCTATTTTGTTCTTACCAACATGCGTATGTCAATGAATCAGAAACACAGTAAAATTGCCACGCCCACAATTCACAATATATGGAAAAATTAACTGAAACTATCATGTCTGAGGAGGACTGTGAAGAAGATCCAGTTTTCCTAAGTTTTTCTGTGGAATGGATGACAGTAAAAGACGGCCTGACCTTCATCATGTGTACACTCATGATCTAAGGTAGTTTGAAATTTAGTTGGTGAAAACAAACAAATTCAGCTATGAAAATATTAATGAATCCTGGGTTTTTTTGTTAAAACATTGCTACACATTTTTAATGGCATTGACAAAAAGTAGTTTATTACTCCCTTGGATTAGGACACTACAGAGGTCAACACACAAACACTGAGTATGCCTACAGAGTTTAAGTCAGCGCCCTACCCTTCTGCACGTCTTCATTACAGCAGCCACTTCCTCCTCAGTCAGCAGCCTGCGGGCCATGTCCTCCACCACTCCAAGCATCTCTGAATTTGGCATCTCACCAGCCCGTCCTCCATCTAAAAACATTGCAGAGTGGAATCAATCTTGAGTATGTGTCTAAATCAGGCAACCACCAAAGACTTCAATCTGGCCCACTGGATGGTACCGGGAAATGTAAAGGGGGATTAAACTTAGTACTTCTTAACTGTATTTTCATACGTTTCATTACTTTTCTTGCTGATAAAGACCTCCCCCATGACAATTCACCATACACCAAAGTAATTAGCTAATAAATAAACAATTAGATAACTGAAAAGTTCCTGTTTTTTCCACTATCCAGTGATTTTTTCAGTTTGTCTGTTTGCTAGCAGGATTACTCAAAAAGAATAAAGTGAGGTGTGTTTGGAAATTATACTAGAGGTGGTGCTTGATCCAACAAAGTGATCTAGGAAAAAACAATTCTTTCTGTGACAAATTGAAACATCTTTCACATAATTTCTTCAAAAACACACTTGAAACTAAAATAAGAAAAATTGGAAGCTATCTTGATGTTCTAAAGCAGTGGTGTTCAAACCCAAGCCTCAAGAGCCAGTGTCCTGCAGGTTTTAGATGTGTCCTTGATCCATCACAGCTGATTCAAATGGTTAAATTACCTCCTCAACATGTCTTGAATTTCTCCAGAGGCCTGGTAATGAACTAATCATTTGATTCAGGTGCGTAGACCCAGGGTAAGATCTAAAACCTGTAGGACACCGGCCCTCGAGTCCTAGAGTTGGCCAAGTCTGTTCTAAAGGAAACATCACAAACAAATTTGAATCTATGGACTTAAATCATGTGCGATATGAAGAAATTTTCGACCTTGACAGATATATGCCGTCTATTTGGTTCATGTTATTTCTCGTTTGCTGTTTTAATTCCAGAAGATGTTTCAACATCTTTGCTGGCCGCACATCTCATTTTCTGTTTAATATAACGTGAATGTCACTGTAGGAATGAAAAGCAAGGCAGCTACCTTTCCCAGCCTTGTCTTTGGACGGGGACTTTGAACGCCCCCTTGAAGTGTCTCTCTTCCGTCCACCCTTGAAAAGCAAGTTAACGAAGGTCTTCGAGCGCTGCAGGGTGCTCTTCTCCTCGGGGTCCTTTCCTTTCTGCTTCTTCTCTTTTTTCTGCTTTATCTCTATGGTGGGGTAGTAACAGAAGGTTATTTACTGTACTGTTTAACCATTTAATTTTGATATATTTCACTCTGATTCACTTTCACCTGACACAGTCACTTGGCTCTGTGACCTGGTGATGGGTCGACTTGGCCTGCTAAGAGCCAGCAGCACGGCTGTTTTGGGAGACAATTTCTTCCCTTTGCTCTCCTCTCCACGAATCACTGTGTCTTTGAGCAGAGTGGTCGGTCCCAGGCTGCGAGTGGTGTCTGTCCCAGATCTCAGAGGTAGATCTGTCTGAATGGCAGTCTCTGTCTGCTCTGACTCAGACCTGAACATAAGAACTATCAGCATCACACCTGGTGTGGTCTGCAGAAGAACTTTAGCTTGAGTGTTTCTAAAGGGGAAACAAACCAGACACAGACCTCTGGTCCTCGGTGGAGATGCACACATCCACCATGTCAGAACCAAATGGCAGGTTGGGCGGGAACATGACCTGCGACAGGCCGCTCAGAGAGCTCACTGGAGTCCCAGATGACAGAGAAGAGGCTGAAGAGGATTCTGAGCCCTGGGAGGAAGACTTCTGAGTACCATTGGCCACTAATAAAGAAAGATTAAAAGATTTAAAAGGATAAATTCACTCTGATATAAGCAGAACAGAAGAAAACTTTAGAAGAAAAAAACTTACATACATTTATTAAGCCATCTGTATTCTGCCACCATCTCCTTATAAGCAGGGTACCGTCCTGCTTCCTGTGAAGATAGGGTCACAGATATGCAAATAGATACAGTAGAGACAGTTAAAATTTTATGGGATCACTATATTTGATAAAGTGTAACCGGAGAACCACATGCCCAAAAACCTACATGAGGAACACGTTTCCTTTCCAGACCTTCTAGTAATCTTTGATAGTTGGGATGCTTTCTAACTGTAGGATCTGTTTAGGTTACCAAAGTAAAAGATCTCCCAAACAAAAAAGTTGCACAATACACCGGCTCTATGCTTTGATCAGCACCTGATCCCAGCTGCCTGGTGAATAATGCACACGGCCTGGCTATTTTTCACAGTGCGAAACCCAAGCTCCGACAAGTTAAGTGAGTGAGGAATATTATGACTGCATGCCAGCTGTCGGCTCTGCCACACTAACTGCTGCTATATCGACCACGTAGCCATGCGACTGGAGTAGTTTGTGTTTGAGAGAGAATTCAAGATGAAAGTCAGGTAAGAGGTCAGAAAGGTGATACATGTCGGATCATCTGAAAGAGGCTTTAATGAAAGGGCTGGCATGCTTTCCATAAAAAAGACCAACTGCAGAACACAACGAGGCATCTTTAGGTTGTTAAGATTTTATTTAGCAGCAAACATCCAACTGAGACAGCTTTACTTCTACTAACACAATGTCAGGGGTGTGGATACAGCTAGGCATATGGTTTATTGACATCTTTTAATCAAAAATATATGTCTCAAACAGACCATAACATAACTTTATAGCTACTTTAAGCCTGGGCTCAAAGAAACACACTGTGCTGTAGCTATGCACCTCTTTTCAGGTCAGCAACTTTCTGAAGCCTCAGTTTCCCAAATGAAGCCACTACGAAGCAGGATTTTCATGTTATCCAGGTAACTTCAGGGTTAACCCTGGGTTATCAGTACAATGATGGTGGTTCACTGCACCAGAGCAGGTTATGACCCACATTAGAGATCAACAGGTATAAAATCATCACTTTCCAATAAATTCCTGGAAGATCCCTCACGCAGCTGTGTGGAGAGTAAGAGGGTTTTAAGTTTTTTAATAGCCAGACCTCTGGTTGGGGAGATTTTACTTGAATACATCATTGTCAGTTTAAGACTTAGAATCACTGGCTTTGATGTGACAGTTAATATAATTTTATAATTATATTAACTGTTTGTGTACAAGATTAAAAACCAAAACATTTTCTAGAGGCTATGACGCTCTTTCATTTAACAAGCAATGTATTCTGCAATTTATGTCATACATCACCGCCCTCACCTTGATGGTCAGCATAACATGTGTGTGACTCTTCAGGACCTCAACAGCACTGCTGTGGCTGATGTCCTCAAAGCTCACTCCATTGGCAGCCAGGATCTGGTCCCCCATCTTAATTCCGTTTTGCTCAGCCAAGCCACCAGGATCCAATCTGCGACAATGAGACAAGCAAGGGCTTAAATGATGAACTGTGTCAGTATTTTGAAGCTCAAATACCAAATGCATATCAGCTGCTGTTTGGATTTGGAGCTGTTGGTTTAACAAAAAACAAGACACTGAAACATTCTGAGTAGTTCTACGTCATTACTTGTGCATTTTAGAAGAAAATGATCCTCAGATGAGTCAACATTAAAAAATAATTGTTTATTGCAGCGATATATTAGTGGCAGAGATTTTTTATTGACTAAATAAACAGAAAGATAAACATACAAAACATTACGCTATGAGAGGAGTGCATGTCAAAAGTTGGGCATTCAGGCATGCTTCAAACTTCCTTCTTCCCTTTTTAATTCCATTTAAATTTTATGAACATGCTTCTTTCTTTCTTTCTCTAGCAGGTGTACGTACTTGGAGACATAGATGCCCAGACCAAACTCCTGTCCCCCACGGATGTTGAAACCCAGGCAGTAGTCATCAGAGGTGGTGTAAAGGTGGACAATCCTTTGTAGGGCGCTGCCTGAGCTGGCCTCAGAAGGCGTCCGTCCACTCTCCTCCACCACCATACGCCTGTGAATCAGGTCCACCCTAAAAAAGTAACAGCACACCTCACTGCTGATCACCATGGGGAAAAAAATCTGACAGATTTTTAAAAATAATTTTTTGGGAATAAACATGAATAGGAATACTGCTTTATTACCAGGTAGTTTTCTCCTTGGAGTAGCGGATACCAGGGACTTTGCCAACACGTCTCACCACCATCCTTAGCCTGTTGTTGCCCGTCAGCACCTTCACAGCACTGCTCATGGTGATGCTCTCCAGGCTGATGCCATTCACCTCCACCAGTTTGTCACCTACGAGCAGGCCTGCTGCCTCTGCAAACAAGCACACAAACAAAATACTGTGAGTAACAAACAGAGCAAATGTTTATTCTGTGCACTCTCACATCTGTGGCTACATCTATTTATTTCCACAGAGACTAAATTAATCTTACCCGCTGCACTGTTGTCCTCTACCTTACTGACAAAGATGCTGAGGCCATGTTCTGAGCCTCCACGCACACTGAATCCGAGCTTGCCGTCCACACTCTTATCCACCGTGATTGTGTGGAGGTCCTCGCTATCATCACCACCTAAAGTATTTAAAGTCAAAAGTTGTTGCTGATTGTGGTGGATATTTCAAAGGGGCCAATTTTCAGAAATAAAATGTTTCATTCCAGGTCTGCTTTTATGTTTAAAAATGCTGCATTATCTCATTAAACATACTCTAATTAGCATAAATTAGCATATTGCATTACAAGATGCAGAAAAATCAAGACCTTTTTCTTTCTCTTAGTATAAAAGAAGACATGTTACAGAAGCATAATAGCCCCAAATATTAAAACTAATCTGTAGTGCCTGTGCATTTGTCCTCAGAATTTAAATATTGTGATTGTAAGCTTGAGTATAAAAGTGTTGTGGATTCATGTTGTGAGACTTATGCTTGGTTTAATGTATTGATAACAGAATGCTAAAACTATTTGTCCGCTCTCTATGACTAATTAATTAGAAGGAATCACTGTTTAGTCTACAGGAGACTGTGTATTACAAACTGCACTACACCAGCAACCAGCTTGACCGCTGCTTACCATCCACAGGAGAGTTGATGAGGATGACCCGACCCATTGGTGAGGAGGATCGGATTCCACGCCGGCGCTGCTCCTTCTTCCGTAAGAGGTTGCGCGTAGCTGTGTGTGACCCTTGGGTCCCTGGGGTCTTCTCTCTGCGGGATGGGTCTGACGACTGAGCCATGGAGGCTGGCGGGGTCTCCTTTCACACACTCTCAGCTCCACGCAGAGGACTCTACAGGAGCACAGAGCAGACGGATTGTCTTGTATTCCCTGCATGGTGATACTGCATTATACTCACATTTAAGAGAACTTCAAATCACTCATATGTGCAGTGGTGTAAACTGGATTTTACTCACTGAAGTTGGCTGTTTTCCCACATGATAACTGACTCTTTTGCTTCCTGGAGTCACACTCTGGTCCATTCCTGCCCATGTTGCATTGTTCTCACCTGTCTGAGTCTCAGAACCAAATCAATATTGGATGCATGAATGAAAACTTGTACATCATATGAATACACCATAATGCATTTGGATGTAAAAGAAACAAATAAACAAAAAACTGTCGAACATATGGAGCTACCAAATTCTTTCCAAATCAGCTCAGGAAAGGTTCACTCTTAGCTATTCTTGCTGCAGAAGGTGAGGTAAGAAATAGGATTTAACTGGTTTATTTAAGTCCTGTCTGACCCACTTAAGAGTCACGAAGTCACATGGTGCTGATGCCATGGTTACATGTCACTAAGAGTTACCATCTTGGGGTTCCCCCTGAGCGCCTCACTGAGCTTCAGGACCAAGGACAGCGACGCTAAATAACGTCAAAAGTTACGTCAAAAGGCCAAATTTAAGTTTAGCATATAAATATTCAAATGAGAAAACGTGTAATAAACTTGTTCTGCGTCTTAATTTAATCCAGCTTCTATAGTATCTAAAACGTCAGTGCTAAATTTGGATATTTTTTGCAATATGGTGTCTGAGAAAATAAAGACGCGTAAACAAATACCTACCACTCATTTCGTGCTCTGAACACCGCTGACTTCTTCTAACGTTTTCTGCTTAAGTGCAACCAGGCACTACGAAGCTTCCACTCTATCCTTTCTATTCACCCCATATTCTTTAAATAAAAACAACCAACTCTGCTGTTTCGTATACCTGAGTCTACGTTTGTGGGAAATGACTCAACGCACCTGGCCTGGACATTTCTGGCGTCAACAAAGCCCCGCCCCCACAATCCGTCCATTGGCTGGATTGTGTTGAATTGAGAGTGCTTTATTGGACGCATAACACGCCAATCAAATGACATTGCATAGCAGCCAAAATAGCCATACCTATCAAATAAAGGTAGAATAGAACTGCAAGTAAATCACACAAATAATAGTTGGATATATTAATTAAAAGGAAATTCTAATAAACTCAATCTACTGAAAGCACCATTTATATTTATTCTATATTTATTATATTTATTTTACTGTAACACTGTGGTTTAAGTTGGTTTTCAGGATCAGAATAACAGTAATGCAACCAGAAAAAACGAACTAAGTATGTGTGTCAGAGCTAAATTAATATTTATTATACATGTATTAATAATATATTGCTGGCTTTTAATTAAGGATTTCTCCATTACTACTCCCTGAGTAAGAATGCAGGCATTAATAACTTTTTTAAAATGTGAAAATACAATTTCTTATTGCCAAAACTGCAAACATTTCCATGAAATTTTAAAAGCTATGAACTAGAAATAACTTTTAACAGCTTGACATGTTATGAACAGCCTGTTTTCCTACTCCATATACAGTTTTCTACCACTGGAAGTTGAAGTGTATGGAGGCCCAGGAGTGACAAAATGAATGAATTAAATATGCCATTAAATAATTAATTGAATGTTTCATCAATTAATAAAAATATTAATTAATTCATTAAATACATATTTAAATAATTAATTCAGTGCCTATTCATTTAATTTAAAACAGTTAGTAAATTACTCATTTATTGATTTCAAATTTTATTTAATTAATGCCACATTTAATTAATTCATTATATATTTAATTAATTAACAATTGACACATGTAATTAATTAATTATATATTTATTTAATTAATTAATAATTCACACATTTAATTCATTATTTAATTAATAATTTATTTAATTCACTTTGGCAGTCCTGACCCTATCGCTGTGTTCTTAAATTAATGTTATCTGTCAAAGACAGGGGGCGGGGTTCCCTGCTTTAAGTACACACAGAAAAGAAGAGACAGTGGTACGGACAGCTAGTGTTTACTGGCAAAACATTCTTTAACACATTAATCCAGCAGAGTTTAATTAACAGTTTAAATGTGTAGCTATTGTTAGTTAAGTCAGCTAATGTTAGCAAGCTAACTTAATTGAATGTTAGATAGTCTTACCTGCACTAAGAATAAAATGTAAACACACTGTTATTAGTACTACCTTGATAAATTACCTTATAAATCTTGAAAGAATACAATTAAATTCCAAAACATGGTCAAATTTTTCTGATTCTCGAGATTCAAAAATGGCTAATGGTATGCCTCCCTGCCACTATTCAGTGTCAGCCTCATTAGTTATTGCCTCTCTGTTAATAGATTGTTTAAACACAGGAAACACGTTTATGTGAGCTTTTGTCTCACTCTGCATGTACATTGCATTTACAAATATTTTCGAAGTAAATACTGAATGGCAATGTTAAAGTAAATTACACTATTAAAATGTAATAGTTTATTTGCTTTGTGAATGACATCTTCATTGTCCACCAACCAGTACCTTGACAGTGCACCAGGGGTCCACATTTTGTCAATCACTGTTATAAAAACTAGAAATTTTGTTTAGCTAAATGTTTGTATTTTTGTCATCTGTTTAAATAAATGTATTTGTACTGTTTTAGGTCTGAGGCACTGTACCTGGCTGAGGATCCCAGTCCTTTAGGTTTCTGAATATTAAACTTGTTACTGCCTTTCATAGTGTTTAATTTAAAGGCCCTGAGTACTTTCTCCCACATTGAAAACACTTGAATGATAAAATTATTTTAACAATACCAGACAATTAGTTATTTTAAACTTTTCTAGCAGTCCTTCACGAAGAGGGAACAGTCTGTCTATTCTCTCCATCTCTCAGCTGGTGCTGGCTCTTCCTCTTCCTCATAGCTACAGGATTCAAACACATGTGTAACTTATAAATACATGTTCACACCTTTATTACACAATCAGAGAGAAAGAAGGAGAAAGAGAGTGCAGGACAGACAGGCGACTGTCTCAGGTGTATACATTGCTATAAAACAGCAAAAGAGAAGGAGTATTTTGTGTTTGTGTGATTATGAGTGCTAAACAAGAAGGGTTCCCAGATGGGACATGTGTGACTCCTGTGATTAAAGCATCTTTCTTTCAGCTTAACAGAGCACAAAGTAAAACAGGAAATATGACACGTGCGCACAGACACGGACTCAGAAACGAGAGTAAGATGGCGACATCAAAGACGTGGCAACAGAGACCGGGGACCAGGACAGGCACAAACTAGACATTGAAAAGAGGGGACACGTAATCAAAACCTAAGAACTAAAACACACAGAGCAAGGATGAACTAGAGCGTTAGAGATGCAAAACAGAAACCAAAACTATGAACAATAATAATCAAATCATACATTTACTAGTACCGTGACATGTAAGCTTTTGTCTCACTCTGCAAGTATGCATATCTGCCTGGGGTTTCTAAAACATCTACTTTTACATAGCATCATTGAGGTTTACACAAATACTTTCATCAGGAGTCAGGATCACTTAATGATGTTGTTAAAGTTACCTTTGCAACATTTTTTTAGTGTAAATAAAGCTGAGACTCTTGGAAATGTAAATTTTCTCAGCATTTAATTATGTCACTGTGTTCTCACACATGGCTTTTATTCCCCTTTATTAATCAAGCATAATATTTAAAAAGATGGAAAGAGATACATGTCATAGATGATTTTTGATGTAAAGTGTCCTAACCGAAACAGCCAGCCAACCAAAACAGTGTCTGTTTCGGTTGGCAGGTGGGCTAGGGCTCTTCAACAGTCAGACAGCTGTCAGATGGTCAGCCGGCCTGATAGGTTATTATCGTCAACCCCAGCACAGGTCCGGTGTTCTGAGAAACCATCCTACTCTGACAAAACGTCCTACCCATATTATAATTTGACGGTGACTTGCGACTAAACCTAACCCTACCCCTAACCATAACCCTAACCTTAAGAAGTATTCTGGATAGGTGAGAGAAAAAGAAGTCAATTCGGCGTTGGTATTGTGCGCATGCGCGGCGTCTGCGCAGAAACATTGGGTAGGATGTTTTTTCAGGTAGGATGGATTCCCAGAACACCGGCAGCGTGGACCCCAAACTATTAGCATCTTTTTCATTACCTACTTAGATCAGCAGGGTTTTAAGCGATTTTCATTAGGTGGTGGTACCTGGTACCAGGCACTGTTTTCGTACCTACTCGGCCGGTGCTCCAAATTATCTGTGGCAATTCGAAAATGTGACATCAGCAGACTGCATACCACCAATTGGCCAGTCGGTTGCGTCACTCGTTGAGTCATGAGAGCGTCTCCTTCACGAAAATCTAAACCGCCATTTTTGACACCCAGCAACTAGGGAAATAGCTACATAAAAAACAACACCCTGATCCCCAAGGTTGAAAAGCCATACACCGATCAGCTAGTGTACCAATGTCACAACGACCTCCTTTGTTGCGCCATTTGTGTGTCATACAAATGACATTACGGGACATTTGTGCATCTACTAAAATGCTGAGGAGCAGCACTGGTGGCTGCCAGTATTTTTTCTTTTAATTATCATACACTAAAAATGTCAGGGTTGGCTGAAGGAGAACCCAAATGCTGGACTTTTAGAATGGAGAAAGTGTGTTTATTTACAGAAAAACAGTGCCAACAATCCATAGTGTGTGCTCTGCCAATTGCCTGTGCCGTGCTTCCTCTCCATGATGCATGGTAATGTTTCGTCCTCCTCTGTGCCCGTGTTCAACAGTGTGCTCCTCCCTCCACACGTTTCTGTAATCACCCTGGAAACAAGAGATGCCACGAGTACCGTCCCATCCCCCGGTCGACAAAACACATTAACCATTCCAACAAGAGAGTAATTGAAAACACAACTATACGAGCTAACTATATTTCTAGTTTAACCATCGCACTCCGATTGCTGCTCCACTGCTCTCTTAAGTAGAGCTCCTCGATTAGGCAGATCGGCAACAGGTGAGTGATTCTCCAAGGTGTGGCTGGCTCCAAGGCAGGAGACTCGCCAGACCTGGTGGGGCAGCAAAAGTGACACAACAAGACACACGGGGAAACGAGGGACCAGGAGCAGACGACACCACAAACAACCATAAACCATTAAGAAAGACGAATAAAACTCATAATATTCATTAAACTCAAAAATAACACATGATCCCTGGGACACAGACCCAAGGCCATGACAAAAAAGGAATTAGACAACATTAAAAGATATGTTTTATAACAAAATGAAGGCAAATGATTAAACTGAGAATTTCCTTGAATAATCTTTTGTATCCAAATTAAGATCTTTCTTGCATGAAAACACTGGTACCTGTTATCCATTTCAAACCTGCTGACTCATCTTAATACAGAGGCACTTAAATAAAGCAGAATTTAAGTTATTCAGCTTCACTTAGTTGCTTCTATTATTTTCCTTTAGAAATGTTTCTGAACAACACTGAAATTGATTATGACCCTGAAGCAAAGTGAATTTATTTAAAAGTTTCTCCATGTGGAAAATAATATCCTGTAAAATCCCCTGATGCTTGCAGGGAAAGACTTGTACACTACACAGCTTTAGACTAAATAATTTCTATATCTGACCTGTTTAATAAAGTGACAAACAGACGTGTAAAAATCCAATTGACTGTGTTTATTGATTTTAAAATGCCCAACTCTGTTGGTGGTGTTTTATTAATTTTGTGTCTTTGAATCCAATTAGAAATTTATTCACTCAAAGGTGAAGAAACTGGTTGCAATTGATAGAGGAAAGAAAGGGAGAGAAAATAGTAGAAAAGAAAGGAGTAAAGAAAAGGTAGATGGCTAAAACATAGAGGAAAGAAGGTGTTGAGGAGCAAAAAGGGAAAAGGGGAGAAAAGGGGTCAGAGAAGAAGAAAGGGAGAAGAGAGAATCCCAACAATCCCCTATGAGCAAGCACTAGGCAACAGTGGGGAGTAAAAACTCCCTTTTAACAGGAAGAAAACTCCAGCAGAACCCGGCTCAGGGAGGGGCAGCCTTCTGCCGTGACTGGTTGGGAGTGAGAGGAAAGAGGGGAAAAAAAGAAAAGGGGTGGAGGACTATGACTATGGTAGAGTGAAATCTTGGGTATTGTTGATGTTATAGCTGCCCAAATTCGTTATCCATCTGAATTCTTCTTTTGGCTTCTTGAAAAACTGTCAGAATTCAGTCTATTGCTGAGTAAAAAGTTGCAGCTGTGACCTTCTCAATGAGTTGATAGAACATGTGGAGCATAAAGATCACAGTGTAAGCTGCCACAGTAATTCTCAATGTTGTCCAGGTTGTAGCTGCCTCAATTAGTTGTCCAATCTGAATTTTTCTTCGGGCTGCTTGAACCACTGCCAGAATCCACTCTATTGACCAATAAATAATTGTCCGAAACGCAGCTGCGACGTCCAAAAAGACTTGATAGAGGATGTGGAACATAAAGATCACAGTGAAAGCTGCCACAGTAATTCTCAATGTTGCCCAGGTTGTAGCTGCCTCAATTAGTTGTCCAATCTGAATTTTTCTTTGGGCTGCTTGAATTACTGCCAGAATCCAGTTTATTGGCCAGTAAACAATTGACCGAAATGCAGCTGCGACACTCACGAAGAGTTGATAGAGCATGTGGAACATAAAGATCACAGTGTAAGCTGCCACAGTAATTCTCAATGTTGCCCAGGTTGTAGCTGCCTCAATTAGTTGTCAAATCTGAATTTTTCTTTGGGCTGCTTGAATTACTGCCAGAATCCAGTTTATTGGCCAGTAAACAATTGTCCGAAATGCAGCTGCGACACTCACGAAGAGTTGATAGAACATGTGGAACATAAAGACCACATTGAAAGCTGCCACAGTAATTCTCAATGTTGCCCAGGTAGTAGCTGCCTCAATTAGTTGTCCAATCTGAATTTTTCTTCGGGCTGCTTGAATTACTGCCAGAATCCAGTTTATTGGCCAGTAAATAATTGTCCGAAATGCAGCTGCGACACTCACGAAGAGTTGATAGAACATGTGGAACATAAAGACCACAGTGAAAGCTGCCACAGTAATTCTCAATGTTGCCCAGGTTGTAGCTGCCTCAATTAGTTGTCCAATCTGAATTTTTCTTCGGGCTGCTTGAATTACTGCCAGAATCCAGTTTATTGGCCAGTAAATAATTGTCCGAAATGCAGCTGCGACACTCACGAAGAGTTGATAGAACATGTGGAACATAAAGACCACAGTGAAAGCTGCCACAGTAATTCTCAATGTTGCCCAGGTTGTAGCTGCCTCAATTAGTTGTCCAATCTGAATTTTTCTTTGGGCTGCTTGAATTACTGCCAGAATCCAGTTTATTGGCCAGTAAATAATTGTCCGAAATGCAGCTGCGACACTCACGAAGAGTTGATAGAACATGTGGAACATAAAGACCACAGTGAAAGCTGCCACAGTAATTCTCAATGTTGCCCAGGTAGTAGCTGCCTCAATTAGTTGTCCAATCTGAATTTTTCTTTGGGCTGCTTGAATTACTGCCAGAATCCAGTCTATTGGCCAGTAAACAATTGTCCGAAATGCAGCTGCGACACTCACGAAGAGTTGATAGAACATGTGGAACATAAAGACCACAGTGAAAGCTGCCACAGTAATTCTCAATGTTGCCCAGGTAGTAGCTGCCTCAATTAGTTGTCCAATCTGAATTTTTCTTTGGGCTGCTTGAATTACTGCCAGAATCCAGTTTATTGGCCAGTAAATAATTGTCCGAAATGCAGCTGCGACACTCACGAAGAGTTGATAGAACATGTGGAACATAAAGACCACAGTGAAAGCTGCCACAGTAATTCTCAATGTTGCCCAGGTTGTAGCTGCCTCAATTAGTTGTCCAATCTGAATTTTTCTTCGGGCTGCTTGAATTACTGCCAGAATCCAGTTTATTGGCCAGTAAATAATTGTCCGAAATGCAGCTGCGACACTCACGAAGAGTTGATAGAACATGTGGAACATAAAGACCACAGTGAAAGCTGCCACAGTAATTCTCAATGTTGCCCAGGTTGTAGCTGCCTCAATTAGTTGTCCAATCTGAATTTTTCTTTGGGCTGCTTGAATTACTGCCAGAATCCAGTCTATTGGCCAGTAAACAATTGTCCGAAATGCAGCTGCGACACTCACGAAGAGTTGATAGAACATGTGGAACATAAAGACCACAGTGAAAGCTGCCACAGTAATTCTCAATGTTGCCCAGGTAGTAGCTGCCTCAATTAGTTGTCCAATCTGAATTTTTCTTTGGGCTGCTTGAATTACTGCCAGAATCCAGTTTATTGGCCAGTAAATAATTGTCCGAAATGCAGCTGCGACACTCACGAAGAGTTGATAGAACATGTGGAACATAAAGACCACAGTGAAAGCTGCCACAGTAATTCTCAATGTTGCCCAGGTTGTAGCTGCCTCAATTAGTTGTCCAATCTGAATTTTTCTTCGGGCTGCTTGAATTACTGCCAGAATCCAGTTTATTGGCCAGTAAATAATTGTCCGAAATGCAGCTGCGACACTCACGAAGAGTTGATAGAACATGTGGAACATAAAGACCACAGTGAAAGCTGCCACAGTAATTCTCAATGTTGCCCAGGTTGTAGCTGCCTCAATTAGTTGTCCAATCTGAATTTTTCTTTGGGCTGCTTGAATTACTGCCAGAATCCAGTCTATTGGCCAGTAAACAATTGTCCGAAATGCAGCTGCGACACTCACGAAGAGTTGATAGAACATGTGGAACATAAAGACCACAGTGAAAGCTGCCACAGTAATTCTCAATGTTGCCCAGGTAGTAGCTGCCTCAATTAGTTGTCCAATCTGAATTTTTCTTTGGGCTGCTTGAATTACTGCCAGAATCCAGTCTATTGGCCAGTAAACAATTGTCCGAAATGCAGCTGCGACACTCACGAAGAGTTGATAGAACATGTGGAACATAAAGACCACAGTGAAAGCTGCCACAGTAATTCTCAATGTTGCCCAGGTTGTAGCTGCCTCAATTAGTTGTCCAATCTGAATTTTTCTTTGGGCTGCTTGAATTACTGCCAGAATCCAGTCTATTGGCCAGTAAACAATTGTCCGAAATGCAGCTGCGACACTCACGAAGAGTTGATAGAACATGTGGAACATAAAGACCACAGTGAAAGCTGCCACAGTAATTCTCAATGTTGCCCAGGTTGTAGCTGCCTCAATTAGTTGTCCAATCTGAATTTTTCTTCGGGCTGCTTGAATTACTGCCAGAATCCAGTCTATTGGCCAGTAAACAATTGTCCGAAATGCAGCTGCGACACTCACGAAGAGTTGATAGAACATGTGGAACATAAAGATCACAGTGAAAGCTGCCACAGTAATTCTCAATGTTGCCCAGGTTGTAGCTGCCTCAATTAGTTGTCCAATCTGAATTTTTCTTTGGGCTGCTTGAATTACTGCCAGAATCCAGTTTATTGGCCAGTAAATAATTGTCCGAAATGCAGCTGCGACACTCACGAAGAGTTGATAGAACATGTGGAACATAAAGACCACAGTGAAAGCTGCCACAGTAATTCTCAATGTTGCCCAGGTTGTAGCTGCCTCAATTAGTTGTCCAATCTGAATTTTTCTTCGGGCTGCTTGAATTACTGCCAGAGTCCAGTTTATTGGCCAGTAAATAATTGTCCGAAATGCAGCTGCGACAGTCACAAAGAGTTGATAGAACATGTGGAACATAAAGACCACAGTGAAAGCTGCCACAGTAATTCTCAATGTTGCCCAGGTAGTAGCTGCCTCAATTAGTTGTCCAATCTGAATTTTCCTTCGGGCTGCTTGAATTACTGCCAGAATCCAGTTTATTGGCCAGTAAATAATTGTCCGAAATGCAGCTGCGACACTCACGAAGAGTTGATAGAACATGTGGAACATAAAGACCACAGTGAAAGCTGCCACAGTAATTCTCAATGTTGCCCAGGTTGTAGCTGCCTCAATTAGTTGTCCAATCTGAATTTTTCTTCGGGCTGCTTGAATTACTGCCAGAATCCAGTTTATTGGCCAGTAAATAATTGTCCGAAATGCAGCTGCGACTCTCACGAAGAGTTGATAGAACATGTGGAACATAAAGACCACAGTGAAAGCTGCCACAGTAATTCTCAATGTTGCCCAGGTAGTAGCTGCCTCAATTAGTTGTCCAATCTGAATTTTTCTTCGGGCTGCTTGAATTACTGCCAGAATCCAGTCTATTGGCCAGTAAACAATTGTCCGAAATGCAGCTGCGACACTCACAAAGAGTTGATAGAACATGTGGAACATAAAGACCACAGTGAAAGCTGCCACAGTAATTCTCAATGTTGCCCAGGTAGTAGCTGCCTCAATTAGTTGTCCAATCTGAATTTTTCTTCGGGCTGCTTGAATTACTGCCAGAATCCAGTCTATTGGCCAGTAAATAATTGTCCGAAATGCAGCTGCGACTCTCACGAAGAGTTGATAGAACATGTGGAACATAAAGACCACAGTGAAAGCTGCCACAGTAATTCTCAATGTTGCCCAGGTTGTAGCTGCCTCAATTAGTTGTCCAATCTGAATTTTTCTTTGGGCTGCTTGAATTACTGCCAGAATCCAGTTTATTGGCCAGTAAACAATTGTCCGAAATGCAGCTGCGACACTCACGAAGAGTTGATAGAGCATGTGGAACATAAAGACCACAGTGAAAGCAGCTACTGTAATTTGCAGTGTTGCCCACTGTATAGCTGTCCCAATTTGTTGCCTCATAAGATTTTTTCTTCTGGCTTCTCGAGAAATTGCCAGAATCCTGTTTATTGCCCAGTAAACAGTTGTCAGAAATGCAGCTGCGATGTTCACAAAGAGTTGATAGAGGATGTAGAACATAATGATCACAGTGAAAGCTGCTATTGTAATTTTCAATGTTGGCCACAGTGTAGCTATCCCAATTTGTTGTCCCAATAGATTTTTTCTTCTGGCTTCTTTAAAAACTGCCAGAACCCAGTCGGATGCCCAGTAAGCGGTTGTTTGAAATGGACCTGCTGGGGTCTCAAAGAGTGGATAGAACATGTAGAACATGAAAATCACAGTGAAAGCAGCCACTGTAAATCTCAACGGTGCACACATTGTAGCTGTCTCATTTTGTTGTTGCATCTGAAATTTTCTTCTGGCTTCTTGAAAAATGACCAGAATCCTGTCTCTTGCCCAATAAAAGGTCCTGACAAATGGGGCTGCGGTGTTCTTAAAGACTTGATACAACATGTAGAACATATAGATCACAATCATAATTGGAGCTGTAAGTCTGGTTCCGAGCCATGTTATAGCAGCCTGAGCTCTTCTTCTGGCGGCTTGAAAACCAGCCCCAATGCTGTGTAGTGTGCTGTAAATAAACCCATTCTCTGTTTCAGGAATTTCCACATTCTCCCAGGCCATGTCATTTATGGACCAATAGCCAGTGTAGGAAGAATCGGGTTGGGATTCTGATTTTTCTTCTGGTTCATCTTTAAAATTTTCACTGGCAGGTTTCAATGTATGAGTCACAGAAGTGGACTGAATTTCACTCAAATGCGAGGTGACATGGTCATATGGCTTATCAGTAAGACAAGGAAGCATATCATTAGACACAGTTCCTCGCCTAGCTGTGGAATAAATAATTATTGATCTCTCGTGGCTCCAGTAAACTGAGAAGTCATCGTCAGTTGTTGTCCTACTAGTAGAAACAACAGTGACAGTTTTTTCCTGGGCCCAGTAAATTGATGCCATTCTTGCTTGACCCATGCTGTCAAAAGGTTTGGTCTTCTCTGAACCCAGGAATTCAATATTTAGCCATTCTCTCTTACTTAGGGCATAAATACTTCTTACAGTTAGCCGTGGGGGTGCACAGGGAGAAAGCTTGAGCTCTGAAATGGCAGAATCCTTTGTTCTGTGCTCAGGTTTCTCTTGCGCCATTTCACTGCAAGAGTGCAAACCAATGGAACTGGGTCCATGACTCTCATAGATCACCTCATCACCATCGTTGCTTCTGACATTTTTTTCTGTCTGAGCCGATGGCTGCACAGATGTATATCGTTCGTGAGCTTTTTCAGCTATATATGATACAATATGTGGAAAAATATTTTCCACATTCTCCCAGGCCATGTCATTTATGGACCAATAGCCAGTGTTGGAAAAATCGGGTTGGGGTTCTGATTTTTCTTCTGGTTCATCTTTAAAACTTTCACTGGCAGGTTTCAATGTATGAGTCACAGAAGTGGACTGAATTTCACTCAAATGCGAGGTGACATGGTCATATGGCTTATCAGTAAGACAAGGAAGCATATCATTAGACACAGTTCCTCGCCTAGCTGTGGAATAAATAATTATTGATCTCTCGTGGCTCCAGTAAACTGAGAAGTCATCGTCAGTTGTTGTCCTACTAGTAGAAACAACAGTGACAGTTTTTTCCTGGGCCCAGTAAATTGATGCCATTCTTGCTTGACCCATGCTGTCAAAAGGTTTGGTCTTCTCTGAACCCAGGAATTCAATATTTAGCCATTCTCTCTTATTTAGGGCATAAATACTTCTTACAGTTAGCCGTGGGGGTGCACAGGGAGAAAGCTTGAGCTCTGAAATGGCAGAATCCTTTGTTCTGTGCTCAGGTTTCTCTTGCGCCATTTCGTTGCAAGAGTGCAAACCAATGGAACTGGGTCCATGACTCTCATAGATCACTTCATCATCATCGTTGCATCTGACATTTTTTTCTGTCTGAGCCGATGCCTGCGCAGATGTATATCGTTGCAGAGCTTTTTTAGCTATATATGATGCAATTTGTGGAAAAATATTTTCCACAGCATATGTGAGAGCCACACCAAAAATGTTGTCCATGTTTGCAGAGCAAATGGGTTTAAATAAAGCCAGTGGTTGTGCAGTGGCTGAAAGGCACTTGCTCCACTCACTGTTGGGATTTCTAGTTGGACTGCTGTGAGTTCTGATTGCAAAAGTATTTCTTGTCGTCCTCTGGAGCTTGAATAAAGTCCAAGGTGAAGAAAAGCAGGTAAATATACGCCAAACTGTGCACTTGCTTTGAAAGCAGCAGGAAGGAATGATATGAGACTGGAACTTATTTGGGCTATTTAAGCTTTTAGGGACATCAAAGGAACAAAAGGATGATGACATCACAGAGGGTCAAAGCATGCACATGCAACATTCCGTGGCTTTAATCCAGAGATAGAGAAAAACTAAAACCTTCATGTTTATGAAGTAGTTACATATGAGAGTTTGTGTTGCCAGTATTTAGGTTTGTTTTTATTTTTTTCTTATACCAGTGATGGTCTCAAAGCTTCTGGTTCTATTGTGCCATAATGGTCACTTTGAAAGTGTGCTGTCTTTTGGATGTTTGCCTTCTCTTCACCCTTCTTTTTTGTCTCATCCATGTGCTGTACTCATCATCTCTTCTGCTCTCTCGTCCTGTGAGGAATACAGTCAGTATGTGTCAGAAAAGCCAAATCTCTAATATCTGATGTGATTATTAGGTTATTATCTCATAGATTTTCTCTGCTTATTTTATACAGTGACACAATCAAGAAATATCAGCTATCAGAAAAGCAACATTTATTACATACAATTCATTCTCTGTAGTGTCATCAAATATATATTAATACAGCTTGAGCAAGGAACAGAACATAGTATGTCAACCTCTGCATTACATCTTCTTTATTGCATACTTAGACAGATACTCAATTTTGAATAGGAAAATAAAAATGTCATTAGCATTGTCAGTACAACAGAAATACATACAGTACACACACACACACACACACACACACACACACACACACACACACACACACACAGATATATATATATATATATATATATATATATATATATATATATATATATATATATATATATATATATACATATATATACATATATATATATATATATATATATATATATACATACGTATGTATGTATGTATGTATGTATGTATGTATGCATATATATATATGTATGTATATATATATATATGTATATACATATATATGTGTGTATATATATATTTATATACATATATGTATTGTGTATATATATGTATTTTTACAAGGTTTTAGCACTGAGGTACAATGTCAGTATTTTATAGACATAGTAATGAGATCTTTTTAGGGGGAATAATTCATTTCACAGCATATTTCTGTAACCTTGTTCCTGCGTGCCTGTGTATGTGCATAGTTTGAAGAGAAAATGAGAACTCTCTGTGAATGGTACTCACGGCCAATTGTTAATTCTCATTGATCAGTGGTTATTGATCAATGTCTCAGTCATTATGCAAATGTCCTGTTTATAAGGTTGAGGAAAGGTACATTGAGACTGAAGATGAGTGAAGAAAGTTTTCTCCCAACCTTTGTCCAGTTTAACAAAATCAACTTTTTGGGATTGCCCTACGGGATGATTGTGGTGACGGACTACTAGTCTATTGTGCGCTGCACACGTGGGTTTGAATCCCATCCTTGTAGCTGTACTTGGGTCTTAAATCTGTTGGGATGTGGTGAATTACATCCTGGGTCACTTCTGTTATAGTTCAAAGATCAAACACAGGAAGATATCTCAGTGTCTCTGCTGAAGAAAAAAAAAACATGACCTCATGCACAAATGAAATCACTGCAAATTAAATGAATGAAAGGCTTGGAGGTGTTTACTACTCTCATAATATTTATCATTATACCTTAACTTTTTTTTGTATAAATAAAAAAATTTTCATGTCGGCATATACTTGAAATATTACATTAAATATTTGTATTATTTTTCTAAATAATACTGAAGTCATTGTTTCTCTTCCATAGAAGTGAGGTGTAGATGATGCTGCAGAATAGAAGCTGTCAAAGCGGTGACTGTGATGTGAGTGCAACTGTGGTGTTTGTGCGGGTCAGATGACTGAATCTTACTGGCAAACTACTGTGAGAAAATGAACATAAAAATTGAGTTAACGCAAAAGTTAGCCCAACATCATCACTTTAACAGACTAATGAAGAAGCTTCTTGAATGTCACAGATTTCAGTGGAATAAAAACTGGTCTGCTGATCTGGTAAAGCTGGGCTTAAATTTGGGTCATGGTTATGGTTGATATTCCTAACGTCACACAGTTAGTACTGCCACTGTAACTTAGTGTTCACAAACCTGTGGTTGCATTCTTACAGCTGTGTTTTTATGTATCATCTTATACTGCAATGATCGTACCTTATGCATATCTGAATGTTTATTCCTGAACTCCTGCTAGACGACTGGTTCAATCTTCATGAAACTTACCCCCATAAACTGGTTTCAAATTGTTAGTTAATATGTTTTCCTTCAAATTCTCAACTGTAACGGTCCAAAGTTACCAAGTTTGCAGGTTTGGCAGAAACAGTCTGTAGGGGAAGTTTTTGTTTGATGTGTGGAATAATATAAAGTAAGTAAAAATTCTAGAAAACGTTTACAAAACAGACATTTTACATAATAAAAATCAAAAGACAAGCATATTCTCTGATGACAAGACAGATAAAAATCAAGTGTAAAACCAAAATCCATTACTAAACATCTGACTAGACCTAGTGATACACCCATGATTGGCCCTCCATGCAAAAACACAAATAGGCTGCTTCAGTACAATTTGGTTGTGTTGGGAGGCGAACAGTCCTGACCTTGAAATATCTAATATCAAAGGTTTTCAACACAACTCCCACAAACAATACTGAATAGATCTAAAAAATGTGAATTATATCTTTAAACTGAAATGTATTCATGTAATTTTCCTCTCTGCACAGGGCTAAACCAAGTTTCCTCGCTACCAGAGCCACAGCTCCACTCCTCAAAGCATATACAATGCATTTTATTTAGATTTTGGGTAATGTTTGGTTTTTAAATAGACAGTAGACCCCTAACTTACTTGATATTCTTTTTTTTTCCAAACATTTCTCCTCTTAAGTTCTTCAGACAAGAACAGGGGGGTGAACATCTGTGTGAATATTAGGGTAACCAGTTCCTCCAGTGAGAGGGTTCTGACTTTATCTAGAATAAGCTAAAGTTGCTACAGGTAAAGAGACACATTAAACACATCCCCTTTCAGGATTTAAGAAAGCTGAATGGGAACAGAGAGAAAAGTCAGTCATCTCAAGATGGATAAAAGACTTCTTTTGAGAAACAAAATACTAAAAGGTAAGCCTAATCCAACAATACAGCACACCAAAATACTAATTAAATACCAAATCCAGAATCCCTGCATAATTAAAACAGACCTAAGCAAAACTCCAGTTTCCAAAGAGCAAATTTAACATTTCATGTGTGAAGGCAATATTTTTCCATTTTATTCTGGCAATGTACCACTCAATGGTGTTTTTCAAAAGGTACAGATGCCTACACCCAAAACTAAATTTGTAAGACTATAACACTGTGTAGCAAGGCTGTATCTAACCAATGCTTTTTAATGTTTGAGTTTCATAAGTTTGATTTTTTCCCCCCCAATCTCCTGAGCTTATCCAGTATATCAGGTTGTGTAACCTGCTTTGTAATTGATTTCTAAAACCAACACAAGTAGATTACAAAACATGTTTTAAAGGACCACAGCCTTCATGTCAAGTCAAGCTCATGTCCCTCTAGGCAGATGAATATCTGCAGTAAACTAAAATGCTCATATTTTATAGTCTTAATAAAAATGTTAAAGGAAAAAAAAAATAGAACATCATCCAGGAGAAAATGAAGTCTTTCTGAACACAAGACTCAAAGATGCTTTCTGAACTGTGCTTCTTGCAAAGTTAAAGTACAAAGTGACTTCGATAGTTCTCATAACTTAATAAGAGAGAACTCAACAGGAAATAAGACTTATCATAGATGATGATCTTGGCTCTGAAAATGGTTCCACCCTCCACCCACCCTGGTATCAGTCCAGCTACTGAATAACTTCAATGCATAGAGAAAAAACAAAAAGAATACAAATCTGCCGAGCACCGAAATGTATTTTATTGTTCAAAAGATTAGCCTCATTACTTCCAGGACAGCATAGTGGTATCAGAGTTTTAAGAAAATGAGCATTAAGCATCAGGTCTGCTTCTTCTATAGAGTTTAAAGACAGGCCATCATTAACACACTCAGACTCTTAAAAACAGTCATACTGCAAAATGCATCCTTATCTTAAAGAGACAGGCAAACTATCAAATGTACAAATTTCCTCGTTTGAAAGAAATTTTAAATTTCTATACCATATATTTAGACAGTGCTGTAAATTTTATGTTATCTGAAAGGTGTTTGTTAATTTTATGAGATGTTCAAAAACACGAGTAATACAAAGAATTATTTCTTCTCCAAAGACTGTAGTTCCTGTGGTATTTTTCTGACAGCTTGGAGGACATCTTCAATGTTGACTTTATCTCCAAACTCAATCTCTCTGTGTTCCAAAAGTATTCCCTGCAGGACAAACAGACAAGCGATACTAAACATTTTCTAGTATGATGGCTTCACTCTTCTTAAGAAATTTGTATTGCAATATATTAGAACCATTCCAATGACATTGGATTAATGTGAAATTTTTACCTGCTGTCCTTGCCCGATGACAAAGACCCCACCAAGGACAAAACCCTCTCCGAGAACATTTCCCACAAAGCCATTCCTGAAAGCCCTTACGCCATTCATCCACACTCCAACACGCAGGAATGCCAGGAGACCCAGCTTCCGCTCACGAGGCCCATAAAAACGTCTCTGCAAGCATATCAGAATGCTTTGTTAATTCATGCAGACCTAAAGGGATTTTTCACACACTCTAAATGGGTCCAAGTGTATTTGGAAGTAGTTATGCTTAAAAACAGGCCAAATGTAGTTTGCAGATAACTTTTGACCATGGTAGAACAGTTCATTAGAGGAAAATTGACCTTTTCATCCAAGAAGACTTCCCCCTGAAAGTATGGCCTGAAGTTCTTGACCTCTGTGCCAACATCTTCCTTTACAACAGCGTACAGAGGAATCCCGAGTTCATCCAGCTGAGGTTTCAGAGAGGACAGCTCTGCAGCTTCCTGCAGCCAAAGAGCATTAAGAATCTTAACAGCTAGCAACTGCAGTTACAAACGGAAAGGTACAATTGAGGGGTCATGTTGTATTCATTATATGCACACTGCCCATATTTTGTGTGGTAAGCAGGGATTGTGGGGTCCTGCAACAGTACTTTGGGCACTTTATTGTATTATTACAGGAGGATTATGACTTTCTGTTAATTCAATCTAAATACTTATTTGACCACACTTAATTTTCAGGCCAATTTCATGTAATAGAGCAAAGTCAGGTGGATGCACTGCAATTATGTGCCCTCTCTGACGGGGAAAAATAAAATATACTGAGACACTTCTGGGGGCAAGGTGAGCTACTGATTTACATATACATCCTCGTGCCTTTTATAGCTTAGATTTAGAGGATTATAACCACACCAGGTTAAAATACTCCAGAACTACCTCAGATTTATGCTATGCAAATCCACACTCAAGAGCTCAAGTTACAAGAGGCAGACATAGTTGTAGAGTATGTAGGTACTTTATATGAAGACTGAACTTCACAGCATTTGAGAGCCACTTTGCACCTCCAGTGCAGACATTTTCATAGTTTGTATCATTTTAATCACCATACCTGAACTGAGACCAAATGTTTGATGTTGTATAAGTTATCCATTCCCTTATTCATCCCCCTATGTTGCCTTTTGGTTACAATTGACAAGAAATGGAAAATATGTGTATGGCAAACTTTCTCTTTTGTGTAGCAGGCAAAACCAAAGGGCTTAAAGTAATAAGCCAATAGTTTATGATAGCCAACTGTCACTGGAACAATACCTCTCTGCACAAAAATCATCCAGGACGCCGGACTGCCATGATAACTGCTCCAGACTTTTCCCACAGAGACTTGGCTTTGAACGTCTTTATTTCTAAGGAAAGAGATTAGGTGAAAGGGTAAAAGTTTAGCAACAGGCTAAATGCGTAACAAATCCGAGCAGGGAGGGAAAAACGATTTTAAAACAAACTATTTTTATAATTACATGGTTTCTTTGGGTAAACACAGATATGACTCACCTCCCTTCGTGGTCTTGAGTTCAGCCTCCTCTAAATATTTGAGAGTTGCTTCCAGCGGCGGTGTGAGAAATCTGTCAGTGAAGAAATTCATTACACCGGTAACGAGGCCACCGACAGTGGCCACAACATTGGTTACGAGTTCCATTACAGCCTCTTTTTGCAGCCCGTTCTTGATTAAAGCATCTCAGCTCCGCTGTTGTTGCGCACTCTCGACAGCGCCGCGTTCAAACGCGCATTTAAATTCCAACTCCAGCTGATCTGCCAGCGTTTCCCAAACCCAGCCTCTCTTGGGTGCAGATACTGATCAGATTGAATACAGCTGTATTTCATCAGCGACGAGAAGGGGAACGCAGATGCGGAAACATTCAATACAAACCAGTCATATGCACCAAACTTTGCCCTCCTCCTCCTCCAGGCTAAAGGTCACTCAACAGCCTGGAAACTGCAGCGTCATCCAGTCGAAATGCCAGCCATGACGAGAATTACTTTGCACGCTTACACAATCAAGCATTTCTATAACAGGATCAATAAAAGCTAATGCAAACTTATATTATCATTACTACTATAAAAGCTAGTTACAGTTTCAGCTATTGTCTGCTCTAATGTGGGTTGAAGAAGCAGACTATCACATTAATGGTTTTCTTTATTTGCTTGTATGTCACTCCACATTCCATTAGCTCTGCACAAAGTTTGAGTTAAGGCTGATTTTAAATTCACCTGCTAAAAGGGGGGGGGGGGGGGGGGGGACAGTTTATGTGGAATCACCTTTAATCTCAGTTTAACATGTGGATGTGCCATTGGGATTTTGGACACTGCAACGTGACTGGAAGCCAACTGTGCTACTTACACAAGTGTGATGTGGAAACAAGCACGTGGACTGGGTTGTTTTCATAACTTTTAAAAATGTCTAGAGGGGATCTTTAACGCTATGCAAAAACAAAAAAGGACAAATGAATAAACAATAATAAATTATGTTGGCTCACTATTTATTGTGTATTTTCTTATTTACACATTAGTAACCATTTATGATTTCAGCTTCGGTAAAAGCTCGGACATGTGATGTGATCAAGCTTGGTCTTCTTCCTCTTCTTGGTCCTGAAAAGCAAACAAAGCTGAGTTACAAATTAATCAGTATTAAGTAAAAAAAAAAAAATATATATATCACACTTGTCAGAATATAGATGTAGACACTGGTTCTCAAACACAGAGACCCTGGAGGTGGTCCCTAAATGACCAGAGAGTGGGAATGATATTCCAATGATTTAGAAAAAAATTATATGATCATGCTATATTTTATTTCACTAAAATTGAAACGGGATATTTTGTAATCGCTAGAAACCAAACATATTTGCTGGGTGCTCGCAAGAAAAAGTTTGAGAACCAATAGATGAGTAACGCATTCACTCAGGTCAACCTTCTCCTGGGAGTCTTCCTCGTTAGACGGAGACTTTTCAGGTTCCTCTTGTGAACTCTCAGGTTCCCCGCGCTGCATCATTTCCTCTGCTGTTACCTCAACCTCAGCTGGAGGTGAGGAATCAGTGCTTTTGCTCTTCAGTTCTTCATCACCTGCCTGAGGCCAGAAAAGTTCTGGTTAAGCCTTGTTTTATTATTTCCAGCTTTTGAACAGACCTTTGATTCTGAAACCCAAAAGTGCTGCTTCCCCTGGGCAAATTTTCTACATCAATGTTTAAAAAATGAGCAAAGTATTAAAGGGAAACATTGTGGATTCAAAAGAAGGTCATGCCACCTTTTCTTGGTCCAGGAGAATTCCTGATTCCTGTGCCTCCTGTTCAGATTCAGATGTCTTCTCAGGTTCGATGTTCTCTCTCTGTGGAGCTGAAGCTGGCTCCACTTGGATGGCATCTTCAGGTTTGCCAGTTTCTTCTTCATGGGCCTTATGGTAAAGGAAAAGTAAAGCAGATTAGATTATGGAGAACATAATAATTCTGTGTTTCTACCTGTGCTCAGTCTGACTGTGTTGTCTCAGAAAACTCTTGCTCTTCTCATCTTTATTTGTGTTCCTTGTCTCCTCTGTCCTCCTCTGGCCTGAACTTTAACTCATCTTCAAATCTACCTCACCACTCTGCTGATCTGTCCTTCATCTTTTCTTGAACTTGAGCCTGCACCTCTTGCCTCTTCGATCTGAATATGTGCCAAACTGAATCCTCAACGCACAGTCTGCATTTCACCCGCTTCACCTTTTCTGTGTTGTGAGAGTCAAGGTCAGGAGGACTTTGCTTGCTGTATTGATCTTCTGTTTCATTTGATTTTGAATCACTCCCATCTTGTGTGAGAGTTGACTGTAGTGGGCCAGTCTTCTCAGGTTCAGCAGTTTCAGATTGATCAACCTCCTGCAAAGCAGATAAGAGCCACAATTACTAACTAAACCATTTTAGCACCACAAACAAAATCAGGTTGTGCCATTTCTTTATTGACAGTGTTTGACCCCTGTTTAATGATATTTCTTACATTATCCAGGCAAATACGACAAAATTTCTCCTGACCTTATCCTCATCTTGGTCACCTTCCTTCTCTTCTTTTTGGCTGGTAATTCCTTCCTTCTCCTCCTCTTCAGTTTTTTCCTCAACACTATTCGTACTTGGCTCTATTTCTGTTTTTTCTTCTATTTGCTCCATCCTTGTCTCCACTTCAGTTTTTTCATCAGGCTTCTCTTCAGACTCCTCTTTGACCTCTGTGCCCTGCCCCTCAGATAGGTAAGAATGACTGACCTCTGCAGGTTTTCCTTCAGGTGGCTCTGGAGTGGTTGCTGCTTTATCTGTGATGTCCACCTGGCAGATCTCAAACCATTTATAGTCAGTGATTTGTAGTTTCTTTCAAAAACCATACGATGCAAGTCATGCAGTTTTAGAGTGAGCTTGGTAGACTGACCCATCACCAAAGAAAAAAAACCCCAGAAGCACTCATGGCTCAAAACCAAAAACCACAGAAATGAAAGGGACAATCAGAAAATATCACAGAGATTGCCACCACCTCCAGAGGCACTCATATTTTTTTAATTCTTATCACCTCCTTTTCAGTGACATTTTCCTGCACTTCAGTTTGGCGATCTTCTGCGCCTTGCTGGTTTTCCAGATTGGGTGTGTTTGATTTCTCATCTTGTACGGGTTTGCTGTCCTCAACGACTCCTGTTGTGGCTGCGGTGGGTGCTTCAGAATCTGTGGGCTTCTTCTCAGAGAGCTGTTGATGTGTTTATGTTATATGCTTTTAAACAATTTGCTTAAAAGTGTTTTGGAGTAATTGGAAGCAAGTGGAGAGGATTGAAACGAAAATAAGCAACTGGTCATTTTAAAGGATAACAGGAGAAATAAAACATCTCAACACATACTAATTTTTTAAAATTTGATGTAAGAAACACAAACAAATGTTTGGTTAGATTAAAAGTTTTGTGTTTTACAAGTAGTTTGCGACTCCTCCCAGGTCTCACTGACCTTTCGCTCCTCCTCCCTTAGCTTCGCCTGGTGTAACTCCTCCTCTCTGGCCTTTGCCTGCTCTTTCTCCAGGAGTGCCAGTTTGGCCTTTTTCTACAAATAAAATTGTGGTTACAACAAAGACGCTTCTAACTATGAGGTAAAAAGCTTTCACCTAGACCTTTTACTCCTTGTAATCCTAAAGCGGCTGTAGATCTCTATAGGCATGCAGGGATCTGTTGGTACTTCCTGAGTCAAGGTAAAAAGGTGACTGGGTTTTTGTTACCTTGGCTCTTACAGGCTTTTAATCTTTCAGCCTGATAAGCTTAGACTGTCTAAGCCTCTTTTATCCTTTATATCAGCCCTTAAAACCTATGTAAGGACAGAGGCTTTAAGGCACTAGTAGTGTGAGCAGAAATAGTTTCACTGCTCACACTTTAACAGCCAGTGGAAGCTTCCAAGAGCTAATCATCTGTTTCACTGTCAGCTGTTGTTTACTACAACACTTTTGTAGTTATTATGGTGCTAATTTAACTATTTGGATTCTGTTTAATACCGTATATTGCCACATAAGGCTGATGAATGCTAATAGTGCAACACTGTAAAATACTCCAAGTGTTTACTCCACTGAAAATAATTTAGATTTGAGCACTTGTAGCTTCTTAAACAAATGACACTAATGCTCATTGTTAGTTACAGAACACAAAGACATATTTGGCTTTAGATTGTGACACTTGGAGTGGGAATAAAATTGACTCAAAATACTTTGAGGGCTTCTAACTTGGACAGTTTTCAGATTATAAAGGTCAAATTTAAGTTACAAAGTACAAAAAAAGAGAAAAGAACCCCCCCGCTGATTCTGAAGGGGTCAAATGGGAGAAAATCACATTTTTTATGGGCTGTCCCAATGTAAGGAAATTAATTTTTCCAAATTTTCCAAGTTTATCAACTGAGGCTGTGAACAATACAACTAACAGTGGTAGGACAAATACAAAACAATGAGTTATAAATGTTAACGGAACCTTCAATGTCTTTTGTCTAAAAAGACGAATAATTCATTTCCAGTTTTAAAAATTGTGGAGATGTCACCAAGCCAAACATCCATATCAAAACAGACTGCAGAACTGCATTAACTCAGTACTTTTATTTCAAATTAGTATTGCTTCGGATGATCACACCAAGCATTATATTTTGTAAGTTAATGGTGTTGCACCTGTTATTATACAGCACAGGGCTGGTCTCCTGTACACGATATGGACAGAACCACAGCAGCTCAGCCACAGAGCAAGAGTCACCAACGCTATGGGTTAGTAACTGCAGAGGTCTACGCTAGACCTTTGGCGTTAACAGCACTTAAACCACAATTTAATTCCCAAACTTAAAAGGTTGTCATTCACGTTCGCTGCACTGTGACAAAGGCTGAGCCTCATATTAGACAATAAGTTGTGCATGCTACCCCCTACTGACAGGACAACAAAACAGCGACTATTATCAGGGAATTTTTTTCTTCCACGATTCTCAATTTTTTTTTAAAATTGTTTCTTAGTGGCACTGATCATAATCTTGAGTCTCCAACACTTATAACAAATAACCAGAAATATATGCAAAAATTAGATCTGTCTGGCTTTCCCCCCTATTAATGCCCCGATTTACTCATCTTTTGATTCAAGTATTTTTTCTGACTGTGTTGTCATAAGATAGCATGACTTGTAAACTGTAACAGGTACAGTAATGAATAAAAGAAGAGCTCACCTCTGTTTGGTATTCACGGTTTGAGCTGTACTTGTAAAGCCAGTGAGCCAGATACAGGATCGGGTTCACAGGTCGCTGCTCGGCCACTTCAGCCAGGCCGTCCGCCAGGCACTGACCCAGGTTTCTTTTTAAATACTCCGAGTCCATGCGTATGTTTTCCTGTCTGAATAGCGAAAAACATCATTATATTAACAACTAAAGTGATAAACGCATGTATCACTTTTAATAAACAGCAAGTAGCGTCGGTGAACAGGAAGTTTCCCAGCAAATACAAAATTTCGGTCGTTTTTGTTTTGTTTTTTTCTGTTAGCGGTTAGACTAAGCGTTTTTCTCTTCTGTTTTATAAATGTTAGTTTCACACAGTAACTAAAAGACGACAGGAAGACAAACAAACCTATTTCTTCCTGAAAGTCCGTGTGTAGTGGTTAGGGCTCCATGGTAACGGTGTCACATTATTAATCTTCCCCCCAGTGTTTTGAATTACCCAACTTCTGACTGCTACTACTCTACATACCGCAAGTATATTCTCCCAGTACCTATACTGATATTTTTAACCTATAACTGCAGCTTATGCAGTGGAGAACAGTGTGTTATGATTTATGAGTTAATCATCGTACATTTGCAAGTTTAACACATTTTAACAACCGCTAAATGACTGTGATTTTTTTACTTAATAATAAATAGTTTACACAACAAACCACGTCACGAAACGTGTATCTGGAATTGTAGAAAATCTGTTTTTTTGCCTGCCTTCTTTTATTTTATTTTATTTTATTTTATTGTATATTTGCCACATTTACATGTTTCAGGTTATTAAATGATTAAACTAAAATATACTGAAGAGTTATGACTTTCCTGTCACTGTTCACTGTAATCCTGTAATTTGCAATTAGAACAACATTTTGGTGACTAAATTCAATTATTCATAAATAACAATTCTACAAAATAATAGAAAACATAATAAAAACATAATTCAAGAGAAAAAATGTAAATATCAAGATGAAGCCATATACATCAAGAAACATGAAATGTCCTGAAAACATTATATATAACTGTGACATTAACGAGCGTTTAATAAGTACATTATATTTCTGATAATTTCCAGCAACCTAAAACTTAGCTACTTAGATGCATATCTGCACATTTCAGACATTGAAATTGCATTAATCTATGCGTTTCACTCAGACAAAATACAGACAAACATTTTGAATTCTGTATGGTGATCTAATCATCCGGTAAGAATGTGACTCAGGTGCCTTCATGATAATTCAAATGGCTTCTCAGACCAGTAACATTAAATAACATTCCAGGAAGAGAGAAGTCAGACCTCTCTCTCTTGGCTGAACAGCTCCCTCTGAACACCAGACCCAGTGCAGAGACTGAACATGAGAGGCTTTTTTTTTTAAACATATGATGCTATATATGTAAAAGTTTCCAGGAGTTTAATTTAGTGAATGCTTTATTTAAAACCATTCTTGTTTTAGTGACTCTGATCATAATGTTTCATGGAATAACCCTGCTGGTTCCTATTTTGTGCAGGTACAAACAGCTTTGCCTTTAATAATTATTTAAATAAAGACACTTCCCATTTTGCAACCATAACAAAACGCTTTTGTCTGCAACACACAGCTGTGCAAGGCAGCAAAGCCACTTTGTGAGTTTCGAGAAATGAAATGTGCAGAGAAATGAAACTATAGCTGTCGTGGTATGTGGGCTTGGTTTTTTTTTTTTTTTTTTTTTTTTTTTTTTTTGCTTCCTTAGTTTATAGAGTTTAGGTTTATCCTAAAGGAATAATGATTGTGTTTTTGTGATTTGTGTGGTTTCTGCATTAGTTTTCTTATTGTTCCTGCTATTGCTGATTTGGTCACTTCCAAACTAAACACAATTAAAATACTAAATTTCAGGGTTCTAAGTAAAGTGTTTGTAAAGTAACACACGGGGGCAGTGTTACCTCACAGCAGAAAGGTTCGATCTGTATCTGAACTAAATGGTTGCAGCGATAGAAACCATGTTCAGTTAGGCTTCTCAGTCAAACAGCCATGGTTTTAATTTGTATAGAATATAAATGTCTTATAATGTCCCTTCTGTTTGTTTTGGTTTCATTTTGCAAAATGGGTTTGTGTATTTCAGTTTCATTGTTAAAAATGTTAGCTTTTCCAAGTGGGTTTTTGGTACCATGCAGTAGTTGTCAGGAGGAAAGTATTAAGAAAATCAAAGGAGATATTATAAATCCAAACCACCACACTTTGAAGTTAACTGTTGCTCAGTGTTTGAGAAAGTTCAGTTCACTCTAATTTTAGGATCTTTTATTGCATGGGGGGGAAATAGATGGTAATTTTGCAGCACACACAGGAGGCGCAATACTGCCCGAAGATGATGCCATCATTAACTGGATCTACCAATCTCATACCCAAGGTGTCAATTAATACTAAGTTATGTTTAGTATGTAACCCAGACAAAACCGTTTTATCATCTAAACTTAGCCAGCTAGTTGTTACAGACTAAACCTGACTAGTGAGTGGAAGTAAAACTTAAATGGGAAGGGGAAAAAATGAACTAAGTACAAAACATAAAACTCCCAACAGGACATGACGCAGGGCCACCTGGCTGTCCACTCTGGAAAGTGTCCCCTTTAGACTCAGTTTTAATGAACATGCCATAAAATTGCTGGACTGTCTCCATTTAACTTCAAGTCCAACTCATGCTGGCCAGACATGAGATATGAGATGTTTTGTCACATTTGGAATATGAGGTGTTGTTATCTGGGTCATAATGTATCCTGCTCATTTCACCACAAACCAAAAATAATACTGTGAAATATTCATGGTAATTATTCTTTTTTAAAATGTGTACTTCTTTGTTTTTTCATTTATTAGTAGTTAAGGATTCAAGGCCTTAAGTTGTATAATTGACAAACAAAATACAACCTGAATCACTGATCAAACTTTTAAGCCAGATCTATTTCATCATTTAGGATTATTTTATTTTATATGCTGCTCACTGTGTTCTGAAACTGAGACAGTAAGCTGGCCTGAGGGAGAGGAGAAGGTGGGAAAATTGTAGCAGGCTCCATTTCCAAGAAACCAATGACACCCAGTTAACATTTGTAATCGCAGGTATCATTTTCCTTGTATAATCATACTACACACCTTTCAGCCAAATATAGCCTTCACATCGACATGAGGGACTTTCACAATCAGGCCCTCTGACTGCATACGCAGATGATTTTTAAACCAAATGTGTTGTTTGTATAATGTGACCCTCCATAAATTTTATAAGAGGTGACATCCTCATATTAATATTATTGTCATTAAACTGCGGATGCAGGTTTAATTTGAGTCATAGACGTGGGGGAAGCACATTTACTAAACATTTGATACTTTTCATTTTTAACATACACATACATTTTTAACATCAGCATAATACATGTTTTGATTTTTAAAAAAAAAAAGAAAAACACTAAAATCAGTGGTAGTCCGTAGTAAGTCCTTTACTTCTTTCATGTCTTTTATTGGGGTGCAAAGACATGTGTTTTAGATACTTAGGTGAGAACCTTAAATCTATAAGTATGTTTTATTCGTTCAAATATTCTTTCAAACATTAAATTGGGGCCATCGTGTGGGTCCATTCAACTGAATGTCTTTAAAAAGTGTGTTTTGGAGAGAAGCTGGACATACACAATGGTAAACCAAACTGCCAATTTACTCAGAGCAGCAGTTTGATTTATAACCCTCGTGCTTCTTTGTAATGGCAGTAAATTATCAAAAGTGGTCAAAACTGATGCACATTGTTAAATACCAAACTGTTGACATCAGAATGGCCTGATAACAAGGGGAAGGTGTCCCACTATAAGTGAGTTCACACAGGAGTTTCATCCATTATCCTCACATCCCACTTATTGATGCAATATATTTCTATTGGCTCCAGTCTGTAAGGATGGTATCAGCCACACAGCTGACATAATAGCTCACAGTGGAAACAGTTATTGTTAGAGAAAGCTTGAATAGAGATGTTTATTATTTAGGCTCATGAACATCTGGAAAAAAAATTAATCCAGATTTTAAAACTGTACATTTGTTTTTCTCGTGTACTAACCTGCAAAATATGCTCAAGTTTATTTCTGAAATCAGATAAATGGATTACAAACATACAAGAATACTCAAATACAATAAGTTTAACACCTCTGATTTAAATATTTTATTGGTGAACAGAGCTGAGATTTTAAGGTTCTTTTCTTTTCTTTTCTTTAAATTCAACCAAACACCTGCAGTCCTGTTTTCAGGCTATGTTTAACTCTCCTGTGTTTATATCAGCACTCTCCCAAGTGCTGATGCAAACGTATTATGTCACCAGAAAGTCTTAATGTGCAGATTTTTCACATTCTGGCAAAACCTAAAACTACTTCAGCTCTCAGTTCCTTATTTTTATAATGCTCAACAGATTATGCTCCAAAACTTTTAGGTGAGAGGAATCATGCGCTCATGGGTCCGTGCTGGGGAGAAGAGACCGTCGTGCGCTCCGTTCATCTGCGCTGCCGCGGTTCTTTTCTTCTCTCTGCCACAAAATAATAGTAATCGAGTCTCACTCTCGGAAATGCGCTCAGGAGCGACCAGCGGTGTGGGAACGGGACGCGATTCCGGTACCGAAGTGTCAAAGGTCTGATTTTACCTGCAGCGACTCCTCCGGTTTCACTGCAGGACGCCACACTGCGCCAGCAACAGCTGCCCTGCAGCCCCGCGCTGGAAGGACAAGAATTGCGTTCTCAGTGTAAGACTTGAAAGAAGACATTGTTTTATTTTTCTATTTTCTTGGATTCTGTGGAAATATTTCTGTTCCCGTGCAAGGTAACGCACCACCTGTATTCTGTTGCCTTCCATGAGCCTGGAGGTGGCTCCTGCATTAAGTTCAGACTCGGAAAAAGTTGCCTGTCTGGCTGCAGTTTCGGGAGGGTTTTGATGATTATTTGGCGCTGTTTGGTGTCTTCATTGGTTGTGAGTTTGCTATATTTGCTCCCTTACTTGAAATTAAACGGACAAGTTTGGTATCTTCCAGATTTTAAGATGAGGGCAGTTAAGCTATTCTTTAGAATCACTTGATTTTATGCTCTTCTCATTTGACCTGGGGTGAAACCTTCACAGTTTTCTGTGGCTGGGTACTGCGTACTTCCACGCCAATCAAAAAAATAAATAAATGAAAAGCTTTTTGATAAGAGAGGCTTTGGATTTGTTCCAGAAATACACTGTAATTGAGCTAGACAGATTTATGGCTTCACAAAAGCTTATTAAATATGTGTATGAGGAAGCACGTGGTTGTTTGTGTGCATACATAAGCATACATGTGACAAATTATTTCACTGCAATGTTATGCAATAGTAACGCAGGGAAAGCGTATGTGAACATCACAACAGGGCCGTTTCTACACCTGCGAGGTGAATATCTCCCATGTGGCACATATCTGTAATGTCCAGTGTGGACACTGCAACCTTCTCAAAACCCCCACTACGCTTCCTCCTGCAGAGACAGGGTTGTATTTTTAGCTCATGTCTTCATAGCAGATGGGCAAGATCCTGTGATGCTGTGGATGCTCCTACCCAGCCGTTTCCATTAATCCATGCTGCCCAAATCAGAGGTGCAGGACTATGCATACAGCCTGGCTCCATGCAGGCAAAGCGGCGTCAAAAACCCGGAGGCTGGTGTTCCTGTTAGAGGCTGCCAACAATGCACCTGCAGATCTTATGTAACAGCTGGACTTACACAGTGGAGGCCAAGCAGTAGGATCAGTGCAAATTCCAACATGGGTTGGGACCTCAGGGGGCATTTTTAAACATTTTTAAATTTTATTTTCACAATTTTAGTTCATATTTAAATTTAAAAATACAAAGTTGTAGTTTCTGTTCTGCATTCTTCCCTAACCTTCTTACTTGTGACCTGAGATATCTGGTGTAAATACATATGTGTGTTTTTTCATATGCACAAAATGGAAATTTTATGGAGAGATCTGTTGGCTTCTTCTCCCTGAGTGTGTTTGTGTGTCTTGTATCAGATGTTCTTGGACGCAGAAGGTGTCGGTTTTGAGTTACTTTCTCCAAGTAAGACCATGTGACTGCCTGGCCGGGGCTCTGTATTTTCCACAGTATTCAAAAGGTGAAATAAGGTTAAAGATAAGTAAATATTTTTTTCTAAAAAACATGATCTAATTTATTCAGCTACCTGATGCAGTGTATTTGTCTTTAAAATATTGTTTGTCTTTGAAATATTATTTAGTGAGATGATTCAAACATAGGCAGCCCCTCATATAGATGTCTGTTTTTTAAGGTCTCTGTTGGTGTTATGGTTATGATAATAGCTCCCCCTGGTCCCACACAAGCTGGATGGAATATTCTCCATATCACTTCCACATGTAATCTACTCAGATTTCCGCTCAGTGAGTGCAAAGGCCAAATGGGTCAGTTTGAGACCACAGAAATCTGTTTAGAAAGTTGTATCAGACCAGAGGACAATCTTACAGGAAGAGAGCTTTCATACCACCACCAATGCTGAGAATTCCCTCTTCACAATGCATGAATTGCGCCTCTATCTCTGGATTTGTTTGTGATATTTCCTTGGTGGTGTCAAAATGATGTCTCACAGTTTTTCTTATTTCATTTTCATGTGTTGTTGTAAGGTGAGGTGATATGAAATGTCTAAATTTGCCTTGTCACCTTATGATAAAAAAAATCCATCAGAAAGTTTCTATATCCACAATCAGATAGAATCATGCAGTGCCATCAATAGGATTTAGAGTAATCCTGCCTGACAAAAATAAATAAATAAATACATACAAAAATAAAATACACAAACGAATCATCCGTAATGATGGAAATAACTGTAGCTCTTTTTAAAACAAGCTTGCTTCAGTAGTGATCTCCTGCTGTCACAGCTGCGATGGCAGGCTGTGTGGAGTGTGGAAATTAGGACCCAAGATGCAGGCACAGCCTCTGATGTGAGTGAGCTTTATTTTGACAGTGACGGTACAAATGGCAGTGATGATGGCAAGTGCAGAACCTAAACTGGAAAAAACTAACAAAAGCAAACTTGAAACCTTTAAATGGCAACACAGGGAGACTGGGCAAAACAACACAGACAAACCAGCAACAAGCAGGTAAAAACACAGGGCTTATATACACACAGAAACAATCAGGGAATGAGAAAAAGGAGAGAGACACCTTCAAAGTAAAACAGGAAAACACACCAACTGAACTCTGGACACGTAAACTTAACACAGACTGGGGAGACAGAACATCGGAACCTGAAACGTGGGACAGGAGAGCACAGAGAACACTAAACACTGGGAATAATCACAAACAACCCAAAATAAACAAAACCACAGAATATTAATAAACTTAAAACATAAACACGGACCGTGACATCTGCGTTAGCTCTAAGACTGACTTTCCCCACTTGAAATCTCATATTCTATTAGTATCATGATGTTTTGAAGTCGTCACCATCCAGGAGCTCAAACATTTATGTAAGCAGTCGCTGTAGTCAGCCAGAAGCACATTATTGGGCAGTTTTCTTTAATGAAAGTCTAGATTAAAAATCTATAGCTATTCAAGATCTCTGTCTAAATAAATAAATAAATCTGGGTAAATTCCCAGATGATTAAATATGCAACTATTTTGCTGGCAATAACTGAAATGAGTAAAGAAAATCAACAGCCTATTTATGCAAGATAATTCATAATTTTATTGGGGGGTTATATTGGTTGGGTCTGATTATTGGGGGCGGGGGGGGGGGGGGGGGGGGGTCATAATCCCCCTAAACCCCCTGGAAATGACGCCCCTGCTATGATTTGTCTGTTGGTATCCATGCACTTTGGTTTTGTTTGAGCATTGCGAGAGTCACTTTAGATGTGGTATTTGGGCCAATTTGCACTTGTTTCTGCCTTTTCTACATCAGCTTGTATTGGAAATAACTTCTTGTAAAGAAAAAGTAAAAATCTTGGTACCGGTTGATGATTACAAATATAAACTTATTTAATGCTACAGTCACACAAGGGAAAATAGACTGTAGACCTTAGCATGGCTAAAAGTACTGTGACCATGTGCATTGAACTTGTGATCTAATTTGATCTGAAAGAGTTACTTTGTAGACAGGGACCAGATTCGATACCACTCTCGTCTATGTAGCCAGTGCATTAACCAGGTAGCAATCAGTTGAGTCAAGTCTACTATTGGAAAGAGATGCAGTGCAGACAAGTTGTGCTCAGTGGCACAGACTGACTAAGATTCATTGAGCTATATGTTGGCAAGCTGTCTTAACAAATTAGATGGCAGTTATTTGCACAGCTTCGCCAATCTGTCCCAGAGCAATGTTCCCTCTAATTTTTCATGTGTCTGAGCAAACACACCAACTCCCTGAGCGATCCCTTGGACCACTGTGAGCAACATCAGACGTGTGCACTGTAGTTACGCCAGCATCGAATCCATCCAAGTTATATGGTTTATTAAATTAATCAAATTACAGCATTTACATTTATGTTAGACTACTTTTAATTAACTGCTTTAGCCCACTTGCAAGGAAAATGTAAAAAAAAAAATCTTGTTCATGACCTGTGTAGTATGTTAACACTATTGGAAGTAAAAATAACTTGAACTCCAATTTTGAAAACACAACTTTCTTTCTTTCTTTTTTTTTTTTTTTTTTTTTTTTTTAATAAAGCACTGACTTGTATTATGAGTCTGTGGTTTGGGAGAGAGTCCTGTAACTCTCTGTCTGCAAAATACAGTATATAATGACCAATGTTGGGCAATTAATCATATAGTTACTTCTTCAAAAAAGTAACTGAGTTATGCGAACAACAAAGTTTTTTGCAGTTGTTTACCTAAAAATGCAGCCAAGGCGTTTTTAAAAAAATAAACATTTCCCACTATTTACAGAACAATCAGGTGTTCTGCATCAAATTTGATGCCACACAAATTATTTGTGCCGCTCCAAAACATAATTTCTGTCCACTATGAGATAAAGGAGAACAACAGCCTGATACCTGCAGGCCTGACAACAAGAGATGTATCACTCCTGTAACACCTGTAACGTTCAGTAGTCGCCTCATTGTTCTGACACACACACAACAAAACTATTGACTACACTACACACTAACTACACAAGCTAAACGTCGCAAATCTCTCACATCCCAAAACACCACCGTCACTCCTAAAACTTCCCCCTTCCTAAACATCTAAATGCCACGTTGCCATATCATTTTTTGATTGGTCGACATGGTACATTTTTCGACCAATAGGAAAGGGTGGGGTTGTTTTGGTTTTGGCTTTGCTCACAGGCGGAGAGTGCTTTTGAGCGTTTTCCTTATAAAACGCCGTTTTTACCGTTTCTTCCCGCAGTAAATATAAACAACGTTGGTATTCAGGAAGAAAACCAAACATTGCAGATATTTTTATCATAACTCTGGTTTTACGTGGCCTATCAACACAATTTAAAAACTGCTATAAAGTCCACACTTTTCTGTCAATTGTTCGGTCTGTCCTGCTCACATCTCCAATGGTTGTACACGTTGTCATTAACGTGGCTTCACTCCACATCAGCCACGCCGCTTTGCTAGCTAAAACACCGGTGTCGGCACATAAGGACGCTGTCATAGACTGTCAACGACGTTGATTAGCTGCGTATATACGAATGTGAATCGCATTATTGGCTGGACTATGGGATAAGGTGGCATCGTTCTAATCCCATATGGTAGCAGCCAGACACTTACTGACTAACACTGCAAAACAGAATTGTTAAAGTTTTAATTTTCATTTCAATTCAGGTTAGATTTTTTTTTTTTTTGTGTGTGTGCAACACAGATTTTCTGTGCGCAGAGACCGTGCCAGCAGTGCGCAATTGCGCACGCGCGCAGCTTAGAGGGTACATTGTGAGTGATTGCATTTAGTCCAAGTTGGGTTGTGATTGTCTGGAAACAGCAAGCAACCTGTGATTGAAAGAAGTCACCTAGAGGTTGAGGGTGTAGCATGCTTAGACCCATTACTGAAGAATAAAGACTGAACTATATAGGAGGCATTTATCTCTGAGTAATGCTGTTGCACTTTTTCCCCTTTATAGTGCTTCTTAAACATTTCTATACCTCGCATCCCCTCTGAAATCTATGCCTATGGTAGCAGCATACAGTAACACCACAGGGAGAAGCAACAGGTGCAGTTTCTGTTAGTGTGGCTTCCTGTGAGAGTATGAAAAATATGGGTAATTGGTGGATGACAGTGTGAGAGCAAACTACGGTGTTGTAAGTTGACCTCGTGAGAAAAAAAGGGAACAGGAGGATGGCAAATGCCAAAGGATGTGTGAATAAAGGTCCTTGTTTGCTCTGTGGTGCTGTCATTTATAATTACACAGCACTCAATTATGTGCATTGAAGGGACTGAGATGTCTGCTGTGTGACCACAAGATTTGTCTTTGAACTCCAAGCTGCTGTCATGCTTGTTTGATGTGACATTTTTTCCCCTCAAGATCTCGTTGCTCTTCTGATTATGTTAGCAACTTGAGGATTTGGTGTTTGATTAATGGTGGTTAAATTAAATGTATTTACTATCTCTGAGTATACAGCACACTCTCTATCACCATCTGAACTCAACCTGCCCTTGTGATAAAAGCCAAAAGCCAGCTGACTTGGTTTCCAGAGGCGAATATTGGCAATTGCATTCCCCAGCCATATAATGTAACGAAGAGGTATCTACATTACCCCGTCTATATCCTCAGCTGGAATGTCTCAGATCACATGGCGTCCACTGACATGCAAGGTGATATATATATTACTGTCGGGGAAGGCTTCTGAAATCCAACATTCCCTCCCTCTTCCTCTGTTTCCAACTGTGTCGGACAGCATGGAGGCATGGTCGTGATGATGTGTCTTAAGTTTTACTCTCAAGATAAAACCAGTGGAGGAAAGGACCTTTCAAGAACTATACTTAATGAAATGATAAAGAACTTATAAAGTATGATAAATATTCATGCAACTATATTTTAAAGGCCATATTGTATGTTCTATTCTATTGTATTTATTGTATTTATTTATTTCTTCTTCTTCTCTTTTTTTTTTTTTTTTTTTTTTTACAAATACCATACTAGGTTTGCACTCAAATTTATCTCTATTGTCAAATTTCTGGTCAATTTTAATAGCTAATACTTTCAAGAATGCATTTCATTAAATCCCCTTTTACTCTCCACACTGTTTTTTCAATTAAACCAAAACCTCATAAAACACGTCAAAAGTCCAACAACCCCAGTTCCCAAAATGTGAGGAGCTTTTGTAAAATGTAATGATTTGCAAATCTCAAGAACCAATATTCACAATAGAACATAGGATAAATGTCTCAAATGTTTATATTGAGACATTTTTCTGTTTCATGAAAACAAATTTAATGACGGCAACACTTCTCAAAAAAGTTGCAATGGGGACAACAAAAGACTGGAAAAATAAGTGGTGGTAAAAAGAAGCTGCTGGAGGAACATTTTGCAACTAATTAGGTTAACTGGCAATGGGTCAGTAACATGACTGAGTATAAAATATAGAGAGACAGTGTTTTTCAGAAGTGAAAATAGACAAGGGTCAAGGGTTTTGACAAATCAGAACTTGAAATTCCTTTTGGAAAACATGGACACCATGTCCTCTGGACTAAAGAGGAGAGGAAACATTCGGCTTCTTATCAGCTCTGTATCCTAAAGCCTGCATCTCTGACAGTATCGGGGTGTTGGTGGAACTGGCAGCTTGCACATCTGGAAAGGCACCATCAATTCTGAAAGATATTTTAGAGCAACATACGCAGTCTTCTTCAGGGAAGGCCTTGCATATTTCAACAAAATAATGGTAAATGGTCTGTATTTGTATAGCGCTTTACTAGTCCCTAAGGACCCCAAAGCGCTTTACACATCCAGTCATCCACCCATTCACACACACATTCACACACATTATGTAAACAAAATAATGTTAAACTCTGTACTGTATCTATTCTAACAGAACAGCTTCCTTGTAGAAAAGTCCGACTACATGTGTATTTTTTTGAGATGTCTTGTTTTCAATTTGCTACACTGAACAAAATGTGAAAAAATGACATTTTACACATTGTCCCAACCATTTCAATATTTGTTTGACACTGAAAGCAGAAACCTTCTGGTGCTAAATTGTTGACCCTTGCCAGAAGATTCTGTGTATTTTCACATATCCTACATTTATCCCTTACAAAAATCTCAGTGTCTGGTTGAGACCAAGAGCTAACCATTCAAAAAGTAATTTTGTTTTAGTAGTTGGATAACAGTTCCACTGAATAATTATTTTTAGGCCCAAGCACTCCAGTATCTTTCAAAAAAAAAAAAAAAAGCAAAGAAAAAAAGTGTTTCAAATGTCTGTATGGCTTCTGTCTCTAATTAATCATCTCAAGACCTCTTTTACTTATCAGGTTGCAATCAGAAGGTAACCAAACCTTCTATTAGTAACCACCAATTAAAACATTTGGACAGTCATCAAGATGGCTCCTCATTCTGGGGCTTATTTTACTGCAGCAACTTTGATGTTAAAGACCTACTGAAAACTAAGTGATTTTAGATTATTACTTTTACTTAAGTACAGGATCAGATTTTTTAAAACAGTGAACCAAATGCTTTCTTGGTGCTTAAACTCAAAATTAGACAGGATTTTATTTACGAAGATGGTTTATTGAGGAGTAAGATATCAAGAATCTCCTTTGGCTGATACAGAATATCGCAGGCTCTTTCAGTGCTGGCTCTTTCCTGTGGAGAAACACACACTGATATTTGCAGTTTAAAAAAAATGATGAAGAAACGTATTACTTACCTAACTTATGAGTGAACAACCAACTCATGAAGACTTTTTTTTTGATACTGAAGGACCTAGCTTTTTTTTTTTTTTTTTTTAAAGGACATTTGCTGGCTTCAGCAGTTATAGAGTGATGTAATGCAATCAGGAAATGTTCCCCATAAGCCAAATAGAAACACATCCAATCTCACGATGTGTATTTTAGGGTCGCGAGCAGCGAGGCCCTCGGGGTCCAAAACGGGGTTTTTGAAACGGGATGATGAGAGAGGAAACTGGCGCTAAGAAGGGGGTGTGAAGGGATTACTGGGTAGGTGCAGATCTGCCCAACTGAAATAGCCTGGTTTTATAGGTGAATGGTCATAAATAAAGGACATGCAGACCAATTTATTGATATTATTTCAGGGGACCACAGAGTTAGAGTCTGGTTTGTGTTTTGTTGTGATTAGGAGCAAAGATGGTGATAGGGTAATGAGTTTGATGAGTGATAGGGTAAAGATGGTAATGACTGAATGAAAGAACGAGAGTCTCAAATGCCATGCGGCGGGATAGTGGGTGGGTTTGGTAAGGGTGCAGACTTGGAAGCTTACTGTATATTTGGGGGCCTTGGGTTTAATAGAAGGTAGAGAGAAGAAGCCTGGTAAGATAAGTTGGCATGCTGTCCTGTTTATCGGAGGGATGTGAGGCGCAGGGCAAAGACTCAGCCAGGAAGGAATGAGCAGAGTCATCGGGCTTCTGTAACACGACGCTCCGTCTTGATTGCCTGTAGCAGCTGGGCAGCCACCGTATCTGTGCGAGCGTGTGCGTGTCTTCACATGTGTGTGAATGCAGAATTTTATGTTCGAGTGAAGTGGTTCGAGCAAGTATAACTGCACGTTCACGTCTTTGATCAGTGCATCAGTCTGTTTATGCCATCATGTTGACTTATGCATGTGAACTCAAGAACCTTTTTCTTTGTACAGTCTTCTTTGCCTGTTTTGGTGATTTAGTGTTATGTCATTCCTTCTTGTGCAGTCTTTATTTAAGAAAATCCAAACTTTTGGTACTAGACTTGTAGACAGTGTGTTTCTCAGATTGTATTAGTTATTCTTTTCAGTTTAAGGCTCACCTCCAGTTATGCTTTGTTTTCCTGCTTGAAATTAGCATATCAAAGCTAAAATAACTGTATATTAATATTGTTGTTCTTGGGCAAATTCCTAAGGTGAAATGTTTATTTATTCTGTAGGATGCTGATGTTATTCGTCTTATTCATTAGTCATATAGAGACATATATTTCATTTAATAAATGATCATGTCCAGCACAGTGGGAGCTAACTTTAGCTCCTCCAGACAAAAGTGATCTCCTCTGGCTGCTAAACACATCAAAGGATGTAAGCAAATGCTGCTTGGACCTGATGTGAAGCGCCTGCTAAGGTAATAAGTAATCCGATGTAGACAACTAATGTCACGGTGTCTTTAGAGCGGTGGGAAAGTCCAGGACCCTGTCCTAAGTCTGTCTAATCATTTTGCTAACATATGGTCACTTTTAACTGCTTGTGGTGCAGTGGTGGGCGAGGAGGGTGAGGTGAGGGGGCAGTGCTGGGCTGAAGATGTAAAGCAGAAGGTAGAGGGCAGAAATGAGAGATGGTGAGGTGTTTGGACACACATTTGAGCAACTAAGACCTATAATTAATTCTTTGTATTTAGGACATATGTAGAGAAATGCAGGGTGTGTTTACATTTGGCTTCAGATCATCATAGGTTTATGTGCTTTAGCAAAGGTCCAGCCATTTCCTATCTTTGTCAGTAAAATGTACACAGCCTAGATATACCTTTGCTAGTTCTGGGTTGAACCCCCTTTTTGCCTTCAGAACCACCTCAGTTCTTTATGCCATGGATCCAAAGGCATGCTGAAAACCTTTCTCAGTGATTGTGGTCCAAATTGAGGCGACCACATCACACAGTTGTTGCAGATTTGTTGGCTGCTCATGCATGAATGAATCTCCTGTTTCACCATATCCCAAAGGTGCTCTGTTGGATTGAGATCCAGTGACTGAGGACGCTATTTTAGAACTCATTGTCATGTTCAAGAAACTAGTTTGAAATGATTTGAGCTCTGTGACATGGCACAGTCTCCTGCTGTAAGTAGCCATCAGAGGGTGGGCAAACAGCTGGGGCAACTGTGGCTAGGGCTCAGGTGGAAGAGTGGTTTATCTACCAATTAGAAGGTTGGTGGATTGATCCCCTCTGATCCCTGAGTGGCATCCATTGGCTTGTGAGTGTGTGAATGTTAGGTAAAAGTGTTTAGGTATAGATAAAAGCACAGTGTGCTAATGGGTGAATGAGGCATATAATACAAAACTCCTTGAGGTCTTATTCTGAGTAGAAAGCTGCTATATAAGTACCAGTCCATCCATTTACTGTTGCTGTAAAAGATTGGACTTAGACTGCAACAGTGCTTTAAACAATGCTTTCCTGCCATTGAGGGGCCCAAAGTGGACCGAGAAAATATCCCCCACACTATTACACCACCACCACCAGCCTGAATCATTGATACAAGCCAGGATGGATCCATGCTTTCATGTCCATTGCAGCACAAATCAAGAATGCTTAGACCAGGCAGCATATTTCCAGTCTTTTATTATGCAGTTTTTTTGTGTGAATTATAGCCTTAAGTTTTCTGTTCTTAGCTGACAGGAGTGCCACCACTGTAGCCCATCTGCTTAAAGGTTTGATATGTTGTGTGTTTGGAGGAGGTGTTCTGCATACCTTGGTTATAATGAGTTATTTGAGTTACATTTGGCACTGAGTGTATCAGCAAATGTTGTGAAAAGTGCAAACTTTTGTTATTTAGTTATTTATCCCATTATAAAATCTCATGCTCTCTCCCCTTTATTCAAGCATGAGTAAAAAAATTCTCTGCAAAAATTAGTCCATGAAAAGCTTATCAGAGAACAAAACAGTGATCCCCCCCCCCCCCCCCCCCCCCCCCCCCCATATTAGATCAGTGGTATTTGGTAAATATCCAAAACGGGTAACACAATAAATGGTACATTTTAAGTTAACAGTAAAAGTCAACCAGTCAATTAAACAACAACAACTCATAATGTTTACTGGTGTATTTGGTCCATAATTGGTTTGTAAACCATCATTTTGAAGGTTATCGTAAAGTTGCAACAAGTGTTCATAAATCTTTTTTTTTAAGGTTATTACATTTTAAGCATTATACATGTTATAAAACTGCTGTTTGCTATACATGTTTGTAAAGTGGCAGGCAGAGAAACAGTTTTATAAATCGCAAGACTGTTAAACTACACACTGAGGTTTCAGTCAACCTTTAACCTTTAGTTATTGTTTACATCTGCATCACATTGTGGATCTGATGAGGCTGCTTGAGCTGATTGCAACCACTCAAGACTACTTTTTAAGTTCCACCTGAATGAGTTTTAGAAGCATCCTTAAAGTGGCTCTCTGCTCAGTGACACTTAAAATAGCACTGCACAAGCTGCACAGAGCAGCCGAGGAGGACAAGAAGTCAGACCCAAGAACGTCATAGAAAAACTGGGCAATTTTCAACAAAAAAGATGCACAACAGTCAAGACAAAGTTCACCTGGGCACCTGATGCATATTGTTAGTTAGAAAAGGCAATGTTATACGGGTTATGTAAATTTGTAAAGCTCATGTTTTGATTTGCTTTGTCTTGAAGGTTTTTGTATGTCCTATCTGCATGTGACACCTGGACCTATTTAAAAAACTATGGTTGTTTTATATTCTCTCTGTTCATTCACTGTCCTCCCTCCAGCTCCTTCTAGGGAAACCCCGGCAAGGCGGTATCCCTTCGCAATGCAAAGATGGCGCCGCTGCTTCCTCCCCCAGGCACCGATGCGTTTCGCCCCTTTACTCGGGAATCACTGGCGAAGATCAAGAGGCTCAAGGAGGAAAGGAAAAAGGCAGCAGAAGTAAAGGCTGATGACGAGGAAGAACCAGCAACCCCGAATGCTGATCTGGAGGCAGGCAAGGGTCTGCCCATGATCTATGGGGACCCTCCACCAGAGCTGCTCAACACACCCCTGGAGGACATAGACCCCTTCTATGAAACACAGAAAGTCAGTATGAGCACACATGGAAGAAAAAGCTCTGCTGAAGCACACAAACACATTGCACACTCAGGCTCTGATAAACTTGACTGTATCTTAAAATGTGACATTGCAGCTCCATGCAGGGTCTCTTAGAGCATTCATTGAAATGTTGTTTTTTGTGCAAAAAATTACAAACTTTATAGATAATTTTGTGTTTTTCAGACATTCATTGTGATCACCAAAGGAAACACGATCTTCAGGTTCAACGCAGAACCGGCGTGCTACATTCTGAGCCCCTTTAGTTTGGTTAGGAGAGGAGCCATCAAAATTCTCATACATTCATATCCTTTTGATTTATTGAGTGTATTTTAGTTTGAATGGTATGACAGTATTCTTGTACGCTTCCTTAATCCTGACTTAAATTATTTAGCATGTTCATCATGATTACAATTCTATCGAATTGCGTGTTCATGACGATGAGCAACCCACCAGCATGGAGTAAAACTGTTGAGTAAGTAGCTCATCACTGATTATTCACACGTCACACCTCACACAGTATTTTGGATAATTAATTCTGATTAATTTCTTTCTAGGTATGTCTTTACTGGTATTTATACCTTTGAGGCAACAGTTAAAGTGTTGTCTCGAGGTTTCTGTGTTGGATCTTTTACATTCCTTCGAGATCCATGGAATTGGCTGGATTTCATGGTGATCAGCATGGCGTAAGTATCTGCTTATGTGTTTATTTAAACTATGTAGATGCATTTGGTAAATAGTTGTTCGTACTTAAATGACAGTAGGAACTACACTCTTTTTGCTGGTGCAATATAACCACTGAAGGTTATCCAACAAAGACATTTGGTTTTAGTGAAAGACTGACTAAAACCAAATGTTTTTCCATTTGCTTCATTACATCAGAACATCCCATACAGTGTACCTGTCTTATTAGCTGCTAGTGTGGTTCCCTTTTTACACCTCAGCTGTAAAATTCTGATGGGGTATTGTCGTCACCTTGCCGGGTGGGTGGGCAACATAGACACCCAAGTTTGTGAATGCGATAATTCAAGAAGGAAGTCACCTAGGATTTTCAAATTACCATAGGTGCATCTGTTAAAAATCTGAAACACACGAACACAGAGCCGCTGCCAATATTTTTGTTTTATTTTCATGGTTTATGATGAGACCTCTGCTTACATCGGGGTGGCACAGAAACCATTTCCTTGATATGTTTGTGCCTTTTCCCAGTTACGTCACTGAGTTCGTTGACCTCGGCAATGTGTCTGCTCTGAGGACATTTCGTGTGCTTCGAGCCCTTAAAACAATTACTGTGATTCCTGGTATGCTTTCTGTTTTAATATAACACTAATAGTTTAACTGAACTCAGTACAGTAATGATACATTATTTTTACTGGTTTTTGAGATATTCGACTTCCAAATATAGACCACTCATGTATCAATTGTGTTTTGTCAGGTTTGAAAACAATTGTGGCTGCTTTGATCCAGTCAGTGAAGAAAATGGGGGACGTGATGATTCTGACAGTCTTCGCCCTTGCGGTTTTTGCACTCGTTGGTCTTCAGCTTTTTATGGGAAACCTGCGACAGAAATGTGTGCGATGGCCCATCCAAACAAATGACACCATGTTTGAAATCTTTAACGGCACCTCTTCATTCAATAACACAGTGGACTTCAACAACACCATTGGCTTAAATAATACATATACCAACAGCACCTTCAATTTCACTGAATATATTGAAAACTCAGGTATTTTTCATCTCATCTCTAAGTTTTTCATCTGTAATTTTAAATCAATATTGTCCACAGTGGTGTAAAGGTGTAGCTTTTCCAATTTCTTTTTTTGGTTGATTATAGAGAATCAGTACTTTCTGGAAGGCAGCCAAGATGCTCTGATTTGTGGAAACAGCTCCGATGCTGGGTGCGTATCACCACAAAGATGCTACAGTGCTAATTTTGTCTTTTATTTGGGGTAGGGGAGTTTCAGTGCAGACATGAGTCTTAATTGAAGTTTTAAAAAGGTTGCAAGTGTGATTTGGAGGCTGGGAGTCCAGATGTAGTTGGATAACTTTTCTTCTCTGCTGACAGGAAGTGCCCCGAAGGATACACATGCATGAAGGCTGGGAGGAACCCAAACTTTGGCTACACCAGCTTCGATTCTTTTGGCTGGGCCTTCCTTGCCCTCTTCAGGCTCATGACCCAGGACTACTGGGAGAACCTTTTTCAGCTGGTTGGCTCTTCTTTCATTTGCTTCATTACAGTTTATGCTTTAATTTAAAAAATGTATTGTGAAGAAATGTGTCCTTAGTTCTCGTAGCTTCTTTTCTGTTCTTAAAACAGATCATGAGGGCAGCTGGTAGGACATACATGATGTTCTTTGTAGTCGTTATCTTTCTGGGCTCCTTCTACCTCATCAATCTTATCCTGGCTGTGGTAGCCATGGCTTATGACGAACAGAATCAGGCAACTCGGCAAGAGGCCATCGAAAAAGAGGAGGAGTTCCAGCGGCTACTAGAGCAAGTCAAGAATCAAGAGCAGGTAACTTGCACCGGCCTGTTACACTGAATCAGAATTAGTTCAAAAACTGATTAAAACAAATGGCCAACACATCTGTGTTTCATTTGCTTGATTTATTATTTTTTTTCAAAAACAATCAAAAGCATTTTTGATGCAAGTTTCAAAGACTATTATTGGCAAATAAATCAAACTTATACACAGAGACAGTATTTACAGTGTTGAACCTCCTTCTTTATACGCAGTTCTTTCTGGCACTGGGTGCTCTTCAAGGGATGTGATCTAGGGAGACTCTTGGTCATAGATTCAAAACTATTATTTACTTTGCCTTGTGACATTGTGCTTTTTCCTTCCTGAAAAATGCACTGATTAACACTAAATTCCTCCTGGATGACTGGAAGAAGTTGGTCTTTGCCTGGATCAAATTCAAAATAAAACTGAAGATGCAAAGTGTATAAGACACAAAATATGTGCCACAACAACCACTTTTAACCACAACTATTTGGATTTAGTGTCCCAGCAATCCCTGACTCATTGCCAAATTTATATTACTTTAGAATAACTTCTCATGCTGTCCATGTGTTCAACCATTTAGAGCATTATTACAGGTCAAAACTAGTCTCACCTTGAAGCCTTTTGGCCAAAATCCCAGTACTGGTTTTTGCCATCCTATGGCTCATAGTAAAAACTTTGTTTTCTTTTTTTTATTCAGTATTATCCATCCATCCTTCCACCTTCTTCTGCTTAACTGCGGCTGGGTTGCGGGGGCAGCAGCCTAAGCAGAGAAGCCCAGACCTCGCTCTCCCCAGCCACCTCCTCCAGCTTGTCCGGGGGAACACCAAGGCGTTCCCAGGCCAGCCGAGAGATATAATCTCTCCAGTGTTTCCTGGGTCTGCCCCAGGGCCTCCTCCCTGTGGGACATGCCTGGAACTCCTCAGCCAGGAGGGCCCAGCAGGCATCCTTGTCAGATGCCCGAACCACCTCAGCTGGCTCCTTTTGATGTGGAGGAGCAGTGGCTCTACTCTGACCTCCTCCCCGATGGCTGAACTTCTCACCCTATCTCAAAGGGAGAGGCCATCCACCCTTCGGAGGAGGCCCATTTCTGCCGCTTGTATCCGCGATCTCGTTCTTTTGATCACTACCCACAGCTCGTGACCATAGGTGAGGGTAGGGAATTGCTACCTTATCCTGGTGTAGGGGGTTTTGTGTCCCAGGGCTCCCAGGGGCTATGTCGTCCAGGGGCTTCTGTCCCCTGGTAGGGTCTCTCATAGCAAATTGGTCCTGGGTGAGGGACCAGACAAAGAGCAATTCAGAAGACCTCTATGAGAAGAACACCTAGGGAACAGTTCACCCTGCCCGGGATAGGGTTACCAGGGCCCCACTCTGGAGCTAGGTCCGGAGAGTTTGCCAGAGGGCAAGCGTCTGGTGGCCGAGCCTTGGTCCATGGTGCCCGGCCGGGCACAGTCCAAAAAAGGGACATGACCCATTTTCCTGCACGACCACCTCCTGCAGGTGGCACCGTTGCGGTCGGGTGCATTGTGAGCCGGGTGGTGGCCAGGAGCGGAGGCCCTGACGGACCGATCCCTGGCTACCAAGACTGGCAGATGGGACATGGAATGTCACCTATTCAGTACTAAATTGTAGTAAAGTTATATTTTATACTGTAAAATTACAGATGAGCCATATTTTAAAGGGTTTTATAAACTGTCCAATGGAATAACAGAGGCATCTTACTGAATGACTTATCTTCTGCCAATCAGGCTAAGATGCTCGGTAGCCAAGGCACTCTAACCAGCAAGAACTCGCTCAGCCATCACACTGGGTCCGATTTGGCAGATGATGAACAGAGCCTCGACCGTGATGAAATTGTCAAAGATTGCAATGGGAGAATTGTTCCACGTTTGATGATCAGAGCACCTACCATGAACGAGGTAAGTTATAGTTAGTGGTGCCTGTATGAGTGTTTTTAAAAACCTTTGCCTTGTCCATCTGCAATTACATGTGTTTTGAGAAATTCTCAAACTATTTTACAGTCTGCCATGGATTATGAACGCAGAGAGAAGTCACTGGGCTCCGTTCACAGCATGCTTCAACTGGATGAACCATGCATGAGAGAGAGAACTGCTAGTGCTCTGACTGTGCTCACTGCAGCTGCCATGGAAGGTACAGCACCGAACACACACAATATTGATATCACACTAACAAAATGAAGGATATGTTGTTTAGCTTTGATTAATGTAAGCTGAGGACACAACAACATAACCTCTATTTCGGGGTAATGCTTTTTTTATACTGCGTGGAGAAATCTAGGTATCTGGAAGTGTCAGGTGCCACTGAGGGTGAAGAAGAAATACACAAGGCTTAGCATTAGGTGCTCTGGTGTGAGCAATAATTCCTAAGATTATCAAGCAGTTGTTAACATTGTTCATTAATTTATCCAAGGCCGATACAGTGGAGTTGTCTTGAGCTTATCATAATGAGGCTAAGAATATTGTGTTTAGCAGAGATTCCTGTCAAACATGGTGTTAAGCTAGATCTATTTCAGCACAGCTATAACCTGAAGCAACAAGACTTGGACTTTAGGTTGAAAGTTTAGGCTTAAGTGAGGTTTAATATTACCTTTTGTTTTCTGCCTCTTTCTCTAGAGTTGGAGGAGGCTCAGAGGCCATGCCCACCTGGCTGGTACAAATTTGCTGACCTTTTCCTGAAGTGGGACTGCTGTACCCCCTGGGTGGTCTTTAAAAAGTGGGTATACTTTGTTGTGATGGACCCTTTTGTTGACCTGGCTATCACTATCTGCATTGTGCTCAACACCCTCTTCATGGCCATGGAGCACTACCCCATGACCCCGGAGTTTGACTATATGCTGTCAGTGGGGAATCTGGTATGTGCCACCTAACATTTTAAAATACTTTAAAGACATTGCTCAGATTTTAGGGGTGAACAAAACATTTATCTTTTTTTAAAAAAGGTTTTTACAGGTATTTTCACAGCAGAAATGGTCTTCAAGCTTGTTGCTATGGATCCCTACTACTACTTTCAAGTTGGCTGGAACATATTCGACAGCATCATTGTCACACTCAGTCTGGTGGAGTTGGGGCTGGCAAATGTTCAGGGTCTGTCAGTCCTCAGGTCATTCCGTCTGGTGAGACACACTGATTGAATTTCTTTGCATCAGTTTAACACAGTGGAATTACCTGCTCTGCTATTACTAAATGTCTTTATTTATTTTTGTCGCATGTTTGGTGACAGCTTCGAGTTTTCAAACTGGCAAAGTCCTGGCCCACTCTCAACATGCTCATCAAGATCATTGGTAACTCAGTTGGGGCTTTAGGAAACCTGACTTTGGTGCTGGCCATCATCGTCTTCATTTTTGCCGTCGTGGGCATGCAGCTCTTTGGCAAGAACTACAAAGACTGTGTGTGCAAGATCTCCTTGGACTGTGAATTGCCGCGCTGGCACATGAACGACTTCTTCCACTCATTTCTCATCGTGTTTCGCATCCTGTGTGGGGAGTGGATCGAGACTATGTGGGACTGCATGGAGGTTGCCGGAACTGGGATGTGTTTAGTTGTCTTCATGTTGGTCATGGTCATTGGAAATCTAGTGGTGAGTCCAACAACTGCATGCTATCTCCAGATTGAAGAAAGAAAGTTTTAGTTGTTTCAGTGATCCACATAGAAGATTGTGAGGTAAATATTTGAGTATGTTAAGGAAAAACTTGGGAAACTTTTTTTTGTTGGAGCTGGAGGAAAACTGTTTACACCAATCAGCCAAAACATTAAAACCACCTCTCTTATATTGTGCATGCCCCGTCGTGCACCCAAGAAAATTCTGACCCATCAGTGCAGGATCACCTGTGGTACGAGACTTCAGATCCTCTGGGTTCTGTGGGTTGATGTATAGTATCCATGAGTCAGGCTTGTTGCGGCACCTCTCACGGGTGTTTTGATATTTTTCATGTTCCTCAAGATGCTCCTGAGCAGTTTTTGTTGTTTGATTGGATTCATTGCCTAACTGGAGGTCTCAATGGATGACATGTGTCAGAGTGACATTTATTTCCCTGGAGAGTGTTTCACCTGTCAGTGGTTTTATTGTAGTTGCTGACCAGTGAAGTACATATTTATGTTCATGAAAAGAATTCAGAACATATTCACTGTGTTTTAAATAATCACATTTAAATGTCCAACATATACAATTTAACATAACAGCCTTTGAACTGATTGAGCTGTACAAACCTTTTCATGCAGAGTCTGGCTTAATTTTCGCGATGAGGCTTCAGGGTTTGTAATGCTTTCTGAAGAATGCGGAGTGTCTGCAGCATGAAAACGCTGACCTTTTTATCTTGGCCTCACGAAACAAGCCATACAGACGATCACTGTCAGACATCTTTTCAGCATCATATTTAATGACTAGAGCCAAATCCATTTCCTGTCAGGTTATTCATAGAAATAAAAAGGAAATGGCTCATCATCAAGGATTGAAGTATTGTGTTAGGCACACTGTGCCAAGATTGTTGAGGCTTCTGGGATCTTAAACTCTTACTTACCCACTGTTAAACCTGAGCATGCTTACTTAACACATAAATGTACACTTTTTTGCTCTAATAATGAGGCAAATAATGTACTTACAAGGTTCACAGGACAGGGATTCTATTTAAATCAAATGACTTAAGCCACCAAGCAGTGGTTTTGACCTTGAGTATGCGCTAAGATCCGGCTCAAGTAAGCATGCTGCCACTGATGGAACAAACATGGACAGCTGAGCGAGCACAGCTCAGGTGGCAGGGCGTCTGGGTGTAAAGGAGAAGTCATTTGATAGCAGATTGAACCCTAATTGATGTGGAGGTAATCATATTGAGCCATCAACACCACAGCATATGGAGCAGAGAAGATTTAAAGGGGACTTATTATGTTTTTATTTATTTTATGTCATACATTACTGTTAGAATGGTGGATGATCATTCTATGTGAGATGGGCAGCCAATTAGAATAAACTTGGCATAGAGGGAGGGGCTTATTTTGAACTGAGAATCACGCAGAGTATTTTCTCTGGTTGAATGAGCATGAAATCACCACTAGCTTTTATGCACAGTTTTTATTAAAACTTAAACAAGTAATAATATAACATCAGCTCAAGCTGCTGGCTGTGGCTTCAGATAAAACCAAAAGTAATCAGTTTTAATTGTTCTGAATTTTTGTTTTTATTTTCAGCTATTTTTCTGCAAGAAATTGACTAGGTACATTTCCTATAGGCCACACTATTCCTCTAAGACAAGGAAGAAATGTTTCATTTCATTAGGTTACCAGAGCTATACAAAGCTCATGGAATTTGAAACTACTGGCAAATCACCTGAATTATATTCCAGGAGACTAGGAGCAGGACCCTGAAAAAACACTATAACCTCTACCACAGTTATTTTTTCGACTCATCAAAGATCATCAAATCCATTTTTGATCTTTCCTTGTCAGGTTTGGTTTTTGTGCAGCTCATCCTGTTCATCAGCTTTATTTTCTTATTGACATCTTTGAAACTGGAATAAGCAAGGCGAGCGTTCCCACTGGTCCGTGTAACCGTGATCTCCCGCTAAACCTGGGAAATAGAAACCACGAAATCGAGACAGGAGGCAGACAACATAATATTTATTGACATGACGTCATAGGAACAATATGATATATGATGTCTGCTTGAGGTATTCCAAACTTTTGTGTTTAGTTCAGCAAAGTTAGCACAGGAGATCACTGGAGATTCAATTCAATTTTATTTATATAGTGCCAAATCACAACAACAGTCGCCTCAAGGCACTTTATATTGTAAGGTAGACCCTACGAAATTACATACAGAGAAAAACCCAACAATCATATGACCCTCTATGAGAAGGAAAAGCTCCCTTTTAACAGGAAGAAACCAGAACCAGGCTCAGGGAGGAGCCACCTGCTGCGACCAGCTGGGGAGAGAGAAGGAAGACAGGATAAAAGACATGCTGTGGAAGAGAGCCAGAGATTAATAACAAGTATGATTCAATGCAGAGAGGTCTATGAACACAAAATGAGTGAGAAAGGTGACTGAAGGTAAAATACTCAATGCATCATGGGAATCTCCCGGCAGCCTACGTCTATTGCAGCATAACTATGGGAGGATTCAGGGTCACCTGATCCAGCCCTAACTATATGCTTTACCAAAAATGAAAGTTTTAAGCCTAATCTTAAAAGTAGAGATAGTGTCAGTCTCCTGAATCCGAACTGGAAGCTGGTTCCATAGAAGAGGGGCCTGAAAACTGAAGGCTCTCCCTCCCATTTTACTTTTGAATACTCTAGGAACAACAAGTAGGCCTGCAGTGTCAGAGTGAAGTGCTCTAATAGGGTGATATGGTACTACAAGGTCATTAAGATAAGATGAGGCCTGATTATTTAAGACCTTGTATGTGAGGAGCAGGATTTTGAATTCAATTCTGGATTTAATGGGGAGCCACTTAAAGGAAGCCGATATAGGAGAAATCTGCTCTTTCTTTCTAGTCCCTGTCAGTACTCTTGCTGCAGCATTTTGGATTAATTGAAGGATTTTCAGGGAGTTTTTAGGACATCCTGATGATAATGAATTACAGTTGTCCAGCCTAGAAGTAATAAACTAGCCTAGAAGCATAAACTAGTTTTCAGCGCCACTCTGAGACAGGTTATTTCTAATTTTAGAGCTATTGCGCAAATGGAAGAAAGCAGTCTTACATATTTGTTTAATATGTGCACTGAAGGACATATTAAACAATATGTCCTTCCAAGGTTCCTCACAGTGTTACTGGAGGCCAAGGTAATGCCATCCAGAGGAAGAATCTGGTTAGATACCATGTTTCTAAGATTTTCAGGGCCGAGTACAATAACCTCTGTTTTTATCTGCATTTAAAAGGATCACTGTTGTTGATCACTGTTACGCGGTCCAGTAATGATTCTTAATTCTGACTTGTTGATTCAGGCGCCATCTCCACTGTCAAATAATTATTTTCACTAAACAAAAGGAACAACAGTTGGTTGTTAATTCTATGTGTGAAATATGGGCTGTACGTATGGTGCGTATTCATGATTATCTTCATCACTCTTTGAACTCAGGTGCTGAACCTCTTCTTGGCCTTGCTCCTCAGCTCGTTCAGTGGAGACAACCTTTCTGCAGGAGAAGATGACGGAGAGATGAACAATCTCCAGATTGCCATCGGCAGGATCACACGGGGCATTGACTGGTTTAAAGTGTTCATTATTCAAACTGTCTTGCGGACTCTTGGCAGAAAGCCCAAGGAGCCTGACGAGGGCCCCACTGATGACGTCGACCCTAAAACAGAAGGAATTGAAATGAACCATTTGGACACCGGTCAGACTTTCAAATTGGAAGCTGGGATATCAGATTGCCTAGTTGAAGGCCGGCCTTCTGGATTTATTGTGGATGGAGAGTTTAGTCTTAGTGTGCCAATCGCCCAGGGAGAGTCAGACTTTGAAAATCTGGGAGAGGATGATGAGGATGATGAAGATGAAACCAGTGATACTGATGATGATAATGACTCTGAGATTTTAGATGAGAGAAATAGCCAACAGAATACAGTAAGAAAACCAGATGAGAATATTCTGTCCTAACCCAAAGTCTTATACAGTTTATTATAACTGTATAATAACTGCCACCTTTAAATCTAATATTAATCTAAAAATAACATTTTAACAGCTCGAAGTCAACATTGGTGATGATTTCAAACCTAACTTTGAACCCTAGCCAGAGCTCTATTTAAAATCTAAAAATCTGTTGTGTCAGAATGATTATTTTCTTTGATTTGGAAATGAAAGAACAATTAAAAAAAATTGAAATGCATATTTTGTTATCTTACGGCTAGGATCACTTCAACATATAGATAATAATATGAATACTTTCACAGTCTTTATGCTTTGTCATTTATGTGACCATGTAGAGTTTGGAGACACGTGCTTGACCACCAAAGATAAATTGTATTGGTTAATTCATAAAGACCCCAACGTGACTTTTTGTTTTCAAATTTGCAGCTAAAATTCTTCTGTGTTGGATGGTTCTCACACTGCTGAGTTACCACTATTTTCATGTGTGTGATTGCATAATGCATAATGCATTTGCAAAAGAGCTTTAATTGTGATTCTTGTCTAGTTGATGGGTGCTCGGAATGATGAGGATTCTTCAGTATGCAGCACAGCGGACTATCAACCACCTGAGCCTGAACCGGAAATAGAAGAGCCAGAGCCACTGGAGCCAGAGGCGTGCTTCACTGACAGTATGAACAACAATTTTATTAAATAAACAAAACAAAAAGATACTGTAAATTCTTTTTAAGTACCCATGCTGTAACCTGACATTGTGAGGTAATCGTAAAACGTTCCACTTTTCCTAGACTGTGTGAGGCGCTGGCCATGTCTAATGGTGGACATCACCCAAGACAAAGGCAAGAAATGGTGGAACCTCCGCAAGACCTGCTTCACTATTGTGGAGCATGATTGGTTTGAAACCTTCATAATCTTTATGATCCTCCTCAGCAGTGGAGCTCTTGTGAGTGTTGTTATAACAGCAACAGATTTAGAAACAATTACCATTTTATGATGGTGTTAAGACACTGATCATGTCATGACACGTCTAGCTAGATAATGTTTTCTTATTGCAGGCTTTTGAAGATATATACATAGAAAAGCGCCGAACTATCAAAATTATTCTGGAGTATGCTGACAAGATTTTCACCTACATCTTTGTCATCGAGATGCTCCTTAAATGGGTTGCATACGGCTTCAAGACCTATTTCACCAGTGCCTGGTGTTGGCTAGACTTTTTCATTGTAGATGTAAGTTTCACTGCTTGCCTGTATGTGATAATACATCTCCTATGCCAGAAAGGTTTTGTGATAGCACTTGAATGGGAAATGTTTTGATTCTGCTACAGATTTCCTTGATTAGTTTAGTTGCCAACTGGATGGGCTACTCTGACCTTGGGCCAATCAAATCCCTCAGAACCCTCAGAGCACTAAGGCCTCTTCGAGCGCTATCAAGATTTGAAGGGATGAGGGTAAGTTATTGGCTGCTAATGCTTGTTTCATAGAGAATGTGTAATTCTTAATGTTAACATTATAATATTTTGAATGTTTAACATTGATTTAGAAGATGCAAACGTGTCATGTTTAATGCACTCTTGTACTAATTTGCATGGCTTTGTCCAACTGTGTTTGTTGAATGCGTGCTTAAACCACAGCTGCTGTAACAGAGGTGACTGAGGTAAGTTTCCCAGATCAGTTGACTAACTAAGCAATTATTCACTTGAGTAAGTTTATTGTTATAGCCCAAAACAATTCTTTCCTTTTTTTTTTGCCTCCAAGGAGGAGATATTCTTATTGTTTTTAAGTGTTTTTGAGCAAGTTTTTCTTGGTTTCTGAAGATCGTTCAAAGCTTTTCTTTGGACATTGGCTGCTTCTTCACTCATTTTTGGTCAGGTTCTTGTACGTGACCTTATCTTTCCTTTTATTTTGTTTATTTCTTTGTTAAGTCACTTAAGACTGACCTATGAATCATTCAAGCATAAAAGAGATATCCAACTCAAAGGATCAGTATTGTTCTTGGCTAAACATAACAGTTCAGCCAAGAATCAATTGTAATTGTATCTTTAAGCACTTTGTTTCTAGCAGCGTATTGCAAAAGCACATAATGTTTCTTTAGCTGAGTCTATAAAAAATGACATGCAGTCTGGGATCATATTGGTAGAGAACGAAACAAAAGGCGCCGAGAATTCAAAGAGCTTGGGATATCAAGAAGCCTGGAGAACTACTCCTGAGGACTCCTTAAAGAAAGTAGAATAAAACTTGCCTAAGAAAGCTCAGACTACAATATAGAAAATGGGTGGCAATGCCAAATATTGACTTTAAATGTTGCTAGGGTCTAAAAACTCTTTTTGTGCCTTACATACTGTGCTCTCATGAATGTTTGCACCTTTCAATAAATTGCTCCACCTATTTCCCATCTTGCTAACAAATTATAGAGAAAGGTTGGGTGCCTTTGCACAGTACTTCAGGTCTTACAGCTGAATAAATTATCAAATAAATCTGAATATCTATAGCAAAATTCTAAACAGAGTCTTGTCTTGTGGGGCAGGTGGTGGTAAACGCTCTTGTTGGAGCAATTCCCTCCATCTTCAACGTGCTACTGGTGTGTCTGATTTTCTGGCTCATCTTCAGCATCATGGGAGTTAATTTGTTTGCTGGGAAGTTCTACCGCTGCATCAACACCACATCGGAGGAGCTTTTCCCCATTACTGAAGTCAATAACCGGAGCGACTGCATGGCCATCAAAGAAGCTACACAGGAGGCCCGCTGGGTCAACGTGAAAGTCAACTATGACAACGTTGGACAAGGCTACCTGTCCTTGCTTCAAGTGGTGAGGTTTTTTGTTTGAGTTAAAGAAAATTTGTAGTCATGTTTACTGATACATATTTTATATGAATGTTTTCACTGACTGCAGGCAACTTTTAAAGGTTGGATGGACATCATGTATGCTGCTGTCGACTCAAGAGAGGTAATGATTTCGTATCTTTGAAGTTCTGGTGCACTGCATATAGGAATCCTCATCTGGGGCAATAAATCGCTACGATGAGTCCAATTACAATTATTTCCTTAGAAGTGCATGTATGCATTGCAACCCTACGTTGTAAAATCAACTGAAGAAAATCGCATAACCTATAACTGAGCAAATGATGATGATTCAGCATTTATTCACCTGTATTTTTTCTACTTAGGTTGAAGAGCAACCATCCTACGAAATCAACCTCTACATGTACATGTACTTTGTCATCTTCATTATTTTTGGCTCTTTCTTCACACTTAACCTGTTCATTGGTGTCATTATTGACAACTTTAGTCGGCAAAAGAAAAAGATAAGTATAACACTACTACGCTGATGACTGTCAGATTTATCTGCCTCTGAAGCAGAAGATGCCTTCTCTATTAAACCACTTCTAGCATGTCTAGAAGACATTAAATCTTGGATGTCCCTAAACTTTCTAAAATGTAATTCAAGCAAAACTGAGGTGATTGTGTTTGGTCTTAGCGGACCTTGCGAACCCTCCGCTATTGATTTGGGACCCCTGGCAGAGTATTTTAAATCTGCTGTTACAAACCTGGGTTTTAAGATGAACAGTGATTTTAAATTGGACACTCAAATTAGGGCTGCTGTCAAGTCCAGTTTTTATCATTTAAGGCGTTTGGCAAAGGTAAGACCTATTTTATCCAGGCGCATTTTGAAACAGCTTTTATTTCATCTCGTTTGGATCACTGTAATGCACTGTATTTTAAAGTTAGTCGGTGTCTTCTCTCTCGTCTGCAGCTGGTCCAAAATGCTGCTGCACAACTTTTAACCAGAAGTCGTAAAAGAGAGCACATAATCCTCGCTTCACTCCATTGGCTGCCTGTATATCTTAGAGTTCATTTTAAAATTCTCATGTTTGTTTTTAAATGTTTAAGAGGGGACAGGGCCTTCTCTATTGCTGCTCCTAATCTCTGGAACAATCTGCCCCAGCACATTAGAGAGGCCCCTTCACTGTCCACTTTTAAAACACGTCTTAAAACCCATTTTTACTCCTTGGCATATGACACAGTATGCCCCTGATTTTATTGTTTTAATCTAATGTGCTGATTTTATTATTTTAAATGTCATTTTAATTATCATCTTATTTTTTATTTTATTTTTTTATCTTTATTTCATTTTTATTTTTTTTTTAACTTATTCAATGTATCATTTCTGGCATGTCAAGTGTACGGCACTTTGTGTTCAGCTGGGAGTTGTTTGCTATATAAATTGCTTGCTTGATTGCTTGCTTACTTTTTTGCCTCTGAAATAATGCCTGTGCAAAAGCATTGAGTGTTTTCTTCAACCTCTTCAAGTGTACAGTTTTCTAACTTTAAACCACATAGACTTGTGACATTATTTAAATTCCTATAATGACAGTTGAATTCTGCTTTTTCTGCACTTTGGAGATGAAGACATCTTTATGACTGATGAACAGAAAAAGTACTATGAAGCCATGAAGAAACTTGGTTCTAAGAAGCCACAGAAGCCAATTCCCCGTCCAACGGTAAGACATTATGATTATTTTAGTTTTCTGTATTAGCAATGCGTTACATTGTTCAGTCCAAGACTGGAAATCTTGCATGTATGAATAACATCAGCAGAAGTAATGATGCTTCACGTCGGCATGCATAACGTGGCTATGTTCACCTTTTCTGCACACTACTTGTGTTAACAGGCCAAATGACTTTCCTGGATTTGTATTTCTGTTCCTCACTGCTCTCGATTTACCTCCTCTCCTTTACAGAACCTAATCCAGGGCATAGTGTTTGACTTCATCAGTCAACAATTCTTTGACATCTTCATTATGGTCCTCATTTGCCTCAATATGGTGTCCATGATGGTGGAAACAGATGACCAAAGTGCAGAGAAGGAGGATTTCCTCTTTAAGTTAAACGTGGCTTTCATTGTGGTCTTCACTGGAGAGTGTGTGTTGAAGGTCTTTGCCCTGCGGCACTACTACTTCACCAATGGATGGAACATTTTTGATTTTGTCGTGGTCATCTTGTCAATAGCTGGTGGGTAATTAATGATTTAAAAGTACAGCTGTGAATTGCTAATTTGGTCCAGCAGATATATTGATACATTGTTGCATTTCTGTGTGTTTTCTTCCAGGTACAATGCTCTCAGACCTAATTGAGAAGTACTTTGTGTCACCAACTCTTTTCAGGGTGATCAGACTGGCCAGGATAGGCAGGATTCTACGTCTTATTAAAGGAGCTAAGGGCATTCGGACACTTCTATTTGCCCTGATGATGTCCCTACCTGCTCTATTCAATATTGGTCTCCTGCTCTTCCTCAATATGTTCATCTTCTCTATATTTGGGATGTCAAACTTTGCCTATGTCAAAAAGGAGGCTGGGATTGATGATATATTTAATTTTGAAACATTTGGAGGAAGTATTATCTGCTTGTTCCAGATTACAACATCTGCAGGCTGGGATGGACTTCTACTTCCGATGCTGAACCGGGAGCCTCCAGACTGTGATCCAGACTTTGAGCATCCTGGCACGAATGTAAAGGGCAACTGTGGAAGCCCTGGCATGGGCATGGTGTTCTTCTGCAGTTACATCATCATCTCATTCTTGGTGGTGGTCAACATGTATATCGCGATCATCTTAGAGAACTTCAATGTGGCACAGGAGGAAAGCAGCGAGCCACTCAGTGAGGAAGACTTTGAGATGTTCAATGAGACATGGGAGAAATTTGACATTGATGGAACTCAGTTTATTGAGTATAGCCAGCTCTCAGATTTTTGTGATACCTTGCAGGAGCCACTGAAGGTTGCCAAACCCAACCTCTTCCAGCTGATTGAAATGGATCTCCCCTTGGTTGCTGGAGATAAGATCCACTACTTGGATGTGTTGATGGCTGTCACTCAGTTGATCTTGGGAGACACAGTGGAGATGGAAGCAATACGGAATAGCACTGAGGAAAAATTTAAGGATAGCAAAGACACCTTTGCACCAGTTGTCACAACGGTGCGCCACAAAGAAGAGCAGAGGGCCGCTGTGGTTATTCAGAGGGCTTACCGCAGCCATCTTCTGAGGCGCTGCTTACGCCATGCAGCTTTTATGCATCGATCTAAGAAGATGGGGAGAAAGAAAGAAGGTGACGATTCACCAGAAAAAGAAGGGTTGCTTGCACGAAGGTTAGGGGTTCTCTATGGGAGTAATGCGGAGCTTGCTGAGGAAATGGAGCAAGCTGCTTTAGAAACTTTGGCAAGACAACAGCCCTCTAATCCTGAGGCACTGTCACATTACAGAGAGGCACGGTGCTGTCCAGAAACCCCTGAGCAAAATATTGTTGTTGTTCCTGTAGAAATCACTAATGAGGTTTTATTACATTCTGCCCCCAACCAACACCTCTTGACTCTACAAGCAAACCTGAGAGAGTCAGTTGTATAGTAAACTGCACAATATAATTATTTGTTTCTTCCCTCTATTCTTTTTTTTTTTTTTTTTTACCAGTGATGAAAACTGTTCTTGTTAATGTATAAGTGTCGCTGATATGCTTTTTAACTCTAGATAAATAAGAGTCTAACCGATGTTTCGAATGCAGTTTTTATCCCTAAACTCAAGAATCTATTCCTCTTTTTTTCATGCTATATTTAATTTTCTCGGGTATTGAAAGTGAAACTGAAGTGTGTACTGCCAAGCAGGTTCAAAATAATAGGGTTTTTGTGTGCAAAAGTGTGTGTTAACTACCTTGACAAAACCTACAGGTTCAGTTTTAGGGAGTTCAGTTGGTGGTGGTGGTTCACAAGTGGTGGTTACCAACTTTCTCTGTTAACCCCAGTTTTCTGTTTCAGGCTCAGGGAGATTTGATGCCTTGTCTAACTCTTCTTCTGCACAAAATAAACAAATTGCCTTGCATCAGTAGGGAGGAAAAGGAGGGTTATATATCACATAACAATTCTTACAGCAAAATCAAACAAAAATAAAAAATGTGATGAGAAGAACACACCAGAAAACTGCTAATGTTGTAAATCCACATGTGAATATATGTGTTTTACCATTCTCGTCAGTTACACATAGGAGGTCTGAAACTTCAAACTATATTTCATCATGATATTGATGAACGATAATGAAGCAATAAACATGAAATCATGTATATACATTTCATGCATCATCAAATTAACGTGTGCTAACTCTCGTGGCAATGCGAAGCTTGGAGTTTGCGCTGTTGCAATTAGATTGGGGTTTTAGGCTAATAATAGTCTATGGCTCAGCTGGTATTAAAATAATATTCTCTCAGCTCAGAATCATATTTCATTAAAAGAACTTTTGAAAACACAACACTTACAGCTAATTATACCTAACCTATCCGGGTTAAAAGAGGGCCACATTAGTGACAATAAATCTCTGGTTTAAGTCTGAACATACCTTGTCGTATACCCCTCAATATATATTGACTTTCCCTCATAGAAACATAAACATTAACAAAATTGGTCAAGGAAAATTGTGATTTAATGCACAATTCAAAAATAATGAAACAGTAAGATATGATTTCTTTCAGTTTAACAGAAATACAAGATCTAATATTTATTTTAACCTTTATTATCCAATGAAAACATGCTAGACTTTACTGTAGGCTGAAACATTACTGTGGACTAGAATCTGTTTTATGATAAATTTCTAGTGGGAAGAAAACAAACAAACAAACAAACAAACAAAAAAACAAAGGCAAAACCTAAATTGAGATAAGCTAACAATAACATGAAAATTATGATAGGGGATGTGAATATGAATCAGAACAGATGTATTGCAAAAACTATGATGGAAAACATGAACCGAAGCGTGAAAATAGTCCTGTGACTTGAAGTCCATGATGCTAGACAAACAGACAACCCGACACTGAACAGAGAACAACAGAGGACCTAAATACACAGGATAATAACAATAATGAGGGAAAACACCTGGGGATAACGAGCTGATACAAATGAATCTGAATGCAACAGGGGAAGTACAACTAAACACACTGAACATGGCACACCAGACCCTTCAAAGTAAAACAGGAAACAACAGAACGTAGACAAGACAACACAAGCTTGACAACGTGAACACAAAGACATTACAAATGACAGACTTCACAGAGGACAGGAAAAGACTCATATCAGGAGACATAGACGAAACATAAACTAAACTAAAACTCAACTTAGACAAACTAATAACACTGGAACTTAACATTATCTCAATATATAAGAAGCAAAGAAAATACAAAATAACACAAAAATGCAGACCCAGCCCCCTGCCAGATAAAAGCAAAGTTTCTGAACATATTTCAGTTCAGAATGTAAATGTATTTTAAAGCACATTATAGTTGAATCTTTTATTTGGGCTTAGAAATGAATGCACTGATCATTTTTGTCTTTATATAATTAGAGTTTAGAATACAGTTTAAAATTATTTCACAGTGTCCTTACATTTAAAGAACATACGATATGCTTTCTTTTTTTCTGAATATGACATCATTTGAGCTCTATTAACAGTCCCAACAGAATATTTTATATGGTAATATGCACAAATCACTACTTTATCATGATAGCCATGTTATTTCATTAAGGTTTAACAGCAACAACAGCAACAACAACAACAACAACAACAACAACAATAATAATAAATTGCATTTATCAATTTATCAGCACATTTTAAAACACCCAAGGACACCATACAATAGATGAACAAAAACTAATAAAACACAGGGAAAAACCAGTTTAAAACAGATGGATTTTGAGCTTGGAGTGGTAATTAATCATAATTCATGTTATCAGAAGGTAAAGAGTATAAAAGATTAATATTAGTGTTTTATTATTAATTAGATACCAGATGACTTTCTATGGGGAATCTGTTTTGTACACAGGTAAATAAATTGCTATAAAATAGAGTCTCTGGATCTCATTGTCCCTCTCTTTCTGTGAAACTACTTATTAGTTAACAATGGGGTTAACTAAACCCACATGGTGTGGCTAATATAGTTAGCATCTGTTCCTAACAGGCTCATTCAGACAGGCCCAGTTTATATTGCACTATTTATGTCCCTCCAAGTCAAATAAGAGCAGTTAACTGCACTCCACTGAATGATTTCAAAGGTTATTTCTCACTCACACACTGTATGCATGTTTATATTTATATTTTTTGGTCCCTTCAGATATCAGATGTTCTCAAAACCTAAATCAGCCATGTTTGGCCATTTCATTACTGGATTTCCCTTTCAGCATTGAGGTTTGAACGCTGTCTGTAAACTTACAATGTGATGTTTTTATGTTAATGTGGCTGCATTAGAGAACTGCTAAGCACATACTTACTTGCTGTGCATTAAAAGGAAGTTTCGTCTCAGGTTAGATCACAAGATGCAAGGCACACACATTGAATGGTTGAAAAAAACAAACAAAAAAACATGTGCCACTTTCCAAAATATAGTTAATCAGATCTTTTTACAAATTTACAAGAAAACCTGCAGTGGAACTAGTCATATAAAGCTAATTCTCTTGCTTTTGTCTAAGTCTTAATAGAAATTATGATGTCTTACTTTAAATATATGGTACTGTGTAAAACTTGCAGGCAGTTTTAAAAGTAATTTCATATAAACATATTTTTTTTAATTTAGCAATAAATGTCATTTAAAGCGCAGTAAACACAGAAAAAAATCAAATAAAATCACTCTTTGTGAATATAATTTATTTCAAGAAAGGTACCACTCCTCTTTGGTACTTCGCCATGCAGTATTATTATTATTATTTTATTTTTTCATTTTAATTTGCACAGGTAGGTTGTCCCAAGCATCCTAAAGACTTTCCTTGACTGTTTTGTGGATTTAGGCTTTCTCGTTTTTTTCTCTTCATGCAGTTCTCGACTCACAAAATGATGTTGATATCTGATCAGATGCCCCTTTACATTCTGCACAGTACTGTATATACATGAATAACATATGCACTTTTACAGTTTTCTAGCTTGTGTTTTTTTAACAATAGGCAATAAGATGTCTATTTTCATTTGAGTTTGACACTGTTCCAATGTCATCTTTGGAGAAGGTACATAAATTATGAATGTTTCCTCCACAAGGGGTCTCTCTTGTCATATCCTGCTGCTACAGCATGGCAGTTTTTCCTGTCAGGAGACTGTAACGTGACCATCCGAACTCCTATGTGAGACTGAGACACTGCTGCACCACTCAGCTATAGTGTCCTCTGATGGGACAGTCATATTCACAAGACAGTGTCCTCTTTTTGTTTACATTTCTACTGGAGGAAAAGACACATGGGGAGCTTGGCTGGTACAACCTACAATCACCTACAATGTTGCTTGTACATACTTTTTTCTTTTTTCCTTCTGAAATGTACATTTATATCATTTTGTTATTTTAAAACTATGTTGTTACAATAAAACAGTTACTGTAAGGAAAAGTAGGCTGTGCGATCACGTTGTCAGTTACTACTTTGTCTTGTCTGTGAAATTGCATTGATGCACTGTAGCCCTCTGCTGGTGGAGAGGTTGACAGGCCACACTAAAAACTGAAGATGGAAAACAACCAAGAGAACACAATGTAGTGACTTTTTACTCTTTATAAAAGCCACTATAGTCAGACTTTTTAATGAACTATGCTTTACATTAATCTCTATGTTTATGAGTGTCCATCTTTTTGCATAATTATAAGAAATGTTAAGCCTCATCAGTCATCACTAAGGAGCAACACTTCGAGAGCTCTACTTTAACCTCCTTAAAACAACTTACAACTGTTAAAGATGTGCAGTGTGGGTTTTTTGTTTTGTTTTGTTTTTTTTACGGTCAAACCATTTTTATTAACAGGGGATTAATTGAGGCCTTAACTTAATAGCAGGTTCTATGTTGAAAAATATGCGTTCAGTGACTTTTTCAAGCATGAGTGTCAGTAGATTAAAAAACACCGTTTCTGACATGGAGTGGGACGATGGAATTTTTGATTTATTTGCATTTTATGTCATTTCATTCTGCCTCACGCAGCTGGAGATCACCTCTGCAAATGCATGTTTCTAGTGCCTGTTTTTTGCCACCTAGTTTTCAATGCTACTCTTTTTTTTGTTGTTTTTTTCTTCAGGTCCTAATGTCTAGTAAACCAAATTGGTTAAGGTTGGCAACATTTTTTTAACAAGTAGGATTAATCCAGAATTTTTACGTCAAATAATTAGAAAACTGTAAATTGATCTGTCACAATTAAGTGCCAAACACCAAAATGACATTTAATTTTGTAGATTTTGTGCTTGCATTTTACTTTTGATTGATTAAATAAATCAGCTTTGCAAACAATAGCAGTCACCATTTCTTATAAAAATTTAAAGGTTAGACACCCTAAGCATTACAAATCTTTTTGGAAATATTTCTTTTCTTTTAAGAGAGGTACAGCATTTCTAGTTATTACATACTTCTTGAAAGAAGCTTTTTATCTCTTCCTTACAGACTGTGATAGGTGATAAAAATCCACACTGTACGCAAATATCGAGGACTCTGCTGTGCGGAGTTTATCAGCTTTGAAAATTAGGGAAATGAGATCAGCTTGACTGACCTGAAAACTTCACTCTTGACTGCAGCTTTATGTTGCATAACAAGATCGAGAGTCCACAGCAAAGGCTAAAAGCTGTTTGGGGATGTACCGAGCCACTTAATGGCATTGTACGTTGTGTTTGGCATGACATTCTCATTCTCAAATATATATATTGTTTATAGGTTTGTATTTTTCTTAGTTTGTTTATTTATTTTACTGTATATTCCATTTTTTATTTTCAGTTCACTTTAGTTTCAGTTAGTTTCCAGAGTTGATTTGGTCGTTTCAGTTTAGTTTTTTATTAGTTTCAGTCTTAGTTTTAGTTTTATATCATTATAACATGGGTGGCATTCAGAAGTTCAGAACATTTATTACTATGCACATCATTTTAATATCATTTAGCCAACCACTCCCAAAACACGCCTGTGTTAAAGCTTCCTGATGCTTGTCGGGTTGACAAATTTGTGTGTAGTAAGAAGGACTAAAATTAACGAAGACTGAGATGATCAGGTGTTTTGAGCTGAGTTTAATTCAACAGTACCTTTATTTTTTTGTTCTTTTTCATAAGTTCATAACTTATAAAAGCATAAACAATCCTCCAACTCTTACCCATTAGTTGAGCTTGTGTGACTCGAGGCACAGCGAGGGGACTGGCATGGCCTTCATTGGCAGAAGACTAAAGAACTTTGCAATTCAATCCCCCCCAAAACAATAACATTGTGTTTTTTAAAATCTCCATCTAGTTTTAAGAACCACCACTGCATGTATCAGTGCAACTAACCAAACCATCCTGTAACAGTCACACAGACTAACAGACTTCTGTCTAACACCACTGGGTATTTATGCCCAAAAGGAGGCTTTGGTTTACAATTAGACTTTAGGCTAACTAAAGTCTAAAAAAGCCTGCTATTTTCACTTGAACTCACAAAATTTGGCAAGTTAGATGTGAGTCAATGTTCATTCATAATTAAAAATTCAGACCTTAGACAAACTACTTATTAAATACCTCATTTTTGCAAGACAGACAACAGAAACAGATTAAACATGAGGAGTATGCTATAAGCCTGGTTAAAATGATGAGTATATAAAAGTTCCCTGTAATCAGTTAAATATAAATGATTACAGGTAGTTAGTTACTGATACCTGATAGTCATTTCTTCAAACTTTTCTGCTATGCAAAACTATGAACTACTATCTTATGGCAGCTAATTCAAATAGCTACTTTAATAGCCATTATTTCCCTTTTGGACAAATTTGGATTTGTCACTTGATTTGTCACCTCTTGCCATTGATTTTCAGAGCATTTCTGAGGAAGCTTTGGCAAACTGTATATATGTGGATCAACTTAAGGGCCAGGTGTATCTCTCAGGCCCTGTTTCAGGTAATTGGTAGAGGGTTTTTTTTTTTGTTATTTTTCATACATAACTTTCAGTTACTGCTAATTTACCACAGATATATATTGTTATATATCGCCACTTCTTCTTGTGTCACTTTTCCAGTTACCTCAATTTTTTAAGGATACACTGCACACCATGCCAAAATATGCTAGTTTTCAGGTAAAAGCTCTCTGTAAATTGGGTTTTTCGGTCTGAAGAGACCATTTAAAATTGGTTCTTTGCCAATTTGCTTGTGAAGTAGTTCATCAATTTCAGTAGGTGCCATTTTTATGCTGGAATGATTCATAGTTCAGTGTTGAGTGGTTTAAAAACTGTAGAAACTTTAGTCCAAGCCTGGAGATTTGTTGCTAAAGACCACTGCTAAAGACAAATCTGACTCATTGGAAGCAAACAAACAAACAAACAAACAAACAAACAAAAAGGGTTGAAAAGTCTCAACGACTTTTGCACAGTACAGTATCTTCTTTTGCATACTGTGTCTTGTAAATGGTCTTTTTAAAAAGGAATTAAATGTTTAAAAACGATCTGCTTTGGTTTCTTGACCATAAAGGCTTTCTTTAGAAATCTAAGTTATCTAAAAACATCATCTTGGCATCAATATTGAAACTATGATATTATATTGGCTGTAGTATCACTAATCATAACCTTAATGTTTAGCTTAATAATGCTGTTTCATCTATCCCTAAAAATGGAACATTTAATCATATGTGTTACCGACAGTAAAAGTGTGGGCTGTTATTTTGGTTCAACGATAGAGCCCTCTTCCTCTTATTTGCCTGCCTGCATGGTGACGGAAGACAGACTGCACACCCACTGATGCAGACGCTTCATCTTTGTTCACAACACTTTTAGACCTGCAGAGAAACTCAGATACAGCCGTGGAGTCAGCATCTGAAGCGTACTTCTCTTCTTTTTGAGGACATCATGCGCTGGATGCTAGCTGGATGCTGGGGGCTTGTTTTAATCAGTCTGTCAGGTAAAGGGAAATTTTTGGAATATAATAAACACGATTTTGTGACTGAAAAATGAAACCAATACAGGAAAAATACCAGTTTGAGTGCTACATAGATTAACTCACAGTGCCAGTACACCAAAATAATTCAGCAAAGTACAGTACTGGTAATTTATAACACCTCACACAGTCTTTTTAATTGTATTTTTTTATAACTGTTAAACCACAACTACACTGCATACTAGTGTTTTGCATGTTATTTTTGACTCTGCAGCACCATTACTTCCTGCCCATCTGGGGAAAAGAGGAAGTTTTCTTCTGAAACAAAGACTATAAGATTATTGTCATGTTGATGAATTGAAGTCCTTTATAATTTTATAGTAAATAAATATCACACATGCACCTCCAAGTTATTCAGTTCCTAGTTTCCATTGCTTTATTTTACATAGAACTTGCAATCTAATTTAAAGAATTAATATAGAAATAGCAAATAAAAGAAAAAAGCATCTGATATTTATGTGTTGTAAACATTAAAAACAAACAAATATGATATCCTCATACATGCATGTATACATGTCTTGGGCCACAAATATGAATTATTTTCAATATCAGTGGATAATAAGGCTTTTATTTACATTAATTGATTTATCACTACTCCATAGTATTCGAGAAAATAGCGCAATAGTGTCTTCTGGTCTTATGGTTTCTACTCCTCAATCTAAAAATATTCAATTTATCATTTCATTGGCATTACCATTTCAAAAAGGAAATTAATTATTAACTTTGTTTTCTAAACTTTGTGGATTGCTATAGAAACGGTTATCAATTTAATTTTAGCTTATCTGAAATGATTGTTTTTGTGGCAACATTCATAAAATCTTCCTATTTTTGATGCTTGTGGTTTGTGTAATTTATACTGTCGGTTAGATGAAACCTGGAAATCTGGCAACATCTTTTTATTATGTTTTTTAGACTGAATAAACTGAATAATGGAGACAAAGAATAATGTCAATAATGTCCCTTACAACAATGGCACTTTTCTCCACCATGTGTACCACTTGGTTCCGTCATCATCTTGAAGTTTGTCTCTTTTTATGTAGTAATTTTTCATAATTAGTGTTACAGGGCATTTATCTTTTGTTTCCACATGCATTAGCCTCTTTAGACCTGAGCTCTTGTTTAGTACGCATTTTTAACTTCTCCTAGCTAGCTCCTTCATGATACAAACTAAGCTTCCTCTTTCAACAGGAAGCCCTTATGATTTCACAGAAAAACATGTCCTCATCTGGGGACAATGGGTTTATTTCACAGGATAAAACAAGAAAGTTAACATTACTTGAAAAAATACAAAATCTCAGCCCCCCCCAGGTGTGGGTTAGGGTTAGGGGTTACCCTGCCGGTGGCTGATGCCCCCAGCCGTCAGTGCATTGATGGTTCTCGGTGTCCGGGGCTGGGCACTCAGGTATGCACTGACTCACTCTTGGTGGGGCCTGGCACCTGTGGCTCAGTTGGGCCCCTTCTGGGGGGGTGGGGGGACCTCGGCCCTCTGGACCTGGGGATCGTCCCGCTCTGCGGCGGCTGGCTGCCGACAGGGGCTGCGGGCAAGTCACCGCAGTCTCCTGTAGCTTCTCCACCGTGGCTGCTGGGTGACCCCCAGTCTGGGGCTCTCCTCAGCTCTTTCCAGGAGGATGGCGCAGCTGCCCCTCCGGTGATCCTCCTTGGGCTCTCGCGCTCTGGAGGGCCTCTAGATGTTTGGGACCTGGATCTCCTCTTCATGTCCTGGGGGACAGGGCTATGGCTCCCCACACCCTCTATCAGATAGTTAAATGGAGAAACCTTTTACATACAAGCGCGCTCACGCAGACAAGTCTGCACACAGGTGTACACATGGGTGCTCATAGACACACTCTATATCTTCCTTTGCTGCTGCCTCAAAGCATACTGTGCATTGTTGGTCTTGTGTTCTGCTCGGTAACATTCAATATTTATTATTTACTGTTACTTATAGTTATCAAGGTTATTGCTGTGGTCTCCCTACTGTGTTGCTCTCTATTTTTTTTTTCTTCCAGCAGGTGAGCCAGTGGACTTTTTAATGTCTTTTCTCACTGTCCCTCTGCCTGTTTTTCTTTCCCCTCTCCTTTTCTTGAACTTCTCTTGTCTTTGTCTTCCCCTTTCCTATCCCCCAGTCATGTCTGTTCTGTTTGTAATAACTTAAAAGTTAAAAATAAATGAATAAATAATACCAATCAATCTAGTGGGCCAATAATGATCTACTTGATTAAAAAAAAAAATCTGTTGGGCCTTTTTTTGGCCTTCAGACAATAATTCTGATTGCTACAGTGCCGAACGGGACAGGCACAAAAAACCCCAACCAACCAACCAAACAAAAAACTACGTAACATGATTCATTAGAATGACGTATAAGGTGAAGAAAAGGCTTAATGCAATGTCCCTGTATGAGGACACGGGGTCCCAGGAGGTTACGTACATCACTGTTCTCTGTAAAGCAAGCATCTCATAAGTGGCATACACATTATTTATCCTCAACCACAATGACAAAATCCTTTTAATGTATATTTTGTCCATTTGAAATGTGTGATAATTGCTGGTATAACTGTGTCACAGTGTCTTTCAACCTTTCTTTGTCTGCTTAGTTGCTGATAACGAGAAACCGCAGATCAGACAGAAACCCCGCTTCTATGGTGTGGCAGTTAACAGCGATGTGCCCCTTTACTGTTCATCCTCACGACAAGATAATTCTACTGTGCAGTGGTTCAAGGCCAACAAGATCGGAGACAAGCAAACACCGCTATCGACATTGATAGATGACAGCATTAGTTTTCAAAACCATGGTTTTGTCCAAAAGGCCTATCTTCACATCAGCAAGATACAAATGAGGCACAGTGGCGTGTACTACTGCAAGATAAATAAAACACAGGGACCCGGAACCGAAGTAAACGTTTTCAGTAAGTAGCTGGAACAGCATGTCATCAGCAGATTTTTAAAAATACAGTGCACTTTTACCATATTTTTTATTTTTAAGTATGTACCAACTCACTCATGAAAATGCGCAGCTGACATACATCTTTTCACTGTGCAGGACCCGTTGTGATGGAAAAGGCAATCTACAGGAGCAATGTGAAGGACGGTCTTATTGTGTTCCAGGGTTTTCTTTTAGCTGTGTTCATTGCTGCTCTGTTGCTACGTAAACAAAAACTGGTGAGGAACACGATGAACAAAACTCGAGGCAAATGTGTGCTCCAAAAAAGGATTTTGTGCAGAACTTGCATAACAAATCTTCAGCAGAAAGCAGGGTTCTTTGGATCAAGAATTTTTTTAAAATATGGTTTATTTCAGGAAAACTTAGAGGTTTTTCTTTAGAAGCAGGGAAAAGAAATGACAAGGCTGTAGAGAAAAATATGTGCATTTACTATGATTAAACTCACAACAGAAAGGCTTTCTAAATGATCATTTCGCTTTGCTTAATGTGTATGCAACGTGGTGCACTGAGTAAAATGCTTTGTATCCCAGTGGCGAAGGCAACAGCTTTACATTGACTTTTCTGTAAACATACTAACAGTCCAAAGTAAAGCAAAAGGCAGCAAATCATCTAATTAAGAAGACAGTAGATCAACAGTAGCTCAAATATCATAGCTGCTGCCTGATCATTTTCTAAATTGTATCAACACACATATATAGAACATGCTTTGTTATCTCATCTTGTGATTTGCTCAATAAAATGCACATATAAATGTTGCTGTTGCAAAACAGAAGCTGGCTTTTTGTCAAGACGCTAGCTTAGTTTATAGTTAAAAAGAAGCTAGCTGTTAAGATTTCTGACATGTTGAAATGATAAGTACCTGATTATTAAGGCGCCAGCCAGATACCAATCAGTGCCAATCTAGGTTAGGCATTCCCACTATACTGTAAATGGCTGCATTTCATCCAGGTGCTCATGAGATAGCTATTGAGCTACACAGCTAAAATAACTATTTACACCTGCTTCACATATGTCTGAAATTAAATTAAAACAACACCTATGTCCTTAAATTTTTCTGAAAAGCAAGCCAAAAGCAAACTAAAACCTGTAATAAATCTAAAAAAATGTAATAAATCTAAAAAAAGATGATCAGTATTGCCAGAGGAAACATGTGCACCCCAAGAAATACAATTTTTTGGGCTACAGCTCCGTAGGCCTTCATTCATTCTATGTTGTAACCAGCACCTATGAAACTGGAAGTGGAGATAATAGGAGGTTTCAAATAGACGTATTAGATAAGAGGTTCTCTAACATACCAAAAATTACCAAAGGTGTGTTGATATTAATAACTGACAGTGATCTCCACCGATATTTAAAAAAGAAAATCCATACATTTTATTAAAATAGTACTTACTCGGTTTAATTCTATACATGAAGTTAAATCTAGTTTTTGAGTTATCACAGTGTTAGCTACAATTATGATGCCATTTAATAGGTTAATCATTTTCTACAAACATTTATTTAGCTTTTGTCTTTATAACACAGGAAAGCAACTGCAACTGTATTTTTTTTATATAACCTACAACAAAACACACTTTAGTCATTTTCACGACAGTTATTTGAGTTGACCGGTGCTTACAACACCTACTTCCACATTTCTGCAAACAGACAAATTTTGAAAAAAACAAAACAAAAAAACTTTCAATATCATTTTAATTTATTTTATTGTGTGTTATGTGCGATGTGTCTCTAAATAAGATGGTACCAGCTCATTCATTCTCCCCACCCACACCCCCATTTCCTTTTTTAACAGTGGGAACGAAGGGACAGCGAATACGAGGAGCCGGAAACAGATCACATCTATGAGGTTTGTCAGCTCTTTGTTTTAGAATAAAAAGTGAAAAAAAGAAAGACACTGGCTTTCTTTAAGAAAAAAAATATTACAGTGATGCTTCACTGTGTGGTCTCATTTGTGTAAACATGTCACAGTGAATACACACCACAGCTGTGTGACTTTACATAAAAATGCAGGCGCACAATAGACAGCGAAAAAACAGGAATCGCAATCTCCGTGCACCACTGAGCTCCTAACCACAAATTTACCGTCAGGTTTATTGTTAAATGTATGAATACACACCCTATATTTGAGTTAATAAATAAAGTACATCTAGCTGGCTGAATTTGTATTTCATTTGTTTATTGCATTAATAATAACACATCTGAAGGATTTTTATAGATCTTGTTGCTGCTGTTCTCTTGCACAAGAAACAGAACTGTTTGTAAATCAATTATACCAAAAGTGTAGAAGGTAGTCTTACTGTGATTGCTTGACTTTTCATATAGTGAAGAGTTATTTAAAGCAACATAGCAAAAACATAGTCATAAATTATAATCTTACTAAGGCTCCAGAATAGTGTACATAAGTGTAAGTTAATAAATAATAATAATAACAATAGCAAGATCAACTTCAATTATCGTACTCAATACATGAGTCTTTGTGTTTTTTCTTGAGACTTTTTCATCATCAGTGTGAGTTTAGAAAGAAAATAACATAAAATGCTGGATGCAGCATATGTAATACAAATTAAAGCTCATATATGCAAAATAATATTTAAGGTCCATTTAACATCCCGACGTTTTGTCACGTCCTGCGGCGTTCCTGAGGAACGCGAAAGGTGACCTTCCACGTTGTTATGGTACGCGGCGGTTTCCAGCCCTGTACTGCAGCCCTAAACTTAACCTTATCACTAAGCCTAACCATAACCTTATGCCTAACCTTAACCATAACCTTATGCCTAACCATAACCTTATTCCTAACCTTAACCATAACCGTATCCCTACGCCTAAACCTAACCTTATCCCTAAACCTAACCATAACCTTATGCCTAAACCTAACCATAACCGTATACCTAAGCCTAAACCTAACCTTATGGCTAAACCTAACCATAACCTTATTCCTAACCTTAAGCAGCACTTTAATGAGGTGAAATAGTGTTTTCTAAAGCGATTTTAAGGGAAAAAGCGAAGATGTGTAGATTGAGTCCAAACGGTTCTCATGTGTCCGCAGTTTTCCGATGTCGTGACGTAGGAACGCCTTGGGTGCCCGAAAACGTAATATGTTGACGATTTGTCACCTAGCGTAAAATGTTACGATTTGGGAGTGAGAACGGGTTGTTATTTCATATTTCAGGCGTTACAAGGTTAAGTGGGAGAAATTATAACTTTTATTTTGAACATGAACGTCTCATGTAAATCAGTCAAACCCACAAATTAACCAAATTAACATGGCTGTAATTCAGAATTTCAAAGTTTTACTAATATCAACACTTTGAATCACCTTATTAGGAACTACTAGGAAGGTAAGACTGCACCTGTTTTAAAAGTCAGTGAGCTCACTTTTTCTTGCAGTCCTGTGACCCATACATCACTTAGTTACAATATATTTTATTAAGATTTGAACAACCTTGAATATGAACACTGCACTATAGGAGTGTCAGTTGCAATGGCTAAACCTTGCTAGCTAAACCTGTACATTGTTCCAGGTTATATAACTACTGGAAACCACACTTACAGCTTTACATAGTTTAACTAAAATAATGACCTAAACACTGCCAAACTAAGGATTTGAAGTTAAATATGAACAACTATTGGTACAAATTATTAAGTAAAACTAATAAAAAATAAAAGAACACCCAATCACACTTCTTAGTATGCAGACAGCAATTACAGATACATTAATATAATTAAGTAAAATTCAAAAATAAATACAAATGAAGTGAAATCCATCAACTCAAATGAAGTAAGGATGTTGGGCTGAGCTCCAATTTGCATTATGAATGAAGAACAGTAGCGTTTGAGGTTAATGCAAACATTGTTATGTTTTGTTACTTTTTCAGTTAATGTCATTCTGCAGTGACATTAAGCGGGAGCCCATTTTTAACTCTGAGTCATGTCTGAAACACCAACTATGCAAATAAAAACTGTAGCTGCCAGTATGCCCAGACATATACAGTAACTATGTAATGGATTTTCAGAATTTTTTTAATCATCTTTTTAATCGTATAGTGAGAGAAAGGGCCCTCAAACCTAGACACATGTATGAGTAAAACTAATTAAGTTAGTAAAACTGACTTATTTCCGTCTTTTAGGGCTTGGCGATTGAGACATGTGGTGGAGGTCTGTATGAGGAACTCTCCGTGTATGCTCAGGCTGAGGGAGCTGAGGCCCCGTGGGAGTGAGACTCACACAACTACTTTTCACCTGCTAAAGCCTCTGAATGAGGACAGATTATATGTTCTTAATTGCAAGTTTTAAAGTAAGTCCTTAAATAGTTTACTGAGAATGGAGATGTGCATTTTTCTCACAACACAATGCATGGTTTGTTTGTGGATGTGCAGCAGCATGCTTGCCCTTTTTTTTAATGTGATGTTTAGTAACACTGTTTTGAATTAATCTGTTGTCATAAAGTGTAAATAAGCCCTTCTGCAATTTAGACCCAAAAGCTGATATTTCAGCGGACCTTTTTGGTGCTTCTGGTGATGTTTATTTAAACTGTATTGTGTATCAGTTGGTCCTGTAAAAGCCCAGTCTGTCAGTCTCACAGGCTCTGGGTTGTACCCCTGCTCTTGATCAGTGTGAGCTGGGACAGAATTCACGCCCCTTATGACTCTTAATAAAATAAGTCTTAAGTAAGTAGATGGATGGATAATGTCATACTGACTGTGCTAACATGAAATTTTGAAGCCTGAGGGTGGTGCAAAAACAAGGACTAACTTGTGTCAGTAAGAACAAAAACAACATCTACTTGTTTTTTTTATTTTTCAGTTGTTTGTTAAGATTAAGTATATACATATGTATTTGGTTTGTTTGACATGAATAAAAACAATAAATACATCTTTCTTTGCTGAAGAAATTTATTTTTTCCCATAACTAAGGAAAACATGATTTTTCTTTTCTTTTTTTAAATCACCAACATGTTTGATTAAAAAGACAATGGTAAATAGAAATACGGTAAATTAATAAGTAAATAAATAAATAAATAAAAAGAAGCAAATAAATTAACACATCCTTCCTGTAACAGACAGATTTTAGTTGGCCGTGTGCAGAGATGAAGCCAGCTGTTCTGCTCTCCTGAGATGGGCTTTGGTTTCCTTCCTGATCACCTCCCAGGCTTCAGCACTGTGCCCCTACAGACAAAACAATATTATCATTAGTAAAGTATTCCAGAGGTGTTTAATAGAAGAATTGGTTAAAAAATAAATAAAGACCTACCTTTTTCTTTAGGACATCATCTGAAAGTCTTTTGAAATACATTTTTGTCTTGAAATACAGCTGTGAGTTCTTCTTCTTGTGACTGTGGCTCCCAATCTAAATCAGGAAAAATAGTCATTTAAATATATGTTTTAGCCACATTAGCACTATAATTGATCTCAGTTATCTCAGTAGTGGTGTTACTGAAAGTGAACTTACACAGGAGTGAAGCTCTTCTGCCTGTTTGTTGACAATATTGAGAAAGTTCCTCATTGTGCTGTCCTCCCATGATGCAGAGCTGTGATCCTCCTCAAACAGGGCAGCCACTTCCTCCAGAATCTGAACTGTGAAAGCCAGTTTATCCTCAGCCTGGAAGAAGAAGAAGAATCATAGGTTTTTATAATTCAAAAAACTTGAAAAATAAGAACAAATATCAGAACACTCAGACCCGGGTTTGCATAATAAGAACTTAAAGTTATGACGGTTATGAATTTTAGTTTTTGATTGTATTTCATACCCATGGTAAAATTTGAAATCCTTTACATTATTTTACTTTAAGGAGAAATTAGTCTGGGATTTTATGCGATAAAATGAGAAAAGCTGAGGTTTACTTACTGATGCTTTTGATGCCTGGTGGTACAGATGATTAGGGAAGGCCACGGTGTCCTCCACCTCAGTGGTGTTAGTTGAGTTGTTACCCTGGATCACACACAGAAACAGACTTAGAGTTGAAGTGCAGACACTAAGTCTGAATAATTTAATTTAATAAAAATTCAACAAAATTTTAAGCCTATTAAAAGAAACACACTCACCATGGTTTCAAGTAGATTCAGAGTCTCCTTGTTGTGCTGTTTGAATTTATGATCCATCCATTTGCAGCTCAGCGAGGAGCCTGCAGTGAACAGACCAAGAAACAGGCAAGCAAAGAGAATCCTGCTGATCATTTTTTAAGGATGTCAGTTGTCTTCGTATGAAGCAGACTCAGATATCTCCTGTTCTGATGGAGCTGACCTGCCCAGCAGCACTTATAGCAGAGCACACCTGTTTCATTTTCCATATTCACCTCTGTGGCTTTCACCTCAACAAAGGTGGGTTCTGATGTCACACATTTCAGACTTGGTTTCTATGGGAAGCAAAAACATCCCACATTAATTTTTTTTTGTCCTGTTCAGCTGTTGTATAAAGCAGAATAATGGTCTGCTTTGTTGTGCCACACATATTTGCTTTCTAAAGAGGAGCACTTGACCAGGTCATTTTCAAGTGTCTTTCATGACAAAAGTGCATACACAGACACTCACACACACAGACACACACTGGGTTTCATATTTTAGTGAGGACGTCTAATTGTGACATAATGCTTTCCCTAGTTGCTTACCCTAACCCTAACAAACAAAAATGAATGCTTAACTGTAACCCTTAGCCTAAACTTAGCCATAACCTAATTGCAACCCTGACACTAAAACCACATTCTAAACCTCAAAAATGCCTTCAAACTCGTGGGGATGGGCACTTTGTCCTTACAAGTGGCTGTTAGTCCCCACAAGTATAGCAGCATGCCAATTTTCTGTCCTCACAAAGATATCTAAACGTACAAGCACACGCACTGCAAAATTGTATATTTGTTTGTGATCCAGCATGTCTGTTTGCTTTATCCTCGACTTTTCCTCCTACCCCCTTCTTTTCTCTCTTTTTCTGTCGTTTTCTTCTTATATTCCTCCGTTTTCTTCTATCTTTCGCCAGTTTGGCCTTCACCCCCGTCTGCTCAAGCATAATATCCATAACAATATGGATAATGAAATACTAACAGTATAATCCATAATGTGCAAAATATCCCCATAAATGCGCAATTATAGAATAGTAAAGTGTAAAAAAAAAACATTTAAAAAAGTATAGAAACGTTAGTGTTATAGGTATTTTACTGTGAGTATACATATAAATGTTTTTAAAGCCTAAACATTTTACCTACATGTCCTTACTTAAATGCACGTTGCATGGATGAAATTTCCGCAATTCATGATGATTAAAAAACAAACAAACAAAAATTTTAAAAAAAAATGTTTACATTTACGCACTCTCTCCAGTGTGGTGGTTGTAAGTGTACATTAAAGCTTTTGAATGGAGTCCCATTTCACAGTTACTTCTAGTTGCGATTGTGCCATAAAAGGGAAGTTCGTATACGGAGAAAAGAAAAAGTGGCTTCGTGACTCTTTGGCCTACAATGACGCTCATTCATACGAACCAGTCAGCGAAATTTCACCTTGTTTTATTGAGAATATCTGTTTCACCGTGGGAACCAGGTGAAGGGGATTGTCCTTCACGATCAGTGGGAAAATTAGAGCATATTTTCAGCCTGATATAAATCAAAAACGTGCCAATATGTGCTTTTGCTAATGCTTTTATTATATTCTTCTTCCCTTATTTTGGTCTATCTTGTTTTACAACTTTTTGTTTTATTGCATTATGTCTGTTTTGCCAGAGGACAAGAGATGTGAAACTAATTATTTTTAGTGCATGTCTAATCACTAAAAATTCCAATTCAGCAAACACTTCAAGCAAGCAGTTTAAACCATAACTCATACATTCAATTGGGTAGGCATAAATTGTTATTTTGTAAGTACAAACTGTCACCTCTAGTTATGCTCACACTTCCCTGTTTAGTGTGAATCTTTAAATATACAAGGACAAAAGTATTGGAATACACCATTTATTATTTGAATTCAGGTGTTTTCAGTCCCCGTGCCACAGCTGTATAAAATCAAGCACATGCAGTCTGCGTTTACGAAAGTTCCTGACACAATGGATTGTTCCAAAGACCTCGCTGAATCCCAGCGAGGTTCTGAATTATAATATGATATCCCCGGTGCAACAAGTGTATTTGTAAAATTTATTCCCTCCTAGATAATATTATTGTAACTTGGAGTGAAGGGGGAGAGCGCGTAAAGTTATGGGGTTGCCAAATGCTCAGGCGCAAAGTGCGCACAAGTCTCCAACGCTTTGCTGTCTCAGTAACTACAGATACATAAACCTCCTCTGGCATTAACATCAGTATCAATCACATTACGACCCTCCTCATATGCTGGCACTGATTTAAGTGTTTGGTGCTGATTTATCATCACGTTAATTCACATCGTTTGAATGTGTGGTGAGAGGTGAGTCCAGAAGAAGGGGGATGAGGCGGTACTGACCCCCACTGAAATATGACTGGCCCTCCACGAATACCACTGGGTAAATTAGTGGCATCAAGGAAAATAAGTCAGAGGTGTACACGCCAGCGAACTCAATATGTGGATATTAATGGGGAGAGTTGCTTCATGAAGGGAATATAACATGATTTGCTGCTAAATCTTTGTGCGAATCAGAACAATTTCATACTATATTGGTTACTCGGATGGAAGTAGGTGATGAACTTGGCCCGCTTAAAGTCAGCAGCCAAAAGAAGAAGTTGAAGACTCAAATACTTTACTGGAATACTGTTTTAATGTACTTGTACTTTAAGTACCTCTTTATTATTTTTACTTCTTCTCCACTATAAATCAACTTACCTTACCTTATTTTACCTATTGGATGATAATATTTTGCGAATTATACTATTCGTGTTAAGGCTTCATTTACTGTTTACTAGTATTCATATCATACTCTAGAAATATTGATATCCAACCTAAGGAATTAAAATCTCCAGCAACAACAGTGAACAGGTGAATGAAGCACGCATTATGAGATCGTGCTTTTGCTGTAGCAGCTTCAAAACTGTGGAACGATCTGCCTTTAGAGATTAGACAGGCCTCTTCTCTGCCTGTTTTTAAATCACTTTTGAAAACCCATCTCTTCACCCTGGCCTTTGACACCTTGGTTTTTTGTTTTAGTTGATTCTATGCTGTTTTATTTTGTTTTTTAAATACAAGGCTGTTTTAATTTTTATGTATTGTGTGTTTTATTTTTCGCTGTTTTGTTTTATTCTATTGTTCCTAACTTAATTACTGTACAGCAATTTTGTCCTGTTCTGGGTATTTTAAAGTGCTTTGTAAATAAAGTTGGATTGAATTTTAAACTATTACTAAAGTATGATTATGCTGTTTTGTTAAGGAAAGGGTCTAACTGTTTCTTTTGTCACATTTTTCAGTTTAAGAATGTATTTATGTACGTGACCATGGATAGATAGACAGTAAGATAGCTAGATAGATAAATCAAGCACTCTTGCGCCCCCTGCTGAAAAGGAAGAACGGGCCTCACACAGTATTATACCGCATTAAAATGATTGATCGTGTTTATTGTTTGTTGCTTAATTTAAAATCAAGGCTAAATTTCACTTATTTCTCATGCTATACTGTACTTTGTGTCTGTGAGGTATAACTGTACTTAATACATAAACTGACTCAAATTAAAATAGATAACTACATTCTTCCTCAATTTTAATTTTTGAAATAATAATAACAGCAATAAATACCTTTCTGATTCCAAGAGGAGGTGATCCTTTTATGCTATAAAATAATGCAAAAATATCTAATTTTTCTCAATGAACATTTTAAAGAATACAGAACAGACATAACATTTCATTTTCATTTCTATATATATATATATATATATATATATATATATATATATATATATATATATATATATATATATATATATATTTAATTGTTATTTTAAAAATAATATCTCTGTATGTATCTCTGGTATTTCACAATTATATAGTTACTTAATTTCTTTCATTTCCACGGATATTTGTCATGGTTTTGTTTCCCCAGCCGTTCTTTCCATGTAGGCACAGTGTTTTCGGCCTGTACTCTCCGTGTTTGTTTGGTTTTTTTCTGTCGTTCAAATTACCTAATTGCGCCTGTTTGAATAATAACCCTTTATGCAATACGTAAAACTGCAGATCTGCTTGTTCAGTATCCAGTGTGCCGTAAAAGGGAAGAAACTGTGTTGAGAAAGTGAAAGCGTCCTGGTGACTGGGCGCCTGAGCTGTGACGCTCATTCTTACGAATCGGTCAGTGATATTTCGCCTTGTTTTATCAGCGTGTGAACCAGATAACCTGGAGAAGGGGATTGTCCTTCACATTTTAATAGGAAGATTAGAGTAGACTTTCATCCTAGTAGAAAAACGAAAGTCATGCAATATTATATTCAGCCTAAGACTGATAAGAGAGGGTGTCTTTGCTTAGACTTTTCTTGTTCCTCTGCCAAAAATAATAATTAAATAAATAAAATAAAATAAATCTTATAGGCAATCATAGGTGATCATGGCTTGTTGTTTGCAACCTACTTTTATTAGCAGCTAAAATCCCAATAGTCCTTATTACCATTTATATTTTTCAGTATCAAATATCAAAGATTAAACATTTCAAATTACAGCATCGGTCGTGAGCTGTGTTTGTTTTCACTTGCTGCGTGTTATGGCCGGTGTTTGTAGGCTACTGTTTTACCAGGAGCCCTTTTATTTTATTACACAACTTATTCCTACTTGAGCCGATATTCTTACCTTTTGTACGCCAGTGATTGTTTCACACGATTTAGGATCAAATTAAATCCGAAATATGTTTGATTCTACCTGAATGCTGCGGTGAAAGCCACAGGTTCCGTTCAGGTCCCGCAGGTAGAAAACGAAATATGTTGCTCTACCATAAATGCGGCGTTACAGGTCTGCTCCATCAGAACACCAGGAGACATCCGAGTTTGCTTCATACAAGAGCAGTTAATACCTTTTGAAAATGATGATGAGCAGGATTCTCTTTGCTTGCCTGTTTCTCGGTCTGGTCACTGCAGGCTCCTCGCTGAGCTGCAAATGGATGGATCAAAAATTCAAACAGCACAACGAAGAAACTCTGAATCTACTTGATACCATGGTGAGTGCGCTCTTTTTAAGAAAACTGTAACAACATTTAGTGGTTTGAACTTGATGTTTGATTATTTTAACACACAAGCTGTGTGTTTCTGGTTGTTGTACAGGTTTATAACTCCACCAACAGCACTGAAGATGCTGAAGTGGAGGTCACTGTGGCTTTCCCTAATCATCTGTACCGCCAAGCGTCCAAAGCATCAGTAAGTTAATCTTAGCGTTTATTTATAAACTAATTTTCTCTGAGTTCACAATGAGAGCACAGTACAATTTTTCCTTATATATATAAAACAGTCTAAATGGGCCACATGGTTCATATTTCTATGTTTTTTTCTTTAAATGTTAGCCCATAGTATCAATAATCTACAATGTTATGTAAATATTATATTGGTAATTTAAGTGAGCCAAACAATATATTTCTGGCACCTTTGCTACTGAATGTCTCTCTAATAGAGGAGGGAATTATGGTAATCTGTTCTTCTTCTTCTTCTTCCAGGCTGAGGATAAACTGGCTTTCAAAGTTCAGATTCTGGAGGAGGTGGCTGCCCTTTTTGAGGAGGATCACAGCTCTGCATCATGGGAGGACAGCACAATGAGGAACTTTCTCAATATTGTCAACAAACAGGCAGAAGAGCTTCACTCCTGTGTAAGTTCACTTTCAGTAACACCACTACTGAGATAACTGAGATCAATTATGGTACTAATGTGGCTAAAACATATATTTAAATGATTATTTTTCCTGATTTAGATTGGGAGCCACAGTCACAAGAAGAAGAACTCACAGCTGTATTTCAAGACAAAAATGTATTTCAAAAGGCTTTCAGATGATGTCCTAAAGAAGAAGGTAGGTCTTTATTATTTTTTAAAACCAATTCTTTAATTAAACACCTCTGGAATATTTTACTAATGTTAATGTTGTTGTGTCTGTAGGGTCACAGTGCTGAAGCCTGGGAGGTGATCAGGAAGGAAACCAAAGCCCATCTCATGAGAGCAGAACCGCTGGCTTCATCTCTGCACCCGGCCAACTAAAATCTGTCTGTTACAGGAAGGATGTATTAATTTAGTAATTTTTTAACTTATTTATCTACTAATTTATTTACTGATTTTTAAGTTGCTTGTATAAGTGAATATTTCTAAGTGTTAAACAGCATATCTCATCTCATGAGAGCAGAACCGCTGGCTTCATCTCTGCACACGGCCAACTAAAATCTGTCTGTTACATGAAAATATATTCATTTATCTGCTTGCCTGTTACTTTTTGTATTTATTTATTTATCTATCTATTGACTTCTATTTATTGGTTGACTGCATCAGTATTTTCAGTGCTTACAAACTAAATCTAATATTTTTTATTAATTTTTTTGTCTTGAAGTAATAAAAATAACACTTATTGCAAATGAATATTGTCAATCTTTTGATTCATAGGAAACAACAAGAAATCTAAACTTGTTTGTAATTAATACAAATAAGCGGTTTGGTCAGTTCAGTAAGGTTCAGTAAACAGGAGCATGAAAGTCTTATCTTTAGTCTGGAGCAGTTTATTTGTAGCTATAACTGCTTCACACTGGTTTAAGTCTTCTCTGACTGACTGATCTGTTTCTATTAACACTGATGGTCATTTTGCGTTGTTAGCCCCTCACACCTGTAGTGTTCAGATTTGCCTCTTGGGTATATTTTTAATGAATTTTATGATGGTGATTACTAGATAATGACCGTGACTTGTCTGTCATTTCTTTACGAAGTTTTTAATCTTATGTTAAATCTCAGGTCTCTCTGTCTCTCTACACTTTGCCATTTTAAATGAAAGTTTATTGATTAGTCCTTCTCTCCTGCCAGAGGTGTCACAGACCTTGCTTCAATGCCTCCCTTATGTAATAGGCTCATCCTTGTGCAACACTCATCGATCCATCATGGAACCTATCTAAGCTCTCATAAGGCAAAAGGAGGGACGTACTCTAAACAGGTCGCATACATTAACACAATGACACTCACAACTACGACCAACTTTGAATCGCCTGTTGAACCCATGTATACTTGTCTGTTCTGTGGGAAGATGCCACAAGAACAGAAAGAGCATCCAAACCCCACAACGATAAAGGATCCCTGTGACCGTGCATTAAAACCTGTGACCGTGTCACTGGAGTCAAGAGAACTAAACACATCACAGCACTGTTCGGTTTTATTTGAGTCTTCTGTTTAATTAGACATTTCAAATTTGTTCTTAAAGTTCTATAATGCCCTCGTTTAAAATGAACTATCGTGCTTTTCTTAGTTCTGCATTTATATATAAATTTCCTATTGCAATGGTCGATGGCTTAATAAATATGTCCAAAGTTTCAGGTATTGTCAGAGTATTTACTTTGAAACAAACAGGCATCTTAGGTTTTTCACCTGTCTTGGCTATATATGATGTCAGTGAGATGGGATATATTTAACATGGTCATTTCAGCAAGACAGATAGGAGATTTATGTAGAAGGCTGAGTATCCAATCAGAGGAAAGCTGGCTTCAAAAAGTGGAAGGGGCAAAAATGATTTGGTGCAAATAACATTTTCTTTTCTTCTTAAGAATCAAGAAATGTAAACAAAGCATAGTTTACTATACTCCAGGTCTACTGAGAACATAAACTCTGGTTCTTTAGAAAGACTCCAACAGCTAATATTTATAAAATGAAACAAAACATTATAACTAGTAGTAGTTATGTCTTCTCCAAAAGAATCTTGGATTATACGTGCTGTGCTTTGAAACTTGCTTATCTTGTTTAATGATTTTTATTAATGTTTTCATTTGTATTTTTCAGTAATCAGTCACAGTCCAACTGCACAATGTCAGCAGCATAGTGTATGAAGAAATTTGAATAAGGTTTTTTTTTTTCGTCCCCTTTAGCTAAATGTTGTGATATCTTATGATATCAATCTTATGATAAAGTGAGAGAAAAAAAATAGACTAATCTGTTTTTGTACTTTCTATGTTATACGTGCAGATCTGTCTTTGTGAACGATCAAAGAGATTTTTCTTTGGCTTGGCAGGTTTCTGATATTTGATTCTACCTATTAAAAAGGAATGCAACATCTGTTTACTTCATTTTTCAGGAAAAAAAACATGCCCACTTTCTTTTTTAAATGGGAAATATTTATTGATTTCAACATATAAAATGATACAGAAAATGTTCTGTTTAGTTTAAAGTAGATTCACAAATAAATAAAGATATGCTGTTTAATACTTAGAAATATTCACTTATACAAGCAACGTAAAAATCAGTAAATAAATTAGTAGATAAATAAGTTAAAAAATTACTAAATTAATACATCCTTCCTGTAACAGACAGATTTTAGTTGGCAGTGTGCAGAGATGAAGCCAGCGGTTCTGCTCTCATGAGATGGGCTTTGGTTTCCTTCCTGATCACCTCCCAGGCTTCAGCACTGTGACCCTACAGACACAACAATATTATCATTAGTAAAATATTCCAGAGGTGTTTAATAAAAGAATTGGTTAAAAATAATAAAGACCTACCTTCTTCTTTAGGACATCATCTGAAAGCCTTTTGAAATACATTTTTGTCTTGAAATACAGCTGTGAGTTCTTCTTCTTGTGACTGTGGCTCCCAATCTAAATCAGGAAAAAATGTCATTTAAATATATGTTTTAGCCACATTAGCAGTATAATTTATTTCAGCTATGTCAATAGTGGTGTTACTGAAAGTGAACTTACACAGGAGTGAAGCTCTTCAGCTTGTTTGTTCACAATATTGAGAAAGTTCCTCACTGTGCTGTCCTCCCATGATGCAGAGCTGTGATCCTCCTCAAACAGGGCAGCCACCTCCTCCAGAATCTGAACTGTGAAAGCCAGTTTATCCTTAGCCTAGCAGGAGAGCAATCAAATATTATTTACTCACAGGACTGTCTCTGAAAAGAAAATTAAGTTTCTAAGTTTCTAAAACTGAAGTTGGCTTACTTTAAAGAGTAGTTTGGGATATTATGGGATTAAATTAGAAAAACCGAGATTTACTTACTGATGATTTGGACACCTGGTGGTACAGGTGATTAGGGAAGGGCACGGTGACCTCCACTTCAGTGATGTTAGTGGAATTATTAGCCTGCATCACACACAGAAGCACATGGAGTGTTTCAGTAAACAGGCACTAAATTTACGCACATTTAAAATTTTTTTAGCATAAATATTAAAAGACGTGCACTCACCATGGTATCAAGTAGATTCAGAGTCTCTTCGTTGTGCTGTCTGAATTTTTGATCCATCCATTTGCAGCTCAACGAGGAGCCTGCAGTGACCAGACCGAGAAACAGGCAAGCAAAGAAAACCCTGTTGATCATTTTCCAAAAGGTATTAACTACTCTTGTATGAAGCAAACTCAAATGTCTCCTGGTGTTCTGATGGAGTAGACCTGTAACACCTGATTTATAGCAGAAAAAACGGAAAACGGAAAACACCTGTGGCTTTCATTACATCATGCAGGTAAGTGACACGTTTCAGAATTTTTATTTATATTTTAATTTATACATTTCAAACATCCTAAACTATTAATAAAGATTAATTTACTTATAATAACTATTCATTTAATTATAACGCCTACGGTTACGAAATGCATTTTATTTATAATCACTGAAATGCTTTACCTTCTCTCTGTTTATATCGAGACCTAACATCTAACAAATCAAAATTTTAAACTTATTTTTGGATACTTGACTTAAATATCTTTAACACAAAATATATTAGTCATTTAAGCTCATTTATATTTTACTCTATTTATTTAATAATAAATTATTTCATTGACTTTTATGTCATGATTTTTTTTTTCCAAGGAATTCTTTCCATACAGACACGACGTTTTCGGTAGTAATGCGGATGTTTTTTCATTTTCGAATTATCTAATTAACTACATAAACACGTAAAACTGTTAATTACGCAGTACGTGACGCTGCAGATCTAATTGCACCGTATCCACAGTGCCACAAAGTTCCTGTATAAAGAAACTGAAAGAGATTTCGTGACCCAGCGCCTGCTCTATGTCGCGCATTCTGAGTAATATTTAACCTTTTGGGAATTTAGAGTGAGAAGCAGATAACCTGGAGAAGGGGATTCACCCTTACATTTTAATGTGGCACTCTGAGCAGATTTTAATCCTGATTTTTTTTTTAAATCACTGTTTAAATTATGAAGGAATGCGACTTTGTTTAGATTTTTATTCTTCCTCTGCCAAGCCAAAACCCTGTCATCACTGCTTGGTGTTGTAATTAACTGTATCTAATTTTCCAGAAATAATCTTCTTAGCTTTGTATTGGCAGCTAATTTCCCAATAATACATATGAGAGTATAAACAATTCAAATTATGCCATCAGTCGTAAATTGTGTTTGTTGTCATTCTTTTTTACGGTATTTGGTTACTTGTGTTCCTGCTTGAAGCCATTATAATGATGTAAATTCATCTTTATCTATGGTGATTTTTTTTTTTTTTTAGCAAACTCTAAATATTTAGTTTGCACTAAATGTGGGATTGTTTCTTTAATTACAACGCAAATTTAAATCTAAAAATATACTGATAATTAACATTACAAAAGACAGATTAAAAGAATGAGGTTACAGCCCATCTGCATATTGAGATGAAAGCTGCCAAAAATGAAAAGTGTGCTCTGCTATAAATGAAATGCTGCAAGTACACTCCATTAGATCACAAGGAGACATTCAAGTTTGCTTATATAAAGGCAGTTTATATCTTTTTGAAAAATCATAAACAGGATTTTCTTTGCTTGTCTGTTTCTCAGTCTCTTTACTGGGGCCTATATGAGCTCGCACAGGGCCACAGACAGGGTATAGGTAGCAAATCTATCACAGGGCAGACAATCATTAACACACACATTCACAGCTATAGCCAATAATTGGCAGTCAGCCGAAAGAATGCATTTCTTTGTGGAAGGAAACCTCAAGCATTTGAAGAACAGAAAAACCCAACACAGAAAGCCCCCAGCCTTTTTGCTGTGACTCAGTAACATTAACCACAACACCACCACGCTGCCCTTTTTAATTTGATTCTTTCTTTTTCATATTTAAATGCAAATTTCTGTCAGATAAAATCAGTTGTCGTTTTCAATACACCTGGATACAGAATGGTAGGTGTGTGGGAAGAAAAGCCCCCTGTTGCAGAGGGATGCAGGTTTAAAGACTTCCATTGTGGAGCTCTTATAAACAGGTGCACACTTAAGTGCATCAAATGGCCCTTGGAAAATTCTGAGTCCAAAAACAAGGCACTGAATCATCTTGTATCGCCTTGCAAACTTTAAATACAAAAATGAAATTATACAGATGTCTCTTTTAAGTCAAACTGCCTCTTTCTGTCATCTGTCCTGATATAAAAAACAATTTTTATGCCATTTTTATCAGCTCTGATCCATCCTGGCTACCTGCAGCAAGTCACATCAAGATGCAGAATACTGTCAGCTTCAACACTGTCTGCATTTTTGATAAACCTGCACAGATGAGCTAAGCTGACGGAATTTAATCTTAACTTTAATTATAGTTGCCAGGCTGGAGTCACTTCCTTTTAACATTTGAGGGACTCACAGTCAAAAGTCTAAAATGCAGTTGCATGCACAAATAACAGTGGATGACCTTATTACATTATACAAACTAGAGGATTATATACAAAACAATAGGAAGACAACATTGGAGAGCAAAGTGCTTGGAAGCAGTGCAAAGCAGTTCAGTGTTTAAATATTAAACATGTTAGTTTTACTGTAATCAACGGGTACATGTCAAGTGTAATCAAAATATTAAAGTTCTGACAAGCTTAGACTTTTAAGTTCATCAGCTTTTTACAGCAGTTGGGATTAAGAGTAAAAATGTTGAAACTGAACTGCAAACGAGCATAAAAACTCCCATTTAAAGACCTTGAGTAAATCATTTATTACTTGTAGACTTGACTATGTATTGACATAGTATATTGGAATGAGCAACACTGTATCCCAAGATGCTTCTAGATGCTGGCAGCATGTATTTAGAATATAGAAAGAATATCATAAAAATATTTGCTCAGTATAAATTAAAAGAAAAATGAATATGTTGATCAGCATTAATAAATCAAAAATCAACACACAAACAATTTAATAAATAATAATAATAACTATAGATATAAATAGAGAATCGAATACATTAAAACAGCGTTTATGTCACAGACATGATAACAGACAGATTTTAGTTGGCACTGTGCAGAGATGAAACCAGCTTTTCTGCTCTTATTAGATGGGCTTTGGTTTCCTTCCTGATCACCGCCCAGGTTTCAGCACTGTGACCCTACATAACAATATGATCATAGTTATTATTAACATATTGTGGAATACTTAATACCTAAATATTAATTCTAAGTAAACATAAATCATAAGGTCTAAAAAACTTGGAAAGAAAAGCGTCTGGACTTCTTTAAGTTGCTTGAAGACGTTTCACCTCTCATCCAAGAAGCTTCTTCAGTTCTAGGGTCAATTGGTGGAGAGTCCCAGATTTAAACCCTGTGGGAGTATCCCTCCAAGAGGGAAAAAAAGGACCCCCTAATGATCCTCTACCTAATCACATGAGCCAAGGTGTGAAAACGGGTGTAGGTCACAATCAGCCAAGGTTTCAGGGGAGCTCATTGTAAAACCTAGCCCCACCCTATCATGTGATTTCCTAAGGTCAAATGGCCCAGGATGTGAGTGGGCGTTAAGGCGTCTGGGAAGGGATCTCAAAACTGGATTATAGATGGCAGACAGTTCGTGTCGTAAACCACCGACTCTGTTCAAAGATGGTTGCTCACAGTGGACATAAATGGCCTCTTTTACTCCTCTTTCAAACCATCTGTCTTCTCTGTCCAAAATGTGAACATTGGCAACCTCCACTGGACAAAGGTCTAATGGACAAAGGTCACTCTTTCGAGGATACCAATGTTCACATATAACTGAAGCAGGTGCACGTCCAGAATTTTTTCTTTAGGGGTGGCCATATGGGGACCACGAACAATATTTAAGTGGCACACCAAAAACAGAACAGTGTAGGGGCACAGCAGAGGGGAGGGGGTGATGACAGGAAATTGTGATAGACATACAAAGTGACACAATATGGCTGACAAAAAATGCATATCAAAGAATAAACAAGTTAATGTTTCTACTTATTGTCGAGTGTCGTCCTCTGTCTTGTGCTCACGTTTATTAAAATTATTACCTACATAGCTACATAGGACAGTCTTACCAAGGGGGCCAGCCATGGAATTTTTGGAATTTTTGGCTACTTGATTTAATTCTATCTAAGGCAGAATATTTGTGCTATTGCCCATTTATATGTTTACTTAATTTCTTTCATACTAATTTATTTCTGTGATTTTCAGTCATGGTCTTGTTTTCCCAGGAGTTCTCTCCGTACAGGCACAACGTTTTCGATCTGCACATTGACCAACGCGGTATTTTTCTACTGTCCAAATGAGCGATTTATTTACTTAAACGGAAAATCACGCAATACGTAAAGCTGCAGGTCTAATTGCACAGTAGGTATCTGTTGTACCAGAAATGGGAAGTTCAAATATAAAGAAACTGAAAGTTAGTGAATGTGCGCCTGCACTGTGACTATCATTCTTAAGAATCGACCTTTGATATTTCGCCTTCTGAGGATTTAGAGCGATGAGTAGGTAATCTGTAGTAGGGAGTTCACCTTTACATTATAGTGGGAAGATCTGAGCAGATTTTAACCCTGAAATGGAAATAAAACTTGCGCATTGTTCAAAGTTTACATTATAAAGGAATGCGTCTTTGTTTAGAGTCTTATTCTTCGTCTTCCAAGAAAAAAACCTATATGTGTGCATTGCTTGGTGTTGGTAATTTAGCACTCATTATCTAATTTTTCAGAAATTATCTTCTGAGCTTTGTGCTGGAAACTAAGCCCAGTAATACACGTTTTCAATATCAAACATCAAATAACTCAAATTACACCATCAGTTGTGAGTTTTAATTGTGATTTTTTTCTTAATTTGTTTTCTTTTTTTTCTAGGTATTCAGTTACACATGTTGATTGCCTGTAACCGTTATAATGATGGCAATTAATCCTCAGTGTTTAAATTTTTGTTTGTCCTAACATTTGGGATATTTTATTTCCTTATGATACAAATTAAAATCCATAATGTTCTCTGCATAGTGAAAGCCGTCATTCACCTTCGGGATTCCCACAGCAAGTTAGAAAATGGAAAGCTATATTTGCATTTCAGGTATTCTCCATCAGAACAAGAGGAGGCTCTTGCTTCATGCAAAAGCAATTAATACCTTTTGAAAAAATGATGATGAGGATTTTCTTTGCTTGCCTGTTTCTCGCTCTGTTCACTGCAGGCTCCTCGTTGAGCTGCAAATGGATGGATCATAAATTCAGACAGCACAACGAAGAGACTCTGAATCTACTTGATACCATGGTGAGTGCACATCTTTTAATATTCAGTCTACATATTTAAAAGTGTACTGACTGTAATTTAGTTATTTAAACTTAGTGCCTGTTAACTCAAACATGATATGTCTCTGTGTGTGATGCAGGCTAATAACTCCACTAACACCACTGAAGTGGAGGTCACTGTGGTCTTCTCCAATCACCTGTACCGCCAGGTGTCCAAATCATCAGTAAGTAAATCTCGATTAATTAATTAATCAACTTATTTATTTATTTTCAGAGACAGTCATGTGAGTAAATAATCTGTAATCGCTCCTCTGTCCAGGCTGAGGATAAACTGGCTTTCACAGTTCAGGTTCTGGAGGAGGTGGCTGCCCTGTTTGAGGAGGATCACAGCTCTGCATCATGGGAGGACAGCACAGTGAGGAACTTTCTCAATATTGTCAACAAACAGGCCAAAGAGCTTCACATCTGTGTAAGTTCACTTTCAGTAACACCACTACGGAGCTAACTGATATCAATTATACTGCTAACGTGGCTAAAACATATATTTAGCTGTATTTCAAGACAGAAATGTATTTCAAAAGACTTTCAGATGGTGTCCTAAAGAAAAAGGTAGGTCTTTAATGTTTTGACCAATTCTTTAATTAAACACCTCTGGCATGTTTTATTATTATTATTATTATTATTATTTTTTTTTTTTTGTCTGTCCCATTTGGTTCTTTAGCCGTCAGAATTGTTGTCTGAAGACCAACAAGGATACCAAATGGATTTATTTTGCCAAATGGATCATCATGGCATTGCCGTATTGGTCCATTTGATCAACTTTTGTTGTTATTATTTATTTTATTTTCAGTAGTTACAGATGAGACAGACATGATTGGGGGATAGGAAAGGGAGAAAGAAAGAGAGGAAGGAAAAGAAAAACAGAAGGGAAGAGGGACAGTGAGAAAGGGATGTTTTAATAGTGATAATATTGTTGTGTCTGTAGGGTCACAGTGCTGAAACCTGGGAGGTGGTCAGGAAGGAAACCAAAGCCCATCTCATGACAGCAGAACCGCTGGCTTCATCTTTGCACACTGCCAACTAAAATCTCTGTCACATAAAAAAATGTATTAATTTATTGACTTTATTTCTTTATTTATCCATTGATTTTATGTATTAGTCGACTGGCTTTGTATTTATTTTCAACGATGACCAACTGAAACTAACACTTTCTATAAATGTTTTGTCTGGAATTCAATAAAAAATAACACTTATTTCCAATTAAATGTTTTCATTATTTTGATTCCTGGAAAACAAAATAAGACAAAAGAATTCAAAACGTGTTTTTAATTTATATAGGTAAGTGTCCTTTGTAAAGAAGAGAGGACTCTGAGAGTCTTACTTCCAGTCTAGAGCAGTTTCTTTGTAGCTTCACACTGGTTTCAGTCTTCTCTGACTGACTGATCCTTTTCTAATGGCACTGATGGTTATTTTGTTTTGTTAGCCCCTCACACCTGTTGTGTGCCTCAGTTTCAAGAGGTTCACTATATACTCTACCTTTTGGGTATATTTTTAATTAATTTTATGGTGATGATGATGATAATAAAATGAAACCTAATCCGTCCATTCCTTTAAACTGTGAGATGAAATCACAAGCATGGGAAGAACACCAAAACTTTACTCAGAAGGACCACAGCTGGCCAGTGGATTCAAATTGGCCATCATTGTTGTGAGTCAACACATCTGCTTTGGATGTTATTGGTCCAGTCAATAGGCATTATGAATAACTACAGAACCAGGCTGCCCTGTTTTATTTCATTTTTCCTTTAAATTAGAATTTTCAAATCAAATCTGTTTGCAGTTCTTCTTATTGTTTTCAAAAGTTATCTTTTTTTGTTTTGTTTTATGGAATTATTGCTATTGGTTGCTGGAAAACAAGTGTAAAAAAGAAAAGCCTTGAACTACTTGCAATATGAGAAAATGTGGCTCGATCACTTACAATTCAGAATTCACAGGTTGCTAATGACCTTTCCAAAAACATCTTGGAGTGAGGTTCTCCAGTTAAGCAGACAATATTCAGAGCCATGTCTTTAGCATAAAGGCGTTTCTAAAGGCCCAAGTGTACTGTTGCTGCTGTCCTTGCAAACATCACAGAAGGAAGTCATGAAAGACTCATTATTCCGCATTTCTATTAAGAAGCTACACCGAATGTCTGATGGAGTTTGCTACTACTAAAGGTGGTTCTTGGAGTTACTTCATTCATGCAATTATTCACTTTTTCAATTCCGTTTGTCACCGAATTATTAGAGTTTCAACGAGACATAATTCAATATAAGGTTACACAATATATCTCAGAAAAACAACAAAATAAAAACTTACTTTTTTCATGTAAAAAAGTCAAAGTTATGGTTAGCATTTAATAAGCCTTCAATTTATGAAAGCGATGACAAACAGCTTGAAATATCTAAACTATTGCATTTCAACAGCTTATCTTATTACATGATTGCAGAGGATCTTCAAAGGCACTAAACCTTTAACATCAATACCATTTTTTTTGGTTAAATGTTGCACAGCATACATAAAATCTGTGATAAAGTAAGTGTGGAGGAGTGTGGTTTGTGGCGCGGGTGCAGGGGAGGCTGACACACATTGGAGCTCCATCAGCTCATCACGCCTCCTCCGTGTAAAACGTGCCGGGACCTGAGGTTGTTGTTGTGTGTGGGGGGTTGTAGCTGAAAAGTTGCAACCGAGTGTCGTAATAACCAGCAACCAAATAAAACTGTTAAAAGAGCGAACTATGTAGTCGGGTCCGGGTCCAACTATTTTTGTAGTTTCTGTATTAAAAGAGCAGATCTGTCTTGGTGAATGATCAAATAGATATTTCTACACTAAACACTCACCATGTTTTAGGCATTTTTTCCTACTCATTATAAATAACGGCAACACCTTTTTGCTTCATTTTGCAGCAATCTTTCCAAATCTTCCCATTAAAATGTGAAGGAGAATCCCCTTCTTTGGGTTACCTACTTCTAAAACTACATCCTAGAGAGGCAAATATCACTGATCGATTCCTATGAATGATCGTGACAGTGCAGTTGCTCAGTCACTAACTCACTTTCAGTTTCTTCGTACAGAAACTTCTTGTTTATGGCTCTATGGATACTATGCTTTTAGACCTCCAGGTTTTTCTATTACATAGTTCTCTATTTTACACGCCTAGGTAATTAGGTTGGTAATTCGAACAACAGGAAAATACCACATTGCTAATTGTACATATCAAATCACCTGTACCCCCATAGAGTATGGAAAGAATTCCTATAAAAATAAAGCCATGCCAAAAATAATAATAATACTGAAATAAAAGAAATATAATAATAAATATATAAATGCGCAATACTACAAGTGTTCTGTAATATTAAATCAAGCAGTCAATAATTGCACTAAAACGTTTATTTGTTTGATGTAAAGTCACCATATAAACACTTTATTTCTTTTATCAAGCTAACACATATACAGGCTATGATAAACAAAATAGTCAGTTATGAGTTGTGTTTTTTAGTCATGCTTTTTTTGGGTTTTTTTTAGATCTTCAGGTACATGTGTTTCTTTTTTATCATTCTGATATTTTACCATGTTCTCAATTCTTTTGTGTAATTATAGATTTAAAGCCAACATTTAACAATCTGCTCCATCAGAACACCAGGACACCTGAGAGTTTGCTTCGTACAAAAGCAGTTTATAGCTTCTGAAAAAGCGATCAGCAGGATTATCTTTGCTTGCCTGTTTCTCGCTCTGTTCACTGAGGGCTCCTCGCTCAACTGCAGATGAATGGATCATAAATTCAGACAGAACAATGAAGAAACTCTAATTCTACTTGATACCATGGTGACTGTTTTACCATTCTTGTGTTTTACCTTTCAGTTTTGCTAAAGACTTTTTCAAAAGCCTCTTGGAGGGAGGTTTTACATGTTGTCAGAACAGACTTGTGTGAACCATGCTTTGATCATGTCCTTTACTGCTCTATGGAAAAACAAAAAGCTGGAAACGGCCGCAAAGTCGTTGAAACATCACAGTGGGAAATCATGAAAGAAGTGAAAAGCAACCAAAGGGCAAACAGAAAGAAAAGGTTCTATTGATTAAAAGGTCAAGGCAGGTCAAAATTTCCCCATTATTGTGCAGCTTTGATAAGAGCCTACAGCAAATGTCTGATGGCATTTACTGGTTCTTGAAGTCACTTGGTTCTCAAGTTTCTTTTCACGTTTTCCAGCCTGTTTGCTGTTGGATTATTACAGTCTCGACCAGACATAATTTAATGAATAATTATAATAAATAAAAAATAACACACAACATACTTTAGAAACAAAAACACAAAGTAGAAGCAAAGTTTAATATTTAATAACCCTTCAGAAAGCTTAAACATTAAGTATTAAATAATTATATCAAATGTTAAGTTTAATACATATTTATAATTATGTATATCTGTTAGCCCACACAGTGGAAAAAGAATCACTTATCCAAGCAGCTTGTAAATGAAAAGAAAAGAAAAGAATATACTACAAAATTATAAGCTAAATGAAAAAATCCTTCTTGTAAGAATTAGAATATTGTAGACTTTTTTTCTTCAGATCATCATCTGTGAGTTTCTTGAAATGCATTTCTTTCTTGAAACACAGCTGTGTTATTATTCTCTGGCTCTCTTCCTCACCATGCCTTTTATTTTGTATCCTGTCTCCCTTCTCTCACTCCAACCGGTCTCACTCTAAATTGGTAAAATAAAAATAGAGTTCCTAGGCTCACTTAAACCTAAGCATCGTTGTCTCGAGGTAGCCAAAAATCAATCATCCGTTTTACAAAAACTCGGATGTCTCTTGGTGTTCTGACGGAACAAAATTCATTTTCTAACTACCTGTGGGGAAAAAAAAACTGTGATTTTTTACTGCAGCATTTAGGTATAATGAAGCATTTTAGTTTTAATTTGAGAGTAAAAGAATCTTATTGGCAAATAAAAAGCTAAAATATGGTTCAGTGAATTGTGTAATTAACCTCTCAGAAATTTTGGCTTTTGTTCACAATTACACTCCATTCTGCTTGAGAAATTATCTTATATTTTTATTGTGTTGTGCCATTCAAGAACACCTTTACTTTCAAAGATGATGCTTATTTTTGTATTAGGATAAATAATCCGAAATAGTTATGGAAGAATTAAAAATGCATCCCAAACTAGGTCTTAGGTATCATGAGGCTCAACAGGTCTCCCGGTAATACAACAGAAGCAGCACTTCATATTACACAGGTATATCTAAAGGTATGTTGTTTATATTTATTTGAATTGTTTACTCTTTGAAGTGGGGAATTAAAGTCTCAAGGGATGTTAAATTTGTAACTTTAATTTCCTCAGTCTTCCCATGTTACCACAAGTTTCACATATTCTAGGTAAAAGAAGGTGAAATATCACTGGCCGGTTCCTTTGAATAAATGCTGAATGGTAACAGTTGCAGAACCACAAAGCCACTTTTTTATCGCTTCCTTTTTATGTCTCCTGTGGATACTGTGCAGTTTCATTTATTTATGAAGTATTACTTTTCCACACAAGCAACTGAGTAATCAGAAAAAAATCACATAGGTCAGCCTACAGTAAAAGGCTGTGTCCGAATGGAAAAGAACCCAGGAATAAGAAAACAATTAACCAAACCAAACCATTAACAATCTGTGGAAATAATTCATGTGTAAATGCACAATACCCAAATTCAGCAGCTAACAAATCATTTTAATTGTATAACAGTCTAGATGTAATAAAGTTGGAATGATATTCTTGTAACAAAGTATATTTTTTTATACCAAAACTGAAAAAACTAATAAAAGGAATTAAAAAAAGGAATTAATTAAAGAAACTAAAAATTACGCTTTAAATAATATAGGATTATAATGTAGTGGAAACGGTAAATTGACCTAACCTGAAAATTCGAGATCTGCTCCAGTGATCTAAACAAGTGTTATCTGGCATATTGGTGCAATAAGTCCGTCAGATGAAGTAGGGTTACACCATTCAAGCATTCAAAAATTAGCTACAAAATTCACAAATGCTAATATTTTATTAATTCGCAGTGAATATATGCTCACATTTGCATGACATCAGAACCACCTGCACTGGGGTATTAGTGTTGTTCATTCCAATATACAGTGAATTGCTTAATCAGATCTACAGGCGATAAATTGCTCAACGTCTTCAAAAGTTTAATGCTTTTTATAGTGGTCACAATTCAAGATAGTCCGTATTTGTCCTGTACCGGTCCAGAAAATTTTGAAAATTGAAATTGTGGGTTTCAATCGGGGTTACTGATCTCATGTCTGCCTATACAATAGTAGTGTCTTTATTCATTATTTCTCAATTGAGATGAAAACATGCGCTAATCTTCCGATTATGATGTGAAGCAGAGTCTAGTTTTTCGTAGGTTACCTAGTTCACATAGGGAAGCCACAGGTTCAAGATAAAACAAGGCGAAACGTCACTCATTGGTTCGCGTTCAACACGTTCCGCACAGTCATCAAGCCACTTTCAGTTTCTGAATGTAGGAACTTCCCTTTTATAGCACATATGGACACTGTGCAATAGACCTGGAGCTTTAGGTAAAAAGGATTATCATTTACAAAGAAGCAACTGAGTAATTCCAACTATGAAAAAAATACATTGTTCGTTGTTCAAACCGAAAACGCTGTGTGCTGTGTGAAAAAAGATGCCGAAAAAAGGAGAAAACACAAACAAGCAATGCAAATTGATGAAATGTGCAATACCAGCTTTTATTATAAATTACACAAATTTAAGTAAGGTTGCCGTTAATGAAATTTCATTGTATTTAATTATTTTTATTTTCTGGATGTAAATCCAGAAAAATCGCGATAAATATTCAAGGAAGACGTTATGTTTTCATATCACAACTTAACTATTTCAGAAACATGTAGAGGCTATGAAAAAAGAAAAAATAATCAGCCGTGAGATGTGTTTCTTGTTTTGTGTTTCACGTATTTAAGTTCATGTATTTATGTTTGGCAGGTAACTCGTAGTGACGTAAATTACTAAATTAACGAGGGTGATACCTTAGCTTGTTTAAAAATGCTGCCTATCCTCCAGTGTGGAATATTTTCTTTGATTTGGATGCAAATTCTAATCTGAGATTTCCGACATTACAGTCTTTTGCTGAGGCCTCAACCCGCTCACCTGCGGGTTTCCCAGGTATGGAAAATGAAATATGTTTGCTCTGCTATAAATGCGGCACTGCAGGTATGCTCCATCAGAACACCGAGAGACATCCGAGTTTGCTTCAAACAAAGGAAGTTTATACCTTTTAAAAATGATGAACAGGATTCTCTTTGCTTGCCTGTTTCTCGCTCTGTCCACTGAAGGCTCCTCGCTAAGCTGCAGATGGATGGATCATAAATTCAGACAGCACAACGAAGAAACTCTGAATCTACTTGATACCATGGTGAGTGTTTTAATGTTTTAATATTAGTTAATTTGTTATTTTTCGTGAAAGAATTATTTCAATTTAGCATCTGATGACTAAAACACTCAATGTGTTTCAGGTTAAAAGCTCCACTAACACCACTGAAGTGGAGGTCACCGTGGCCTTCCCTAATCACCTGTACCGCCAGGTGTCCAAATCATCAGTAAGTGAACCTCAGCTTTGACTTACTGAAAGAAAACCCCATAATTTTCGTTTAGGGTAGATTCATTTTTTCTTTTAAATCCACTCTTACTATTGTTAAAGCATTTCTAACGTGGTCTGTGTTTGATCTTCGTCTTCGAGGCTGAGGATAAACTGGCTTTCACAGTTCAGATTCTGGAGGAGGTGGCTGCCCTGTTTGAGGAGGATCACAGCTCTGCATCATGGGAGGACAGCACAGTGAGGAACTTTCTCAATATTGTCAACAAACAGGCTGAAGAGCTTCACTCCTGTGTAAGTTCACTTTCAGTTAGGTTTTTATTACATTCGAATATGATACTTTACATGACATGACATATTCTTAATTGTCGTTTTGCTTGTAATTAAATTAGATTGGGAGCCACGGTCACAAGAAGAAAACCACAAAGCTGCACATGTACTTTAAGAGACTCTCACATCATATCCTAAAGGAAATGGTAAGATCACATCATTCCCATTAATTTGGGGTTTAGATCTTCCTTAAGATAAATAGATGGAATAACTTGTTTCAATAACAATAAGAATACTAATATCGATATTTCTGTAGGGTCACAGTGCTGAAGCCTGGGAGGTGATCAGGCAAGAAACCAAAGCCCATCTAATGAGAGCAGAACAGCTTGCTTCATCTTTGCACACTGCCCACTAAAACCTGTCTGTTGTCATGTCTGTGATGATGGCTGTGTTAATTTAATTGCTTGTCTATTTATTTAATTTATTTATTTATGTACTTGGTTGTTTGTATATTTATTTTTGTTTTGATTGTTTTTCTATGCTGATCAATATTTTGGAAAAAATTTTATCTTGATAATGAGCAAAATGAACATTTTGTAAAATATTTTTTTACTAAATAAAAGATTTTATCTTCTTACAAAGTGAATTTATTGTTTGTATTACGTTTTTATTATCAAAATGGGTAACTTGTGAGTTCCTTTAACCAGATTTTGATTGCAATTAGAAGATGATCATTTAGCCTGGAGAAATAGTTTGAATCCTAGGTTTCTCTTCAGCACTGTAGCTAGGCTGACAAAAAGTCACAGCACTGTTGAGCCAACCATCCCTTTAACATTAACAGGTAATGACTTCATGAACTTCTTCGCAAATAAAATTTTAATCATTAGAGAAAAAATAACCAATAATCGTCTCACAGATGTAATATAATCTACAGCTACTTTAAATACCATTGATATTCATTTAGACTCTTTTCCTCCAATCGATCTTTCTGAGTTAACTTCAATAATTACTTCCTCTAAACCATCAATGTGTCTTTTAGACCCCATTCCTACAAAACTGCTCAAAGAAGTCCTGCCATTAATTAATTCTTCAATCTTAAATCTGATCAACCTATCTCTAATAATTAGCTATGTACCACAGGCCTTCAAGCTGGCTGTAGTTAAGCCTTTACTTAAAAAGCCACCTCTAGACCCAGCAGTCTTAGCTAATTATAGGCCAATCTCCAACTGTGCATGTAAATGGAGAGTCCTCTTCACACACTAAGGTCAACTATGGAGTTCCACAGGGTTCAGTGCTAGGACCAATTCTGTTTACATTATACATGCTTCTCTTAGGCAGTATCATTAGAAGACATAGTATACATTCTCATTGCTTTGCAGATGACACGCAGCTCTATCTATCTATGAAGCCAGGTAACACACACCAATTAGTTAAACTGCAGGAATGTCTTAAAGACATAAAGACCTGGATGGCCACTAACTTTCTGCTTCTTAATTCAGATCAAACTGAGGTTATTGTACTCGGCCCTAAAAATCTTAGAAATATGGTATCTAACCAGATTCTTACTCTGGATGGCATTACCTTGGCCTCCAGTAACACTGTGAGGAACCTTGGAGTCATTTTTGACCAAGACATGTCCTTCAGTGCACATATTAAACAAATATGTAAGACTGCTTTCTTCCATTTGCGCAACATCTCTGAAATTAGAAATATCCTGTCTCAGAGTGATGCTGAAAAACTAGTTCATGCATTTATTACTTCCAGGCTGGACTACTGTAATTCTTTATTATCAGGATGTCCTAAAAACTCCCTGAAAAGCCTTCAGTTAATCCAAAATGCTGCAGCAAGAGTCCTGACAGGGACTAGAAAGAGAGAGCATATTTCTCCTGTATTGGCTTCCCTTCATTGGTTTCCTGTTAAATCCAGAATTGAATTCAAAATCCTGCCCCTCACACACAAGGTCTTGAATAATCAGGCCCCATCTTATGTTAATGACCTTGTAGTACCATATCACCCTATTAGAGCACTTCGCTCTCGCACTGCAGGCTTACTTGTTGTTCCTAGAGTATTTAAAAGTAGAATGGGAGGGAGAGCCTTCAGTTTTCAGGCCCCTCCTCTGTGGAACCAGCTTCCAGTTTAGATTCGGGAGACAGACACTATCTCTACTTTTAAGATTAGGTTTAAAACTTTCCTTTTTGCTAAAGCATATAGTTAGGGCTGGACCAGGTGACCCTGAATCCTCCCTTAGTTATGCTGCAATAGACGTAGGCTGCCGAGTTTTTCCTTTCCAGTCAATTCAATTCAATTCAATTCAATTCAATTTTATTTATATAGCACCAAGTCACAACTACAGTCGCCTCAAGGCGCTTTATATTGTACAGTAGATAGCACAATAATAAATACAGAGAAAAACCCAACAATCATATGACCCCCTATGAGCAAGCACTTTGGCAACAGTGGGAAGGAAAAACTCCCTTTTAACAGGAAGAAACCTCTGGCAGAACCAGGCTCAGGGAGGGGCGGCCATCTGCTGCGACCGGTTGGGGTGAGAGAAGGAAAACAGGATCATCTCTCTCACTCATTGTGTTAATAGACCTCTCTGCATTGAATCGTACCTACTATTAATCTCTGTCTCTCTTCCACAGCATGTCTTTATCCTGTTTTCCTTCTCTCACCCCTCCCTGAGCCTGGTTCTACCAGAGGTTTCTTCCTGTTAAAAGGGAGTTTTTCCTTCCCAATGTTGCCAAAGTGCTTGCTCATAGGGGGTCATATGATTGTTGGGTTTTTCTCTGTATCTATTATTGTAGGATCTACTGTACAATATAAAGCGCCATGAGGCGACTGTTGTTGTGATTTGGCGCTATATAAATAAAATTGAATTGAACTGAATTGAATGAGGCACCAGGTGAGATCCAGGACACGCTGGAGGGATCATAGCTCTCAGCTGACCTGGGAGTGCCTTGATGTTCAGGGAGAGTTGGCCGGGTAGAGGGAGGTCTGGCCTTCTCTGCTTAGACTGCTGCCCAGCGACTCGGCGCCGGATAAGCGGAAGAAGATGGATGGCTAGACAGTGTAGAAAGAAAAAATGTAAGATATATTCAAGAAAGCTGGAGAACTACTCACCACTTTAAAAACCAATAGAAAGTCTTTAAAGTAGTCTTGGTGCTCATACTCACTCCATATGAGGTATCAGTACTTCTGCTTTCTATGTTATAAGAGCTTTTGTGAAGAATCAAACCAGTCTTTCTATATAAATCTGGACAATGTTTCTAATGTTTGATTGTACTCATTAAAAATGAATGCTTAACCCCTATTCTTGATATTTCAGGAAAAGTCAACATATTTCAGTTTGTGAGATAAGAAAATATTTATTGACTATAGCATATAAAATAAGATGAAATATGTCTAGTTTATGAAAAAGTTACAGAAATCAAATAAATAAATAAATAAATACAAATAATAGTATAAATATTAGGAATACAATAAATAAATTAAACAAATTAAGAAATACAAATAAATCTTTTAAAAATGTATCCGACAGACAAGTTTTAGTGGGCAGTTCCCAGAGATGTAACCAGGATTGCGCATTGTCTCAGATGATCTTGTGTTATGTTCCTGATCTCCTCCCAGGCTTCAGCACTGTAACCCTACAGACACAACAATATTATCATTATTAAAATACCAGAGGTGTAATATATGTCATATCGAAATATAGGTTCAGTAAAAACAATGCAGACTTACATTTTCCTTTAGGGTTTCATTTGAGAGCCTCTTGAAATGCGTCAGCTGTGTCGTATTGCTGTGGCTTCCAACCTAAATAAACCACAAGGAAAGAACAAAATATATTTGAATACATCATTCACCGCTTTAACTTATTCACATTTGTCAGAGACTGATATATAATATATATATAATAGAGACTGAATTCATTGTAAAATTAAAAAATGTCATATCAGTGTTCATTGTAATGAAAGTGAGCTTACACAGCACTGAAGCTCTTCAGCCATTTTGTTGACTATATTGAGAAAGTTCTCCACTGTGTTCTCCTCCCATGGTGCAGAGCTGCGATCCTTCTCAAACAGGTCAAACAGCTCCTTCAGAATCTGAACTATGAAAGCCAGTTTATCCTCATCCTGGAAGAAGAAGAAGAAGAAGAAGAAGAAGAAGAAGAAGAAGAAGAAGAAGAAGAAGAAGAAGAAGACGAAGACGAAGAAGAAGAAGAGATCACTATGGGAATACTTGTTCAAAACTTCGAGATGGATGGCTAAATAGTCAAAGAACAAGAATCCACACAGCTATGAAAAATTTCCAGAGACCGGAAATCTTTGTTTGCACAGGAACAAATGTTTGAAAATAAGATTGTTGTGTTTTGTCCTTGAATTATACATTTTTATGCACAGGAGTTATGACAGAGTCATGATAAGAGACAACTCCCTTGGCTCTGTGGGAGAGAATCCCTACGAACCTTTAATAGCTGAACAGTCTATATATAGGTAAAGACAAACTTTTGTAGATTTGCCAACACAACACTTTCAATTCATTCGTTACAAAAAAAGAAACAACTTTATGTAAAAAGTTGGGGATGACTTACTGTTGCGTTGAACTTCTGGTGATACAGTTGATTAGGGAACGTCACGTTGTGCTCAATTTCAGCATCCTTAGCTGTGTTAGTAATCTGCATCACACACAAAACACACACACACATCACATGCATGGAACTAATCAAACTATTTAAATCAATACCATACTAAACATTATGCAAAGAAGTGCACTCACCATCATATCAAGTAGACCTAAAGCTTTTGTGTTGTATAAACTGAAATGATGTTTTACAATCCATTTGCAACTTAGCAAAGAGCCCGTACTGTACATGCCGAGAAACAGGCAAGCGATGAAAATCCTGCTGATCATTGTTGAAAAATTTAGAAGTTTCCTTAGTGTGAAGCAAATTCTCAGGTCTCCTGGCGTTCTGATGGAGCAAACCTACAGCGCTTCATTTATAGCAGAGTGCAAGAATTTCATTTTCTAATTAACTAGAAAGTAGAAACAAATTATGTCGTCAATTTCAGTTTGTATTTGTGTTTTAAGGGGATAATTGTGTCGTATTAACCCTGGAGAACCCATGGGGTCAAATTTGACCCCATGGTTTCCCTAGAAAACCAATGGGGTCGGATCTGACCCCATGGGTTCTCCAGGGTTAAGACAGGATTCCATAAAAATAGGGAAATGTTCGAGATTAACTTTCAGGTGATTTTAAGCAAACGTAGATTAATGGTCGTTTAATAAAAATGTAATTTAATTACGTCATGTAAAAGTATATTTATCTAAATTTTTTCTTACATTATTTATTACGTCGAACAGTTGTCATCACTCATGATGAAATACAACGAAAGCGGATGTGTGCCAAACGTCACTGACGCTCCTTACGCAAGTTTGCTTTCATTTTGAAGTAGGGCTGATTACAGAAGAGAAGAAAGGAGTATAGGGTGATTAAAGTTTATTTTTTTTCAGGTTGTGAAACAAATAAAAGTCAAATATACTGGTCATATATTTTTTCAATGATGGCATTATGCGGTGGAGTAGTGTATAGGTTTTTAAGTTGCAGAGTGTGTTATGAAAAGTCTTTAGCAGGGCAGGAGCTGTGAACGGAGAACAGACAGTCCTGTGGCGTCTACAACAATATGTAAAAGAGCACTAAGGTGTTAAATAAAATGTCACATGAGACCTATCAAACCAAAGGTGCGAGCAAATAGACTGCAAACCGTCACACCCAGTTTAGAGACACTGCAATCAATTTACCACTGGGCACACACTGCAAACAATTCGGGTCTCAGCACAGCTGGGAATCAGCGATATGCATGACCTGCAGTCCGGATTTATAAAAGGGTAGTGTCACAAACAAATAAACGAAAAAACAAAAAAGAGAGAAAGAGAGGTTAGTCCGCCCTTCATTCATAACAGTCTTTACGGCTGGACGGACTAACCAAAGCAAAATTACAAATCAACCAAAAGAACAACTAAAAAAGAACTGCAGAGGCATCACAACAACAGAATATTGATCGATTTTCCCGTACGCAGTCGATCTAGAGCTTGAACGCTATTAAAACTTGTCGTCACACGAACAACATACCCACTCGCACCAGAGTGAGTTAATTGTCTCTGGAACTTCCCACAGAAGAGCGCTGACCTCACCTCACACACCTACTAATTTTTCAAAGTTCCGCCCCAAGCAATCAAATTCCATAGATTTTTAAAAGAGTTTGATTTTTCTTAGGCCCTTATTCAAGTTATGTGTCTTGTTTATGGAACCTCACTTTTAGAGATTTTATGATCCCCCTTGTTTCCTTTATTTCTGTTCCTTTTTTTCATTCTTTTTTTTTTGTATTGGTTATTCATCTTTTATATTATTATTATTATGTAGATGTGTGTGTATAAATGTGTATGTATGCATATGTATATGCATGTATATATATATACGTATGTATGTATGTGTATGTGTATATATGTATGTATGTATGTTTACTTTCAGTTATTGTCGATTTCATTGTGGTGTACCAACTGCACTGTGGCAATGATGTGTATTCCTCTGATTGGGAGAAAAGAAAAAGGAGGTGTGATTCTGTTCTGAATGATTCAATATGTCGCTTGTCTCTTTGAGATTGTCATTGTTATATACATATATATATATATATATATATGTGTGTGTGTGTGTGTGTGTGTGTGTGTGTGTGTGTGTGTGTGTGTGTGTGTGTGTGTGTGTGTGTATATATATTTATATATATATAGATAGATAGATAGATAGATAGATAGATAGATAGATAGATAGATAGATAGATAGATAGATAGATAGATATTGGTCGCCAGTGAAACTGAAATCTCGCCAGAGGATTGAAAATGTTTAGATTGTGAAATGCAAACATGAGCCCTGTTTGATATTTAATGTGGCAGTAACTCCTGCCACATTAAATCATTATAAAAAAATTAGCTAAAAGCACCTAGAACAGTTACGACCAATCTCACATACCCCATGCAAGAACTCTGTCTTGAGCAATTTTATTTTACTTCTCCCCATTTGATTGTGTTTTACTTTGTTTTCTACCTATTGAGCTCTTTTATTCCGTTTTACCTTTTTCTGTTTATTTGAGCTCTTTTCTTTTCTTTTTTTAAAATAAATTTAATGTTATTGAGTTATTTTGGTTTTCCCAAACCCTATTCAGTCTAAAGTATTTGATAATCTAAAGGAGAAACGACCTTAAAATGAGCAAATGCACATCAAAGTTCGCTTTGTTTGTTTCTTTCTTTTGTAAAAGTTAAAAAGCTAATAGCTATAATTTTGTCTAATTTTGTCTAATTTAGTTAGACAAAATACGAAATGGGGAGATACGGCTCAGGTTCACAATTCATGAACAATATTTAATTTTAAGTAACGGGCCAGGCAAGTGACACAAACCATGTCGTAAAATATCCTTTGGTATCACATGTACCATATGGATGTAGAGAAGAAGGACATATAGAGAGTTGGCGTGACAGAAGTTCGTTATATGTCCAATAAACTGTGATGTTTGACATTAGTATGAAACGTTGGGGCTATTTTAAAGGGAGTTTATAACATTGCTCCTTTTTTTAATTTCTTTTAAAGAATTTAACAGCAATTAGGTAAACGTTTATCTGTCGACATCACTTTTACTTCGTTAGTATTTTATAAAAAAAAAAAAATTGGAGGCAAAAATGTACAATTACGGGTCAAATATGTGGAATTTCAAATGCATGAACGGTGTGTACAAAAACATATCGGTGCTGTGTCGTCAGACCAAGGAAAATGAAAGCGGCTGCAACGTGGATGAAGAATGAGCGCAGGTACGAATGAGCAGGAGTATTTGCCTTGGTGCATTGCATCGTTGCATCATTTCATGTGGCCTGCATTTAGCTTTTTTAGCAGTTTCTTCATTATTAAACAGCTTGCACTTCTGCTGTACTTGTAAATCAGTTGTGATGTATTTGTGTTAGCCTCATGTAACCAATAGTGGTGGGCAAACCAGGAGTTTTCATCAGCGATAACAACTCAGCTCCGATTCTGAATGAGTCTGAAATAACAATAATAAAAACAGACCCCCTAACCAAAACAATAAAAGAAAAGAAATCCAGCACCTGTAGTAGTTGCAGTGACGTTATTGTTAACCAATATCTGACCTCTGATTTGATCAGTTTTGCTCCTGTTTTGTTGCGTCACCTGTTACAGCGAATAAAGACGGATTAAACTTCTGTCCCACGAGTCGTGCTCTGCTTGCCACACACCGTTTCTTGACAATAATAGATGTAAATGTCAAAGCAGCATTAATATCCCAGTAACACGTTAACTGTTTAGTATCAAAAGGTAAACCTATACACGTTGTGGTTACAAATAAAATCATCAGTCGTGAGTTGTGTTTGTCGTCATGTTTCTTAGGTGTTCAGATGGATGTGTATCTCCAGGAATCCTCATAATGATGTCAAGTAATTTTTAACACTTATAAATTATGATATCTTATCTTCTTTAAGAAATTTAAATCCCACGTGTCCGACATTACAGCCTGTTGTACGCTGAGGTGAAATCCGCCGCTCACCTGCGGGTTTCCCAGGTATATAGAAAATGAAATGTGTTGCTCTGCTATAAATGCGGCGCTGCAGGTCTGCTCCATCAGAACACCGGGAGACATTTGCTTCATACAAAGGAAGTTTAGACCTTTAAAAAATGATGAACAGGATTCTCTTTGCTTGCCTGTTTCTCGCTCTGTCCACTGAAGGCTCCTCGCTTAGCTGCAGATGGATGGATCATAAATTCAGACAGCACAACGAAGAAACTCTGAATCTACTTGATACCATGGTGAGTGTTTTAATGTTTTAATATTAGTTGATTCGTTATTTAAATAGTTTTAGAATTATTTCACTTGAGCATCTGATGACTAAAACATTCAGTGTGTTTCAGGCTAAAAACGCCACCAACACCAGTGAAGTGGAGGTCACCGTGGCCTTCCCTAATCACCTGTACCGCCAGGTGTCCAAATCATCAGTAAGTGAACCTAAGCTTTTGACTGTTTATAGAAAAAAAACACAATTTTCCCTTAGGACAGATTAATTTAGTCTTTTTAATCCACTCTTTCTATTGTTAAAGCATTTCTAACTGGTCTGTGTTTGATCTTCTTCTTCGAGGCTGAGGATAAACTGGCTTTCACAGTTCAGATTCTGGAGGAGGTGGCTGCCCTGTTTGAGGAGGATCACAGCTCTGCATCATGGGAGGACAGCACAGTGAGGAACTTTCTCAATATTGTCAACAAACAGGCTGAAGAGCTTCACTCCTGTGTAAGTTCACTTTCAGTTAGGTTTTTATTACATTCGAATATGATACTTTACATGACATGACATATTCTTAATTGTCATTTTGCTTGTAATTAAATTAGATTGGGAGCCACGGTCACAAGAAGAAAACCACAAAGCTGCACATGTACTTTAAGAGACTCTCACATCATATCCTAAAGGAAATGGTAAGATCACATCATTCCCATTAATTTGGGGTTTAGATCTTCCTTAAGATAAATAGATGGAATAACTTGTTTCAATAACAATAAGAATACTAATATCGATATTTCTGTAGGGTCACAGTGCTGAAGCCTGGGAGGTGATCAGGCAAGAAACCAAAGCCCATCTAATGAGAGCAGAACAGCTGGCTTCATCTTTGCACACTGCCCACTAAAACCTGTCTGTTGTCATGTCTGTGATGATGGCTGTGTTAATTTAATTGCTTGTCTATTTATTTAATTTATTTATTTATGTACTTGGTTGTTTGTATATTTATTTTTGTTTTGATTGTTTTTCTATGCTGATCAATATTTTGGAAAAATTTTTATCTTGATAATGAGCAAAATGAACATTTTGTAAAATATTTTTTTACTAAATAAAAGATTTTATCTTCTTACAAAGTGAATTTATTGTTTGTATTACGTTTTTATTATCAAAATGGGTAACTTGTGAGTTCCTTTAACCAGATTTTGATTGCAATTAGAAGATGATCATTTAGCCTGGAGAAATAGTTTGAATCCTAGGTTTCTCTTCAGCACTGTAGCTAGGCTGACAAAAAGTCACAGCACTGTTGAGCCAACCATCCCTTTAACATTAACAGGTAATGACTTCATGAACTTCTTCGCAAATAAAATTTTAATCATTAGAGAAAAAATAACCAATAATCGTCTCACAGATGTAATATAATCTACAGCTACTTTAAATACCATTGATATTCATTTAGACTCTTTTCCTCCAATCGATCTTTCTGAGTTAACTTCAATAATTACTTCCTCTAAACCATCAATGTGTCTTTTAGACCCCATTCCTACAAAACTGCTCAAAGAAGTCCTGCCATTAATTAATTCTTCAATCTTAAATCTGATCAACCTATCTCTAATAATTAGCTATGTACCACAGGCCTTCAAGCTGGCTGTAGTTAAGCCTTTACTTAAAAAGCCATCTCTAGACCCAGCAGTCTTAGCTAATTATAGGCCAATCTCCAACTGTGCATGTAAATGAAGAGTCCTCTTCACACACTAAGGTCAACTATGGAGTTCCACAGGGTTCAGTGCTAGGACCAATTCTGTTTACATTATACATGCTTCTCTTAGGCAGTATCATTAGAAGACATAGTATACATTCTCATTGCTTTGCAGATGATACGCAGCTCTATCTATCTATGAAGCCAGGTAACACACACCAATTAGTTAAACTGCAGGAATGTCTTGAAGACATAAAGACCTGGATGGCCGCTAACTTTCTGCTTCTTAATTCAGATAAAAGTGAGGTTATTGTACTCGGCCCTAAAAATCTTAGAAATATGGTATCTAACCAGATTCTTACTCTGGATGGCATTACCTTGGCCTCCAGTAACACTGTGAGGAACCTTGGAGTCATTTTTGACCAGGATATGTCCTTCAGTGCACATATTAAACAAATATGTAAGACTGCTTTCTTCCATTTGCGCAACATCTCTGAAATTAGAAATATCCTGTCTCAGAGTGACGCTGAAAAACTAGTTCATGCATTTATTACTTCCAGGCTGGACTACTGTAATTCATTATTATCAGGAAGTCCTAAAAACTCCCTGAAAAGCCTTCAGTTAATCCAAAATGCTGCAGCAAGAGTACTGACAGGGACTAGAAAGAGAGAGCATATTTCTCCTGTATTGGCTTCCCTTCATTGGTTTCCTGTTAAATCCAGAATTGAATTCAAAATCCTGCCCCTCACACACAAGGTCTTGAATAATCAGGCCCCATCTTATGTTAATGACCTTGTAGTACCATATAACCCTATTAGAGCACTTCGCTCTCGCACTGCAGGCTTACTTGTTGTTCCTAGAGTATTTAAAAGTAGAATGGGAGGGAGAGCCTTCAGTTTTCAGGCCCCTCCTCTGTGGAACCAGCTTCCAGTTTAGATTCGGGAGACAGACACTATCTCTACTTTTAAGATTTAAAACTTTCCTTTTTGCTAACGCATATAGTTAGGGCTGGACCAGGTGACCCTGAATCCTCCCTTAGTTATGCTGCAATAGACGTAGGCTGCCGAGTTTTTCCTTTCCAGTCAATTCAATTCAATTCAATTTTATTTATATAGCACCAAGTCACAACAAAAGTCGCCTCAAGGCGCTTTATATTGTACAGTAGCTAGCACAATAATAAATACAGAGAAAAACCCAACAATCATATGACCCCCTATGAGCAAGCACTTTGGCGACAGTGGGAAGGAAAAACTCCCTTTTAACAGGAAGAAACCTCCGGCAGAATCAGGCTCAGGGAGGGGCGGCCATCTGCTGTGACCGGTTGGGGTGAGAGAAGGAAAACAGGATCACCTCTCTCACTCATTGTGTTAATAGACCTCTCTGCATTGAATCGTACCTACTATTAATCTCTGTCTCTCTTCCACAGCATGTCTTTATCCTGGTTTCCTTCTCTCACCCCTCCCTGAGCCTGGTTCTACCAGAGGTTTCTTCCTGTTAAAAGGGAGTTTTTCCTTCCCACTGTTGCCAAAGTGCTTGCTCATAGGGGGTCATATGATTGTTGGGTTTTTCTCTGTATCTATTATTGTAGGATCTACTGTACAATATAAAGCGCCATGAGGCGACTGTTGTTGTGATTTGGCGCTATATAAATAAAATTGAATTGAACTGAATTGAATGAGGCACCAGGTGAGATCCAGGACACGCTGGAGGGATCATAGCTCTCAGCTGACCTGGGAGTGCCTTGATGTTCAGGGAGAGTTGGCCGGGTAGAGGGAGGTCTGGCCTTCTCTGCTTAGACTGCTGCCCAGCGACTCGGCGCCGGATAAGCGGAAGAAGATGGATGGCTAGACAGTGTAGAAAGAAAAAATGTAAGATATATTCAAGAAAGCTGGAGAACTACTCACCACTTTAAAAACCATAGAAAGTCTTTAAAGTAGTCTTGGTGCTCATACTCACTCCATATGAGGTATCAGTACTTCTGCTTTCTATGTTATAAGAGCTTTTGTGAAGAATCAAACCAGTCTTTCTGTATAAATCTGGACAATGTTTCTAATGTTTGATTGTACTCATTAAAAATGAATGCTTAACCCCTATTCTTGATATTTCAGGAAAAGTCAACATATTTCAGTTTGTGAGATAAGAAAATATTTATTGACTATAGCATATAAAATAAGATGAAATATGTCTAGTTTATGAAAAATTTACAGAAATCAAATAAATAAATAAATAAATAAATACAAATAATAGTATAAATATTAGGAATACAATAAATAAATTAAACAAATTAAGAAATACAAATAAATCTTTTAAAAATGTATCCGACAGACAAGTTTTAGTGGGCAGTTCCCAGAGATGTAACCAGGATTGCGCATTGTCTCAGATGATCTTGTGTTATGTTCCTGATCTCCTCCCAGGCTTCAGCACTGTAACCCTACAGACACAACAATATTATCATTATTAAAATACCAGAGGTGTAATATATGTCATATCGAAATATAGGTTCAGTAAAAATAATGCAGACTTACATTTTCCTTTAGGGTTTCATTTGAGAGCCTCTTGAAATGCGTCAGCTGTGTCGTATTGCTGTGGCTTGCAACCTAAATAAACCACAAGGAAAGAACAAAATATATTTGAATACATCATTCACCGCTTTAACTTATTCACATTTGTCAGAGACTGATATATAATATATATATAATAGAGACTGAATTCATTGTAAAATTAAAAAATGTCATATCAGTGTTCATTGTAATGAAAGTGAGCTTACACAGCACTGAAGCTCTTCAGCCATTTTGTTGACTATATTGAGAAAGTTCTCCACTGTGTTCTCCTCCCATGGTGCAGAGCTGCGATCCTTCTCAAAAAGGTCAAACAGCTCCTTCAGAATCTGAACTATGAAAGCCAGTTTATCCTCATCCTGGAAGAAGAAGAAGAAGAAGAAGAAGAAGAAGAAGACGAAGACGAAGAAGAAGAAGAGATCACTATGGGAATACTTGTTCAAAACTTCGAGATGGATGGCTGAATAGTCAAAGAACAAGAATCCACACAGCTATGAAAAATTTTCCAGAGACCGGAAATCTTTGTTTGCACAGGAACAAATGTTTGAAAATAAGATTGATGTGTTTTGTCCTTGAATTATACATTTTTATGCACAGGAGTTATGACAGAGTCATGATAAGAGACAACTCCCTTGGCTCTGTGGGAGAGAATCCCTACGAACCTTTAATAGCTGAACAGTCTATATATAGGTAAAGACAAACTTTTGTAGATTTGCCAACACAACACTTTCAATTCATTCGTTACAAAAAAAGAAACAACTTTATGTAAAAAGTTGGGGATGACTTACTGTTGCGTTGAACTTCTGGTGATACAGTTGATTAGGGAACGTCACGTTGTGCTCAATTTCAGCATCCTTAGCTGTGTTAGTAGTCTGCATCACACACAAAACACACACACACATCACATGCATGGAACTAATCAAACTATTTAAATCAATACCATACTAAACATTATGCAAAGAAGTGCACTCACCATCATATCAAGTAGACCTAAAGCTTTTGTGTTGTATAAACTGAAATGATGTTTTACAATCCATTTGCAACTTAGCAAAGAGCCCGTACTGTACATGCCGAGAAACAGGCAAGCGATGAAAATCCTGCTGATCATTGTTGAAAAATTTAGAAGTTTCCTTAGTGTGAAGCAAATTCTCAGGTCTCCTGGTGTTCTGATGGAGCAAACCTACAGCGCTTCATTTATAGCAGAGTGCAAGAATTTCATTTTCTAATTAACTAGAAAGTAGAAACAAATTATGTCGTCAATTTCAGTTTGTATTTGTGTTTTAAGGGGATAATTGTGTCGTATTAACCCTGGAGAACCCATGGGGTCAAATTTGACCCCATGGTTTCCCTAGAAAACCAATGGGGTCGGATCTGACCCCATTGGTTCTCGAGGGTTAAGACAGTATTCCATAAAAATAGGGAAATGTTCGAGATTAACTTTCAGGTGATTTTAAGCAAACGTAGATTAATGGTCGTTTAATAAAAATGTAATTTAATTACGTCATGTAAAAGTATATTTATCTAAATTTTTTCTTACATTATTTATTACGTCGAACAGTTGTCATCACTCATGATGAAATACAACGAAAGCGGATGTGTGCCAAACGTCACTGACGCTCCTTACGCAAGTTTGCTTTCATTTTGAAGTAGGGCTGATTACAGAAGAGAAGAAAGGAGTATAGGTGATTAAAGTTTATTTTTTTTCAGGTTGTGAAACAAATAAAAGTCAAATATACTGGTCATATATTTTTTCAATGATGGCATTATGCGGTGGAGTAGTGTATAGGTTTTTAAGTTGCAGAGTGTGTTATGAAAAGTCTTTAGCAGGGCAGGAGCTGTGAACGGAGAACAGACAGTCCTGTGGCGTCTACAACAATATGTAAAAGAGCACTAAGGTGTTAAATAAAATGTCACATGAGACCTATCAAACCAAAGGTGTGAGCAAATACACTGCAAACCGTCACACCCAGTTTAGAGACACTGCAATCAATTTACCACTGGGCACGCACTGCAAACAATTCGGGTCTCAGCACAGCTGGGAATCAGCGATATGCATGACCTGCAGTCCGGATTTATAAAAGGGTAGTGTCACAAACAAATAAACGAAAAAACAAAAAAGAGAGAAAGAGAGGTTAGTCCGCCCTTCATTCATAACAGTCTTTACGGCTGGACGGACTAACCAAAGCAAAATTACAAATCAACCAAAAGAACAACTAAAAAAGAACTGCAGAGGCATCACAACAACAGAATATTGATCGATTTTCCCGTACGCAGTCGATCTAGAGCTTGAACTCTATTAAAACTTGTCGTCACACGAACAACATACCCACTCGCACCAGAGTGAGTTAATTGTCTCTGGAACTTCCCACAGAAGAGCGCTGACCTCACCTCACACACCTACTAATTTTTCAAAGTTCCGCCCCAAGCAAGCAAATTCCATAGATTTTTAAAAGAGTTTGATTTTTCTTAGGCCCTTATTCAAGTTATGTGTCTTGTTTATGGAACCTCACTTTTAGAGATTTTATGATCCCCCTTGTTTCCTTTATTTCTGTTCCTTTTTTTCATTCTTTTTTTGTATTAGTTATTCATCTTTTATATTATTATTATTATGTAGATGTGTGTGTATAAATGTGTATGTATGCATATGTATATGCATACGTATGTATGTATGTGTATGTGTATGTATGTATGTATGTTTACTTTCAGTTATTGTCGATTTCATTGTGGTGTACCAACTGCACTGTGGCAATGATGTGTATTCCTCTGATTGGGAGAAAAGAAAAAGGAATTGTGATTCTGTTCTGAATGATTCAATATGTCGCTTGTCTCTTTGAGATTGTCATTGTTATTGTTCTAAATAAAGTTCATTAAAAAAAAAAACTTTTCAAAGTTCCTCAATCACACGGCAGAAGGCAGCAAACTGCCAGGTGACACTTGTTACAAATAGAAACGCTACGCCGCCTATAGGTGTTACTTGTAAACTACAGCTTCCACTTTGTTTTTTGTTTTTGTTTTTTTTACCTCTTCTGTTTAGTGTTAGTTAAGGTATAGCTACTGTTTGCATGTTGATTGTGCTCATTTTTAATGTGTTCTCTTAAATAAAAGAAATAACCCAGAAATCAAAAGATACACACACACACACCTATACATCTCTCTCTCTCTCTCTCTCTCTCTCTCTCTCTATATATATATATATATATACATACACACACACACACACACACACATATATATATATGTGTGTGTGTGTGTGTGTGTGTGTGTGTGTATATATTTATATAGATAGATAGATAGATAGATAGATAGATAGATAGATAGATATTGGTCGCCAGTGAAACTGAAATCTCGCCAGAGGGTTGGAAATGTTTAGATTGTGAAATGCAAACATGAGCCCTGTTTGATATTTAATGTGGCAGTAACTCCTGCCACATTAAATCATTATAAAAAAATTAGCTAAAAGCACCTAGAACAGTTACGACCAATCTCACATACCCCATGCAAGAACTCTGTCTTGAGCAATTTTATTTTACTTCTCCCCATTTGATTGTGTTTTACTTTGTTTTCTACCTATTGAGCTCTTTTATTCCGTTTTACCTTTTTCTGTTTATTTGAGCTCTTTTCTTTTCTTTTCTTTTTTTAAAATAAATTTAATGTTATTGAGTTATTTTGGTTTTCCCAAACCCTATTCAGTCTAAAGTATTTGATAATCTAAAGGAGAAACGACCTTAAAATGATCAAATGCACATCAAAGTTCGCTTTGTTTGTTTCTTTCTTTTGTAAAAGTTAAAAAGCTAATAGCTATAATTTTGTCTAATTTTGTCTAATTTAGTTAGACAAAATACGAAATGGGGAGATACGGCTCAGGTTCACAATTCATGAACAATATTTAATTTTAAGTAACGGGCCAGGCAAGTGACACAAACCATGTCGTAAAATATCCTTTGGTATCACATGTACCATATGGATGTAGAGAAGAAGGACATATAGAGAGTTGGCGTGACAGAAGTTCGTTATATGTCCAATAAACTGTGATGTTTGACATTAGTATGAAACGTTGGGGCTATTTTAAAGGGAGTTTATAACATTGCTCCTTTTTTTAATTTCTTTTAAAGAATTTAACAGCAATTAGGTAAACGTTTATCTGTCGACATCACTTTTACTTCGTTAGTCTTTTATAAAAAAAAAATTGGAGGCAAAAATGTACAATTACGGGTCAAATATGTGGAATTTCAAATGCATGAACGGTGTGTACAAAAACATATCGGTGCTGTGTCGTCAGACCAAGGAAAATGAAAGCGGCTGCAACGTGGATGAAGAATGAGCGCAGGTACGAATGAGCAGGAGTATTTGCCTTGGTGCATTGCATCATTGCATCATTTCATGTGGCCTGCATTTAGCTTTTTTAGCAGTTTCTTCATTATTAAACAGCTTGCACTTCTGCTGTACTTGTAAATCAGTTGTGATGTATTTGTGTTAGCCTCATGTAACCAATAGTGGTGGGCAAACCAGGAGTTTTCATCAGCGGTAACAACTCAGCTCCGATTCTGAATGAGTCTGAAATAACAATAATAAAAACAGACCCCCTAACCAAAACAATAAAAGAAAAGAAATCCAGCACCTGTAGTAGTTGCAGTGACGTTATTGTTAACCAATATCTGACCTCTGATCTGATCAGTTTTGCTCCTGTTTTGTTGCGTCACCTGTTACAGCGAATAAAGACGGATTAAACTTCTGTCCCACGAGTCGTGCTCTGCTTGCCACACACCGTTTCTTGACAATAATAGATGTAAATGTCAAAGCAGCATTAATATCCCAGTAACACGTTAACTGTTTAGTATCAAAAGGTAAACCTATACACGTTGTGGTTACAAATAAAATCATCAGTCGTGAGTTGTGTTTGTCGTCATGTTTCTTAGGTGTTCAAATGGATGTGTATCTCCAGGAATCCTCATAATGATGTCAAGTAATTTTTAACACTTATAAATTATGATATCTTATCTTCTTTAAGAAATTTAAATCCCACGTGTCCGACATTACAGCCTGTTGTACGCTGAGGTGAAATCCGCCGCTCACCTGCGGGTTTCCCAGGTATATAGAAAATGAAATGTGTTGCTCTGCTATAAATGCGGCGCTGCAGGTCTGCTCCATCAGAACACCGGGAGACATTTGCTTCATACAAAGGAAGTTTAGACCTTTAAAAAATGATGAACAGGATTCTCTTTGCTTGCCTGTTTCTCGCTCTGTCCACTGAAGGCTCCTCGCTAAGCTGCAGATGGATGGATCATAAATTCAGACAGCACAACGAAGAAACTCTGAATCTACTTGATACCATGGTGAGTGTTTTAATGTTTTAATATTAGTTGATTCGTTATTTCAATAGTTTTAGAATTATTTCACTTGAGCATCTGATGACTAAAACATTCAATGTGTTTCAGGCTAAAAACGCCACCAACACCAGTGAAGTGGAGGTCACCGTGGCCTTCCCTAATCACCTGTACCGCCAGGTGTCCAAATCATCAGTAAGTGAACCTAAGCTTTTGACTGTTTATAGAAAAAAAACACAATTTTCCCTTAGGACAGATTAATTTAGTCTTTTTAATCCACTCTTTCTATTGTTAAAGCATTTCTAACTGGTCTGTGTTTGATCTTCTTCTTCGAGGCTGAGGATAAACTGGCTTTCACAGTTCAGATTCTGGAGGAGGTGGCTGCCCTGTTTGAGGAGGATCACAGCTCTGCATCATGGGAGGACAGCACAGTGAGGAACTTTCTCAATATTGTCAACAAACAGGCTGAAGAGCTTCACTCCTGTGTAAGTTCACTTTCAGTTAGGTTTTTATTACATTCGAATATGATACTTTACATGACATGACATATTCTTAATTGTCATTTTGCTTGTAATTAAATTAGATTGGGAGCCACGGTCACAAGAAGAAAACCACAAAGCTGCACATGTACTTTAAGAGACTCTCACATCATATCCTAAAGGAAATGGTAAGATCACATCATTCCCATTAATTTGGGGTTTAGATCTTCCTTAAGATAAATAGATGGAATAACTTGTTTCAATAACAATAAGAATACTAATATCGATATTTCTGTAGGGTCACAGTGCTGAAGCCTGGGAGGTGATCAGGCAAGAAACCAAAGCCCATCTAATGAGAGCAGAACAGCTGGCTTCATCTTTGCACACTGCCCACTAAAACCTGTCTGTTGTCATGTCTGTGATGATGGCTGTGTTAATTTAATTGCTTGTCTATTTATTTAATTTATTTATTTATGTACTTGGTTGTTTGTATATTTATTTTTGTTTTGATTGTTTTTCTATGCTGATCAATATTTTGGAAAAAATTTTATCTTGATAATGAGCAAAATTAACATTTTGTAAAATATATTTTTTACTAAATAAAAGATTTTATGTTCTTACAAAGTGAATTTATTGTTTGTATTAAATTTTTATTATCAAAATGGGTAACTTGTGAGTTCCTTTAACCAGATTTTGATTGCAATTAGAAGATGATCATTTAGCCTGGAGAAATAGTTTGTTGCTTTATAAGAAAGCCCTCCGTAAAGCCATCTTATTATTCGTCACTGATTGAATCCTAGGTTTCTCTTCAGCACTGTAGTTAGGCTGACAAAAAGTCACAGCACTGTTGAGCCAACCATCCCTTTAACATTAACAGGTAATGACTTCATGAACTTCTTCGCAAATAAAATTTTAATCATTAGAGAAAAAATAACCAATAATAGATGTAATATAATCTACAGCTACTTTAAATACCATTGATATTCATTTAGACTCTTTTCCTCCAATAGATCTTTCTGAGTTAACTTCAATAATTACTTCCTCCAAACCATCAACGTGTCTTTTAGACCCCATTCCTACAAAACTGCTCAAAGAAGTCCTGCCATTAATTAATTCTTCAATCTTAAATCTGATCAACCTATCTCTAATAATTAGCTATGTACCACAGGCCTTCAAGCTGGCTGTAGTTAAGCCTTTACTTAAAAAGCCATCTCTAGACCCAGCAGTCTTAGCTAATTATAGGCCAATCTCCAACTGTGCATGTAAATGAAGAGTCCTCTTCACACACTAAGGTCAACTATGGAGTTCCACAGGGTTCAGTGCTAGGACCAATTCTGTTTACATTATACATGCTTCTCTTAGGCAGTATCATTAGAAGACATAGTATACATTCTCATTGCTTTGCAGATGATACGCAGCTCTATCTATCTATGAAGCCAGGTAACACACACCAATTAGTTAAACTGCAGGAATGTCTTGAAGACATAAAGACCTGGATGGCCGCTAACTTTCTGCTTCTTAATTCAGATAAAAGTGAGGTTATTGTACTCGGCCCTAAAAATCTTAGAAATATGGTATCTAACCAGATTCTTACTCTGGATGGCATTACCTTGGCCTCCAGTAACACTGTGAGGAACCTTGGAGTCATTTTTGACCAGGACATGTCCTTCAGTGCACATATTAAACAAATACGTAAGACTGCTTTCTTCCATTTCCGCAAGATCTCTACAATTAGAAATATCCTGTCTCAGAGTGACGCTGAAAAACTAGTTCATGCATTTATTACTTCCAGGCTGTATGGTCGCCCCATATATTATATTATATTATATTATATTATATTATATTATATTATATTATATTATATTATATTATATTATATTATATTATATTATATTATATTATATTATATTCATGAATGTATTTATTTATTTTTAATGTCCTAATATAGAATTGAAGAAGTATGTTACCATTTTTCAGTTCTTTTACACATGACTGTGTATTTGTGTAGGCACCATGCTCATGTACTGCATCAGTCTAACTTTTACTTTGTGTTCATTGCACCATGCATTATTCTTCATATGTATTGAGACAGAGGGCGTTTTAAGCACAATCTCAAATATGTCAGTACTGGAGGAGTAATTGTATCATTTATGTCAGTTTTTCATAAAGCACAGTTTGTAAATTAAAAAAAAAGTTTAACAGTTGGTCTGTTTTTTATGATCAACATTGGAAATCATCTTGTTGATGGAAAAATACTGTTATCATTGGCATTTTTTGTAGATATGACAAAAGAACCTGCAAACAAATCATTTTTTCTTTCTTTCTTTGTTGTGACAGGTGCTAGTAACAAAGTGCCAAAATATACCATTTAAAATGGGTTCTCTGAATCTTGGTTCATTCCTTGAGTTTTTTACTTTTTAATGCTGAATGTCTTAAAGGTCAGAGTTAAGTGGCTTAAGAAACAAAACAAAAAATATTTTTTCAAGAACTGGAATAAAAAAGCACACAGTGTACAAAGGGACAGACCTGGCACACCTAAATGTGTAGTGAGGGTGTGCTGGGAATGCTTAGGAGAGGCCCCGGTCCGCAAGATCTTCAACTCACACCTCCGGCAGAGTTTACAACCCAGTGGCAGGAGTTCGGGCAGGCCACGGAAAAAGCCTTTGGGACTACCTCGAAGAGATTCTGCCAAACCATCCGGCAACTCGGGTGAGAAAAGCGATGCTCTAACTGCACTGTGAATAGTGCAGGTGGAGCACTGCTAACTTCAACTGACAACATTTTTGGGCAGTGGAAGGAATACTTCGAGGACCTCCTTAATCCCACTGGCAGAGTCGGGGGATGAAGGGAGCCACTCGTCTATCTCTGAGGGTGAGGTTACTGAGCCAGTTAAACAACTCCTTGGTGGCAGGGCCCCTGGGGTGGATGAGGTTCACCCTGAGTTCCTGAAGGCTCTGGATGTTTTAGGGCTTTTTTGCTTGATATGCATCTACAATGTTGCCTGGAGATCAGGGGTGGTACCTCTGAGGTGGCAGTTAGTCGAACCTTGGACAATGCAGTTTTCGTCCTGATCGTGGAACACTGGACCAGCTCTTTATCCTCTTGAGGATACTTGATGGTGCATGGGAGTTTGTCCAACCAGTCTACATGGGCTTTGTGGACCTGGAGAAGGCACTCGACCATGTCCCTCAGAGTGTCTTGTGGAAGGTGCTTCAGGAGTATGGGCTGTTTGGCCCATTGCGATGGGCCATTCAATTCTCATACAACCATTTCAGGAGCTTGGTCCGCATAGCCGGCAATAAGTCGGACTGGTTTCCGGTGGGTGATGGATTCCAGCAGGGCTGCCCTTGTCACCGATTCTGTTCATAATTTTTATTTAGAGAATTTCTAGGTGTAGCCAAGTGGCAGAAGGCTTTTACTTAGGTATTCTCCGAATCTCAGCTCTGCATTTTGTATATGATGTGTTTGTATTGCCTTCATTGGCTGATGACCTCCAGCTCTCACTGGAATGGTGCACAGCCAAATGTAAAGAAGTGAATGAGAATCAGCACCTCCAAATCTAAGGCCATGGTGCTCAGCCAGAAAAGGGTGGACTGTCCACTCGGGATTAGAGATGAGTGTCTGCCCCGAGTGGAGGAGTTTAAGTATCTTGGGGTCCTGTTCACGAGTGATGGGAGAAGGGAGCAGGAGATTGACAGACAGATCAGTGCTGCGGCTGCTGTACCTGTCCATCAGGGTGAAGAGAGAGCCGAGTGTAAAAGCAAAGCTCTCAATTTACTGGTCGTACTTTATAAACCAAAAGAAACCAAACCAAAGAAAGTCTTTAAAGTAGTCTTGGTGCTCATGCTCACTCCACATGAGGTATCAGTACTTCAACTTTCTATGTTATAAGAGCTTTTGTGAAGAATCAAACCAGTCTTTCTATATAAATCTGGACAATGTTTCTAATGTTTGATTGTACTCATTAAAAATAAGTGCATAACCCTTATTCTTGATATTTCAGGAATAGAAAAGTCAACATATTTCAATTTGTGAGAAAAGAAAATATTTATTGACTTTAACATATAAAATAACATGAAATAGTTTATTTTAATGAAAATTTACAAAACAAATAAATAAATAAATAAATAATACACAAATACTAAAAATAAATAATAGTGTAAATATCATAAATACAATAAATAAATTAAACCAACTAAGATATAATTTAACAATAAATTAACAAATACATTTTTTAAAAAATGTATCCGAGAGACAAGTTTTAGTGGGCAGTTCCCAGAGATATAACCAGGAATTCACTTTGTCTCAGATGATCTTGTGTTATGTTCCTGATCTCCTCCCAGGCTTTAGCACTGTAACCCTACAAACAAAACAATATTATCATTATTAAAATACCAGAGGTGAAATATCTGTCATATCTAAATACAGGCTCAGTAAAATAATGCAGGCTTACATTTTTCTTTAGGATTTCATTTAAGAGTCTCTTGAAATACATTTCTGTCCTAAAAGACAGCTGTTGCCCCTTCTGTGTCGTGTAACTGTGGCTTCCAATCTAAATAAATCAAGAGAAATAAAACAAAAATATATTTAAATAAATCATTCACCACTTTAACTTATTCACAGTTGTCAGGTATTTTACATAATAGAGACTGAATTCATTGTAAAATTACAAAAACGAATGAAAGTGAACTTACACAGGAGTGAAGCTCTTCAGCCTGTTTGTTCACAATATTGAGAAAGTTATCCACTGTGTTCTCCTCCCATGATGCAGAGCTGTGATCCTCCTCAAACAGGGCAAACAGCTCCTCCAGAATCTGAACTGTGAAAGCCAGTTTATCCTCAGCCTGGAAGAAGAAGAAGAAGAAGAAGAAGAAGAAGAAGAAGAAGAAGAAGAAGAAGAAGAAGAGATTACTATAGGAATACTTCTGTGACACTTGAAGATGGATGGCTTAGAAAGTCAAAGAACAAGAATCCACACAGCAATGAAATTTTCCCAGATGTATCTTAGTTTGCACAGGAATAAATGGTTGAAAATGAGTTCTTTGTATTTCGTCCTTGAATTATGCACAGGAGTTATGACAGAGTCGTGATAAGAAACAACTCTCTTGGCTCTGTGGGAGAGAATCCCTACAACCCTTGGTAAAGACAAACTTTTGTAGATTTGCCATTATGACACTTTCAGTTCTTCCATTAAAAAAAGAAACAACTTTATGTAAAAAGTTAGGGATGACTTACTGTTACTTTGGACGTCTGGTGATACAGTCGATTAGGGAAAGCCACGTTGTGCTCAATTTCAGCATCCTTAGTGGTGTTAGTAATCTGCATCACACACAAAACGCACACACATCACATGCATGGAACTAATCAAACTATTTAAATCAATACCACATTAAACATTATGCAAAGAAGTGCACTCACCATCATATCAAGGAAATCTAAAGCATTTTTGTTGTGCAGACTGAATTGACTCATTATGTCGCCTGGATTTTTTACAATCCATTTGCAACTTAGCGAGGAGCCCGTACTGTACATCCCGAGAAACAGGCTAGCGAAGAAAATCCTGCTGATCATTTTTGAAAAATGTAGAAATTTCCTTAGTGTGAAGCAAACTCTCATGTGTCCTGGTGTTCTGATGGAGCAAACCTCCAGCGCTTCATTTATAGCAGAGCCCAAGGACACACCTATTTCATTTTCTAATCAGCTGGAAAATCCTCACAGGCACACGTCTCAAAAGTAAAAACATAGCAGATTTATGTCATCGTTTTCAGTTTTAATATCTGTTCTTTGGGATAATTGTGTATAAAAATTGGTTATGATATAAAAAAAAGACTGAGGCAGCAGCACCATGAGATGACGTCAAGTTACCACATTAAAGCATAAAAACAAAAATCTCCTCCTCTAACTATGTCCATCTCTTAATGCTTGAGATTAACATGAAACCTTTAGGCGATTTTTGTAAACGTAGAACAATAGTCGTTTAATTAGTTTAATTAGTTCAGTTAATTTAAAGGTAATTTAATTACCGCCAAGTAAAAGTTTATTTATCTGTTTTTACTTCTTGATTTTAATCTTGGAAAATTGAGGATAGGAGATTTACAGCAATGTTTTTCAGGGAGTCTTTACCTTCTTGGCAGTTTGCAAGACATTAAGGTAGGTAATTAAAAATAAAATAAAATAATGTTAAAAAAAAAAAGATCAAACAGCCAGTTAAAATCTTTAAATTGGTGAACACAAATGCATTGACGGTTTGGACACACACACATCAGTGCTGTGTCTGTAGACACAAAGGAAAATGAAAGTACGAAACTTCCTTATGCACGTTTGCTTTCATTTTCAAGTACGGCTGATTACAGAGGATAAGAAAGGAGTACAGAGTGATTGAAGTTTATGTTTTTTGAGTTTCTGAAACCAATAAAAAGCCAAATATACTGGCAATATATTGTTTCGGTGGTGAGGCTATGCGGTGGAGTAGTTTATAAGTTGCAGAGTGTGTTATGAAAAGTCTTTAGCAGAGCAGGAGCTGAGAACGGAGAACAGAAAGTTCTCTTGCGTCAACAACAATAGAACCACTATGTCGTCTTTAAGTGTTACTCGTAAACTACAGCTTCCACTTTGGTATTTTTTTTGTTTTTGTTTTTTTGTTTTTTATTACCGCTTCTGTTTACCTTTAGTTAAGGTTAGTAGTTAACCTACTGTCTGCATGTTGATTTTGCTCGTTTTTAATGTGTTGTCTTAAATAAAAAATAACCCGGAAACCATAAGACACAACAAAAAAATATGTCGACAGTAAAAATGAAATCTCGCCAGAGGATTGGAAATCAACTTGAGTTGGAGCTCATGTTCAGATGGTGAAATGCAAACACGCTCTATGTAACTCCTGCCACATTAAATCCTTATAAAAATAAGCTAAAAGCATGTATAACAGATAAAACAATGTTATTCTATTTACTTTTTTCTATTTAATTGAGCTGTTTTCTTTCTTTTATATTTGTTATTTTCATGTTATTAAGCTATTTGGGTTTAACCCTGTTCAAATACCATGATAGAATGGTTTATCTTCTGGGTGATAAACCATTTTATCATCCATAAGGGCAAAATAGCCATTTTTGTCTTTTGTTTTTTGTTTTAATGTAAAAGTCATAAAGCTGATAGCTATAATTTGTCACTTCTAAGTCAGATTAAATAACATAGAAGGTCACATTTACAATTCATGAAGAATAATTTTAATGTCAGTGGCAGGGTAGGCATGCAAGTGACGCAAATAATGTCAATAAATTATGGTTGTTGTTTTTTTGTTTTTTTGTTTTTGTCATGTAGACTGAGGAATAAGTTCAGGCAAGAGTTTCCATTGGCTGTGATGCTCGCAGATGACATTGCGATCTGTAGTGAGAGTAGGGAGCAGGTGGAAAAGGACCTAGAGGTACGAGCCATGAGGGAAGGTTTACAAGACAGGAAAGAGACCTGCTATGATTTATGGTTTGGAGGTGGTGACATCGACAAAAAGACAGAAGATTGAGCTGGAGATGTTAAGGTTTTCTGTGCAAATAATCAGACTGGAAATGAGCATGTCAGAGACAAAGCTCAGGTCAAGCACATTAGAGATAAAGTTAGAGATATAGGGCTGAGATGGTTTGGACATGTGCAGACAAGAGATACTGCATATACTGGGCAGAGGATGTTGAAGATGGAGCTCCGTGGAAAAGGGGAAGACCACGGAGGACGTTCTTGGATGTAGCGAAGAAGGACATGCAGAGGGTTGATGTGTCAGAAGAGGATGCTTAAGATAGGGTGAGATAGATGGTCCACTGTGTCCTTGAAGAGGATGAGGAGGAGAATGAGAAGAAGATCAAGAAAATCATAAAGAAACTCAAGAAGAAGAAAAAGATCGACAAGAAGAGAATCCATGAGAACAAGCCCAGTTTCACAGCATTTGTGATGGAGCCTGAACGCATCACTAGTCTGAGTTCCCATGATGCACTTCGTCTTCAGTTGGATGGTGACAGTCGAGCGTCTAAAGTCGAGCTAACTTCTGCTCTATTTTTAGGCGTTTTGGAAGCGATGGAGAGTGACTGCACGGATTTTTGTGCCTCTAACGTGCAGCTCACGTGTTTACGTTAATTTAAGGAGGACACGCGCTTGTTTTTCGACCTGTTAGCCAGGCTGTTTGTTTCGGTAAGCAAAACTTAGCTAGTAAAAGCCGCCGACAACGTCTGATTTTAATATTATTACATAGCTGATAGACATTTCGTTATGTACACAGCTTTTTTATTTTATTTGTTTAATTTACAGTGTTTCGGTCGTACATTTCTGTCATTAATGCACACACGCCCAGTGCTCGTCACTGCAAAGCGTCTGCAGAGAAAACAAATGCTTCTAAATGTCGCTTTGGGTGTTTAAAACGAAACTATTAACCAGCCACTGTTTGGTAAACAGTACTTTGTTTGCTGACAGCCCAGCACTTGATGTATTTAACGCAATCTTATTTGGATGTGATGATGTCAGGGTGGTTGGATTACATGCTGATTAGTTCTCAGAGTGCCTCTCAGTTTTTATTGGGGAAGTAAGAAGCTGCTTCCCTGCAGACGTCCTCTTTAATCTGTGCTTCACATGACTCAGAGGGCTACTCACAGAAAGCATGAAATGGCAGATAATGTCACAGAGCACAGCCTCGTGATAGGAAATTCTGGATACTCGATGTGAGGAGGGAAAATCGTTTCCTTCTCGTCACATGTCTGGCTCGTCGGCGTGGCCATATTCAGGATACAAACTCGCATGACTCGTTTGGTCGCTGTTAGTCAAGCCTGCAAGTGCAAAAAGGGCAGGTCTTTTTTTTGTGTGTTTCAGTGTGCCATGTTGGAGTAACTTATTCCAGGAGGTGCCATGCTCGCCACGCAGACTGAAGCTCCGCACGAGGCTAAGGATGTTAAAAAGGTAAGAATCAGCTCGTTTCACGTTGCGGATTTCACTTCTGTCTGGCTCCTTCCTCTGCTGGTGAGACAGCGTGAGAGTTGGCTTGTGATATTTAAGTAGTATTGTAATGCAAAGTACCCCCTTGATGTTTAGGTTGTGGGGGACATGGGGTGCTCCAAAAGAAAAAGAAAACAACAACAGCACAGCCTGTTTTCAATACGCCACTAATAGCGGATGCAGCAGAGGAAATGCATCATAATCCCGGTGCTAAGCTCATCAACAGAGGATTTTCATTATGTTTAATGGTGAAGCTGGTCTTGCATAGGTGTAGTCCCACCCAGGACTACAGGAGCTCTTCTGGTACAGACAAGAAGGGAAAAAAAGGCCCAGATGGACCTCTCTGCTGCTGTTGTGCACACTTTAGGGGACCTGCATTGAAAGACTGAATGAAGGTTAACCTAAGAAACTTGTAACAAGTTCTATTCTTTTGGATCAGTGGTGGACATGTTTTGTCTCAGAGGGTCTTACTTACTTTGATAAATTAACCCAAGAGTCAAATATTGAACAATTAATGTGAAATATGTTCACATATTTCAGAAGTATTTCAAGATTTTTTCATAGACATAACTGACGCATCAGGCCTGGGTGATCGTGTCAGGAATCAGGAACTTGCTGTTAGTACTTTTTGTGCTTGTGTGTCTATGGTGAACTGTAACATAAAACCACTGCAGTACAAAGCTGAATTACTTAACAAAGAATAGATCTGGCTAATATTTGCTGTTTACTTTTAATATTTTAACTCACACATTGGCTTTCTTATACTTGATACATGCGGCATTAGTTTATTTTCAGTGTGACTATTTTTGAGAATTGATTATAACTCTGAGATTTTAATGAATCACCCCGTGTTTCTTGAATCTAAATAATGACAACAAGTGAGACAGTCACCTCTCACCATCAAAGCTGTTATGTTAAACATGTTATTGCTCCAAATGTGTTTGGGTTTTTTTTTAACCACTAACCAAAATTAAACTCCTCAACATCATTCATATTCAATCTGTTATGATGGCTTGCAGAGATTTGTTGTGCACTGTATATGATTGTATAACTTAAACTGTGTTCTTAACTGCCAAGGGCTGCCACCAGTCTGTGGGCTACTCTTTGAGAGCCCTGTCTAACTCTAGCCTGAATGGTAGACTTCAGAATCAGAATACTTTTATAATCCCTAAGTAAATTATGTGTGTTAAAGTTGCTCCAAGACAGTAACAGACCAAACTAAATAAATAATGCAATATGCTACAAAGGTTACAAATTTAAGAAACAGCGCTAACATATACAAATTGCTCAATTATAAATATCAAGAATATTACAGAGGTGAATATATGATTGACATTTAACTCTAACCTGTGAACTTTGTCATTTGTTATTTTACTGTAGAGAGTGTGCAAAAGGGTGTAACTATTGCAGTGTTTACAGGATATTAGATGGAGGAGTTGTACAGGGAGATGGCCACAGGCAGGAATGATTTCCTGTGTGGCGCAGTGGGCTTTTTGGTAATCTCAGTCTCTCATTGAACGTGCTCCTGTGACTAGCCTGCATGTAATGGAGTGGTATTATTCAGCATTGTCCTTATCTTGGACACCATCCACCTCTCAGACACAACCCTTCCTGCAACATTACTGGCCTTTTGGATCAGTTTGAGTCTGTTGGCATCTGCAACCCTCAACCTGCTGCCCCAGCATGCAACAGCATAGAGGACAGCACTGACCACAACAGACTAACAGAAAATCCTGAGCATTGTCCGACAGATGTTGAAAGACCTCAGCCGCCTCAGAAAATAGAGACGACTCTGGCCCTTACTGTAGAGTGCAGTGGTGTTCTTAACCCAGTTCAGTTTATTGTCTTTGTGTACAACTAGGCTTTCCTAGGATCATAAAAATGAAGACGTAAATTATCCTTTAACAGTAGGAAGCCTGAGTCATAGGTGGGACTACCCACTAAAGAGGTTTTTGACCTTTCACCAAAGAAAAGTAACCAGAACTATGATTACAAATATTTGTAACCAGTATTTTTTTTTTAAAGTGAGGCTTATTTTACCCAAGTTTAAAATACGTTTTTTTTTTTTAATTTGTTTATAAAATAGCTAAAAATAACAGGGAGAAACTTCTGTTAGCTTAGATAACAAATCTTATTTTCCGTAACTATGGACCAGTCGTTGTGTTGTCATCCTCCAGACGCCAGGAAAACCCCAGGGTTATGGCTTTTTTTCAAATGTGTTTTTCAGATGTTTCAATGAAAGGAAAAAATGAGTTAAAAAATGTAAATATTTTTTATGTTTTGTTAACAAGGCTTTGAGACCTCAGATCATTAGGTAAGGAGAAACAAAGTCATTGCTTTGAGTATAGTTGGACAAACTGTGCTTGTCTGGCCCATCGTGGACCGTGGAAAAACCCTGTTTTTAGTTTTGCAGAAAATAACCCCGCTGCATTAATGTACTGTATATGTCCAGGTGCTTGGAACTGGACCTGCAGATGTTTTTCTTCTAACAAGTCAAGCACAGCAAAGGAAGAGTTCTTCAGTGCTCAAGAGCACTAAGTTTCTTGTGTGTTGCGAAAGAAGCTGCCTTTGTCCTCTAACCTTTTACATAATGTAGGTCTGTTTGTAATGTGTTTATTTTTTCCCCCATCAGCTGACAGTGGGTGACATGTGACAGGAGGTTATATACAGGTTGAGTGTCATAACATCACAGCTGATCTCAAACTGCTTGTTTGTCATCACACTGTGGAATGAAATGCAGAAAAAAGTGCCAGTTAATGCTTGAAGATGTTTTCTATATATGTGGTTGAACAGGAATTTCTTTCTTGTTTGACAGCTGCTTCCCATCAGAACCAGTTGAGGAATGTGTTTCATTAAAATCCTTTTCCTCTTCCACGTATTGTTTCTTAGATCAAAGAGAAGTTGGCGCAGTCGCTCAAGGCCCTGCAGAAACGATATGTAGCGTCAGACTCGGTAGTCACCAGTGATGATTCCGATGCTAACCACCTCTGCTGTGCCCTGGAGGCCGTCTTCATCCACGGTATCAAGAGCAAGTACATCCGCTCAGAGTCTCGAAGCAGCAGTAGGAAAGGGGACCGTGGACCCCTCCCTCAGCCTTTTTTCTGGAGCCTCCTCAAGAGTGTCACCCACCGGTAAGTCAGAACCAAGGCACAATTATTCCTAAACTTTGGGGTTTTTGGACTTTTTCCCTTTGGAAAAAAAATACATTTGGAGATTTGATCTTAGACTTCAGGTTCATTTTATTGTAGTGTCTTTACCTTATGCAAAGTGCCTTGAGGCAACTTGAATAATCAAGTATTCTAACAATTATTCCACTGATTAATCGAGTAATCTGATGACAACTACTTTTTTGGGCTAAGGCCTGTCCTTGCTATCACAGGGTGAGAGCCATGGTCCACCCAGCATAGGTTGCCAATAAAATAAGGTATACATTAATCTCCTTCTTGAAAGACTATCTTCCAGGAGGCAAAAAGAATTCTGACAGTATTGTGTCTCCTGGATGAGGGGGTTTTGGTGTGTGTTCATGTGTATGTGTGTGTCTCTTTAAAGCAGCATGTGGTGGCTGCAAAGAAGAAAAGTGAACATACAATGTTAAATCTTCTCAATAACAATGTTATTGAGAAATTCAAATCAGTGATTCCCAAAGTGTGGCCCTCAGCTTCCTTTTGGGTATTGAAGGTATGCAGGTTGTCTGTGTGGTCAGTGAAAAATTTACAATTGTTAAGCTTGAATTTAAAATCTTCTGAGTTCCCTGAGTAACATTTTCAAGCTTTAATATTTCCATTTACAAAACAAGTAGAAGACAAAAGATTTTAAAAATTGACTGATCATTATCAGATGGCAAAAAAGAAGGCTGTTAATAGAGAATTACACAGAATAAGAGAGATGATTGATCAAATGAAATGAAGAACAGAAACCTCAGGAGGTCATTAATCCGAGTCTTGTGTTTAAATCAGAGTTTTTAGTAAAGGGTTAGAAGTGTCCCTGAAGATTTTCAGAGTTCCTATTGAGTGATGCCGTTCTTAAGTTTAAGTATGACTGATTTAAGGTATTATTCTGTGAAAATGCAATACACTCTTTCTTTACCTAGTGATGTGATCACAGAGCTGGAGAAGATAAGCTTTGTGGGCACTGATGTGGGTCGCTGCCGAGCGTGGCTGCGGCTGGCCCTCAACCACGGCCTCCTGGAGTGCTACCTCGTATCGTTGTTCCGCGAAGACTCCAAGCTGCAGGCCCATTATCAGCCCAGTGCCTTGCTCCTGAACCCGGAGGAGCGAGAGGTTCTGCTCAGCTACCTCCAGGGTCTGGCCTCCCTCACATTCAGCCTGTCTTACAAGTCATCTGTCCTCAATGAGTGGACCACCACGCCTCTGGCTCTTGCCGGACTCTGCCCTTTGTCCCAGGCAGACTTACTCGACCTGCCCCTCAATGGTGGAGACCCTCCCACCTCCAAGCCCATATGGAAGGAAATTTGGGATACAGTGTCTCAGTCATCGGGTTCTTCGGACGCACTGGATGTACAGAGAGGCTGCCCAGTTTTAGTGGGGAGGGGATCAGATCTTTTACAAGGGAGTCAGACTGCTCTTCGTTCTTCTAATTTAAGCCTGGATACCACAGGCTCCTCTCAGCTGTCCTCCAGCTTGAGCTCTGACAGCCTTCTGCAGGGACAGGACCCCCGCAGCCCGACAGGAGAGCATTGGTCTTCATGTGACTTTGAAGCAGCCATTAATCCCAACATCTGCACCAAGAGGCCACAGAAAGAGTATGTATACATTTTAAACAGTTTTTAATCATTCTGGAGCAAATAGGAGTTAATTAACTTTGTTCTTAGCACCTGAATGAGCCCCATCTTGTAGTATATTTTTAGTCAGTCCCTCATACACCATCCTGTTGTTCTAATAATCACCAGAGCACCAGATGTGTGTTAATCATTGGCAGGAAATAGCCTCCAATAAAACTGAAAGATATGTGCACATCCACCCCAATATGGGCTCTGGCACGGGACTGAAAACCAGCCAATAACCAGTATATAAAATTAGCAGCTTGGATGCTGAGGGTTTTTTTTTTTTTTTTTTTTTTTTTTTGGTCTTTCATCAACAAAAGCTTTTCTTTTATTTAACTTGAAATAAAATACATGTTTTGAGTTGTCTGTATCTCTGCAGCTCGCTGACTGATTTCCGGGAGAGCGGACACTGCAGTCAGGACTCGACACAGGAAGACTCATTTGTCTCCAGCATGGGTCCTTCTCAGTTCTCTGAGAAGGGTATTATCAATGACAGTGAGCCCCAGGCTTCTGAGTACCAGCCTCCAAACTTTGGACAGCTTGATTTAGAGCAACCAGAAACAACCACTGAGCTGCCATCATCTGATGATGATAAGTGTCCCGCTGAAGTCTGCAAAAGTGCCTTTTCAGAGTTGCACTCGGACATAGGTCTTGTCTCAGCAGTCAGTGAACCTGCAGAACCTGTGGAGGAAGTAAGTGTGACTGTTGAGCCTGTCCAGGAAGAGAAGCCAACGGAGAGCTCTGAAAAAACCAACGCAGACTCTGTAGTTCATCAGTGCCCACTTCGCTCTACAAGCATCTTGAGCAGAAAGTCATCTTCAGATTCACTATCAGTAAGTATAACATCTCTATAGAGGGTAACCGTTATTTGAGCAAAACCACAAACTTTATCTGGCCTTAATGCAAATTTGTCTCATGCACTCATATCAGTTCATAAATGCTGTGGTTGCTGATTACGTAAAACGCAAAAACCTATTTGATATTTGTTGCATGAAATGTCAAGTAGGATGTTCAACTCTTAATCTTGGAAACTAGTGAATAAAGCATAGAGGAAAAACAAACAAGACAGTCTCTCTTTTACATTTCCCATTTTAAAACCACTCACAAAAATGGTTAGTAGTCACACAAGTTTTACTAACTTGGTCTGTCCATCCATCCATCGTCCGTCCATTATCTAACTCCTTGTCTAATTAGGGCTAACTTTGATTGACTGAGTACTGAGTCTTACGACACCTCTCTGATCTGTGGGAAGTAACTTAAGCACGCAGCAGAAACCCACATGGGCACAGCAAAAACACACCAACCTGCTGATCCAGTGTTCAGTGTTAATAGACTGAGGATACTGCCGGAAGGCAAATTGGTAGTGATATGAAACCAGTCCTGTGGCGAGATGTTACTAAAATGGAGTACAGAAAGTAGCCATACTATACCAGCAAATGCCTAGAATGAAAATGAACTCCCGTGTTAACTTTGATCTCTAAATAAGAAAAACTAAAGATATTTCTTAGTGTTTTACACAAATATGGGAAAATCTCTTAACATTAGTCAGACACATTTGTGCTTACATTTTCGTGACTGTTTAGAGACCACTGTTTATAGGTTCTTCACCACTAACACCAATGACACATGATAAAAGGGGAACCATTTTTTGCAAACTGCACTCTGCTCTCTGAAAGTCTCAGCTCCGTTTTTTTTCTGTTAGTTACCATTAACATGCAAATGAAACCCTTTGGTTCCCAATGCTAAATAAAACATCCTCTCCTGCTTTTTGCAGCATTCTTATTCTTGGATCTCAGACGATGACATTTATAAGCCCCATCTGGAGAATTTGCCGGACAGCGATGACGCACCTGTCTCTCCTCCCTCAGCTGAGCCCAGCATCTCACCGTCACGTCCAAGTGTCGTCCATCGCAGACAAATAGGTATCATCCCCTGTCTCCCAAGCTTGTAATTGTGCACTATAAGCTTGTGTATGACAATGAAAGATGTAAGACTTTTATGCAGTATAAGAAAAATGTATAAATGAAGGAATAAGAAATTATGGGGAATCTCAGCAATCTCACTGCCCGAGGAAAGAAGTCTGAGTTTCAGAATCCTGCCAACTGAGTTTCTCTGAACAGACTGTGTTTCTATCACAAATAGATCATTGCATTTGAGTGAAAGAGACAGAGCTGTTAAAGAACAAACTAAACAGAAGCCCACATGTAAAATCGTTGCTCCACAGCACTTCTAGTGGTACCTGCAGTGTGCGCACACCTGGTCAATACAGGTAGCCACTGAGGGATTACGAATGAAGTAACATACTGCACTAAAGTCCAGGAGCACTAGAAAGCGTGGAATGAGATTAAAGCCACGCCCCCAGATTTTCCCAGCAGGTAATTTCCTTCAGGTCTCAAAAGAGAAAACGCCTGCTGTTACATAATGCTTGGCGTGTGGCCACATCACTGGAATGTGATTTTACTACATTTGCAGGACGTTCCTTGGATGAGTCCCATGGCCTGTTTTAAAAATAGAAATAATGTGAAAGAGAGTGTAACAAAGTAACATTAACAGCGCAGATAGTGAAGCATGTCATGGGACATTTTGTGACAAAGCATATGGACTATGTTTATTATTTATTTTTTAAATCATTTTGTCAATAATGGGACTGTTCACGAGTAGCTAATCTCAGTCATTCACATCAACAGATTCGATTATTTAACTGTGTTGTGAGTCAATGTTAACTTATCTATTGAAGCAAATAATGGGGAATGTTGGCTGGTGAAATTATCCCACTGGGGATGTCAACTTGAATTCCAAGCCTTCTTTTTATTTTATTTTCGTGCTGCTAACAGGAACTCTGAAGTCATGTAATAGTTGATTGGAAATCCAATGTCAGCTCACGTATCGGCCTGTTCTTTTTCTTGTAACCCCATTTCCTTCTCCATTTTTTTTCTCTACATTGCATCACTGTGTTGTAGCAAGTTGAGAGGACTTGCCAGGGAAGAATTACTTTCTGGGGAAAGTAATTTGTTAGATTACTTATGTTACATTTGCATTACCATATAACATGACCTAAATGTCATAGAATTACCAGACATTAATGTAATAACACATTAACAAATAATATAGTTTCTTACATGGACACAAATTCCTGTCCTAATGAGGATTTTTCTTTTAGTGTTTAAGTTTTAACACACAGTTGACAGCTACATTTTTTTTTTTTATTATTTCTGACAACCCTGCAACTTTGCTCAAAATAATGCAAAAGGTTCAATTGTGGCTTAATTTTCTGTATGTATAGCTCAGCTAGTAAACATGGATATAAAAGAGGCATTCTCTGTGTGAAAACACGACAATGTCATCTATGTATGTGTTTTTCCCAGGGCTGTCCAACCCCTTTCGAGGGTTGCTGAAGCTCGGTCACCTAGAACGACGCAGCGCCGTAGGATTATGGCGCGACTACTACTGCGAGCTGTCACCCTTTGAGTTCCGCCTGTATGTGAATGCAGATGAACGGATATGCTGCGAAAACTGCTCCCTGGTGCGATGTGAAGACGTTCGCATCACCTCATCTGAGGGCCGCTTTGACTTGATCTTTCCTGGAAAACGGCTTTACCTCCGGGCGGCCAATCATGATGAAGCTGAGGACTGGGTGGACCGGATTATTGAGGCTGTCAACAAAAGCCGACCAGTACCGCATGACGAGCAGTGGGAGGTGCTGCACACCGGGTGTGAGAATGGTGTGGATGAACGTGCAGTTTCTTCGCCACCCTTGTCCCCTTCCAGCCCTGAGCAAGGCCCGTCTGGTTCTGATGCTTGTGGAGGGCAGGATTCGCCATCTCCTCCTCAGCAGGAATTTGACTGGACATCGACTACAGATTTAGAAACAGATTCCATCAAAGAAGCTGTTTTGTACTTCTCCACAGATCCTGAGGCCCGGACGTGGGAACGTATGGTTTTCTCTCTCTCCTTGGAGACCTTGAAAGGATTTCTCGTAAAAGAAGGAAGGAAGCTACAGCGGCTAAACTACCCTGTTGAGGAAATCCGGGATGTGGTTCCCGATGTTTCTCAGGGGGGACCAGCCTTTTTCAAGCTCCTGACAATCCGAGAAACACTTAGATTTAGAGCGGAGAATGAGAAGGAGGCTCGCTTTTGGAGGAAGTTTATCCGAGATGCTCTTGACTCATACCTCGAGAACGGGGAGTGTGAAGGCTCTGAGGTACCTTTGGAAGCGACTGGAAATCTGTACAGACTGGTGCAGCATAGGCTAAAAGAAGATGGAGCACTTCTTGTTCACCTTTTCAAAGTTCCCTCGGAGAAGGGCCTGGACACTCAGAGCTTCAAATGTGCAGGTAATGTTAGAATTTTAAACAATATATTTAAACCTTTTTAAGCCTGTTTGATGTAAAATCGAGCAGATTTTGCTTGTTGTGGTAATCCATCCTGTCTGCAGTATCAAAAGTTAAAGCTTTTCATTGTGCTTCTTGTGTAAGTGATGGGGTCAAAACCCTTTACTGGGTTTGAGCACGCCATTTATTTATTTTTTTTTTAAATTTAAGACTTCAGCACTCTGAGACGGACAAAATCAACCTTGTTTTAAAATTCTCAACTTAACAGCATTAAAAAGCATCCTCGAACTAACACATTTTTGGACTCTTGGATAGTTTCGTCCTTCATTAATAAACTTTACAGTAAATGAATGCTTTAATAACAGATTTGTTTGCATTAACTAAAGCTTAAAGTTAAGGGTGTTGCCTAATGTTTATAACGTGTCTTTTGGAACATTTTAATGGACCTGACTTGCTGTGTGGTACTGATCACTGCAGATGCGTCTGTGTGTGTGTGAGCCTATGGCTCGAGCTTGCTTGTGTTAGCTAATAACTTTGCACTTCAACCTCTTGTTCAAATATTGTTCACTTCTGGCTCTGCAAAACTAATATTTTGACACCCAAAACAATAATGCTGAAACTTTAAAATCCAGGATCCATAAACCAGTAGATAATGTCATTTTATGTACTAAAAAAAAAAAAAAAAACTTTTACATTTAGAAAACTGGAGATTATGGAAGATTAGCACTTGTCTGTTCAGTTTGTTCATTTCCTGTTGTGCTTAGTTTGGTTTTGAGTGTGATGATAAAAATCAGCATGTTGCCTAGGAGTCTAGGACCTGATCTTGTTGTTCAGTTGTATTCTTTACGATCCTTTTACCCAAAAACCAATAAAACTCATCTTTAAGATCCACCTATTTTCCCAAAAGAAATTTAAAGTATTATTCCTTTGCTTTTGTCCCACTTCTCCACCAAGTATCTTAAAACTCGGTCAGGTGTTTCTTTGCGTAATCCCATTGACAGATCCACAAACAAACGGCAATGCAAACATCACTTCAGCCAACGCGACGCCTTCTTAGCGGCAGTATTGAAAAACAAAAACGCAACACATTTTGTGATCTGTCTCTGGCCACAAAAAGGAAGAGTAAACGTCAGAAAAATCATTTACAAACTGAAATAAAATTACCTTAAATGGAGTGAGACCACGTTCAAGTGGAGAGAGCTGCAGATTTGAATGTTTTTTTTTTTCTTCATAAAAAAGAGGAGCTTTCGGGACAGATGAGAGGGATAAATCTTGGGATGAAAGAGAGCAACTTCCGACACGGGGAGCAGATCAAGCATAGCTTTGTATATAATAATGTATCACTGGCTGAGTCTACGGGAGGAGGAATCCGACTCATTGTGAGAGTGGATGTGACTCAGACTGAGTTGTGTTTTGCTGTGTCTTGCAGGCTGTCCTCAAAAGATTGGACTGTCACTGGGCAGAGCCAGGTTATGTGAGTTCTCTGGGCAGTACTACTGTGAGTCATGCCACAAAGGTGACACCTCCATCATCCCCTCACGCATGGTGCACAACTGGGATGTCACCCATAGAGAGGTAGGTGCAACACATAACTATCTGCAAACAAATTTCTATAAAAAATGTGTTACAAATTTGTTACAGCAATTAGAAAAAAACAAACATATATGACTTCCTACCTGCTAATTTAGATGAAAGCTTAGTGTCATTTGAAGAAACTGGCCTTGGGTATTAACACGAGTGCTGCAGACTGGAAGCATGAAACACACTGTAATATGTTACACCAAACTCTATGAACTTGCATCTTAAAGGTCTGAGTCTCATTTGAAACTACAAAAATGTTTTCTAATATTTGTTTTTTTGTTGTTGTTTTGTTTTGTTTTTTTTGCAACTTAACTGTTTTGTGACCTCTGAGGTTAAATAAAAAGATGGCTTTGCTAAAACAATCAAGTCAAAAAGTAAATGCCATTTCAGTTTTTAATATCTCAAATTTAATTAAGGAAATATTTATATTCACATACACTAATTATGAGCATAAATGTGATCATTGTCATGAATATGAATGAGTAACCTATTTTTTTTTTTATTACTTGCAAGTTTTGAGGTTTGATTCAAACATTGATTTAATATAGTGCAAACCTGAATCAGGAATTGAAGAATGGATTAGGCTAATATGTACTATATGTGCAAACACAGTGCACATATAGAGGCGGTCACCTCTTTGCAAGACCAAAAAGTCTGGTTGTTTCTGTTTGTCACAGAAACTGTTCACACAGCGCCATCTGCTGGAATAGAGTTAAATGACTATTTGCATTTCCTCCAGGCTGACTGACAGTACAGTCCTTTTACAGTTTTTGTGTGTGGGTTTGTTTTATGAATTCTAATCCACTCATAATTAAATATTCTAGTTTGTCTTTTTTTTTTTTTTTTTTTAAATTACTGAACATTTTGAAGCAACATGTCAGCCTCATGAGACTGCTTACACTTGTTTGTCTGCACAGGTGTCTAAGAAAGCCTTGTGGCTGCTGAAGCAGGTAGAACAAGAGCCTCTGATCAACCTGGAGCAGCTGAACCCTGAGTTGGTTGCGCACACCGAGTCCATGGGTCAGGCCCATGAGCAGAGGCAGAAGCTATGCCTTCTGGGTGAATATCTGCGTACCTGCCGCAGTGGAGCCTGCAAGAAACTCCAAGCGAGGTGTTTGGCAGAATGCCTTGGCAATAACAATAAATTACTCTAGGCTACATTGTTCCTATTGAGTTTCTTTTCAATAGGAACAATCAATTTAAATGCTATAAAACATCTTAAACACCTTTCTTTTCTTTTCTTTCTCCTTCCATTTCTCTCTCTAGAATGGGGCAGCGAACTTACCTGTTGGAGTCAAACCACCTGTACAGTGTCAAGGACTTGCGACAGGTAACCTTCTGGCTCACTTTCATTGCATACAGGATCCGCCACCTTAAAATACCTACATATAGGCATCTGTATTTTTTTTTTCTCAGGTAGCAGAGGGCCAGTATGTAAACTTTCTGCGCAGGCTGGTGCAACATGCCTCTAATCATGTGTTCAGCTGTGACCTTTGCACCCAGCGTGGCTACATTTGTCAGATATGCCACTCTAATGACACCATCTTCCCCTTCCAGTTTGAGACAACCACAAGGTATGTTTTCCAAAGGCATCACTGTTCATTCCTCATTCTTTTTATTTGTTTGAACCCTAAAACAAAAATAGTTTTAAAAAGAAAGAGGAAAAAGTCTCCACAATGAGGCCAGTCTTGTTGTCCAAATATTCTAAATTAAATGCTAAACACCAGCTCCAACTTTTTAAACATCCTGTTCTTCTGTGTGACTTCTTTTCCCTTGTTTGTGTTTTCAGTGTTCTGTTTAGTCGCCACTGTCTGTCGCTTTTTAACGTGGGCTGCATAAAGTGTAAACAGGACAAAAATAAACTGAAGCCTTCTTGTTAATATGAATAGCAAGACACAATCTACCAGAGAGACGTAGAAAACACTTTTAATAAAGCACACAGACCAAAATGATCTTCTTTTGGCTGCTACTTTTAGGGGTCGCCACAGTGGATCACCTGCCTTCATCTCACCCTATATCTAGCACCCTCCTCTGTCACTCCAACCCGCTGCATGTCCTCCTTCTCTTCTCTGTGGTTTTCCGCTTTTCCTCCTGTCTGGCAGCTCCATGTCCAAACCATCTCGGCTTTGCCTCTCTAACTTTGTATTCAAAATGCTCATCCTGAATAGTCCTTCTGTTACAATAAACTTGTCTGTCCTGCTCACTCGCACTGAAACTCTTAGCATTTTAACTCGTCTACCTGCAACTCTGCCAGCGCCACCATCTCCAAACCATCCATCTTAGTAGGTCTCACTACCATCACTACTTCCAGGCTCATATGAGATTTGTCACCAACCTAATGAACATCTCTTGACGTCAGTCACACAAAATCTGTAACAGACGATCATCCGTGTCTTTGTCACCACCCGGCTGGCTTACTGCAGTGGGGTCCTGTTCGGAAATTCCCGCAAAGCCCTGGACAGAATCCAGTATGTCCAGAACTCATCTGCCAGGCTTCTAACATGCACTAAGCTCGGTGAACATATCACACTCACCCTCATAAATCTCCACTGGCTCCCAGTCAAGTCACGCATTACTTACGAGATCCATCTTCTCATTTACAAATCCCTCAATGCCCTGTTTTCATGTGCTTTTTTTGAAGTGGAACTGAAGTCTTTGCACTCTTGTCAAACCAGCCAGATTCCACTGACAAAAATAGTAATTATACCTGAGAACACACTTTAGATTTAGATTAGCAACCGCTGTCTGGTGGCTTTGAAAATTACAATGTACTCACTAGTGTGGAGAAAGTCCAAGGGGGCTTTGAGCTTCTGAGTGAGAGTGGGTGTGAGGCTGAAGGAGCCTAAGGTATAGTGTGACAACTGCAACCACTCGCTCGGCTTTACCAAAGAAGCGCTTTATAGAACGTGAATTCAAACTGTTCTAATATAAATGACTGTCTTGTCCTGTACCTCATTTTAAAATATTGATAACATCTTAAAATCTGTGTCTCCAAAGCTATAAAAAGAACACCTATATGTGTGGAAATTGTTGGTGTTTTGTATTCTTGGAAACAAGAATACAAAACATTGGGGAAACACATTTTCTCTATCGGAGGATTTAAGGCTGACACCGTCAACTGACTGAGAAATTCTTTTGTGAAAATCATACTTTAAGTTGTGGAAAAGCAAAACAAAACCTTTAACATATGCTAACTTTGGTCATTAGTATTTTTACTAGAAGTGGTGTGGAAATTGTGTCCACAGTGCCTTTAATTTGGTTTGTTTTTCTCTTGCCCAGGTGTGAAGATTGCAAAGCTTTGTTTCACATAAGCTGCAAGGCTGATGAGCAGTCCTGTCCTCGCTGTCAGCGGATGAGGAAATACATGGAGAGGGATCTGCAGGACTGAGCACGGTCAGTAGGGACAGTGCTGAGCTGTGAGCCACGGGGCCAGACTGTTAAACGTAAGCTGGTGGAGAGTAAAGAAAACAAAATTTAGCTTTCACATGATGTAACCTCAAGTGCAATTATGAGTTTGCCTGCCCTAACTGACTTAAAGCAAGCATGAAGATGAAGGTATTTGAAGCTACAGTAGCTAGACTCTCTTGCACTAATGTAGAGGCATTCAGAGCCTCGTGCTGCTCACATGATGCAGCCAAATGTTACTGACCAGTGATTTAAATACCTCTCTGATTTCTGATTCAGCCACGACATCAAAAAAGGCCAGGTCAGACGTCGAGGTTGCTGCCAATCTATTGTATCCAAACATTTTTTAGAGTTGGCCATTTTCCACTGCAGGAACTTATAAGTAGCTTGCACCATTACCTATTCTAAACTCAGGAATCCCCACACCCACTCCCGTAGAACCTCTTCTAGGACTGCTTCTGGATCAGTATCTACTCCAGGATAAGAGCCTGTACTTTGAGGTTCTTAACTACTATGAAACACTACTTTTTTTTTTCTTTTTTTTTTTTTTTGTTTCAGAACAAGAAAATCTTTGAAAACCCCCCAATCCTATTCGAACAAAGAAGATCAGGAGTCTTTCAAATTGTAAAATTTAAGTGGATAAAACAAATGACAACCATCATCATCTGGTTTCACAGATTCATAGTTTAACTAGTGGTTTAATAATTTTGAAAATGAGACCGAAATCGAGATGTAAAGTCTCTGAGACTGTGTCGAAGACTTATTCCATTTTCCTGAACCAAAGCATACTAGTCTGGTAAAAGCTGTAATGCGCCGATCAGTGTTATTCATTCCTCTAGAGAAAAACCAAGGTAGGAGCAGAAATCATAGCATTGGATAACTGTCTTACCCTTCGCTTTTTTCTTTTTTTTTTCTTTGGTGCATTCAGGATCTTCACAGACTTTAATAGCTGATCATGGGGACTTCCTGTAAACTTGGTTCCTGCTACAAGTTTGTGCAGTGGAAAAGTGACCATTGACACTCTTTACTTTGCTTGTCACATCAATGTCTTCTTAACCATCATGTTTACACAGAAGTGATCCACAGTACGTTTCCTGTTTGCTCTCGATGCACAAATTATTCAGACATGATTTCCAGCATTAATATTTAGTACTGTACTTGTAGAATAATGAGAAATGTTTTGATTACCAGATCTTGATTGTGCCTTGTCTTTTATTTAAGCTTTACAGTTTTCCCATGATATCTCACTATTACGGGGCCAAAATGCTTTTTTTTTTTTTAAATTTTAACCTATAATCATGCAATAAAAAAATTAGATTGACCAATTAAATATTTAGATTTAGCGTAAATATGAGCGCTTTGTGGAATGTTTCTCTATATATGTGTGATTAAACAGGCAATTCTTAAGGCTCACAGAGGAGATTTGTTTATGCTGCTTATTCATGCATTTAATGAAATAATTTAATAATAAGTGTGTGGCAAAAACATAAAACATTAAGATTTGAGATGAGTGTTTATAAAGTTTAAAACGTAATTTGCGTATTTGCACTCGGAAATGACTGTTAAATGGATATTTCAGCTGAGTTATTTGAGCTCTAATATCTTCAGCCACATTAAATTATCCCTAAACTAAAACCCAGCTGTGTTTCTGATCTTTTTTTTTCTTTTTCTTTCATTTTTGACTTTGAACTGAGAATCATCAGACTTCTCTGGGGTCTGCAAAGAACAAAAATAAGTTGAAGATGTACTGAACTCCATTTTGCTATATGCAGAACATATCATATGCAAAGGGAAAATTGCATATACTGCAGTACTGTTATTTCCTGATTTGTATTTATTTTGTCTCATTATGTATGAATGACTGTATTGAAATAAATGTCAGTGTATTTGATTCGGTTGTCTTTTATTTTAAGCTTTTCACACCAGATAATGTTCATTTTACTCACAAAGCCATGGCACACACAGGCATACCGGCTAATTTTCATCATCAGTCCCTGGAAGGCTGATGAAGACCAGACGCTTATTTTGCAGTACACACACCCCGGCACCTCGCAATCACAGAGTCATTTCCTCAGCAAAACAATATTAATTCCTAATAAAGTCAATAATATATAAACGATTAAATACAACTGCCAATAACGTACAAATATGCAAACCTGGATCGAATAGTATTATTGTGCATTACAGTCTTATAGCAGCTTGCACTGTGGTGCACTGAGTCTTTGGCTGAAGATGCTACTGTTGATAACCTCCAGGGCATGGAGTGGGTGTGCAGGGTTGATCATAATTGACTTCACTTTCGAGAGGATTATTCTTCCACCACCTGCTGGACTACCTCCATTTTGAGACTGTACCACAAAGCTAATCTTCTTGATATGTTTGCCTCCATTGTGGACACACAAAAACCAGGCTGTGCAGTGCCTACCATATAGAGATGATGTTTGCTAATGCACATACTGTGGTCTAAGGAAGCAAACTGTAATAAGGTTTGATTTGACACAATAGCTCTGATATACGAGAGGACCAGTCCCTCAAGCATCTTAATGATGTGTGGTGAGCGCTACGGGTCTTGTAGTCTTGGTATTCGGTGTGATGACTCTCCTATGCAAAAGGGACCAAGCAAGATGTGTTTCACAGGCTTGGGACCTTTTGCAAATGCAGGTGTGCTGGGGGACCACATATTTCTGCAGAACATGTTTTTAACAGCCTTGGGCTGATGTCCAATAACCTTGTATATGAAAGTATTCCAGTCAAATGTGAGGCCATTTGTCCAACGCTAAAGCTTGGTTCAAATTTGGTCATGCAATGGGACTCCATCAAGTTCTGTGGAAACTTTGTTTTTGTGCAGTCATGTTAAAAACAATAACACAGTCTTTAACAAGTTACTCTGTGCAATAAGGAAGTCAGTTTCATCGCCATCTGTCACACTGAAATCATTGTTGGAATTTGGGTGTGTCTTTACATGTAGAAAAAATAGATGGGAAATTCCTGTTTTCAACAACTTTTAAGATGGACATTTTGTGCTTTTCATCATTTTCTGTCATATTTATACTGATACATCAGGGGATCCTTATATTAAGATGAAAACATACCAAAATTGCGAATAATGAAATCAATATTTATAAATGACGAAAGCTGATGCTTCAAAGTGTTCTAAACAGATAGTTTGATCCTCACTCTGGACTCTGTTTTATTTCAGTGAGCGTGGATATCCCTTATATGGTCACATGTGGCACACGGCAATCCCACGGACCTTATGTTTACCAATCAGAAGAAAGATGGCTTAAAGCAAGAGGCCCTAAAACAGTCTATGGGGCTGTAACAAAGACCAGTATGAGAAAAAACAAGGATTATTTTTAACTGAATAATGCAAAGCTGCTCTAGTTGAGTCCAAGTTTAACACGAACCTTGAAATGTGCAAGACTTTTAGAGACAAAGAGCTCCTGCAGAAGGAAGTGGATGACTATTAATATGTAGAGAAAATACACAGATTAAATGTGATTTACAGTATTATGGAAAATAAACAGGATCAATGAAACTAATGTTTGACCTTCATTTCACTAGAATTCAACTAGGATTTTGGAAGCTCCTGAAGAGGGGAGGAGGGGGAAGTCTTGGCTGTATAACAAGTTGAGCTGCTCATTTTAATTTTGGACATCTTGTGTTGCCAAATTGACAAGCAAAGCAACAGATGTATCACTCTGAGCAGATTCCTTAATACCAAACCATACCTAAGGCTTCTATGCTCTGATTTCATCTGTATTTGGGGTGTTAAAATATCCACTTCACTGCTTCTAACCTGCCTGTTTATTGTTGAGTATACTAGCACGATTATATTTCACTGTATCACAGAGAAATTACGCGCAATGTGTTAAATTTTCATGCGGCCCATCTAAACAAATGATTCTTAATCACTTAGGTATTCTAAACACGCAATACCTCAGTGCGCTGTGGTGTGCCGGTGGAAGCGAACTTGCATGAAGGGCTCATGCTTATGGGAGGAGTAAGCAAAGGCAGCAAGCCTGAAAAACACGTTCCGCAAAGCTTCCAATCCAGACGGCTCTTTTCTCTGAGTCAGGGCGACATGATCAGGTCCTCTGAGCCGCCACAGCATTCACCTTAAGCTTTGTTAAGCACTTTTCGGCGGTTTTTATTTGAGCGGCGTGGCGCTGCTCATCAGGCAGGAGAGTCAGAGCGCAGAGCTGGGATGGATGCTGCTCAGAGAGACGCGCCGGTCAGCCCGCTGGAGAGGAGCAGCCACACCGCGTTCATACACAACAACACGCTGTATGTGTGGGGAGGTTACCAGGTAAGAAGAGCCGAGGTGTAATTATAGCCTCGCTACCTGTGCAGGTCCCCAAAACTTGATTCTGTTCATCTGGACGTCATCAGTGGGAGAAACGTTTCGTCACTCATCCAAGTGACTTCTTCAGTCTCGTACTGATGATGAAGAGAATTAACTTTCTAGGATTTCCTTTCTTTACCTGGATGATTAGGTGCAGGTGTTTCTACGCGGAGCCACGTCATGACAATAAATTAAAAAAAAAAAAGTCACTGGTGACTGCTTCTATGGTAACTCAGTGCGACCTCGCTGTGTTTACTTTGAGGAAATTGCATCCTAAAGGAATAAATTACCGGAGTAAATCAGTGCTCGTATTTATATGATGAGTACGACAAATAACATGCATCCAGCATGTGTCGTTGAAAGGTATTAAAGGTTTGGCTGCTACTGAACTGAATGAGTAACACAAAGGTGTACCAGCACCTTTGTGTAACACATTTAATTCAAAGTGAACATTTGTTTTGGTTCAGTGCGTTTGTGACTGTATATGTATATGTAGACCTAAAAAAACCCACTGCGGAAACCAACTTGGCAAATGAACTGGAGATTTCAAATATCCTTCTAGGAATCCTTAGCTGCAGGAGCATGTTTCAACAAGAAACATTTTTTTAAACTGCATCTTTCTGCATCCTGGTTGTTGCAATGTCCATCAGCCATCTAAAGCTACCACAGCTTTTCAGCAATGTGCAGCTTTAGTGAACAAAAGAGGACATTCACAGCTTTATCTTGTCTTTGTTCCTTTACAGGTAGTTGCCGGACAGGATGTCGTGTTGCCCAGTGATGAGATATGGCTCTGTGATTTAGACAGTGGGATGTGGTAAGATCAAATAAGGGCTGTTTATCAGCTGAGATAAACGGTGTGTCACACTGACAAATATCAGAGGATAGGACAAACTAGATAAAAGTGACTTAGCAGGCTGTATAAGAACACATATTCAAACAACAGCCTTTTCTTTTATGGTTATTTGAGTCAGGTCAACTAAAACCAAAGCCAACCTTTCTTAGTGTTTACTTTATAGGTGTGTTTAAGATTTCTAAGGCTTTACCTTCTTATCTTTTACAGGCGTTTTTTAATGTTTTTGTCTTTGCAGGGAGCGGAGAGAGATGACTGGAGACATCCCACCAGACCTGTCAGGCTTCTGCGGTGCTAATATTAACACTAAACTCTACATCTTTGGAGGATATGAAACAGCTGGGTACTCCAACCAGGTGAGATGCTGGGCAACACATTCTGTTCCAACTCAGACCTGAGCGTCACGTTTGATAAAGATAAACGCTTAAACAAACTTCTGCAATCATACAAAAATATTCTTTCAATTTTATGGTTTTATGTATCAGGACGTAATAAAATATATCATCTGGTACTTACCAGGTTCATCCATCAAAATGCAGAAGTAGTGTCTGAAAAACTTCAGCGGAGGAAATAATTATGCACAAGGTTGTGTGACAGCGTTTCAGCTTGGTTGAGGTGTGGAACTTGATTTTTTTTTTCTTGTTCAGCCAATTTAAATAGTCTTTAACATGAATACAGCCATTACTTCCTCTTGAAAACATAATACTAAACTTTTTAGTGTAAACATATTCCAGTATTCTTTATCTCAACTCATATTATTTTAAATGATCATATCTTTCATTAAAATACTTCTGGTATTGCCAGATGTCGACACTTAGACATCTTGGCACTATCCTATGGATGCTGGAGAATCTGGATTTTCATTTTCTTCTTTACGGTGATTTTCTTATCTTGGACTGGCAAATCATGCGCTCCATGGCGTTCACTTGCTTGGTTCCTTTTCCTGTAGTCTTTTTTTTATTTATTGAGCTTTCACTCAAGCTGTAGTGAGTGTCTGACAGCAGATTGCATAGCCCTGTTGGTTCAGAATAATTCAGCTCTACCAACAAATGCACGGTGGTAAGTTAAAAATGGGCCAGTGTACATGTTTCACTAATGAGACACTAATTTTACAATTTTCTGCAGGGTAAGAACTTTTCCATGCAGATATTAGTACTTAAGGTAAATGCCGTCTTGTATGGCTCAGTTTCAAGGAAGTTTTAACTTGTCACAGAGATGTCCTCACATCTAGAGGAGTTCATGGTCCTGTGGCTGCAAAATAAGCCCTATAATCATTACCCATCCACCACCGTACTTGACAACTGGACTGCCATGAACTTTTACATTTAACATGTTAACAGAGGCCTATAGAGTTTAAGCTCTTGGGTTTTTTGCAGTTTCTCAGAGCATGCTATTAACAGCGCTCCAGCTACTTCCATCCATCCATCCATTTTATTCAGCTTATCCAATTTGGGGTTGTTAAGGGAGTGGAGACTATTCCAACTGTTATAGAACAAGAGGTGGGGTATATCCAAAACGGGTCGCTAGTCTGTTGCAGGGCAATCATTCACGCTCACATTCACACATATGACCAGTATAAGTTCACTATTGCACTTAACTAACTTCATGGTAATATGTGAAACTGTTGGAAAATGATTTCAGTGTCTACACTGGGTGTAGATGTATCAGTGACTATTTGCCTACCAGTTTGCTCCTGTCAGATAGTTTACTGTGAAATTTGGTAAATGAGTTGTACAAACATGTAATCCTGGTTTAGAAGAAGAATGGACAAGAAAGTGCACCTTCCCACCTACTCCCATCCTTACCTCCAAACTGTCACCAAGGCAGGTCTTATATATATATATATGTGTATATATATATATATATATATATATATATATATATATATATATATATATATATATATATATATATATATATATATATATATATATATATATATATATATATATATATATATATATATATATATATATATATAAAGTTACAGTTCAAAATTAAAACGTCTCATTCACATTGGAACATTGCATTTATACACTGACTGTACTTTGTCTTTGATATAATGAGCAAATATTAGCATGCACAAAGTCAAAAAGTTAGCTAGTGACTTGAGCTGGTGTAAATGTTAGACCTGAGAGGCATCAGCATCTTGGCACTGTTGTTCTTGTTAAGATCAAGTTATCGTTCTGAACTTTGCTAGATTTGCTCACAGTGGGAGTACATACTTCAGCAGAACTGTTTGAAGGATAGTTGAATAGATTTGGAAAACTACACCCAGCTACCCGCCCGTCAACTTTTGATATCAGACTTTACATTTTTTGGTAACTTGCAAAAAAAGCAAACCAAAAAGCAAACAATTTTTTTAAAAGTCAGTTTCAGCACAATATTACTAAGATGCACAATAGTAAGAAAGCAGACAAGATCTCTCTTTCTAGGGGTTTCTAAAAAACAACAGACAAAACAAAATTCCTTGCATAACTACTTGACACTTCACATGTATGTGCAGCGGTATGCATGCCTCCTTCCCCAGGAGCAACACATTTGAAGTTATGTATTTTTTTAAAGTGTAATATTGTTCATTATGCTTCAGATGTACTATTTGAGTAAGTCTTCTGAGCGTTTTTTAAAAGAAAGCTGTAAAAGTTGTTTGACTTTTTCAGAGGTCATCAAATATTTGTCTCTTCTGAAAACGGGCTCAGCTGTGTGACGTCATTGTTGTGATAATGTTTAATAAGAACTTACTCAGAGACTGACCATTTCTTTACGCTTTCTGGTGGCTATCACTGATATGGAAGATTGGACAATGTGATCGGACGTGCATAAAGATTGCCCCAGAGTCACAGGGGCTTGTCTGCACATCAGTGTTTAGAGAGGCATAAAGGAGATTCATCTATTTAAAATAATTCATTTTTTTCATGTTTTGACTGTAGTGTTTTGATTCAGGGTATGAAGACAGTCTCCAAATGCAGTTTGTCTTGTGTATTATTCCAAGCACTGTGTGTGTGTGTGTGTGTGTGTGTGTGTGTGTGTGTGTGTGTGTGTGTGTGTGTGTGTGTGTGTGTGTGTGTGTGTGTGTGTGTGTGTGTGTGTGTGTGTGTGTGTGTGTGTGTGTGTGTGTACAATTCACAAATGCTGTTTTGCCAGGCTCATACCAGACTCTGTAGAGACTGGAGATTATCCAGCTCGATCATCTGTTCTGATGGCTATTTGAAGCGTGTGAAAGCTCTCTGCAGAGGCAGACTAGAAGTTCACAAAGAATGGCTTTTAAAATGAAAAGGTGCATAAGCAGTGTGGGTTTACCATCCATATAATATGCAAAATTAAGAGTCAAGAATTTGTGGTTCATTTTTGACAATAAAATACAAACAAAAGCAGCCAGGAGCTCCTTTAAAAAAAGGTTTGAATTAAAAATTGGCTAGATGGCTAGACCGTGTGCTGAAAAAATATCCCCTGCATCATTGACACCTGAACCATGGATACAAGGTAGCATGGATCCTTGCTTTCATGCTGTTTATGGCAAATTTGCTCCTACCAGTTTGGTTTCTCCTCTGATGTCTGACATCAACAAGGCATTTTTTCCCCCAGAGAACTGACACTCGCTTGATATTTTCTCTTTTTCTGACCATTCTCTCTAAACCCTAGTCATGGTTGTGTGGAAAAAATCAGTAGATCAGCAATTTGTGAAGTACTCGGATCAACCCATCTGCCACCAAAAGCCGTAAATCACCTTTTCTCCTCATTCTGATCCACAGTTTGATCTTGGCCATGTCTATCATGCCTAAATGCATTTGACCATATGATTGGCTAATTTGATATTTGCATTAAGGAGCAGCTGATCAGGTGTACCTACCAAAGTAGCCAGCGAGTGTATTTTCCTTATTTTGTCTAATAAATTGAATTTTGTTTGTAGATGTTCAGCGTTGACCTCTCTGAGCCGTGCTGCTCATGGAAGAGAGTGACTGACACGAAGGGAACGACCCCCTCACCTCGTAACAAACACTCCTGCTGGGTACACAGGGACAGGTCAGTTACTACAATACACAAGCTGTCAATGAATAGCAGCCCCAGTTTTACAAATACAAATAGCAGTGGTTTATGTTGCACCTTCACCTCATTGTTTTGTGTAATTGAAGGATGTTTGTTTGTATTTTTTTTTCACAAATTCTTCCAGGTTTCAGTAATTTCATTTGTAAATGAAGGTTAAAAGAGCAGTATTGTCTCCTTTTTTGTCTCTGTGCAGATTGATCTACTTTGGTGGATATGGATGCAAGACCTTGAGGGAGTTACGAAACACATCGTCATCAAACTTCACTTTAGAAGAGATGTCCTGGGTAGATATTACTCTGATATAGAACTTTGGTTGCCAATTTATTGGTTAATCGTTGTTTTACTAATGATGATCTATTTTTTTTTTTCTTTTTAGTCAAGAGCTGTAAATGAAGTAACTCTGTGCAAGGGATGGAACAGTGAGGTGAATGTGTTTGACACACTCACAGCTACATGGAGCATGCCAGAGACTCAAGTGAGTAAAACAATAAGATGGTCTTACTTTTGAACTATTAGGCTATAACCATGCTAACAGTTCTCAGAGGCTGTATTCAGACACAGCTGTACCAAAAGCTATACTAAAACTTTGATGTTTTATTACAATGTGCTGACATCAGCCTGCTTTTCTAACAACACGCTGATGTCTGACCTATGACCTTGAAGCATTACATACTAAAATGGTATATTTTATTATCTTTATCCAAATGACTGGAGCAGAAGTTGATCCCAGCTGAAAAATTACACGCTTTAAAATTTTTTTTATAATTTACTAAATTAATACCTTGTAATAATTACTGAGACATTAAAATAGCAACTGAGACAATACACTCACCAATAAAGTGCTTACGAAGATCATAATTAAGGGAGCTGAGGGCTGTTTTTTTTAAAACGGACTTGTATACAATTAGACACCCTTTTGCAACCAGAGGAGTCGCCCCCTGCTGGCCATTAGAAGGAATTAAGGTTTTAGCTACATCCTACATTGTGTTTACCATGCTCACATAATAGTATACATGGTGGGTATATAAAAAAATTTTCCGGTATGTAGAAAAATTAGGGTCTAACTGAAAGCGAAGGGACAGGTTTCAGTGGTAAAGTCACTGTATTGAAATGCTGGTGGTGCTACAGGAAAAGCTGCGGGTCTAAGCTTCATCATCTGAGGACCATTTTCTGGAGAATCCGTTTGATGGCTGTGGGGAAGGATCACTAGCCTCATCAGTTCTTGTCAAGCTTATCAGACCAGCAAGGATGAGCCTAAAATAATTTTAAAAAAAAGTACTAGGATGATGCCACAAAACTCCATAATTTGTGTTTTGCTGATTTTTATAATAAAATGATGTGTTTTCTTTTGTTCAGGGTTCTGCTCCATCCCCCAGAGGCTGCCATGCCAGTGCCTTGCTGGGGAACAAAGGTTACATCAATGGTGGTGTGGTGAGTTCACTTTTCTGAGCTGCTTAACGACACCATAAACAACCAAAAATATGCGGACACTCTTGCACGCAACCTATTTTGTATCGGTTGATCTGCATTTTGTTTCAAGTCGTCCTCAAAGGGAAACTTTAATGCTGAAGTATACTGCGACTATTTTAGACAATACTCTGCCTCCAACTTTGTGGTAACAGTTTGGGGAAGGCCCTTTCCTGTTTCAACATCCCTTTCCTGTTGTGACGTGAAGCCGCTCTCATGCACAAAGCCAGATCCTTTATAAAAATGGTTTTCTTTTTTGGTGTGAAAGAATTTGACTGACCTGCACAAAGTCTCGACCTCAATCCCATCCACCCTCTCTGGGATGAGGTGGAAGTCAATGCTTATCACCTAACAACAGTGTTCCACTTTACAAATGCAGCTACAGTCTGGTGGGAAAATCTCAGAAAAGTGGAGTGGAAATATGACAAATTAATACACATAGCTTTATATTGAGATGCTCAACAATAATATATATTCTGTCGGTCATGTAGTGTATGGCAGATTAACAGTCATCTCTTAAAACTTTATTTCTCCAAAAAATATGATTTTAAATGCCAAAAAGTTTCAGGATTTAAGATTTCCCAGCTGCCCCTTTTAGGTTTATCTCCTTCCACACCTCCAGTCCTCTCCCAGCTTGGCCGATATTATTAGTTTGCTCCATAGAAATTCTGTTCTGACCTCAGACTGACTCGACTGTCATACAGTAAAAAATATGACAAAGTCCAGGTTCAGACACTAAAGGTCGTAATAAAAGGCCTATATTTCTGAGGGCTACACACACTGAAAAAATACACCAACTCATATCAGCTTGCAGCTTCTCTATATGGAGACACAAAGAGGCAAATATATTTTCACTCACCACAGGTTTGAGTGAAAGTGTAACGTAAGCCCCCATGGGATCACACAATGAACATAAACCTCAAGGTGCTCTAAAAGGCTGATAACACCTTTCTTGCCCAGAATGGTGTAGACAAAGAAGAAAAAAATAACTTTGCATGTAACTAGTCCTGTAAGAAAGATGAGAGAGCAAAGTATGCATTGAGACCAGCATAAGTGGTGGCCTTAAAGGCATACATTTAATATGCCTTATCTTTGTGTGAAGCTTCTGATTTTGTTGCATCATCTTTCTTTTGATTCGACTTTAATATTGAGGATCAACACTGCAGCATTCACAAGATTGTGTGGAGCTGAACCTGAAATTAGCTGCTTTTTACTCCTCAACTGCAAAAGGGTGATGGGGTGTTGTTGTCACCCCACTGATCGGGCGCCGTGGACACCTAAGTTTGTGAATGCAATAACTTGAGAACAGGGTGATTTTGAAATTGATATCATAGGTGTGTCTACTAGGAGGCTGAGGGGTTTTAGAGTTTTGTGAAAACAAGAGCATATTACTAACTCACCACCTGCCCTACTTGGCAGACTGTAACTTCCTGTAACTTTGTCCTCCTTCTCCTCAAAATAAAAATGTGTTGTTGTTTTGACAGAATGGTGGAAGAGCCAGTAAGTGGTCAAAACAGGACTTCCAGACTGTGCATAAAAGATGGACATAGCTTCCAGGGCTGAAAAGTGTAGCAAATATGGAAGTGCTTTGAACTTTCCTTAAATGGCCATCAGGGGGGATTATGTCAGTCCCTCTTTTACATACAGTATAAAAATAGCAGCTGCAAAAAAAAAAAAAAAAATTATAAAGTTGTTGTACTTCATATTTTTCTTTTAATGCTGAGTGCTGGAGTCATTTACAGCCAAGTGCAGTGCCTCAGGCAAGAACAATGCCTAAAAAATCTGAGTTTACATTTGCAGGAAGCAGCAGAGTTGGACATGTTCTGCTTAGACCTGGACACCTGGACCTGGACCAAACTGTAAATTTTCTTTCACTCTTGCACACATTCAAAAGCAGTGACCTAACAGGATTTGTCCTTAGTGGCTTACTGACCACTGCTCTGTATTTTTTTTATTTATCTTTTTTGAACAGTGACATCTCCTCAGCTATTGCACCTCTTGGTCGCTCTTGGCATACCATGACGCCCACGTCAGATCACACGCTGTTCATGTACGGAGGTTTTGGCACAAATGGAGATACTTTAAGTAAGTCTAAGAACCCAGAATAAGCACCGATCTGTTATGGTATAAGAAAAAATACTACAAGAATGAAAGTAATTATAAAGAGGCAGAAAATGAAGTGATTCTTTGTGATTCGATTTCCAAAAAAACTCCCAAATATTTAAGCAAATCCCTCCTTGTTTTGCCTGATGCCATTTATAAATCAGATAACCATTCTGATTGCATATAATGATAATCATTCTTTTGGTTCAAGGAAGTGAATGGTTTATAAAAGTGAAGCTTCTTTATTTTATCATGAGCCTCTTTCTTTTAGATGATGGCTGGCAGTTTAACACACAAACAAGAGAGTGGACCAAGATGATACACCCCCACAAAGACAAGCCCAGGTAATTAAAATCATTTTATACGTGTTAAAATTAAGTGTTTCAGCTTCATAGTTTTATCATAATTTGTTCTCATGGAAATGTCTATTTTATCCATAAAATCCCGAACTCTTCAAAATGCACAAAATTTAAGCTTTTCTGCAGTAAACCTTTATTTACTTGTCAGAGTTTTCCATACGGCGTGCCTGGGGAGGGATAGTGACGTCGTGGTGTTTGGGGGAAGCAGGAACCTCTGCATCGTCATGGACTCGGTATGTGATTAACATCGGTCATATTGTTTTGTTACACTGTAAGGTTTTACTGAATAAATCCATTGTGGTATAATCCTTTCACATTGCAAACATCAACAAAAGGCTGCTGCATTAAACAGCAACTTTCCTTAAATACTTTTAAACCCCATTACTCTTAAGGTAATTTGTTGAGTGAACCAATTACAGCGTCGTCTTTAACCAGGAGTGTTACATAAATGAAGCATAAGTAGTTTAAGGGCTCAAAGTATTAAATGCACCTGCAATGTGTTGCAGAGTCATGTGAAAAATAACCTCTTTCAATTCTAAGGTTTTACATGTCAAGGAAACAGAAAAAGTAATTTGGTCCTTAGCAGGTCTTAAAATGAGGTAAATGAGCCTCAGATTAACCACAACAACATGGCACTTTACAAATTGCCATTATTTATTTAACAAATACTAAGCCAAAGTGAAGTTTATTATCTGTTTATCAGATCATCAGCAAGTGTGGAGAGCTCTATAAAAACATACATTTTGGCAGTTTGCTGGTCTGGAGCCTCCAGCTGTGTGTTAGCACAGTGTAAAGGAGGAGAGACACCAGCAATGATCTCAGAGAAGCCATTATTGCTGCTCATTGATCTGGGAAGGGTTACTGGGTCATTTCCAATTTATTTGAAGTCCATCATTCTACAGTCAGAAAGTTTATTTACGAGAGGGAAGCTGACGATGTCTCCCAATCTGTTTCCCTCAAGTTCAGATCATGCAATGCTCAAAGAAACTGCCAAAACCCCCCAAACAAAACAAAACCCTATCCTAAAAGCTACATCTCAGACTCAGATGTAGAACTTTTAGCATTATGCTTTGTTCACAAACAGAAAACTAACTCAAATAAGATGACTGGAATCACTGGTGCTGATGTTGCACAGAAAAAATTAACCTAGGAGCGTTGGTGGGAGAGAAATCATGAGCTTTAAAGACAGAAAAAAAGCATTTTGACATTTCATTCTTAATGTTAAATGTAGCAGTACTTTAGAAAATGTCAGGGATTTGAAGAAAGCCTTCAGGATTTATCATCTGCAAGAAGTCCGTGCAAACGTTGATATGACCGTACAGTCGGACGTACAGAGTGTTCACTGAGTGTGGCAACCATAAACTCTGATTCAATTTTTGTGCCCAAAAACGTTCAAGTAGGGAAAAAAAGTATAATGATTCTTTCATGTATCATCCATCCTCATGGGATTATTTTGAATCCTGTCATCAGATGGTTATTTTGAGGCTTCCATCACCACATCACTGCAGAGACGTACTCATCTTTCAGACTCAGCCTTACTCCCTCTCCAGGTATGACTAACTAAAATTTTAGGATTCATTTAACACAGATGCAGCATGGGTTTCATACTTTCTGTTGTGTTAATGATTTCATACTTTAACACATGTATTTCTTGTCATCACTGAAACCTCCATTCACAGTCTCCATTTACACAGAATTAATTAAGTTTTAATAGTCTGCAAACACAGCTATGCAACTCCTTGTAGTTGTGCTGCCTCACATGCAGCAAGGTGTTAGATTAATAAGCTTTATCTTGGTATTATATGAACACAGGTCACTTTATTAGGTACACGTTTAACGGCTTATTAACACAAATGTCTAATTGGCCAGTTTCATGGCAGAAACTCAGCTCATGACCAAGACAACTTGCTAAACTTCAAATGGAGCATCAAAGTTGATTAAAATGACTTTAAATGTCAGTTGAGTCCAAACAGGCTGAGCATTTTAGAAACTGCTGATCTTCTAGGATTTTCCTGCACAACCATCTGTAGGGTTTAGAGAGAATTCTCTGAAAAATACAAAACATCCGGTGAGCAGCAGGAATAGAGATGCTTTCAGCACTTTGTCTGTATCATAAATAATTAAGGCAGTTTTCAAGGCAACAGAGGGCCCCAAGCTGGTACTAGCAAGGTTTACCTAATAAAGTGGTTGGTGAGAGTGTAGGTGATAGAAAACATAATGGTTCCCTTGAATAAATAAAACTGCACGCTGAGGTATTTTCCTGTGTTCTGCTCTTCTTCAGGTTATGTGAGGATGTCATTGGTCGAAACTCAGAGCTGCTCAGGATGCAGCTCAGCTGGCTGCCATCGAAGCTACAAAGGACACTTGAGAAGAGAATGAGCTTTTTTTCTGCCAGTTCTTAAAACTTAAAGAGGACTATGTTTAGACTAGACACCAAGATTCTGAGTAAGTCTGTCACTGAAATGTCTTCATTTATAAGTTGGGAATATGTATTTATACTTTAAAAAAATGGTGCTAAAGATACTTTTTAACTTAATTTGTAAATGAAGCCTTTTTTATTTTGGGTAAAATATTATTCCGTTTTGTGGTTTCATGTTGTGCTGTCTGTTTAATGTTTAGAAATCGTCTGTGAAATAGTAATAAAAGGTATTGATGTAACATATTAGTGTAGCTTTTTTTTTTAAAATCACTTTCAGAGTGGAAAATGTTGCAAAATAAAAGCATAAGCAATTGTAAAAATATAAGTAATTGTAGCTTTAAAAATACACTGGATAACATTCTACTCTAAGAGTGGCCTCTGTGCTAGTAAATGTTACCCTCCAAAAATATAAATAATTAGTAAATCTGAAGATTAATGGGTTTTATTGTGAATTTGTTTCCTTTCCCCTTTGACCTTATTACAAACATAAAAGCTTTATTATCAATATTTATTCTTCATGGAAGTCAAAGAAACCATAAGCAGAGCCCCATCATACGATTTGAAAATTACATTTATGGAAAAAATGCAAAGCAGAACCAGGCAGGGATGCTTTTTAAATGCAATATTTCATTTGCAAAAAGGTGATTTCAAAGCCTGATTGCAGGTGCGGGCAGCAGATCCACAGGGCAGGAGGTGGATCTCTTAATATCTGCTGGGCAGAACTGTTTGTTTCACACAGGTCGTACATAGTTAGCAGGAAGCATGCCCCGCTGCCCAGTGCGCTGGTTAAAGCCGAACACCCATCCCTCGTCTATCGGCTCCACATCTAAGATCAGATCACCTTCCTGCAGAGAAACCTCATCCGCTTCAGTTGCCATGTAGCTGTACATGGCCTGGTAGCGCTTCTGAATGAGTGGAAACACACACAGAGAAGAGATGAATGAACAGAACCAGTCAGACATGCAGACACACTGATATAGCAGATAACGACATAAAGAGCACACAGTCTACCAGGATAAATTTGAATTTAATTTCCCTACAGGAAAAATAAACAGAAGCAAATGTAATACATGGCAAGAAGTTTTAACAATTCACTAGAGCTTGCTGTGCTTATAGTTAATTAAATCTAAAGTCTAAAACTGTGAGCATTCACACCTATGGTGAAAGATTAAAAACTACAGCTGTGTTTTATGAATTGATAGTATCCGGGATCTGTGTTATTGCTGCAGGAGACAAGAGAAAATTAAAAAAGCTTGAAAAGCATTTCACAGAAATACAGGGTATGCTGTATGAGCCAAAGTGTGTAGACACCTTTTCTTTACTATTAAAATATGGGAGTGCCCTTTAAATGACCTGTATAGAAAATATAATTATGTGGCAACAGCTTGTGTTTCTTCTTGCGGGTTTTTTTGTAAACATATCACCCAGTCTACACAGTCACGTCCATAAAAACCTGGTTTTCTAGTCTGGTATACAATAGATTTGGTTGAACTGGAAGCCAGGCCTTATCTATCAACATTCATACTGAATCCCTGCAGATTCAGCCTCTGGAGGAATCTCTCCAGATGATTGATGTACCTACAGAATGAGGCCCATCTTAAAAGAGAGCATGCACACAGGTGTAATGTATGTGTCCACATACTTTTGGGCATACGTTTGCTTATGTATTGTCCTTACCCCTCCACTGTGTGGTGCTACAGCAGCAGTACGCATTTGTCCAGCAGACTGACTGAAGTGACTGACAGGGTTGGATGGCTGGTCCTCATAGTCTAAACACACACACACACACACACAGTTCATACACACATTTAAAGGAAAAATTGTTATAAAGTCCCTGTGTAAGGATCTGTCTCACCTTGCCTATTTTCCGGAGGAGGCGCGTCACTTCGAATCTTGCTCTTCTCAAATTCTTCATGGTACTTTATCTGCACACACACGCACACATGTTAAATCCACACGGGGGTGCTGAGCTTTCACATTTGACGGTTCAGCCTCAGCAAACCCTCCCACTGTGAGAAGCAGCTCACCATTTTAGGAGGTGCTGAGAGATGATGAGTGGATATCGCAGCCACAGACGCAGAGAGAGAAAGACCCACATCTATTTAGTGTCCGCTTTTATTTGTCTATTTTCAGTAATTGCAGCCCACTTGCTCATTTTTGAAGGTCAACCACTGTCACATTTGTTTAGTTTCACTTGAGGGTGGCTCAAAAAGCCCCCACAGACTCCCATGTTAAAAATGCTGACCTTTATATCATTAAATACCATGTTTATAGCCCAATACAGAGAACAGTTTTTTCCTTCATTAAATAAACAGGAAACTATTTTTTAATTCATTCATTTGGATATTACAGGGAATCACTTTGATGTGCAGGTGTGCTGACACAGGCTTGTAGCCGAAAGCTGTCTTCAAGGCTTCACTTCCAATAACAGGGTTAGGGTTATAGTTAGGGTCCTCTGAACTGGACCGCTTTGCCATGTTTGTGCGTTTTGAAGCTTTTTTAATGGCATCATCAAACTTGCTGTGCGGTTACCTGTACTAACAGCATGTCCTAGAAGCTTCTTTTGGTGCGTCTTACACTTAGCAATAATTATGTTTCTCTCCACTGGTTGCAAAAGGAAGTTGCAAATGCAGTCGTACACTTCAGTTTATCTTTGTGGTTAGTAAAGACGTGTGACGACCCCTGACTCTTGTTTTCAACCTTTTCACATTTGTCTTGATGCACGCTCAATCATCCAGTTAAGGAAATCCCCAAAAAGTTGATTCTGTTCATCTGGATGTAGCGTTTTCAGTGGGAGAAACGTTTTAGATGAACAGAATCAACTTTTTTAGGTTTTCTCATTTTTTTTGATGTCGCTGGTGGGCAGAGGAGGGTTTGTCAGTGCCAGCTGTTCCCAGACTGTAAATCTAGAGCTGGCACTCTCTTTTTCCCTCCTGCTCCTTGTGACCATCACACCCTGCATAGCACTTGTTTTTGCACACACACATACATTGCACACGTACATTCACTTACTTACATCTCCTCACACATCTACACCCTACATCACTGAGGCCATTGATTTGCAAATGTCAATAGTTTCTATTTCAGTTGTTTATTTTGGTTTAATAAATAATGTTTCTATTGGCAAACGGTGTGTCGACCTTTTTGTCATGGCCTTATGGGCCAAGTTGTGACACTTGTCTAATAAGTTTATAGCTTCAATCGCTAATTTAACATATTATTTAATAAAACGATGTGTTTATGCTGTCAATTATGTTGCCATTCAGACTAATACTGATGACAGATCACTGTCATATGTCATGGAGATCTACCCCTCACTGATTAAAATAAAATAAACCAACATGGCTATGCCAAAAATATTCAAGTTGAGGCTTTAAAACAGAATTTCACTAATGACCTAGTGACATCACTGGCTGAGCTTTTATATGCAGTAAATTGTATTTGCCTTTTTTAGTCTAACTGTCTGAAAGCAACTTATTTTTAAAAACTGCTTTTTTCAGTGTTTTCCAACAGAAGCTGCCGGTGATGGGGTATGCAGTGACACAAAGCAACTCAAAGATTCTTGAACTTTATATGTGTTGAACTTATTTTGTTGTTAGTTTGGTATGTTGCTTGTGCAACATACAGTATGTCCCTCAAGAATAAAAACAACTCTGGGTCTAGTACTTAGAGGAAACTGGATGTTGCTTAAGGAAGAGAAGGAGCAGCCTCCTGTGACCTCAAGAAACCTCGAGAGGAGTAAACAGAAACAGGAATTTGTGGGAATAAAACTGGAGGAAAGGGATTGTTTTTAAAGTGGGAAGTGAGGGTGGAGAAAGGAGAAAAAGAGTGATACGAATACCAGTGGAAAAAATAATATATTGCCCCTTTGACACACAGCTTATCACCCATGATTCCTTTCTACAACTAGTGCTCTCATGAGAGTAGAAGAGAAAGTTTGTGTGTATGTGTGTGTGGATAGCAGTTCCCTTTGTATCCACAGCTGAGAGACTTTGACCATATAGGGCAGCTGTTCCTCAGTGGATGGAGAGAAATGCCTGAAATGTGCCTGTGTGTCTCTGCAGGGTTGTACTCTTGACATCTTTTGCTGCTCTTTGCAGCAACATGTTCTCTGCTTTGTATGCTGAAGCCGTCAGCAAATCTACAATCCTGATCTGGACTTTCTCGTTTTCTTCTTAGAAAACTAAAATGCCTTGTTTAACATCTGCAGACTTGCTGCTTGCATCTGTCTATGACATGCTTCTGGAACAGAAAAATGTTGCCATAGTGAGATGCATACCAGATGTTTGACAGTCAAGGCCAAACATCTAGCAGTTTTCCCTCATTTTTGCAAGTGAAGAGCAAACTGAAGATACAAAAGTTCTATTAGAAGGTATTGAAGGAGTCTGACAACATGACTGCACTTACGTTACTGATCTGGTCTTGTGTCTTCTTCACTCTCTGCATCTCTGGAGTATCGACCACCACACTGAAACCTTTCCCCTTGTTCTTCTCAAACTCCTCCTTGTAAAGGGCCTGCAAATTTCAGAGTTATTTTAGAAGAATAACTTGAAGTTTAAAGAAAAACCTGCTTTCTTGGTAAAAATTATTCTAAAAAAATTGACTCCACTCTCTTTGTGTATCAGGACTGAGCTGTATCTGTTATCCAACCGCATGCCTTTTTTTTTTTTTTTTTTTTGAAAAGATGGAGATACCACTTGTGACTAAAAAATATGTAGTAATGCTGTGCTTCCTTTCTTTTGCATCAAATTGGTTGCATTGTAGCCCAGGTACAATAACATCTGTGTGTACTGACTTTCCTTATTGCTATAAGGTTTAACTGCAAAGGTCTATATTTTTCCTTTCGGCCTTACAGACTTAGAGCTGTTATTGACTAGATTTAAACTTTGTTTCATGAGGACAGTTTAAAGCGGTTAATATGAAGCCGCTAACTGTCCCCCAAATTCCTCTTGAAGCATGTATAAGGTTCACTAGTGAACACTTTCTCTGTGAAAACAGTGTAAAAATGAATCTGCAGCTCTTAGGGGGTAATGTTATTGATATTAAGAGGCCTAATGGTTAAACTAAGCCAACTGGCTGATGGCTCATTATTAGCATACGGACATGAGAGTGTTGTCAATCTTTTTATCTGCCTCTGACCAAGAAAGTGAATGGTCATATTCCCAACAATGATCCAATATTTCTTTAAACATTAAACAAGTTAAATGACACAAGTGGAAGGAAACAGTTAGCTTTATTACATATCGAATGCATGCATCGTTTTATCTTTGACATCACCTAAAAACACGGAAGTCGAGTTTTAAAATGAAGCTGCATTCAGTTTCACTGTGCATCGTTTTACTGTTACAACAATCTGTTTTTACAGCAACAAAAAATCCAATCCTGCAGCCCGTCTACCATGCACGCTAAAAGAAAATAGTTCTTTTCATGGCTTCTTTGCAGCCTGAAGTAGAAAATCTATGACATTTTGCAAATGCTTACATTTTAGTGAAGCTTGTAAACTAAGCAGATACCTCTTTAGAACTTTTCATCTATGCTTTAATTATTTTGCAAGGCACACCTGCAATTGTAACTTCCTAGGATTATTATTATTTTTAATTTCATCTCAAATGTAGCACAACCTGAATGCAGCACTGAATCAAAGCCAACAAAGGATGATTAACAAACACTTTTACATGTAAAGAATAAGATGGTATGGAAGCCCATGCAGACATGCAGACATGCAGATAGCAAAGCCGCATCACAACCTTCGATAATGTTTTAAAGAAGGAGGGAAAAAAGGAAGGAAGATCATTTGTTATAATTGGAGAGATAATGGATAAATGGAGATGTTATCGGAGAATTCGATTCTTGACGGTCTTTAAGGTGGACCGAGCATACGTTACTGATCTGGTCCTGTGTCTTCTTCACTCTCTGCATCTCTGGAGTGTCAGCCACGGCGCTGAAACCTTTCCCCTTGTTCTTTTCAAACTCCTCCTTATAGAGCGCCTGTAAATTTTCATTCGTCAGTCTTTATTGTTCATTTTAATGTTTTTAACTTAGACAAAGGAGCTTAGGAAAATGCTTTGGCTTAAATTCTCAATTCTAAAGGGTTATACTTGCTAAAATGACCATGTTAAACATTTTTACTGCATTTGAATCAAAAATATACAAGAACTGATTCATGCAGGGCTTTAAATGGCCTTTTGGCAAGAATTTTTGAAGCTTAAAACCTCAGGGAAACACTTGCAAACTTATTCCATGCCTGCATGTTTATTTGAAAGTAAATCTGAGATCCCCGCGAACTCACGCAGACATGCAAACATAAGTGAGTCATGATGTTGCTATGAGGAATATGCCTCCTCGGTAAGAGAGCTTGACTGCAGAGACTTTTATGGTTATAAACAATGAACTGGGCTGGTTTGATGAGTAAAGCGCAGAACGGGAGGGGTGGTGGTGTAAATTTGATCATGCTGTTATAACAGCCGTGTTGAAATGAAACGACAGATTTAATTGTTAACCAAAAATACAGCCGCTCTTGGCGTGTTTGTCCTGTTTCATCAGGTGCTTGTTTATTTAGAAACTAACTGTTCAAAGAGACAGCTTAAAAGGAATGTAGTGGAATAAAAAATAAAAGACGCTCACATTTTTTTTTATAGGACTTTGAAAAAATAGAAAACCAGAAAAACTCAGTACAGCCTTACTGTGTCCATATGAATTAAGAGTGTAAGTTGCAGCCAAGTGCTGCTAATCAAATACACTTAATTAACTGATCGTCAAAAAGTTTCAGCACTTTATTAAGGTGTGTGGTAACACAACGCCACAATCTTCCTGGGGGTGGATTTCCCAGCAAATTCCCCCCAAAGATTGGGAAGTTATATATCAGACCCTACACACCCCTCAGTAAACATGTTAAATAATAAAATTCATAACAGCAAAATTAGAAAAAAGGTGAATTTTTTTTTTTTGCTTGTTTGGAAGAGTTGGTTAGAGAAAGCCTCTACATGGCAGTAGACGATATATCGAATAAACTTTATGTATCGTGAGTTTTTGCCATGTACGATGGTAAAAATAGCTTTATCATAACCATCCAGTATAAACGGCCATGGCAATATTAAGCTGCATGTAATTCAGAGTTTTTTCTCCCACACGCTGCGAATGCATCATTAATCCCCCCTCCCAACAGGTACATTTCCTCTTATCACTCAGCCCTACTTGGCAGTATGGTTTAGGTTTGCAAAGCTGCATCTGAACGAACTGCAAGACTTTTGTAACAATGTGCTTTCGACAGAGGAGAACAAAGTGGAAATGGAGCCATAAAGAACAGCAAACCAAACAAGCACCACATATACCTCACACATCATGAGATTTTGCAACCACAGGACCTGGGCAGTCATTGAGTCGACCATGAACTCTGTATACCAGAGTATTCTAGAGTCAAAAGTGAGGCCATGTGCCTGACAGCTAAAGCTTAGTCAACATTTGGTCATGCAATAGGACAATGATTGCAAGCACAGCAGCAAATCTACAAAGGAAGGGAATGACCCAGTCAAGGTTACACTTCAGCCCGGGTGAATTGCTGTGATGGGGACCTTAAAAGAGCTGTGCATAAATGAATGCCCACAAACCTCAGTGAACTGGGCAGATGTAGGTCACAGTGCCTCTCATCAAACAGATGTGCTAATATTTACCATGAATGGTTTTGATTTATTACCACATGTTGACACAGAAACACTTGAAAATAGCAAGGCGGTGACAAAGGAAACAGAATAGCAGCACTGAAAGTCAATACTGTTTGATGCATTTATAGATGACATCAATGAAGCTACAAAAATACCAAATGGTTTCATGTAATTTTAGACTTTAAAGCGCGTACCTTTAAGATTTTTTCAGCCATTATAAGACCTTTGCATTGTTCACTGCATTGAAAAAGTTACATTTAAAACTGTGTCCTCTCTTTTCAGAAACAGTTTATGTGTTGAATAATTCACAAAATTCACATTTTTCACTTGGATGATTTTTCTTGGCAATGCAGATTAGCGTTCTGCATACCTACGCAATTGGTTTAGCTTAACTGCTGGCATTATGAATGGGGGTAGGGGTCGAGGACCATCCAAAAAGCTAACTGTGCCCCCTCAGCTATATTCCTTTTACATATTTATATGTAAAATCCAGTCATACAGTTTGGTAATTAAGAAGTGAAACACCCACATTGCTGTTAATTTATTGTAATAACAACCAAGCTCATGTTAATGATTCTGTGAATAGCACCTTAGTGCATCTGCAGTAAACACTTTAGCATGACCAAAGAGGACAATGATTCTGGAGCATTTGGGCCTAAGCAAGTCAGACTTTGACAAGTACCCCTCACTTTTCTTAAGAACTGAAAAAACACCATTCACCAGCTTATGCAGTTTCTTTTAAAGCACTTGAAAATTTCAAAACAAATGTGCAAGAGTGCATGAATACTTTGCTATAGAAATCATTTCCTGATAAACAGGAAACGTGAACTGGTAAAAGGTTATGCAGTGTTCAGTGTTAACTAAATTTAACTATTCTCTGCAAATTTCGATATTCTGTCTCACAAATACAGGTCTGCACGGGTCTTGCAGAAATGCAGTCGTGAGTGGATTGCCTGACTTTTTTGTCATTTTAAAAGGGAAGAGAAGCTTCACCTCAAAATGCTGAGTGGCAAGATGATCCTTAAAGTTTAATCTGTGAAGGAATCTCTTTAATTTTGCGTGACTTGCAGGACTTATCTCTTTGATCAGGTTAGAACAGGTTGGCATGAACAGTGTGATTAGATTAGAGCTTAAGAACAGGGATGGCAGGGAAAAGGAGGCCGGTACCACATCAGAGGCTAAAAGGAGACTGGATCTGAGAGTATTTTTAAAAATGCTCTCAAACCTCTGATCATTTACAAGAGTTCCTGACGAAACGCATTTGAACTTCACGAAAGTCAGATTGGCTCATGTTGTAAAAGTAGAGTCTCAAAATGAAGCTACCGTGTCCTTATTCAAGTAACTCATCAAAGGGTACCTTTGATTTAATCAAAGGAATCCAATTGTCATGAGAGCAGAGCCAAGATCTGCGTCCTGATCTCCTGCTCTGATACCGAGCTGAGTGAAGGAGATATATATAGAACTTTTCCACCAATGGGTTGCTGTTGCCAGTGCTTAACCTAGAAAAAGCTCCACTTATTTCCACCTTTAAAAAGACTGATGCTGGTGCCAAAAATGCTGACAACAGCACAGCTCCAAACAATTGCTGCCACCAAAGTTGGAATCACTGCTCACAGTGGCGGTGTGAGGGCCATGGCGGAAAATTCAGGGCTAATTTTAATAAAACATGAGCCAAAGCAACTTCTGTTAAAATGTCCAGCTTTCACAATGTAACGTTCAGTTCCCTGGCATATCTGGTTATCAAAGACACCAAAGCAGAACTGTTATTTCTCGCACCAGCTTCAACACTGTGATGACGGAAAAGAGGCAATCAGGACTGACAGACATGTAACACCAAGCGATGTTGCTGCAGTGAGCTTGCAAACAGTATCTCCTTTCTCTGCGGGTCAAAACCAAGATGTAAATGATAGCAGAGATAGGCCTGAACTGCTAAAGTCTCACCTGACTATTAAGCATGCTCTGTTGTTTGAGACGCAGATTCTCGGGGGTGTCGGTCACTATGGTGAAGGAGGTTTTGGGGTAATGCCTGAAAAAAAAAAAAAAAACAGAAGGGAAGAAATTAGATAAATGAAGATTCACATCATGCATTCATCCACCCATCTATCCAGTTAAGCAGCAAGACCATGATTAGATTGATTGGTGTTAACCAAAGTCCTACAACATAACAGCAATCTTCTATGAAATCCAGCCCAACAATATGATTGGCTGATAGAGTTTTTCCATACATTTATTTCAGGTTTTGCTGAATGTCTTCTTCCTATGGATGTTCAATGGCTTTATGCTTGGCTGCTTTGTTTTTTGCTATATTTGATTTTCAGGAGAAGCAAACTGTTGTCAGAATGAATTGAATAAACTGATTAATTTGTTCATTCTGCAAATAATTTGTGCCTTATAATATTATGTAAAGAGCACAACAGATGAACCCGGGGTGCTGTTTAATAACAATCGGACAGCAAGTTTCTAATCTCACGTCAATCTTTAGGAATGACTGGAATCACATGATTCAATCTGTCTGCTCACACTTCTCTTTTCCATCACTTCCACATGCTGCCTGCAGCTTCTCCTGCTCAACTGCTTCAGAATTTAACTTCTGCTCATGTGGTAGATTTGTTAATGACGAAACAACCAAACCCGTTCAATCACCTTGCACAGATAATAGAAAAAAAGGCCGTAGTAAATAATTCCTATAATGCTACGTATTCTAATTTTGTGGCTATAGTTGTGTAATGAACTGATTTTGATTGAAGCTAATGTTACTTAATAACAAGCAGTAACCTAAAGGAGCTGAAAAAGTGAAACGTCAAAAACTGTAGTGCCTCTAAAGGCCATTTTAGGCTGGCTCCAAAAGTGACTCCCATGTTAAAATGTCCAAATTCAGCAATAAACGTACAATATTTGCCGTTTATGATTACTGTACAGTGGATTTTTTTCCCCAAGAAATCACTCATTTGGATTTAGTTGAGCCCTTTGACTGACAGGTGTGCCAACACCTAGCCCATAGCCGATACTGTAGGCCTCACCTCCAGTAATCGGCATTACTGAACTGTACTTCTGGACCTCGTGTGTTAATGCAAACTCATAATATCTGACTTATAATATGGCATGCTGCAAAGCACAGCCTGTCCAAGAAATCTGTGCTTCAAATTCAATGAATGAAATTCTATAATTTATTAGTCAGTTACTTGGCACTAGTTAGCACACATAGTGTCTGTGTGAATCACCTCTACAGTGTAAGGATGCAGCTTTCTGAACAAGCTTGCTAGCGTTTCCTCATAACTTAGCACTTGACTCTTTCATCCAAATAAGGCTGGCTCAAAAAAAAGCAAGCAAACAAACAAAAAAACCACCACGTCTACGTCTGAAATGCTAATGCTGAGGCTTCAGGGGAAAGGTAACCACATCTTTTATATTTTAGATACGGTTTTGTTTCTTACAAATATACTGCAAGCTCTTAACAAAGAATCAGATGCTATCCAGCTATTTTAAGTGTTTGTTTTAGTCATCATGGTGGTGCATGCTGTGAACACTCACATAGTGCAGTAAGGTTTCTTCTCAAAGCCTTTGTAGTTCGTCATGCTCAAGGCCATCTTGCAGACCTCACAGCTGAAACAACCTTTGTGCCAATACTAAGAAAAAAGAGACGAAATAAAGTCTAAAGTATTAGACTTAGAAGAAAATGCATTTCCATCGACACAAATTTAGATCTGTATTAACCTTTTTTGACAGAACACTGTGGAAATCTTGTTCACTCTTACTGGCTGATCAAATTTAATGGTTTTTCATTTGAAAAAATAAAACTTTTTTTCTCTCTCTTTCTCTCTCTGAGCGGGGAAATCCCTTGACTCCTCTACATAAGGCCACAGCTGTCCTACTAATCTGTTTCTATTTCTCCCATCACTTCACTAAAAGATTGCCAATAAGAAATGGTTCCAGTGGAAAATGACTGTGAGAAATAATGCTGTGAAATTAGGTGCATTTTTAAACCTATGCACTATGCATATGCATATAAATTTTCCCATAAATAACTTTTTTTACATTATTAAAGAAAAGTCCTGCAGGAAGCCATTTTCCCCAAAAGAAATCAGGAATTGATAATCTCTGTAACTCAGGTCACTTTGCTTTGATTAAGTCCTTAAATTGATGAGATTATCTTGATTATAAATAATATTCATCTGATTTCACTAAAATGATCAGAGTACATCTATTTGAGAAACCACAGGTACATAGGTTATTACTGATTATGTAAGATATCAATTTTTTAACATTTGGAGATTTCTAGTTGATTTTTATGCGTAACAGGGGTTATTATCTGGACTTCCATTTTGCATGTTTTTTGTCTTGGTTGTGACTGTACAAAATATGCACCTAGTTAAAGCATCACATGAGATATGACTGCATAAAAATATTTTTAAAATTGTAGAATAAAAAAGAACTTTTGCAAGTGGACAAAACTAATTTAAATTTAAAATATCTATAATAAAATTGACAGTATAAGTTAGTCTTGAAAATCACCTGATAAATCTTTGCATACACTAGAGTAAATTACATTAAGGTCAGTAGATGGGCTTAAACTTGTTTCACCTTACCTTATCAAGGCAGTTTATTTTTTCTGTTGGGTAAACTGGTTTATTGCATCTCCCACAGGGCGGATTCATGATTGCAGAAAAAACAAAAACAAGTTTACTGGTCCAGTAAAAAAGTTCAGGAGTAAAGGACCTGTAATGGGCAGCTGGTACTCAAACCGTCCTCCCGCTTTCTCGCAGGCATTTCAGTTAATATGACCCCAAGGCGAGGAGGAGTCAACTGTGCTGCACGGAGACCTCATGTTGCCTTTATGGGTCGTCGGATATAGCAATTTTACTTCTGGTGTTTAAGTAATTAATACGATATGGTCGTCAAATGTGATTCAATATGATATTTTTAGTAACTTAAAATGAATTAACAACGAAACAAACGAAACCATTGCGCATCATTCAGCGGCCTCTTTAGCTTGTCCAAATATGTTTTGTAAATTACAGGGTTTTCGCATGCCATGAAGGCAGCATCAGCAGCGTTGAGGAGAAGTGAGGTTGATAACCTTAAAAGGAGTAACAACATAGACTAATCCAAATGTACTGTAATGACGCTTTTAAATAAATAAGGTCGACTCTAAACATAAATTTATCGCGGTAAGCTCTAAATATCTACATCAATACAACAACGGGATTACAACTTTTTATTTAAAAAAAACAACAACCCATACACAGCACTAACACAAAAGTTTAACCAGTAAAGAAAACAAAGAATTATTCATGTTATTGATGACGTGAATGATAACTGCTACGTGGGGACATGATAATATCCTCTATTGCGGTTCGACTTTGTTTATTTGACTCCCTCTGCTGGAAACAAGCTCGATTACAACCAGGTCTGCCATTTTGTTTACATTGTTAACGTTAGCGGAAAGCTTCGGACTAAACAAACGTGTGTATTATAATATATGTTGGGATCTATGAGTAAATGCAAGAAACAACTATTATAATGTGTTCAACGTGTCAGTACTGAACATGTGGTATATTCATATAGCCAGTACTTGGGTGGTTTGTACATCGGGGGTATAGCTCAGTGGTAGAGCATTTGACTGCAGATCAAGAGGTCCCCGGTTCAAATCCGGGTGCCCCCTCTTTTCTTTCCTTAGTGACTTTTTGTCGTTGCGTTCGTATAAATAAATGTAATAGAAATCTTCACGGATTGCCTAGCGATATATGAAGTTTATTCCTTACTTAACGAACATAATCTCTACGAGTAGCCGTATGTCGTTTTGTCGCTTTTATGTTTCCCATCGCGTCTTAAAATACTATATTCCACCTTATTTAAAAGAAATTCTTCAGAGGGTTTTACCACTAAATTAATTACATGTCCCAATGTGTACTGTTACTTTACTTTTTGATTTTGTCACCATTAGTTGTGTGGAAAATCTCTTTTCTTATTAATCTGCAAAGTTTACAAGTATTTATAGACGTTGCAAGCGGTTAATATGCCTGTATGTTAGCAAAACTATCGGAATATCTGTCTCTGCTCGGTACACACCTTCATTTTTAAGCTCAATATAATAAACGATCACCATGGCTGCACGTGTCATGTGGGATTTCGTGTTGTGTTATGGCGCCATCCTGTGGCAATGCTGTGCACAGCCCTAAATACCTTACATTTTTGCAAGTTTTAACCTATCATGGGACTTCAGCAAGGAAGGAGATACATTTCCATCCATCCCAGCTGTCTCAGGGCGAGAGAGATACATTTGCTGTAAAATAAATTTGCATAAAAAATGAATTCCATACATGCAGTCATTTTGAGTTATTACAGCAGTGCTTACGCTATAATGTAAATTTATTTTTAAAAATTAGATGCACATGAAGTATTAATGCCCACATAAGGTATTTCTCTAATTGTATCTTTAATGCTGTTTCCTTCCATTTTAGTTATAAAAACTGAAAACCATCTAAATAGATTTGTTAGTCACTCACCAGACTATGACCATGAGATCAAAATCCAGACTCGTCACCAGCTTTTATTAGAAGACATTTAAACAGAAAGGTTCAAAGAAAACCCTCATAATTTCACATCTCTAAAATTCATCCAAACAACATACCTCCCTATAACTATCAGCTATAAAGCTAAATATCTGTCGTAGTGAAGTCCACATAGATATAACATTTTATGAACTCATCGTTGCTCGCGTAGAAGTTTCATGAAACAAAAGTGACTCCATAAAATGGATAAAAACAAAAAACACAGAGTAAAGTTGAGTGGTACATTGATTTGCAGTATGAAGGCTAGTTTAATTCATTCCCTGACAGGCCCTTGCATCGTTGGCTTTTGGACATTTGCATCTCATCATTTACGTACTGCCGTCTTCCTCTCAAACCCTCCAACCCTTAGATAATATGGCTAATCCCCTGTGTGATGGCAAACAGCAAAAGACACAGAGAAAGCTGGCAAGAGCTACAAGAGCAGTTACAGTAAACACTGTCCAGCCTCAAAGGTTGGAGTAAGGACATCTTGTGTTGATGGTCAGCCTGAATGTCCATATTCATCCTCCTGTAGTACCGCAGTTTTCCTCAAGATGGTGTCCTCTCTTCCACTGATTGAGTCCTGCAAGTCCTAGACCCTTAGCAGCAGTGCTCAGCTTCAATGAAACCTTCCTTTTCATGGCCCCCGAGCTCGACTTCAGCATAACTGGAGTGACAGCCCTGATTGCGGAACTTCATAGAGGGCCAGTAGTTATTGGTGCGTCGCTGCAGACAGAGAAACAGTAGTAGGTAAAGACCACATAGGCAAATGGGAAGATGCAGGCTTCAACCATAGACGGCATAAAAGATGAATGTAGCCACTGCGATGTGCCTATTGCACATCCATAAATCCCCTAAACTTTACTGCAAGTGCTTTTATGAATTTTAAAGGTGAGTGTTTTCAAGTCAAGAGTGGGTTTTACTGTGAAGCCACAAACTCATTGGCCCATTGGAGCTTAAAGAGCATCAGGAGAGTGTTTCCAGTGTTCAGGGCTGTTTTGTCACAGACTTCTGCAAGTTTGTTTGCAGACACATGAACATCACCCACTTCTCATTCATCAGGTGAATCTGTCATTTCATTGACCTGTGAAATAAACTGGTCACCCAGTGACAGAGTATGCATGCTTACACGTTTCACCTGTCTGAAGTCTGGTAGTTATGTAGACATGATAAAAGATGGACATAACTTCCAGGTTTAAAAGGGAAGCCAATGCAGAAGTGCCTTAAATCTACATTCCTTTTAATACCAGCATCAACGATGTATTTCAACAGTGGCTTAAAACAGCTTCAGTGTGCATTACCACCACCATCTGACCATAGCAGTATATTACAGCCCACCAGGTCAAAGTAAAATTAAGGGAAAACATATATTTTAAGACAAGAAAAGGTCCTCCATATTTTAAAAGAAAATTAAAGTCTGTGACCATCCCTACTGCAGAGGCAATGAGAGCTGGATGTTGTTTTTCTGACCTGCATGAGGTAGAATGGTGGAGCCACTGTGGGATGTGTGTTGATGTAGTAAACAGCCAGTAAGGTGAGAGCCACAAGCAGAACTAGAGCAGCCACAACGCCTGCGATGATGGCCGTGTTCTCTGTCATCCCGTTGTTTGGAGGGCTCGTCTGTATATCTGAAAGGAAGGAAGATTGTTGCTCCTGTTAAAGCATTTCTAAATATAGAAATGTCTAGGTAGCTAACTATGGACTTTTCTTTTGAAAACTCTGTGGCCATCCTTATAACTTCCTAAAACTAAGTGGGGACGATTTTCTTTTTAAAATTTGGAATACTGTAATTCATAGTGCCTGTCTCTTAAGACGCAGAGGAATTTTTACTGAAAATCTGTAGGGCATTGCTGTTGTACTGAGCTATTCTGGTCTTTTATCTCATTGGCTAATGTTTGCATGTGTATATGTATACATGTATTTTATGTTCACATATGTGTGAATGTGTACATTTTTGTATATGTATGTGCATATTTGCATGTACAGATATTCTTTATAAACATATATGGATGTCTGTTTTTTTTTCTCTTTTCTCTCTTTTTTTCCCTCTTTTTCTTGCTGTATTAGTCTATTTGATTCACCTTTGCGTTTATTGTTTATTTTATTTTATTTTCACTTGCTAAACACGGGACAGACTTGACTGGGGAAAAGAAAAGGGAGAAAGAAAGAGGGAAAGAAAAACAGTGGGGAAGAGGAACGGTGAAAAAGGGCAAAAAACAAAAACCAACAAAACAAACAGACAAAAAATACATATATCAATCACCATATATGGATGTCTTACAATGTTTTCTATAATGGTTTCATCTTATCTATTTTAATTCTTTTTATTATATTATCCCTCTGTTCAGCACTTTGGCCAACACTTGATGTCTTTTTAATGTGCTATATAAATAAAGATGACTTGACTTGACTTGACTTGACATGAGTAAAGTAAAAATGATTTGTCCTTTATTTACCACATTATATTTAAGCCTTTGAATACCTTCTGGATTTTTATATGAAGCTTTTAATTACTATAAGTTTATAAATGAACTGACATTAAATTAACATAACTCCTAGAAGCAGAAAGTGATGCGTGGATTGAAAAAACAAGAAGAAGAAAAATAAATTCATGTTCACTTGTTTGTATTTACAGTAAATCTCCCCAAAATCTGTATACACAGAAAATCCACAGAAAAACATTAAAAAACAATCATCAGTCTCTTCCCAAAGTCCACATGGAAAAGCAAATATTTGACTGCTTTACTGTTGGACTTTATTAAAGTTGAGTTTGACACTTACATAATCTTTATTTAACTAGGATAATAGACTACTTGAAAATTTTGAACATATTGAATGAATAAATTGTGGTCCTAGGATTGATCCCTGGGGCCTACCCCTGGTTAGATTACAAGCTTTGGAAATCATAGCTTCTGCTCACACACTTCTGTGGGATAATTTCCAAATTATCTAATGGTTTCTTCTGTTTATTACTGTCAAAAATGAAAATTTAGTTATTCATAAAAAGTGTCCAAGCCAGTGCAACAAAAGGCACTCCTATTTGCCTAGGTAGATTTGATTTTACATAAACATGTCTTTGAAAAGATCTATACAAAATCTCATATATAAATACACACATAAGATCAGCAATTATTAGTCATAATTTTATAGTGAGACTAGCTTTATGATAAGCTTTCTGTTATTGTTATTTTTTACATTTTGAAAATGTTTGTGAAGATGTACAAGTTTAAATCTAACACAGATTTAAGGGCTATCTCCTGTTTATATTGAGTCGTGCAGTCGGTACCTGTATGCTTATGCTCTCTATGGAAATTCAGCTTTAATTCTGTAATGCTCAGAAGTCAGAGAGCTACTAGTAATTCTGCTTCTCCTTAATCTATTCACAAAGGGTCACATTTTGCATGATCCCAAAAAATAAACAATTAAATATTCCTTCATTAATCATTCACCAGTTGTGGGACTGAGTTTTTGCTGACATACCAGCACTGTATTTTCCAACTCACCCCTAGTAACAGGCTGTTCTTCAAGCACTGAAACGGTTGGACCTGGAGAGGAGTGATTAAAGGAGCTCATAGTTGCTTCAGGTAGAACTGTGTTGTAGTCCTCACACATGCCTTTAGCCTGAGTGAATGCCGAAAAGAATGACTCAGGAATCAGTAACAAAGCTGCTCATCTCTCTCTTGTGTGATATGGTAATGAGTCTCACCTCTTCAGGGCAGTTGTAATCCAGCCACTCTTGTCTATGTCGGTCTATACCATCAGAACATCTAGAAATGAAAAGCAAAGTGAGAAAAGGCGAGAATCTCATAACATCACAAATTGAACTTTGTCTTACCGTTGAAGTGTGTTGCACCAGCCACAGTCGCTTGTCAAGTTGGATGTTAGGCAGAGATCACAGGATGTGTGTTGAAGACAAGCTGGGGGAACGGGAATCGCATCGTTACGCAATTACAGGGGTGAGTAATGAGGCTAGGCTGTCGAACAAAAGCTAGTTTGAAACAGGACTTACTGGGCAGAGGTGTGAACTCAAAAGCTGATCCGCTCACAATCTTGGTGGTGTCAATGGCAACACGATGATACTCATAGATAGTACGCCGCTTTGCTTCTATCAAGGCAAAAATTGAATGTCAGCCTGCAAGTCTTTCTTCTGTATTAAGTCTCACGTGAAAACTTAAAAAGAAGTCTGTGCTCCATGTTTCTGAGAGGGGACTAACTCCTGTTCAAATTGAACTACTTGTGATTGAAAGTATTTAGTTTCTGCTTTTACTCCTCTGCCAGGGTGAGAGCTGAGATGGAGGCATGTGATTTATCCAAATAGCACCAATTCACAACAACAGTCATCTCAAAGAGCTTTGTATTGGAGGATAATGATCCTACAGTACTAGAGCGAGTACCACTTGATGACAATGGGAAGCACCCCGTTTTAATAGGAAGAGACTTCGAGATTATAACTTTGAGAATGCCGGTCCAATTTTCATGAAACTAGGCGAGGAGGTGGAGGGTAAAGACATCAGATCACGTACTTTTAAACTGCAAAATGTAGTGCTGGTCTTGGCACAAGATGTTATATCTGAGTTCAAGTACCGTTTATATTCTGACAACGTGAAAAAGGATTTTTGAGATGTATACGAGTCTAAAGATGGACTTTGTCTTTATTTATTTTTACAACAGACTCTTAAAGAAATTGAAGAAATTGATATTATACTTTACTTCAGACCAGGTTAACTGGCTCTAATATAAAGCTTTAACTTTTAACAGTAAATGTAACTTGGAATTTCTGTGCAGGAATTTGTTGTTGTGTATTTTTTTTAAATGTATTTATCATCCATTTTTATTTTAATAATGCAATATTTATTTCTTTATTTTTCTTTATGGCAGCAATATGGCTTTAACTAGGCATGTTTCTAGTAGCTAATGTGTTAGCTAGAAGAAAAATCAAACTAGTCAGTTTTTATAAAAGTTTGAAAATGTTCAGAAATGCTCAGAAAAGCAAAAGAAAAAAAATCTGTGTTTGTCTAAGGGTCATTAGTAACCTTTATCCAAAACCTTGTGAAACCACATCACCTCATCAGCCTTCTTTCCTTGCAGGTTAACACCCACACACCTGTGCACAATGTCCTCTGATCACTGGTTTGATCAGTTTACTCTGATGTAGCTTACATAAAGCTGATTATTTTGTGGATCATTTTCTGAAAAACTGCACTGGTTTGTGAGGATGTCTTATTGCGTATCCCTCAAAACATATTAGACCCCACAGTTAACTGGCTTAATAATTTACTAAAATATGAATAATTACTTTAAATTAACAGTGGAGGAAGTATCTCTTCTTTATTTTAAAGGAACTGACCTGACAGCTGTGATGTAGGGAGGTATCCCATGAAAGCGTCAGACAGTCCAACTTTCAGCGGATGCTCAGTAGAATTTATTTCCTCCACTGGCAATGGGATCTCAAAAAAGGACAGAAGAGTTCGTATTGACACTGGTAAACCTGACATTCAAGCTGAGCTGTGTTTTTTACAAAATATTGAAGTGGTGGAATTATATTTTTGCTACATCTGATTAAAAATACATAACTTACATCTTTGTAGTTGAAAACAATTGTTCCATTTTTGTGGAGCGCTGCCTGGAAAGTAAAAGGCCCCGCTGCCTCTCGGTCCTTTAACCGCACTTTGTCCCACTGCACGACAAATAAATTACCTGGGCAAAGCAGTATACAAAGGCCAGTCAGAGATACCCAGGAGCTCCCAAACTCTAGAGACTTCATAGAGTAACCTTTACCTACCATTATCCAAGTACCTCACTGTTGAATTTTTAGAAAAGCTAGGGTCAAAATTGGCCATGAGGGGAGCGACATACTGGGTGGCGGTTAGCATTCTGTGAGTTATTTCACCCATGTAGATGAAACCTGAAGAGAAACGTTAAGATAAGTGAACAGTTAAAGATTTTAAAAACACCTCTACCCCGTGGTTGAACAGCACATCTTTAAAGTGAAGGAGGTGAGTTGATAAATGCAGCTGCAGCATGTGACCTACCTCCAGTTGCTATAATAATTTGTCTCAAGGAGTCCCCATAGAAGGGGAAATTAAAGGAGAGTGCCACTCTCTGTGAATAAGAAGAAATGTCAGATGTGGTTAAATCTGTCTGTAAATCAGACATTAGTACTTGAATGTGCGAACGCTCATCTCACCGCTGCCTGTCGATGCGCGTTGGACAGTATGCCGTGAATTCTGACTTGGTTTTTGTGCAGGTTGTCCATATCCACCCACAAGTTTGCAGTCTGTCTGTCTGTTGGACCAAAACTCTGCCATCTGTAGTACCTCTGGGAGTCCTCCTGAGAGAAAGAGGTCACTCATTAGACAAGTTTCCAGAATACATTAGTCATGGTGAGGTAGTTTAGAGTAGGTCTCTGTATGAAATAGACCGATTTACATTGAAATCAATGAGTTACTACAGGACTGGATAATTTGAAATGTATACATTTTGTGTAGCTCTAGCCGCCCAAAATAAAGATCTCACTTCAATCTTGTTTTATGTACATTTTAAACTAGTAGTCTAAAGGATTGCTGCGTGCATTTTAATAATAACAAATGAAAAAAGTAGAACATCTTACCCTTTTACATATCTCTGAGAAGAAATCTTATCAAAGAGAACTCACCTTTAGGAACATTTGGGGGATTTTTGCATCCTATTGTATCAGTTTCTAATAGCTAATCAATACATTTATCATCATTCTAAACAGATTTCTTTTTACATTTGTGTTTGTACAAGGTACTTTTTTGTAATTACCTTCTTCAGAACTTGACTTTCACCGACAGGAGGCAGCATTTTGTGAGTTGGTTTGTTGAGATTTTCCAGCTACTCTATTTCCTGTGCTCTTAATGGCTTACTTAGTTAAATAAAGCTTATAATTATTCGCTGCACCATTTTGTAGTACAGGTATTATTACTGATATTAGATGAAAGTACAGTCTTACCTTTTTTCCTCTTTTTTGTGAAAAATATTTAGGTTAGTGTAAGTGTGAACTGAAAAAAAAAGTCGATCAGCTCAAAAATAATGTGAAAAAAGCAAAAATGTGAAAAAACAACTGGGATAAACCTCAGTGAGTCATGCAGGGATTTTTCCCTTCGGTCCTGCCCATATAGTGCCACTTGATGGAGCTGTTTACACATTGGCTTTGACAACAAGCACTTGTGTCTTCATACAGATCTCCAGTCTTGATGGCATTATTAATGTATAGCATAGTTGAAGGTGACAGAGAGCAATGGTTCTGGGGTTTAGTGTGGGCTCAGAAAGTGGAGCAGTTAAATGCAGCGCTCTCACAACCTCTCCGGCTGCTCCATTTACAGCAAGTGACCCACTTTTTTCTTCCATCTCCACTGCCTGACACCAGCCTGTATTTTCTAGGGGGATTCTAGGTGAGGAGAATAATCATTTATTTTCCCTCACAGCTGACTGACTTATTGAAGTGACTCTGATTGGACAGGAGATGGAGGGTTTTGGAAATTGGGATCAGGCCTCCCCCTAAAAAAGCAGCAGCAGCAGCATTATAACAGGGTTACTTGTGATCCCATCCAAGTGAGTCACACACACATGCACATACTCGTGCGCAGCCATGCTTAAACAAACACTGTAAGCTGGCAACACAAGTATGTGGTCTGTTTTCAATTTGAATTGTAGGGAGAGGAAGAAAAAAACGTACAACACAATTTATTTGGGTTGAATTTTACTGAGGCTGATTGAAGTGAAAGATGAGTCTAGGAGGTAAGACACTCATAAAACCTCATCCCATGCACTAAAATCGCACACACGCAGACACACACTTCTAAAATAATCACTGGAAAATGGCACAGGACAGTGATGTGCTACAGGCTTTACCTTCGACTAAACTTTATTTTTTCTGGCTTGGCAGTAGCTACTTGACTTGTCAGCACAATATTATTACCAAAGCCATTTACAGTTATAGTTTGCCTCACATTTATCTCTTCATATTGTCATACACAGATAATAATAAGCTATATTAAAAAGTATTAACCTGACCATTGGGCTATCATGTTGTGCATTTAGGGGTCAGCACACCAACCTGTGATACCCCACCCCACCCTATGGTTAGGTTAATTCTGCAGCTTTTGTGAAAGTAACTCTTTTCTTGGTTTAAAGATTATAATAACCATGTAAACATCACTATATTGATTGACACTAAAGATTCTTTGGCTTTGGTGTAATGGATGGTTTAGTTTTCCTAAAATAAGTAGGGGATATTTATCCCTCAGGCTAATGTAATTTTAAGTTGGCAGCTATTAATGCCCTTTTTCTTGCAGAACCAGTAAATATAAGAATTCTCATTTCTGTAATTCAGCTGACAATGACTTGCACAGCTGTGTTGATCTCATTCTCACTGGTCACAGTTTTTGGGGCAGTTTTTCTCATGCTCTTACTGGTTGTAGCTCTGTGGCTGTACAGTTTTCTACAACAATGAGCCCTCCATAAGGAAGTATTATGCAGTTTAGGCTAATTTTAGCATAATTTTACATACAAACTTAGCAACAAAACTGACTCTGTAGACACTTCCTCTGTAGAACTTTTAAAGTTCAAGACAGTACAGTTAGAAAATGGCTGAGTAACATGGGTTGTTTGGACTGCTCTTCTCTCTAGAAAGAACATAACAGCATGCTAAGGTTTGCACAGTTGCAATCCTAAGTGCCCCTTGGAAACATAAAACCAAATTGAAGATGTTTGGTTATTATGCACAGCGCCATGTTTGCAAAAAACCAAACACAGCATATCTGCTCAACAGAAAACCTCATACCAACTTAGAGTTATGACTGCTGAAAGTAGCTCTATAAGAAACTGTTGGCGGTTTTGGCCATTGCAGTCTTACAAAAGGTTTGCCAACCCAAAAGCATCTGTTTTATTCTAAATAGGACCATAATTTCCTAAATGAACATTATTCTCAATTGAAAAAGAGTTGGCCATTTAAGAAAAGATAAGATAAGATAACCTTTATTAGTCCCACACGTGGGAAATTTGTTTTGTTACAGCAGAAAGTGCACAGTGCAAAGTTATATAGCAAAAATTAGAGAACACTGGAATACAATAAGAATAAGATACTGAGCTAAACAATTAAGACAGTAAAAGACATTAGGAAAGTGTTTACTTTGGTATGAAATCGATTGATATAAGGCTCACTTTCTCATGGCCATCTATACAGCTGGACTACTTTTTACAACCAGAGCAGATGGCCATTAGAGAGATTGAAGGTTTAAGGAACAGTTATACGCTGTGTAGCTTTAGCTTCAAGCATAGGCATGATGTCATTATTTTAGAGCTTACATTAAACTTGATATTTACTATACGTGTTGTTAGTAAAAGAGCAATGGGAGCGTCATTTCTATGAACATAATTTAGGCCATATTAAAATAGTTGATTTTCCTACTGCCACTATTGTAATCTAAGGTCTTAGCCATGAATCAGTCGTTGCATCTCACCACTATGCGAGTCATGTTGTCAGGCAGGGGACTGATATCAACACCCCCTCCTCCTTCAGCCAGTGAGCTGCGGGCTTCCCTGTGTTTGTGTGGGGTCTGCTGGTCTCTCCTGGTTCTGTGAAAACTGGACGGATCTTCCAAAGCAGTTCCACTCCATGCATCTAGAACAACACAAGGCAGCAGCACACACATACATGCAGATTCATTCACGATGATGTATTTATTGAGGATTCAATCCATGAATAAATACTCTCACCACATAATCTCTCACCTGTTGTTAACCATCAATTTGAGACATAAGAGTTCAACAAACAAAAAGTCACAGACTTGCTTACTGAATCACAATTACTTTGAGGAAAAACAAGATAATGTAATTATCTCTCAAAATGTGTGAAAACTGTCTTATAAAATGTAGTTTTTATAGACATTATAATGACTTTGGCTTTATACTCTGTGGTCACATCTGTTCTTTATTGGTTTCCATAATCTGGATCATTAACAGGCATACATATCTAAAGAAAATTAAATCCATGTTTAGAGGTCACGGAGCAATAACTCACACAGAGACAGAAATAAGATCAGCACAAACAACACCATAGATTTTCTGTACATCTGTCATGCAGAAATAGGGTCATGATTCCTTTTTAATCATGTGGTGCCAACATTGTTCTTTGTTCAAATAATCCCTATGTATGTACAAAAGGATTGTGGGGTTTTGTCTGTGTGTGCATCTTTTTAGAGCATTCACATCTCTACTGACCACCTACATTTGTGTGGGTTTTCGTGACATCTGCTTAACAGATCATAGATGGCTGTTTATGTTTTTTCAACCGATCTATGACTCACTGTCCACATTTTCAGTTGGCAGTTGCAAAATCAGCAGAACTCACTGATAGTTCAACAGGGTTAAGAACTCATTATTCCCTCTGAAACAGAGGGATTAAATTCCCTTTGCTGTCTGGTTCTGAGCTGTTAGTTCACTGAACTGAGCTATTAATTAACAGCATGTTATGAACATTCCCTTCAGTGTGAGAAAGATGAACCCTGTCTCGAAGTTATGGCCAAAATTATGTGGATAACCCCCCTCCCTTTAGTCTGGAGCTGTTTTATTGGATTGACAGTTTGTTCTGATTAAAATGTTAATGCCAGATTATTAGTTTAGCAGTAGTTTGTATTCCTCCCCTGTCTCATCTAACATGAAAGGCCTGTGTACAAAAAAATAGGCCTATAAAAAATAGTTTTCACCGTTTGTTGTTGAAAAACTGCACAAACCCCCAACCATGACCCCATTCTGCAGCTCTGGTATGAACTGAAAACTTTGACCGTGATCCTAAGATGACCTAAGATCAAAGGCTGGACTTACTATCATCTCTGTGCTTGAAAGTGAGATTGGCAGGAAAGCAAATCGCTGCTGCATAGCTTTGTAACCTTCCAGTTTCTTAACACAGGCAGTAAATTAACTATTAGTAGTTTTACTAGTAATTTTTTCACAGTCATCTATACAATCAGACTTCGTGTTGTGACCAGTGGAGTCAATCTCTGCTAGCAATTAGGGGTTGGGGAAGCTGCTTTAAGGCACTTCTGCCTTGATGTTGCTTTCCATCTTTTATATAGACTATATATTAGTACAAAAACTACAATGAATATTTATGACTAACTCACACCTAATCATAAAGACTGAAAAAGATTGATGTAGTTCCTGGGTCTTAACCCTTGTGTTGTCCTCGGGTCAAAAATGACCCCTAGGTGAATGGCAAACAAGTATATGGGAATCCCGAGGACAACACAAGGGTTCTTAAAACTGTGTTCTTTTTAATGCTCACCAGGGTGAAATACATGTGGTTGCAAAGAGAAGAGAAAGTGGCCCTCGTCCCTGGCCTCTGTAAACACTTTGCTGATGAGTTTATGGGCTCAGTCGCTCATTTTGTGTCATACTGAATAAAATAAAATAAAATAAAAATCAATTTTGTAAACTTTGGTTTCTATGTGTCAGAAAGAAGGATTATCTAGCGCCTTGGCGTAAAACTTCAAAACACTTTCAAAACAAAGAAATGTCGATTCAGGTTGAGGCTTCATAATGGGACTTCACAAGCCAATGTGTCAGGGTGGCTTCGACCTTATAGTTTTTGTGCACCTAATATAGTCAAACTTAGTTTTATTTAAAAAAAAAAAATAGAAATTTGTGGCTTCAACATCAAAAGGTACCTGTCCGGTTTTAAAGTCCAACATTAACTGCCTGTGTTTTGATTGTTTCGCTGATTCAACAAACATGCACTCCACAAAGTTATACCTGATACCACACGAACAGAGAGTGCATAAAATAAATATATATAAAATGTTAATTTTTCTAAATTAAGAATTATATCAAACTAAAAAGTCTTAAGAGACAAAATAGGACAAGTGAAAAAGAGAGGTTATTACACACTCGGGGGAGATCGTGCTAATGAGGAATCTTGTTTGATTATGGTGCGGTGGAAGCTAATTTCACTGCTGCAGAACAAAAAGCTTCTAACTGGGTCAGATTGGCACTCATCATCATCATCGCTAAACAGCTGAGGAGGCTTCAAACAGCAGAGTGAAACAATGAGGAGGAGCTTTGAGGAGCAGGAAAACTGAAAAGGGGAGTTCAGGGGCTGCACACAAGTTAGCGCCGTTTAGGCTACAGTCTAATAGACTGTGACTATACTTAGATTTTTCCTGCCACCCTTACAATGTATAGGTCACTTAGAGATTTGCTTTACAGATCTTCCAAGTCTTCACGTTTTCTTTCCTAGAACATCGTTAACCTTATCTAACTGTCTGCATGTGGGGCTGGATGAACTTCAACATCAAAAGTGTGCTAGGCTTTGCATAAGGACCTGGACTTAAGACAGGCCTCAGTAGCATCATGTCTGGCAGACACATGTGCGTGTGGACCCTGCACTGGGAATGTGCAAACTGGTGCAAAAAAAAAAAAAAAAAAAAACTATGCTGATGAATCTGGAACAAGGCCAAATGGTCTAATTGTTGACGCGACAGATGTGATGTGTGACAGATGTACGGGTGAATAGTCAGTGGCTTCACTGCAAATATGCCCTCTGATGTTGCTGCTAAATAAAATCAAAGGCATGAAACACGTTCTGACAGTCCTTTGAATTTACATCTATGAATCTGCAGGATGTCAGATTTTCTGCTTTTTTAGCCAACCTAACACATCCAACAGCAGAAAATCCTTATTTCTGTGCCAAGTCTGTTGACTTGATTAAGAAACATTAAATCCCTTAACAAATGCTCACTATTTTGAGGAGATGGCACCTGCATGGCAGCGGTGTCCACTGTACCTTCACATGTGTCTGCATTGCAGCAACAGCCACAAATCTAGTGGGTGTTGTCAAACTAGGACACAGCCCGATGAACCATATACATTGCTCTATTGATACACGGATTGTATTCATTCATGCCAGTACCATGTTCCACACTCCTATTCCCATTTCTCTCATTTTTTGCTCTATTTTTTTCCTTTATAAATATGAAAATACAAAGCTATAATATAATAACAATATAAACACACAAACCTTTTATTTATCCTTATAATTTACCTCATCATCTGTTGTCAAAGACAGATATCTAAGAAACACACCAGGGTATATTTTCTTCTGTATGAAAGTATTTTTGAAGGCTCTACAAAAACCAGAGCCACGTTCCTAAACTGAGACAAAAGCTAAATGGCCTTTCAGTCTGCTCAGATGGATCAAGTCCATGGGCGAAAAATACATTTCTTCTGAAAACAATATTTTCCTGGGTAAATGTGCAACACTTTGAAGTTTGAGTACAGGCGGGAATACATCGAGGGCATGTACTTGGTCAATGAAGGGGAAAGAGAATTATCTGCAGGCACATCAACAGAGAACAAAAGGCCAACATCTTTGCTCCAGAGACAGACACACTGAAGAGAGTGAACTATTGTGCACTGTCCAAACACAGCACACGAGAGCAGATTAAATCTCAAGATACAATCAAAGTCTTGACCCTATCACTCTTTTCTAGTGGTGGAAATGAGACACAGTATTATGTGCTTTGTCAGGACAGGGATTAGCAAAGCACCTGCGGTCTTTTGGGTAAAGAATCATTAATGGAACAATAATCACAAGACGAGGTCATCGCTTGTCGATTCAGTATAGTTCAGTGCAGTGGTTTTATTATGTTTGGATTTTAAAAGGGTGATCTGTGTTAAAACCAGCCTGGAGCTAGTAGCGTGGGAGTACCCTGTTTGGCACCTTATCCTCAGAACAGCAGTAACCATAACACACAATCGCAAACACTAGCAGCTGGAATGATAAAGACCTGAAACTAAATAGAAAAATGTGATGTTTAGATTAATGTGCACAAATTGACAAGGGTCAGAGTTGAGAAAGTCTTTGTTTCTCAACTCTGACCCTGTCAATGTAACAGACAAAGTTGTTTATGTTTTTGAACAGATCTTTCATTTTCAGTCCAGATGACATATGATTTGAGTTTGCAGATGTGCTTGGCCAGTTGTAGTTAACTGTTTATTTAGTGCTTTAATATTTATAGTCATAAATCTGAGATTACCTTAGTAAGAAATGTGCAGTAGCAACCAAGAAATGACTTCAGAGGACAATTATGTTCTGCCCTGTGAAATGATCAGTGCAGCCTGTCAGATTAAAACTCTTGATAGTGCAAATCCTTCTGCACAAGGCATATGTTAACCACGTGGGGCTAAGAGGTAGTCTCACGTTTTAACGTCTAACTTAATAAATACACAAAAGTTTAAATTAATGATTTAGCAATGACCATCTATTGGAAAATTCTGTTTTGTATTTGAAAGCAATTTTCCACAACTTATTATTAATATAAATGAAAGCCACAATGTATATTTATAGTCTTTATACATCTGTGCATTCCCTTTTTCTGTTGTAAATACTGTTAAAAACTTTAAATATTATTTCAGCTGCTCTTCTCCCACCTAATGATCTTTGGGTTGCAGTAGGTCAGCGCATCTCTTTTTGAACCATGTTTCTTGTGAGACCCACATGTGTTCACTTTTGTAAAAGAGTTCCAATCAAAATGCGAGACATCATCTCAGTATGTGGAACGGCGGGACAAGGGACAAATATGCTGTGCATTCCCATATAAAGTGGGACATCTGGTAACCCTCGCTTCTGGAGTCCATTGCCAATTTTTGGAGGTTTCCAGAGTGTTCAGGCGATATCCGGGCCAAGACTTTGTCCTCCGTCCTCTATTCACTGTTTGTTATGCAGAAAAGTTTTTTCAGCTAAGAAAAAGCTAAATTCTCGTCAGGTTTAAAAAAAACTACACTTTGGCTAATGTCTGGTTGGCTCTTAGTGCAGATTGTTTGCCTGTACGCGACCAGAATCTGCTCAAACATGATTGGTCATTAGGAACTTGGACTACAAATGGAAACCATAGAGGTAACACAGATCCTGTCCCTTATAGTGGCTACTTGTGCATATATATAAATTAAAGCTACTTTGTCATTAAAGATCCTTGTGATTATAGTTTAGATTTCAAGCCAGGGAGGTTATCGCGCAACTTTAGAAGTGCACGACTGTGCATACGAAACATAGGTTGCTGTCATTTGTTGACCGACAGAGGTCTTGCAGCAAAGGCATTTTTAAGCTACAACCTCCCTGTTGCCTTAAGATTTTTAAGCTCTGACACTACATTATTGTTTGACTGACGTGTTTTAGCTTTTGACCTTTATAGCATCATCAAAGCCATCAAGACCATAAAGTCAGACCTTTTCCTCTCCATCTTGAACGTAGGTGGTTGTGCCAGAAACCTATACTGTGCTTCTTCCATTAGGTTCTAGTTGGATTGGTTGTTGTGGAAATTTGGTTCAGCTAACATGAAGATGATTAGTGAATAAACTTGGGCTTCTCATCTAGTGCTTTTAGCCCAGATACCTGGGCCACATGTTGTTTGTGTTTAAGATTAAATGGCAAAAGTTAGCATGCTAACATGCTAAGGATAATGACTGCTAAATACTGTTAGCACTGTTATTGCAAGTTAGCAACTAGCATCTTTATAGACTCATAGTTACAGTGTTCTCCAGTGTTGCCTGCTTTTGCACAAACTCATTAGCTCAGGTATTTTCCTGGTATTTTTCAGACAGATTTGATATAATATGATGATATCCTGCTTATAAAAGCAACACATACATGGATATATCAGCTTTCATAAAATGCACACATATCTTTTATGTGGTGTTTAACTTCTGTGAAACTTACACCGAAATTTGCAGATGTGTAAACAGTCTTGATGGTCCTGACCTTTGAGAAAGTGGGGACAGCCCTGTAGTCTTTTTACCTAACTCTGCTGTATTATTATCTGCTCTGTAAAAGAGATTTAGCATCATCTGCAGTCAGGCGTTCCTTTGGATAAGTCATTGAGCGTGTAGTCATTTAATTACCAAGCTTCCAGCACTTCCTTTTTAGTTTAGAGCTGTTCTACTTTCTGTTGCAATAGAACACTAATCTAAAAACGTCTGAGTTTACAGGGCCCAAAATAGGGATCCATCTTTACGAGGGAGACTCTAATAAATTGATCTGGATCACTGGTTTGGGAGTATTTAATGGGAAAGATGAGCCTGGACACTGTGCTGGACTTGGTGTGACCATATATTTGAGGAGATCTGTCTCTCTGTATGTCTGGTTGTCCTCTGCAGAGCTAGGCCCCTGATCAGAGGAACTGGGACCACAGGAGAGGCCAGAGAAACTAGAGCACTGCTGATTGTCGGAGGAGGAGGAGGAACAGCGGAAGAACGGGGGCTGGCTAAAAATAATATATCTCCAAGGAGAACAAAAATACATACATGCACACACGCACCAACACACACCTACAGATAGGACGGCAGAGGATCCATATACAGGAAATGCACAGAGCAGGTGATGAGACACAGTCTGAGATGAAACTTTCCAAATTTAAGAAATCCTAGCTCAGATGCTGTTCTCACTGACTGACTTTCATCTTTTACTTTGGAAATGAATCTTAAAACCTCAAATATTTATTTGTTAAAATCCAGAATTCTCATTCACAGGATCAGTATTATTAAAGCAAATGAACCCCAGACATTTATTTTTCCCCCTCCAAACTGGAAATACAGAAGTTTTGGAATAGCATCATGAAAAGAGAGAGAAAATAAAAATCCAGACTCGCACACCATCTTTTATGTGCTTCCTGTGACTGACAGTGAGAACTACCACGAGACCAGTTAACTTCACGCATGCACGTATCCATAGACATGCCATAAAAAGTGCCAAAAAAGCATTTTAAGCCTTCAATAGTCAGTGACAACAAATTCAGGTGTGTGTGTGTGTGATATTAACTTTAACTGAGATGTTTAGAAGCTGTTTTGTGTGGCACTTGATAGTCTGTTGTGCAGAAAGGTAGTCGTAATGGTGGTGTTGTTTGTAGATCTGTAGTGCATTGGGTGTTGACGTTAAAGAAAGGGGGCTTACCTTCATGCTCTTGAGCCCAGACTCTGCCTAGCTCAGCCTGGGAGAGACAGATGAGGAGAACAGCATAAAGCCCCATGTCCGGCTGACTCTTCTCCCTCCTTCCCCTTCTCTTGATCACTCCTTGTCTTCTTCTTCTTCTTCTTTTCCCCAGTTTCCCCTCTCACTTTGTGTAAAGGAATGGGGCGCCTCACTCCACCACTCCCCCACCTTTCGTCTCTGTCTCTTCGCCTCTGCTCACCCACACAATTGCTGTTTCCTCACTTCAGCCAAGTTTTACTGTTTTTCTCCCTCCTCCTTTCGTGCCCTTGTTTGGCCCTCAGAATACTGTCTCAGATGATCGGTCCATAACAGCAGGAGAGATGATAAACAGCTGAAGTGTTGCAGAGTGAAGAGATGTGTTTTCTCTGTGCTCTTCCTTTGCTTCAGTCACATTTCTATCTTTGAATTAGCTCTTCACTCGGTTGTCTCACCTCCTCCCCTCTGCATGTCTGTCTGTCTCTCTTGTGTTTTTCTGTTTTCTCCAAAACAGAGCTCTGGATTTTTAGAAGACTTCCCAAAATGAGGAAATATTTATGTATTTCTACATTTTTTCCTTTCCTTCCACAGTAGAAAAAAGGGGGTGTTGAAGATGGGAGGAGCATGTCTCCCCCATGTGGAAGCAAGCTGAACCAAAACAAATGTGGTAGTTAAATGGTTGGCGTTTTGAGAAGAACGTCCTCTGTAGTCTGTTACAGAGATAATGCACATTTTTAATTGAAAGGTTTGAAAAGAACTGTTTTTCTACTCTTGGTAGTAGAAGATTATTTGAAAAGGAAAATGTGTTTTGTGTCCAACACTTGAAAAAGAAGAACGTGGAATTATTTAGGTGCTGTTGATAGTGGCGCTATGGTGACCATTTTTATTTACCAGTTTCTTTTCCCTCTAGGAGTGCTATATAAGTCTCTGGCCATTTCATTAGGTACAGATTGGTAGTTTGGTCTTCAGGACTATCTTAATTTTTCGTGGAAAGAATTCAACAAGGAGCTGGAAAAATTCCTCATTCATCTTATCTATTGGATTGCTGGATTTTATCAGAGCTTTTCCTGTGTTCACACTAGATGCCTGATATGTCACTAATAAAACCCTCTCAGAACTATGGGCCACTTCAGGAGGGAAAGACTGGTGTCGGTGCTTTAAGTAAGTAATTAAGCAAATATTGCAAATAAAAACTGACAAGCACACAACTTAGGTATTAGCCTTGTGTGTAGTTTAGTAACGTCTTTATTTGTGTAGAAGAATTACTGTTACGATACGTGCTGCAGTCAGGCACCGAGAATCAATGATATGACTCAAACCTAGGGTTGGGCAGTCCTAAAATTTTGGATTTAACTGGTGCATGGATTTGGATGTGTATGTGTGTATGTACTACTAATTTTGGACTGCTGTCCTTCTCGAACAGTCTCGTAAAAGGAACTTTAATCTTTTTTGTCTTAATTTTCCTGGTTAATTAAATAAGAAAAAACAGTAATTAAATTATCTACTCTGACCACTAGCAGTTTATAAAGACATAAAATTAAGATTATCTCTTTATAAACTGAACTATATTCATCTTATTCACGAGGCTCTGAACAATAGTCCCAGTTTTGGCCCATTGGTAAATTGGTAATTGCCCACCCCTGCCCTCACTCACACAAAGTAATTATGTTTAGGCACAAGAAACATCATCTGAAAGCACCTCACAAGCTTCTCCATCTGTCCCAATAGCATGTTACAGACAGCTGTCCACATAAAGAAAAAAAATCTCTAAACTCTGAAGATTTTTCCTTTTAGAGAGCTTACATCTTTTTCTTTTTAGTTTGTTTTTATTATTGGTCTTACATAACGATCACAAAAGTATAAAACTAAAGAATAATTCAACTAAAATAACAGTCTTTGTGGCTGGCCTTATTTTAAATCTCATTAAAAAAAACTAAATCATCGTCCTCACCTTTTCTAAAACGCACAGCAAATTTATGTAAGATATAAATCTCATAGTTTTGTAGTTTCATTTTCATATTTGATGCTGATACTACAGCTTTTTCAAACATCTCCTGGGGACTATTTTAACACTGCAGATTAATACACATTTGGTGCTCCAATGAGCATTTCTGTTAACAGGATAGGACGTCAAGGTGTGTGTGCTTGTTGTAATAAGGGAACATGTCACACACTGAATTTCTGACATGTTTTTAATCTTTTTTGTCAATAGTTGAGCTCCATGGCAAAGAAGAATGTGTGTGTGTGTGTGTGTGTGTGTGTGTGTGTGTGTGTGTGTGTGTGTGTGTGTGTGTGTGTGTGTGTGTGTGACTGTGTGTAGGCTGTGGCTGCACAACAATAATTTTTACATGAATCTCTTTATTGTTTTGGTCTTTTCATAGGATTTGTTAACAATAAGGAAACCACCAGCACATATTTGCAATTGGTGCTGCTCTGCTTTCAGCGATGAATGTCCCAGTGGAGTGGGATGATGAAATGTTAGTAGGTGTATTAAGATATTCATAGTTCTTCTGAAATGATCAGTTAACGCCCCCCAATATTTTTCTCCTATGGTATTCCTTATTATGCCTTAATATTCCCCAAGAGATAATCCTGTGTTTTTATGAACTGGTAGGAGGACATCATGTGGTTCTGTGTAGAGTAGGCCTTGTTAAATTCTTGCATTTATATTATAAATGTTGAAACGTGCAAATTCCCAGAATATGCACATTATATTTTGGTGCATAAACCAAACAGAGCAGATGTACACAAAACTAGTCCTAAATTAAACAGGCAGTGTGGTCGGCTTACTTTAAGCGTATTCTGCTTTTTGTATTGTATAGGATATTTTCATTTTTTGGTTTTTCTTTTATCTTTTCTATGTGTCTACATTGGGTTTCTCCTCATGTGACTCCTTGCTTGTTCACAAAATACCATAATTAGGGCAAAACTCTGGATGAAAGGTAAAAGAGGTTTAACTTGACTAAACCAAAAAGGCTAAATCAAAATGTGTTTCACGCCTGACAAAATGTTAAATGAGTGCATTTGTCATCAATTGGAACAAGATGTTGGATGGAGATGAGCTGCTAGATCTGGCTGAAAATGATCCAACACACTGTGATCCTTTAGCGGGGAGAATTATGCTTAAAATATGACCTGCCTTGTGATTCCCCATAAACTTACACAATCTTTTATTTTCCCCTGTTTTAATATGCAAACACAGCGACTGTAGAGCAGAAGGTTTTACTGTTTTTATAGGTCCAGTAAGCCGGTAAATTTGTTCCACATGATTACTTAGGAGACTGTTTATTTTGCCGATTGATGTGAGAAGTTCATTAAAAGTACATTCACTGATATTGCTACAACACACAAATGTTTGCCAAATATGAGAATTTCCAGACTCATAATGTTTGTGAACTGTGTGAACTGTTTAAAAAAAAGAAAAGAAAAGAACAACAAAACTAATGTGAGCAACACAATGTTTGCTGCATTAATGAGAAATGTTTTATACCATATGTACACTTTAATCCGCTTAAAACTTTAAAGCCTGAGCCATGAAATATTTACCAGAAAGTAGTGTCTTAATTGAAAATTCTGATTTAAAAAAAAAAGAAATATTAATTTGCATATTTGAGTTTTTAACTTCACTCACACTGATCCTTGAAACACTAGATGTTAAGTGGTTAAAGGTATTAGATAATAAAATGTGTAAACTAACTTTATTCAGGTTGGAGAATGACAATATGAAGTAATACAGGGTGGGCCATTTATATGGATACACCGTAATAAAATGGGAATGGTTGGTGATATTAAAGTCCTGTTTGTGGCACATTAGTATATGTGAGGGGGCAAACTCCTCAAGATGGGTGGTGACCATGGTGGCCATTTAGAAGTCGGCCATCTTGGATACAACTTTTGTTTTTTCAATAGGAAGAGGGCCATGTGACACATCAAACTTATTGGTAATGTCACAAGAAAAACAATGGTGTGCTTGGTTTCAACGTAACTTTATTCTTTCATGAGTTATTTACAAGTTTCTGACCACTTATAAAATGTGTTCAATGTGCTGCCCATTGTGTTGGATTGTCAATGCAACCCTCTTCTCCCACTCTTCACACACTGATAGCAACACTGCAGGAGAAATGCCAGCACAGGCATCCAGTGTCCGTAGTTTCAGGTGCTGCACATCTCGTATCTTCACACCATAGACAATTGCCTTCAGATGACCCCAAAGATAAAAGTCTAAGGGGGTCAGATCGGGAGACCTTGGGGGCCATTCAACTGGCCCACGATGACCAATCCACTTTCCAGGAAACTGTTCATCTAGGAATGCTTGGACCTGGCACCCATAATGTGGTGGTGCACCATCTTGCTGGAAAAACTCAGGGAACGTGTCAGCTTCAGTGCATAAAGAGGGAAACACATCATCATGTAGCAATTTCAAATATCCAGTGGCCTTGAGGTTTCCATTGATGAAGAATGGACCCACTATCGTTGTACCCCATATACCACACCAAACCATCACTTTTGTTGTTCCAACAGTCTTGGAGGGATCCATCCAATGTGGGTTAGTGTCAGACCAATAGCGGGGGTTTTGTTTGTTAACTTCACCATTCACATAAAAGTTTGCCTCATCACTGAAAATCTTCTGCGTGAACTGAGGGTCCTGTTCCAATTTTTGTTTTGCCCATTCTGCAAATTCTGTGCGCCGATCTGGGTCATCCTCGTTGAGATGCTGCAGTAGCTGGAGTTTGTAAGGGTGCCATTTGTGAGAAGCTAATATCCGCCGAAGGGATGTTCGACTAATGCCACTCTCCAGTGACATGCGGCGAGTGCTACGCTGTGGGCTCTTGCTGAATGAAGCTAGGACAGCCACTGATGTTTCTTCATTAGTGACAGTTTTCTTGCGTTCACATTTTGGCAAATCCAACACTGAACCAGTTTCACGAAACTTAGCAAGCAGTTTGCTAACTGTAGCATGGGAGATGGGTGGTCTCGTAGGGTGTCTTCCATTGAAATCTATTGCAATGACCCGGTTACTGCGTTCACCAGATATCAACACGATTTCGATCCGCTCCTCACGTGTTAACCTCTTCGACATGTCAATGGCTGTGAACAAAGAGAAACTCATGAAAGAATAAAGTTACGTTGAAACCAAGCACACCATTGTTTTTCTTGTGACATTACCAATAAGTTTGATGTGTCACATGGCCCTCTTCCTATTGAAAAAACAAAAGTTGTATCCAAGATGGCCGACTTCTAAATGGCCACCATGGTCACCACCCATCTTGAGGAGTTTGCCCCCTCACATATACTAATGTGCCACAAACAGGACTTTAATATCCAGCCATCCATTCCCACTTTATTACGGTATATCCATATAAATGGCCCACCCTGTACAGTAGCTCTAGCAAAATTGGTTAGTAAGCTGCATTTGTAAAGTGTTAAAGAATAAATATGTGTTCTTAGTGCTTATTTTCTGATTATATTGTTTTATGTATTTTAATAATAAAGGCCTGTATAAAGCAAGGCCAGCTGTGAGAGAGAACTAGGTCAAAGGGTGACTGGTTGCCTTAGCAACAGAGGCTTAAGTTAGTGGAAGTTTAAAAAACAGGAAGTTTAGTGCAAAGCTGCAGAGGCATATTAATAAAATACAGGAAACCAGACAGAAAAAGCGGAACTAGTAACACAGAAGGAGTTGTTTTTATCGAAACTATGTGTGACGTGTAAAGGACCAAAATAACACCTATATGATACGCATTTTGGTTTCTAATGCTAGAGATTTTTGCAACTGGCTTTGGCCTGTGCAGGTCTCTCTCTTCCAGAAGATGATTAAATAAAAATAATTATAAATATTTTGATTAACTGAGTCGTGTTCTCTCTATTCAGTAAAAGAATGACAAGAACCAGATTTAATAAAAGTGTACAGGTGCACAGCGGTGATGTGGATTGACTTGCCATGGAGTCAGCCTCAAGTGGCCAATCCAGGAACTGCAGTTTGGGCACTTGTGTGGTTTGGCCTCTTCTTTTGGTTTCTTCTGGTTGTTGTGAGCAGTTTATTATTTGTGGGCTTCGTAAAGCTATTTTTACAAACCTGATGCTGGTGCCCAATCTAGAACTGGATCCACACATTTTCACTGTCAAATACTGGTGTTGGTGCCAAAATGCTGACACTGACACAGCACTACAAAATTGCAGGGTTTAAATTTGGGACCACTGGCATGTTTGACTTGCTATGGATAGGGCTGCCACAAGAAATCCATCAGTAATTAGAATCTGGCTGTTTTGATTTTTCTACCACTGAAAATTTCCCAACTCCCAATAAGCAATGTGCTTGGATTCTCTAACATAATGCCGCCTGGTTCTCAAAGGGCACCAAGGAAGAAAGAACTGGTGCTTCACTACTAATTACTTAAAGCTCAATGTCAAACTAAATATGAAGGTTTTATAAAACTGATGGATGCACAGTTATTTCAAATCAGACACAGAATGGGGGATCTTCAAGTAAAAAAAAAAAGTAATGGCATGTGTGTATTCTAAGCTCAATCACAAACCCAAAAGGAATAGAAGCAGGATGGCTGTAAACTCAAGACTTATTACACAATTGTTTTGATCAAACATTTATGGGAGAGTGTGGGAATACAATTTCCCAGCAAAATGGAAAATCTAGCAAATTTCAGACCCTTGTTGGACCTGTGCTAAGTTCAAATCAAATCAAATCAAGCTTTTTTGTCAGTTTGCTGCGCATACGGGCGTAGCGCAGGCAAAATGAAAGGGCTATTCTCCAGGGTCTTGAAAATATTATAACCCACACACAAACAGCATGCAAACACCCTACCCCCCATATTCAGACACGCATACATCCCATATGTGTTGCTGTAATGAACTGTAATTAAAACTGAAGCAAAAAGACTACCAAATGTCCTGGATATGGTGTTGTACATATCCCAATCAACACTTTCACAACTTGTGGGTGGAAGCTGTTGATCAGTCTGGAGGTTCTGCCTTTTATACTACGGAACTGTTTACCTGATCGTAGTGGTTCACAGAATTTGTGGCAAGGGTGTGAGCGGTTTTTTTATAAAAACGTGTTTCCGCCCGGTTTCGAACCGGGGACCTTTCGCGTGTGAGGCGAACGTGATAACCACTACACTACGGAAACTGCTGCATAAGCCCCACTTGACAGAGCAGCTTGAGGTCAGTTTCCAAAGTGTATGGATTTGCCTCTGCATCAGGAGATTAAAAGAAATCACAGTCTCTCGATTTCTAGGATAGCAGTGTCAGTACTTGGCAACATAAAGCAGGTTACATTTCCAGCAAGTATAATCAGAGTGAGCAGGTCAGGTAAGCAGGTGGGTCAAGGGTAGACTTTCCCAAAGCATCCCTGAGCAGTGGAAAAGACAAGTGAATAACTATTACACAGAATTAACACAAGCAAGCTGATAAGTAACTAAAGGCCTGAGCAATACTACTAAATGGGTATGTTAATAAACTGGCAATGCATATTGAAGGCTGAGTTAAAACACTGTGCTGACTGCAGATGGATGGCAGGTATGGCTGGTCAGGGTTTCTTCCCATCACTGGAAGACATACACTATATTGCCAAAAGCATTTATCCGTCCATTCACATCACTGAAGTCAGGTGTTCAAATCATTTCCAGTTCAGAGATGTATAAAATTAAGCACCTAGGCATACAGACTGCTTCTACAAACATCTGTGAGGTCTCAGGAGCTTATTGAATTCCAGCTTTGTACTGTGATAGGATGCAACCTGTGCAATAAGTCCAGTCATTAAATTTCCTCACTAATAAATATTCCAGTCAGCTGGTAGTGGTATTATAACAAAGTGGGAATGACAGCAACTCAGGCTCTGTAAAGCAGGGTCAGCAGATATTGAGGTACATAGTGGGCAGAGTTCATCAACTTTCTGCAGAGTCAGTTATTACAGATCTCCAAACTTCATGCAGCCTTCAGATTAGTTCAAGAACAGTACATGGAGAGCTTCATAGAATGGGTTTCCATGGCCAAGCAGCTGCAAGCCTTGCATCACGAAGTGCAATGCAAAGTGTTGGATGCCGTGGTGTAAAGCACCCCACAACTGGACTCTAAAGGGTTTGGTCACGTGTTATCTGGAGTAACAAATCATGCTTCTCCGTCTTGGTTTGGTGATTGCCATGAGAACGGTACTTGTCTGACTGCATTGTGCAGTCAGAAGTATAAAGCTTGGTAAAGGAGGATTATGGTGTGGGGCCTTTTTTAAGAAGTTGGCCTTGGCCTCTTAGTTCCAGTGAGAGGAACAATTTCAGGCTCCCACCTTCATGGGAACAGTTTAGAGATGGCGCCTTCCAGTTCCAACATGACTGCACACCAGTGCACAAAGCAAGGTCCATAAAGACATGGATGACAGAGTTTAGTGTGGAAGAACTTGACCGCCCTGTACAGAGTCCTGACCTCAACCTGAGAGAACACCTTTGGGATTAATTAGAACTGAGACTGCGAGGCAGGCCTTCTCGTACAAAATCACTGTCTGACCTCACAAATGCGCTTCTCGAAGAAAAGGCAGTACCACACCTGGCAGACAAGGAGAACAATGACACAGAGTTTTAAGATCTTAAAGTGATATGTTAGGCAGCTCTACACCAAATTAGGGGAACATTTTTTTACAAGATAGACCAGTAAAGTTTAAGAAACTTAAAAATATGTACCAAAATACACTGAAGATGTTCCAGAGGTGCCTATTTTGACACAATTTAAATGGGGGGGGGGGGGGGGGGAATCCCCTTTCCTCAAAAAGAGGATGTTTTCTGGTCCAATTATATGCTTTAAACTAATATTAACAACAGTTTTAACTATTGGGCACCAATGACCCTTGTTCTAGATTCTCTTTTTGTCCTTTGCTTCTTTTCCCATCTTAATAATAAAAACCCTTAAACCTGGCACAAAGAAAGCATGCCTGTTTCCCATTATAGAAGGAATCACACTCTTAGGTCTTGTTCCAATTGAAAACAGGTTATAGAGAACATAATTTAAACCTGGATAGGAGTGTACTCAAAGATCTAATGACAAAATAAACACACGTTTGGTTCACTTTGGAACTGGTTGAGTCACAGAGGCAGACATATCGTGTTTTTGTGAATCCTTCAGCTCACCATATATTGTGTTAGTCGATTTCAAGATGAGTCAAATTCAAGACTTATTTTTTTCTCACGTCACCCTTTTAAGTTCTTGTTTTCTGTATTAAATTAAAGCATAGAAGTTCAGTTCAATTCAAGAACAAGTCATCTTATTTACAGAAAACCTGGCACTAAACATAGGAGCCATTCCCTTAGAAATAACATCTGTTTTACCAATAATAAAGATCCCTCATTTTTTCGAGAATGCAGTTAATGACTAGACATTACTTCATCAATTGTCTATCAACTACTTTTGTATTACTTTAACTTTACTAGTAATACAAACTTTACTTAAGATTTTTTTCAACATGTACGTGTATTTGTATTTGTGTACTGATGTGAGTACAGCTTTAATCCTATCTCAGTCCCAGCAGCAGTCTTCTACCTGCTAACATCTACTGGCTTCATTTCACTGCTCACTTCATTTCATGCAAAGCACCATAAAACCTCAGCCCTGCTTGCTTAAGGTGTGAATTGCCTGCCCACAAACACCGGGAAAAGGCTTTAAGGCATTTCTAGCACCTCATTTTAAATTGTAACCTCAATTTAGATTTAAGGCTGGAAAGAACACTATGATAGGAACACATCGTGCTACAGGGATACAGCCAGATTCACAGCGTGGGGGTGACACCTGTACACATTCTGTTCACACTTCTTGAATTGTTCTCGGAGGACAAATTGTATGAATATCATTGCATTTATCAAAGTGTTTAGACATTTGGATGGAAGTTGATTATTTGGAAATCAAAGTCCAAAAAGTCAATTTATCCTTTAAGGGTTACAGGATGTTGGCCAAATACAGAAAAAACATGTCTGTAGCTTTAAGATTACAAAACAGTGAAGCTGATAAGAAAAACATGGATGCCCCTTCCCCCCCAACAGTCCAACAAAAAGAACAATGTTAAGCTATGTAACTCTACACAAAACAGGGAAATTAAGTAAGTAAAAAAGAATGGCAGCGAACCCCTACGAAGCTCTTAAACTCATCAAATCTAGTTATAGAAACCACTTCTGACAATGAGTAAGCAAGGCAAGGGGGGGCTAAACAAAGCTGCAACAGCATGCTGTCATAAACAAACATAACAAACATCAGCAACCACTCAACACGCAGGTCGGTAACCAAATCGCAAGGACTTGATATCCAGATATCAATTTTGCAGAAGAAAGTCACTGAATGTTACGCCTTGTGTTTAACCATAAAAACAGAGAGAGAATCCCAAAGACAAACGTGCAAATGCAATGACAAAATAATTTTTCAATATTTCCAATTTTGCCTTAACTTTACTGTCTGCAGATCTTTTAAAATTAGGTCTGAAAAATGTAGTCATTGAATATTTTCTGATGCATAAACTTCAAATAAACAATGCGCTATTTTTCGCAGATACTTGTGCAGCAAACATCCGATCTATGAGGTAAAAACTCCCACTTAGCATAGCCATTCACTGGCCATTCAGCCAGTTGAATTGGCCTTTTCTGTCTTTAGCCTCTGGCAGTAATGTTGCATGGATTGTGTTTGATTGACAGTTTCTTGTAAACCTAATGGATTTAATCAGAAGTTTAATCATTTATGAATGTGCAACATGTGCCTGTTTTTCTTATTGTGTCATTACTAAAGCACATCTATATTACTCTTGATTTACAAGTCTTTCCCAATACATCTAAAACCTTTTTTTTTTTAATCATAACTACTGGTGAACAACGCAAAATCAATGCTGACAGTTTTCAGTCATACACCATCCACTAACTGATTTTATTGTCCATAAAGTTTCCACTCTCCAGTTGTCACGAAACATTCAAGCAGCTAACAGAAGAACAAACAACACAGCTGATGTAGCACAACTTGCTTTTGCCTTTCCCGGACTATAAATATTTATTACCATGAAGGCCTGGTATCATCTGACACTGCACACTGTAATTTCAGTAATGCTGAAACGAAATGTTTTCCACTGACCTGAATAAACATGCACTCTAAGGGACTTTTCCAAATTTTCCATCCATCTTGCACTGAGTGTTTTCTTGGAAGTGGGAATGAGGACTCGTCATAACCTCCACCATTCACAGCTCCCCATGGTGGTGGTGGAGGTGGTGGTCTTGGGGGGTGTCAAGGTCCATTACAATGGGCAGACATCAGCTTGTCTATTGTCTCTGTTAATCCCTAATTGCACGACCATCAGCGATGTTGATTCTTTACATGCATTACAAGCGTCATTAGCAGAGTCATTAACACAGGGAAAACATGTTGAGGACCGTAGAGACACAGTTATCTGTCACTGCATTGGGTAAATAGTCAGGGTGATATCTTACTGTAAGTACAGATGTATAACAATAGTGTTTTTGTAAAAGAATGATAAGGGGAGGGAGTGGGTGTAGTTTAAACTGTAATCCCTATGATGCAAAATGCAGTGCTGTAAATCTTATTAGGAAGGATGAATATGTGTACGTGTGACTCACTTTAAAAGTTCTGTTTATGAGTTACAGAACAGAAAGGTTGATGATGCAATGATGAGTCTGCAAGCTCTAAAACTTTTCCTACCAAAAAAGACATTGAAAAGATGACTGTGCCAGACACGTACCTAATATTCAGATTCGGCTAAAAAGTAAAAAAAAGAAACAAGAAAATATATTACATTAATATGATATAGTATATTTAGTGAAAATGTATCCTTTTACCACAGGTTTTATTTGAAAGGCAAAACGACATCATTACTTCTGCAAACTCATTCAAATCTAACCCCTTTTTTATTATTAACAATTTTCATTTCTGCTTAAAACCAAAGCAAACAGAGAAACAAATCAGCTTAAAGACTAATAATAACCACTACGCTTACCTCAGTTCTGCTCAATATTAATTGTGTCTCTTTGTAAGCTTACTGGTGCAGCCCACCACAAGAATCCTAGTTTCTCATGCGGTCCCTGGAGGAAATGAATTGCCCCTCCTCTAAGCATCACTCTTCTCATGTTTTTATCGGCAACAAGTTGGTATATCTTTTCACCCAAGTCTACACAATCACCATGGTGACAAAAATAATGGATGCAGAGTCTTAAAATGAAGAAGTTGTACCCTTGCATCCCTTGACATGATTTTAACGTTCCAAAATATACTTGCCCCTTCTTTACCATCTGACCCAGCACCTTCATCCTAAGAGGCAACACTGCTTCCCAGTTCCCCTGCCTCTGTGGGAATAATAAGTTTTCATTATCCAGAGGTCCATATAAATATCCTTACCATGAAACACATATCGAGACGTAACCCCATGAGAAACAGAATTTAAGGTCAAATGCTGTTTAACATAAATGCATACATGGAATGGACATTGTGTAGCTTTGTGGTTGCAATCAAGTCACAGCCAAATAAGTCGGGTGTGTTTAAAAAACCCCCCACACACATAACACGTTATCATTTTTGAAACAACAGCTAGGCATCCCCTAGACATCTACTAAACTTAACCAAATATAACCCAATTTTAGCTTTGATGTAGCCTACAATTTAGAAACATTGTAATATTTTAGACCAATAATGAACAGAAAACTTATGAGTACGATAAAACTATCTGTCATTTATTTGAACGGATTGGAATAGATTATATTTTCTTTCTCTCATTAATGCATCCCTTGCATTACCTCTTATAACTCAATACTCCAGTCAAAATGATTAGACTGCTCCAAAGGCTGCATAACCCTGACACAGTGCTTATTTACACATTGCTAATTGCCACTATTGTGCCCACTAACTGTGCCATTAGTCTGTGTTACTCTGTTCTGATAAGGATAAGGAGCTAAGACAGTCCCAGACTGCAATATCTGTGTATCTGATCTGGGCTGTCTGCCACTTAGAAAATGTAAATTAGTGACAATTATTCAGGCACCTCAGTCTGAGTAAGAAATACCTGGTAATGTTAGATAAAGCTCTCCATACAAGGTGCATTAATTATAATTATAGACAAGACAAGATGTTGTCTTAGTTGGAGAGACATTAAGTGATGGGTTTTATAGTGGCCTGGAGGTTCGTGAGTGAGACATAGGGTCTGTGTGGGCTTATCGAGGTGTAAGCTATGACTACATTCATCCAAGCAAAACAAAGAACCAAATCCTATTTCCAAAAAAAAAAGATTGGATGCTGTGTACATTGCAAATTTTAAAAAACGTGAAACCTCTATAACGAATGTTAAAAATGTGAAATTTTATGTTTTTGAAAATATATACATGCTTATTTTGTTTTTGATACAAGAAAAATGTTTTACAAAGGTCTGCACAGGGGAAACAAAGACTGAAAAAGTTTTAAAATGCCTATAAAACATCTTGTGGAACCCAAATGGAAATGAAAGAGAATCCCAGAAAGAAGAAGATGACTGTTTCTGAATCTAAAATTACATTTCATCATGGATGGTTCATAATATAATTAAGATTTAAAGGAACTGGAGAAAACTCTAGATGCATGGGACAAAGCCCTCAATCATTACTGAGTAGTCTTTGAAGCTCTCAGTCAGCTCTTCATTAAAAACAGACTCTGTTTTGGACATCACCGTATGGACTCAAAAACACTTCAGTAAACCATGCTGTAGATGTGGAGTGTCATTTGAAATCATGGACAAGTGATCATTTGAATCAGAAGCCACCATTGCTGATGGTATGGCCTGTATTTATGTACGTGGGTAACCTTTACATCTGTGAGGACACTACTGAAGAAGAATACTGCTATATTTTTAAGGGAAGGCCTTGCTCATTTCTGCAAGAATGACCACATTTCTGCATGATTGCTGACGCCATAAAGGAGACTCGATATCATCTGAATTTTAATAACTGTCTAGAATTATCTGTATCTATATGTGTAAAAACCACAACCAGTATAGTCTATGTCTCACAAATGTTTGTTCCTGGAGTCAGAACAGTACGGAAGGAGCTGAAATTGTCAGAACTGGTCATTGTGGGGGAGTTTAAGCTCTTTTGGTCAGTGTGACTGCTTTTAATTTTACTTTTGTAATGATCTGTTATATGACTAAATCATATGGGAGACTTTTACCTGGATAAATAAAGCATAACGAAATGATTTCAAACACAGACTTTATGTATATTAAAAACTTAAAACTAGCTGATTGTTGGACATTTCAGTTATTATCATAACTGTATTTATAGAGAATTGCTTGTCCTGCTTGTCATGTATAAAGATTCCAGGACAGAAATGTGAAAAAAATATTCTTTTTGTTCCCCTACAGCACCTTGTCTCCCCTCTCCTCCTGATGGTAATTACATTTAATGAGATCAGGGTTCATCCGCAGGGTGCACTTCTCCAAATTGCTCACAGCGTGGGGTCTGAAGTGGGATAGGGTAGGGGGTATCAGGACAGTCGAGGTCGGGGCCAGGAGTGTTTACCCAGTGTTTGGGGTCAAGACTTGCAGTGGCTCTACTTGTCAGAGAGCAGTGAAACATGTCATTAATTTGTCTGCTTTTGTCCTGCTCGTTTGTTTTTCTGGTAGAGATAATCACGTGAAGGTGGTGCTTGTCTTGGCTCTATTGTGTGAAACTGTTGTCAGTCCATCACCACCCATCCCCTCAATGCCCCATCTCTCCTCATTCCCTTTCTCCCCACTCCATGAATGGCCATTTTGCCACTATTTTCTGACTGCAGGGGGTGACCCCAACAATTTAGTTAATCCATTAACAACTAATTGTCTCCTCCTACTCTGTTGTTTGGACAAACAGCCTGGTGGGGGGAGGTCAAGTCCTTCTGACCTATAAAAGTCAAACCAGAAGAGCAGTGAGCCACTGTCACTGCATGGATATCTTCAGTACTGACTGTTTACACTTTGACTTGCACTTTTAAGCTCTGGTTTTTTGTTTCGAGGTTTCCTTGCTATCTCTTTGACTCACCTCTTTTTAAGTTCATTTAAGTTCATTTTAAGTTCATTTATTGTTCATTTTTTATTAATCCTTTTTGTGCATTTTGGAAATGTTTGGAAATCTGTGGTTGGTTTGTTTGTGTCTGTCCTTTTATGGGACAGAAGCACGTATATGGGCCTGGATGCTGAACATGCCCCACAGTCCTCCCAAAGAAGGAGCGAAAGCACTTCGACAGAGCGCTCCTGTTGCCAAACCAGTCACGGTAAGATGCTTGAAAGTGGCCATGATTATTTTGTTCAAATTAATGAAATCATTTGACATCTGTGGAAAAGGTATGAGAGCAACATGGCACTTCTGTCTTAAACTGGGCTTAGAATTTCAGGCAAAGTTTGCAATGATTTCCATCTTTTCTTCAGGCTGCATGTGACCACGACAGAGCTTGTGGAAGGGGTTTCTCATGTGATCGCCACTTTGGCCTTTGTGTGCCTCTAAGAGGGGAGGGTCATTACTGTCGGAGAGATGCACAATGTGTTCGTGGACTTAGCTGCATGTTCGGGAAGTGCCACCGCAGTATCCCCGATGGACAAGAGGGTAAGGGTGGACCAACAAATGTAACCAAATCTTTTAAATTTCCTAATTTTTCTTCAAATGAGACCAGAAGTGACCACTGTTTCCTTAATCCAGGTGCCAGGTGTAAAGTTGACAGAGACTGTGGAGCATCCATGTGTTGTGCCCGGCATCATGGTGAGCAGGTGTGCAAAAGAAGACTGACGTTAGATGAGAGCTGTTATGTGCCTGATGGTGGCCTGGCATTCAGCATCAACCAGATTTGTCCGTGTGATGAGGGTTTACTTTGTCGTGAAAGCAGTGGAAAGCTACAGAGAGAGTAAGTACTACAAACACTGGTTTTCATCATCAGATATTTTACTCAACAAACAAAGGGTTCGCTAAAGTGACTGATATCAATATTCACTCCAAAGCTTTTAGTTCCATTGACAAATCAGTTCTGGGGTCTTTGTTATCTAGATTTTATTGCAAAAAATAGGCAAATGACAATCACATTTATACCATTTTGTGGGTGTTAATTCAAATTCTTCCTTGACTTGTACACAATCGAATGGACATGCAGGGTTTTCTGGACTTTTAGGCCCTGGACGCCATTTAGGCATTTGTTCAGTTGGTGAAAGTGCAGGTCGAGGACTAACTTCCCAGAAAGCTTTTATGCCTCTCTGTTTGTACAACTGTAGAAATTTCCTAACATTAAAAAGTTTATCTTTTTATGTTACTTTTAAATTTTTATGTTGTATTGTGTATTTTTAAGACTTTTACAAACTAAGTAGGTTTAGAGTTGTTTTTAATTTATACTGGAAATGTACACGTCTTTGGCATACAACAGGTTCCACAATACAATTTACAGATGAAATTTAAGCAGTGTTCTGCTATACGTTACACACAGACACACATAGTTTCGATCAAAACAACTCCTTCTGGTCTGACTAATGTGTGTGTGTGTGTGTGTGTGTGTTACTTAGTTCCGCTTTTTCTGTCTGGTTTCCTGTATTTTATTAATATCCCTCTGCAGCTCTGCACTAAACTTCCTGTTTCTTAAACTTCCCCTAACATCCACCTCTGTTGCTAGGCGACCTATCACCCTCTGACCTAGTTCTCTCTCACAGCTGGCCTTGCTTATACAGGCCTTTATTATTAAAATACATAAAACAATCTAATCAGAAAATAAGCACTAAGAATATATATTTATCTTGTAACAGTTCCAAGATGGAAAAATGAAAAAACCTTTAGCTAAGACAGTAAAAGAAACAGCTCAGAAAAGTTGCTCTAAATTGCAATGTAAATTTGTATGTTTGCACTATGTACTATGATTGTCTACTAATCTACAGCCTTAGTAACAGCAAGCTTTAAGAGCCTTTTCTTTCATTCAATATGACAATAACTGCAACTGAGTAATATGTTTTAAACATGGTTCAGTTTATCTAAAATAATTGTTACTTGCAAAGACTAACTTGGGTTTGTTTGTCTTTCAGGAGGGAGTTTATATACCAGCCAGAACGAACGAGCTGGACCTGTCAAGTGCCCAACCTTTGATACATTATCAACAGAAGTGCTATTTACTGTGTAAACATACTGTATATATTTAAATGTATATATTTCTAAATATGCTGTATTGTTATTTGCTCTTATTAGAGACTTAAAGAAAGGTTGTTTTTAAGATTTCATTTTGTAAATTTTGACAAAAAGCACTACTGTATGTAGCTGGGCTCAACAAAGCTAGTGTCTTATCCAAAATCTTCATCATGATCATTTGCTGATCTTTCTTTCTCTAAATGTCTGAAATGCTTCAAGTTTTAAGCATAAATTAAAGAAAAGGTTTGCCAAAACTAATGAGTATAATTTGTGTTTCACAAAAAATGTATTACAGTTTCTTCATTTTAAAGCTTCCAAGATCATTCCCAATCACTAATCAAAACATATGGGTAATGAGTAAAGTACCTGTGCATACAGAAACATTATATACACACACAAATGTAAAACATTTATATAATCCAGACTTTACAGACAAAGAATGTTTTGAAATCAAAATATGTTTTTTGGAGAATTTTGCCAAATAACATCAAGATAACAAAGGTAATTAAATATTGCAAAAATGAGAAGTAGCATCAGAATTATACATTTTTAAAAAGTAATGACAGTAAAGTCACTATTATTCTTTAAAATAAAATTATTTTAGATTTTAGTTTGTTTTTGTTTTTTGTTTTTTAGATAATTTGTATATATTCATTTAGCATACAATCAATTAAAATGTAGAGACATTTTGAGAAAAGTTCATCTTCTTGGATGTTTTGTTATCTTCCTTACTACATAGTAAATTTAGTAAATTTCATATTGCATGTTTATATAGTTAACTGTTTAAATGAAAGTAATTGGAAATATAGGAGTTTTAATTTGTTTTACATTTGCTGCATCTTTTTTTTTTTTTTTTTTTTTTTTGCAATTCATTGATTAAAAATGTATTGTGCAATTTTATTGAGATTTGATTATGTAGAAGTCTCAGAAAACTCATGTTTCAAATATGATGAAACTGAAACGATTTTAGGTGCAGTATTCCTTTAAAGCATCAAGTCGACTGTGCAGTCTTATGAAAACAGAGTCTGTCTCCCTCTGAGCACGTTTCTTGGACTACAGGAAGCAGTTACATAATATGAAGGAATCTTGCAACTCCTAATTGTTAGCATCACCAGATGCTGTAATGCTAGCTGTCCCCTGACCCATTCTTAGATCAGTATCTTCCTTGGACTACGTCGGGCATAGTCTGAGGGCCATTCACATGCTAATCGTCCACAGTTTGCCCCTTCAATTTCATGGTGACTTGAATTGTGCTGTGAAGGACATTAGTGTCTAACCTCTTTGCTATCATGTTACAGAGCTTATCATTAAGTCTTTGCAATGAGGTATTTGGTGCTGTGAATAGAGCCTCATGACAAGAAAGACTGGAAAGTCTTAGGATGTTTTATTAAGGTATTGATGTGTCTTTTCTGACAAACCTTTTGATTTTATGAACAAACAGGATGTAAAAGGCAAAGAAGAATTAATGCCAGAAATAATGCACAGTAACTAATCACAACTAGAGTTATTAAGGCTTCAGGAGAAGCCAGTGACTGTTCTAAACCTGCCAGTGAGAACACACGTTTCACACACATAAGAAAGGCAAACGAGACAAAAGCGATATCTAATAGCACAAGACTTTGAGAAACCTTATATTGCCGAATGCTGCAAAACAGTGGCCTATCATCTCCACCTAAGAACAGAAGTTACCATTGTAGGCAGCACGTATCACAGTCAACAATCGCATTTTGGAGGTATCTATACATGTCTGTTTGCACTATTTAGCTTCTTAAACGGTTTTCTATTCCTGAATGCTTTGTCCTCTAGCATAAAAGGAAATAAAACCATTGTAGAATTTGAAGACATTTTAACAAGCTGCCTATTTCTCTTTTTACTCCAGATTTCTGTAAATATTCGCCTGATGTATATTACAAAACTGATCTATCTATCTAACTATATCTAACTATAAAAAGTGATTGTTTTTTGTGAAGTTAGTTTTTATTCTATTATTTCATATTTATCTAATTTTTATACCCTTTATTTAACCATAAAAGCTTCAGTGAAATATAAAATCCTTTTTACAAGAGTTACCTGGCCATGTAAGCAGCAGTATATTATGTTACCAGGTATGGAGTTAAGGGCGTGGCCACCATTATTAACAGAGGTACCAATCATAGATCGTACAAAAGGTGGATGTAGCCACTGTGATGTCACCCATTGGTTTGTGAAGTCCTATTTGCAGGCTCAAGATTGGTGTTTTCGGACAACTTTATTCAAAAACAAATTATGCGACAAAGATAACGCTTCCTGCAAAGTACAACCAACCAAGCAAGTGAAATTTTAGTTTTTTTTAAGTTACTTAGTGCTAATTAGTAGATATGTGTTTCTTGAGTCCTAACATTTTAAGAATGCAGCTTGCTAGTCTAGCTTAGCTGAACTTTACCCTCTCCCCTACAGGCGATAACTTTTGGCTAAAGAAAACCTCAATAAACTCCAAAAAGTAGTGTCCACAACCAGTGGTCTTCAAGCAGTGTATAGTTTTAGTCCCCAAAATCACATGAAGGTCAAACCAAAAATCAAAAAACTCAATGACGACTCTACTGGTTATGTAAATCATGTTGTTTTGGTCAGATGGGCTTAATTTGATAAAACTTGCATCCTTCGGGCTAACATTAGCTTACTTGCTAACATGGATCTATGTGCATGATGTTCATATTAGTTTTGCAACAATAACAACACTGATCACACATAAAGAGATCACACATAGAGAGACTCGCTTTAAATTTTGTTCTAGTCAAAAACTAATAGTTTTCATTGTATAAATTTAAGAATTCTCTATTAGCTGTCTCGTACATGGGGCTCTACAACCCTGAGAGCTAATCCTTTGAGACTTTGGTCATTTAAAAGTCAATGTCTGAGCAGTACAGAGAGCTTTTGTGAGAAGCTGACAATAGAGCTCTTAAACCCGTCCTGCCAAGGGAAAAAGTGGAGATAGGAGAATGGGTGAAAGTCGATTAGCCTTACCTGTGATAGTATAAAATCCCTCCCTAAGTTATCAAGAGTTGTTAGCTCTTGAGTCACCACTCCAGGTAAACTGCTAAAGAGCCATGCGGAACCTCTGACCTCAAGGTGGTTGAAGACATTACTTCTGTCAGGTAAGTGTCATATGTGTTATATTTTCTCAGACTTACTTTACACATTATCCTGTTATTGATAATTCTTGAATTTCTCTGCAGCATCACACTATGGCTTTTGTCAGTGCACTGTTAATGCTGCTGCCTGTTGCATGGTCATGCATTCCCCAAAAAGCAGGTAAAAATACTTTGACACAAAGATGAGTATGTATTTAACATGCTTGTGCCTCATGACCTGCATAGCATTTATATGTTGATTTTTTAGTCATTGCTTTTTAATGCAAAAATCGCCATGCATCCTAAAACTATGACTTATATGAGTTATTTTCATACATATATGAAAATCATTCCTTAATGTGAATAAAACTCCAGAGGAAAAACAAAGAAGGAATTCATAACCACTACTGTCACAGTATGATTAAGTAAACTGTAAGGTACAGTGTATAATATTCCCTTTTTATTTTCATTTTTACTTCAGATTATGTTATGGTGTCATGTTTCCCTAATGCCATAATTGCCAACGTCCCAGAGTGTCCTTACGGCTGGGAGATTGAACACTTGTCTCTCGGTGGAGTCTGTTACAATGGAATACACAGCCCAGGTTACTACCGCTTCATCATCCCAGATCTCACACCCAAAAATCACTCTTACTGTGGGACTCAGTCTGAGGTGAGAAGCCAAGTAGGCCATAATAACCAGTACTATGCCGCCATGCTTAGAGATTAATTTTGTCAGTTTTTCTTGAGACAATACCTGAGATTATTGTTGCCTCTTTACCTTACAATACAAAGCACCCTGAGGCAGCTGTTGTTGTGGTTTGGCACCATATAAATAAAACTGAATTGAAAGGTGAAATACTGACTTTTTATTTTGCAGACATAGGGCAGGGACTGGAAATGTAATGATAGCATTGCATTGCAGTGCATTGCATTGCAATGAGAATAACAGACAATCAACAAAATACAGGGCCACTAAAATGCAATCATGCTGAGGTTATCCCAAGATCTTGGCATATAAAATTAAAATGATCTATGTAGGTATAAAAACTACTGCATTATTTTTTATAATTTGGTCTTACTGTCCCTTGAGGATAGTACTATTTAAATACAGAGAAGTTTCTCTCAGTTTATTTAAAAGTATTAATAACATTATTTTATACTTTTCATGCCACAGTACATGCCCGGCAAAGACCCCAAATACATCTTCTACAACTCCATTGTGTCCAACGATACTTCACTGACAGTCAGAAACCAACCTGTGAACTACACCTTCAGCTGCACGTACCGAGCAGCCTATCTGGTTAATAATGCTGTCTTTAGCCAAAGGTAAGCACCAGTTCAGGATACGAGATGACCACAGCTGCTGTCTGGATGATATGTGCCTTCTGACCCAATGACTTGCAGCGTTTTTACTAAACCCTCTGCTTTTTCCAGAGTGGCTACAGTTTATGTCAACAATGGGAGTTTAGGCACTTTTAGATCACAGTTGTCTATGAATGTGTTCACGGTGAGTAGCTGCTCAAAGATTCGCCCGGTGGAATCGACATGTTTAACGTAATAAATGCTTTTTATCAGTGTGTTTTTGTTATAAATACTGTCTTTAATAAATGAAGGTATTATCGTGTACACGCCACGATCATTGATTGCAAATGAGAACTGCAGACATCTTGAAAAACAAATGTCCCATATTTCATAGAATTCAAAGTTCCTGTATGCCAAGGACGCTCCCTATGTGATTGATACCTCTGAGATAGGCTCTGAAGTATTCATTGGCATCGAGGCAAAAGGTCTAAGTAACAGGTAGACTTTAGATGTTTGTATGTTTATTCTCGTAGTTTTAAAGGTAAGATTCTCCCAGACTTCTAAAGCGCATTTGTCCTTTACATCTCAAAGATTCAAAGTTGTGATAAACAACTGCTGGGCCACTCCTTCACCTTACTCCACAGACAGGAAAAGGTGGAGCCTCATCATTAACAGGTACTAAAACACAAAAGGCTAAATTCAACTTAAGGAACATTTTGTTCCCACTTCTTTATGTTTTATAGGATGTTTAATTGCTGTTTTCCAACAGCTGCTCCTCTGACAACACTGTGACTATTTTTGAGAACGCCAAAGACAGCCGCTCGATGTTCAAGTTCAACTCTTTCCGCTTCCAGCGGCAGGAGAAGGTGTCCACTGTTTGGCTTCACTGTGAGGTCCAGGTCTGTGATGGAGAAAGGATCATCTGTCAGCCAGTGAGTGTTTTGTTATTTATTGATCCCAAAAACATTATAGCACTGAAGTCTTTCCCATCTACATGTTGCTGTTTTGCAATTGCTCTTTTTAAATGTCATAGTAGGAAAAGCACAGATGTTACTAATAACATTTACTGTGGCTCTGTTGTTAATTTCCAAAGTTTGACACGCACCAGATACAAAACCTGAAACATCTAAATGGAATTCGGCTATTACAGTTTTCTCAGAGTTTAGGTCCCTTAGTCAATCTTCTTTAGCTCATCATCTCTGAGAGCTGATTTTCTTCCAGGCTTACCTGATTTCTTCCCTAGATGCAGATCACTTAATAGATGCATTCACAATCCTGCAGGTTAATCTGGGCTGACCAAACCATTTTAGATTAAACTCATTAAACTCACTATCAATGGACTGATGCAGACTGCAAGGCTAGCAGCATTAACCAATACATTTTAAGTCTTGCTTCCACGTAGCTGCCTTTACTGGCCAGTCTATGTTTTGGCCTTTGACACCATGCAATTATAAACTGAATAACAGATCACTGTAACATTGAATTCTGTGTCTTTATAAAGTTAGGTACTTTTTCTGCAATAACATTTGCAAATTAGTGATTTTCCTCTATTAACAAAAAAGCTAATTTCATATTCTGACTGGCTGTTTTTCAAGTTCTTATACTGGCCTTTAACATCAAGTTGAGTACAGTGTAAAAAAACAAACAAACTAAACAGGAAACTATGGTTGCTTTTTCCTGAAGAGCCCCTGCTCTGTGAGGAGTTTGTCATCAGAGGTAGACCCAAATGGGGGGATCCTTACTGCTGAATTTCACATTAAAGGTAGAGTAAAACGTGGCATATTTATGACTGAGATCAATAAAGAGCAACTCATGCAGTCGATTGTATAGTATGAACAGTACTGTCTTTATTCTAACAGGTAATCAGTCTTCTAATAATGGACACATAACAGGTAAAAAACAATGCGATGATAATTTTGATTCAAATCATAATCGCTACAAAAATAATCTGAACAATTAAAAAATTTTGATAACTAAGGTCTTTTATGCTTTAAATAAATAGAGTTTAACTGAAATGTTTAAATCTGTGTATTGCTTTGTACATGAGCTGCAAAACCACTCAAGTTTAACATGAACTCATCCTCTCAAGGCTTAAGCTCAGCTAATCGTGTTTAAACTTTGATCTGTTCATTTTTTTCTCCCTCCTTTAACAGGCGTCTCAGTGCTCATCCTGCTGGTGGTCCTGATAAACACATGTTATGATTTCATCAATGGATCAAGAATTTTATAAAACAAAATCATCAGTTTCCATAAACACACAAACACAGAGGGGAGTGCCACCCAGGACTCAGGGAGCGTATGAATATATTCCTCCCCACGCGATCATTATCTCACAATATGATTTTTATTTAGTATGTTTATTGATGCTTTGAACCTTGTGTGATATTTCACTCCTTCCTCCAATAAAGATTCATTAAATTTTGAAGGAAAAGGAATTTTTTTTTCCATTTGTTCCAAGCCATAAAAAACAAAAAACAATTTCATTCAGTCCTTAAATTAAAACCAAATTTTCGGTCTGACAGCACTACAACAAACAGAGCACATGACTAAACATAATATTACATTTTTTCTATTTCCATGACAAAATCCAGAGCAACTATAAAATGTCTTCTTCATTTCATGTTACACTGAAAATAAAAACTCTGATATGTGATTTATTTATTCAGAGGAAAAATGAAAACAGATTTTAAATCTCGTTGTTTGCTTGTCATGTTTTTATGGAGTGTTTTATAATAGGAAGAGGTGTTTTTTTCAGTGATCAATCACAGCTCAATCACAGGTATTTGATTATTACTATAATAAGCATTATCAAACTTCTGATTTACATGATCTAACCAAACTCCACAGTGATTGAGTTTAGTTATTTGTGAAATAGTCATATGACAATAATAGAAAAATACTCAATTACTGATTTATTTATTCTGTCCAGGTCTTAGTGGCCAAAGTGTGCACAGCTGGATGACAGATGTCAGATACAACAACCAGCTCTGCAGCTGTAAGAATAAATTAGAAATGCTTGATTAGCTTACAAAATATTTTCTTATGAGATAACTTTAGGCACATCAGAGCTGTCTACATGTGCCACAACAAACAGTTTGAATTGAACACTAACCATTTTGAAATAATTTACAGCCTTGTGTGCAAAAGTGGATCCACTAAATACTTAAATCACAAAGAATAAAGACTTTGAACTACATTTTGTTAAATACATTTGTTGCAATCCAAACTGCAGTCTCTGTTCATGCATTGTGTTTTGCATTTTCACTTTGGCCTCCATCCACATTTTGTCTCTAGTCCTTCTTTTTATACGTGGATGACTCAAACTCATCTTTCATGGCATTTTTTAAAAGCTGTTAAAAACTGATATCTTAAAATAAATTTTTGCAGTATTCCCTGCTAATTAATATGCGCCTTTTCTCTTTAGATGTGTACTGGAGGCATCATGGGTTCAGTTATAGGAGGTACAGTCAGGTTTTTTGGGGCTCTTTTGTCTTCACCTCTGGTCACTCCTGGTTTCTTCAATGGGAGAAAATACAGTAAAACAATAAAAATACAAGTCATTATACAATACAACATATATATATATATATATATATATATATATATATATATATATACATACATATATATATATATATATATACATATATATATAAATATATAGATAGATAGATAGATAGATATATTTCTGACTGTACCTCTGTTTTTACTGGTGAAGAACCACGGTCAGTGAAGACAGGATTAAATCCAGCTCTGTTCAGCAGCCAGTATGTCTTTTGAGTCCCTTTACCCTGTCACAAAGAGAAAGACGTTCTGGTCAACCTAACATCTTTGTTATTTCATTGCGAGGGAAAAAATATTACAGACTGTTCACCTTCATTTGAATTTCTCCTCTTTCTTCCAGTTCAAATGATCCAGCCTGGAAAAGAATGTCTGCCGTGGACTGAGATACATGAATCTTCAAGGCTGTATGTGACATACACATATACTTCTAAAGAGAGGTTTTAAGCACCTTTACCAAGACAAACTCCTAGGTTTGCATGTAAGTTCAACAGCTCTGCATGTTTAATCATGCAAACATGTTAATATAGACCATCACATCAAGTTAATTTTTAAGGCATAATACGACTACTGTAGCCTGTTAGCGTGGAGATTAGCACAAAGTACAGAAGGACAATGCCATAAATATTTGCAGGTATAAACCAACCAAGAACTGGACTAAATGAAATATTGACCTGATGAAATATTATGAAATATGAAAAATTAAGGGATTATCAACATAATTAGAATTCATCCTCAAGGCACCATTAGCATCTAGAGAAAATTTCATTTCATTCTCATACACTGTACCCAACATAAACTTTGATGTAGACTGTTGACTCCCATTTTGAAACCTTAAACTCGTATGAGTGATGGATATATCTAACAAACCAAGGACACTTGTCACTGGTCTCTCTGTAGCCAATGAGGTCAGCCCTGGCTGGTCATGTGAAAGAATGCAGTCTTGTGGAACTTGGGCACTGACTTTGCTTTCAGGCCTTCAGACCCAGACAGTGCATCTATCATTTATAAACAATGCCACGATGATCCATTCAAAAGCAGCCAAACTAGTTGACTGAAATCTAAAACTGTCAAACTTATAGTGAAGCAAGAAATCAATAGAGTCATAATAGTTTTGATTTATCTGAAAAATGCATTTCTGCCCTATAAAAAAATTAAAGTGACAATAGTCACTTCAAATTATACCACAACTACATAAATCTGATCTTTTCAGGGTTATTCAGAGTTTAAATTTTGAAATTTCAACTGCTTACTCACGTAAGCTGTTGCTTTCCATGCGAGAAGCTGTGTTCACTGTGTCACCAAAGAGGCAGTATCGAGGCATGGTGGTCCCTACCACTCCAGCAACCACTGGACCTACAAAATGTTTAATGATCAGAATGGATTTTGTTTAAATTACTCAAATGTTCAATGCACATACTATTTTTCCCACTACAAAGTCGTTCATACTTCTTGTCACTTGTACTCAGGTCTCAGTAATAAGCTCTAGGAGCTTGTCAGTGACCATATGCTAGCCAAGTGGTGACAAAGGAAAATGTGTATTCCGTGACCAATTGGCGAGTGTTTGCTGGAAATTGCAGGGTAGTGACTAGTGTGAAATTGGTCCAAAAAGTATATAGTCCTGGACCAAAAGCCCCCGTCCAATGGCTTTGGTCACGATTTCCATGGTTGCCACTAGTTTGTATGGAAGACACCAACTTTTCTGTAAATATTTGCAAATAACTGAGAAGTGCAACACAAGCCAAAAAGAGAAGTTTTGCCTTCAGCGTAAAAGTTGTGTCTTATTGGTGAAACCAACACATTTTAAAAGGTGCAACTTTTACACTCAAAGCAAATAATCTCAATTTCCAGTTTTGCTTTGCACTTTTTGAAGTTGCACTACCTCTTTGTGGTTAGTGTTTGCAAACAATTCAGCATCTTCCAAGCAAACTACGGGTAACCGTGACAATCTGCTAGTGACCAAAATAATCAGAAGGATTTTTCTTTGTGCACCATTCTCTTTGTGACTAATTTTACCCAGCAACAGCCACCAACCTCTGGCAATCACTCACCAACCAGTTGGGGTACTTTTCAAGACCTTCAAATTGTGTAATGCCATGGTCTCCATTGCTACTGTATCTTACCAGAGTGTATCCCAACGCGAATTGCAAGGCTCTCATTTGGCATGTGACGAATTCTGAACACCTTTATGCCTCTCAAGAAATGTAGCGCCATTGTGGATATCTCCAAAGCATGCAAGTTTCCATTGCTGATAGGTAGACCACTTGCCACCATGTATGCATCACCAATTGTTTCCACCTTGTAATGTAGAGATGAAAATGACATTTTTTAAATAAATTAAGGCTGGAAGAAAATAAAACATAGCACAAACAGAAAAAAAGATCCCTGAAATTTCAAGGAAATTAAAATTTTCATTAAACAATTGAAAATTGTTTCTTTGATTTCATGTAATAGCAAATACATTTTCTAAAGTTTTAACTTTTACAATTTTGCTTTTAATCAGATATGATTTCTCTGCATTGCTGGTTAAATTTCTTTAATTGTTTTTTTTTCTTAATAAGATAATCTAACTGGATGCTGAGTCAGTAAATATGGAAGGAAATGGTAAAGCTATTCTCATCTCTTGGTAAGAAAGTCAATATTTATCAAAATATCTATTACATTGCTTTGTTTTACACTAATTTTTATGATCACAGTATGTTCACTGTCACTTACTTTGTAGACATCATACATCTTGATGATGTCATCAAAGAGACTGTAGAGGTCGTTGAGGAATGTTACCACTTCCATTGCAGAGCTGACTGAGCACATGGAGGTGAAGCCGACAATGTCAGAAAAGAAGATGGTGACCAAGTCATAGCTTTGTGGCTCCACTGACTTCCCTGACATCAGCTGTTCAGCAATATATCTAAAATCATTGCAAAAAAAAAAAAACAACACAAGATAAGGTTGACTGAGTATAGCAATACAAAAATATATAGTTCCTTTTTTGTCAAGTACCTTGGCAACATGCTGGCGAGGAGCTTGTCTGCACGAGTTTTCTCCACTGTAAGCTGATTGGTCCTCTCCTCCACCACCTCCTCCAGGTGATTTGCATACTTTTCCAACTTGTCCACCATATTATCTAGAATGTTTGCATGGCTGCAAGATAGAAATTCATCATTAACTCTTTTGCAATGAGGATTTAGTTAGGTTAAATCTTACTTAGATTTGAGTAAGACTGAAGACGGTTGGAAGTTTTAGCTGTGAACTTTAACATTTATGGGCATTATGGGAAATTTGTGTTTTACTTTATAAAATAAAAATTTAGGGGTATGATATTACCTGTCTGGACTAATGTCTTTCAGCCGCCTCCGTACAGAACCAAATGGCGGTCGGTAGTCAGGGTTTTCACTCCAGCAGGCTTTTAGCAGTGCATTGATGTTCTCTTCAACCAGCTGTTCAGACAGCACTGGTCGGAGGGGTTCCCCTTGAAAAGGTGTCCTCAACTGCATAATAATCTCTGTAAGAACATCTAGCATTAGAATTTAATGGGCTATATCTTTCAACTTTGGTTCAGACTAAAATATAATACCGGAAAAATTGCCATAAAATTTTGTACTTCAATCCAATGCTACATTATTTCATATATACTCAGTAATCCACAAAGATACTTAAGAACTTGGTTGAAACCATCACATTTTAAAGTTATTACAAAACTGGGATAGACTGATAATTACAGCGCAAAAAGAAAATGGAAGTAGAAATGCTTCTAATGGTGCCAAATTACCAGAAAGTAAATAAAGCTGGAGATTGTAGCTAACTAACAGTAACTGATTTTGGGAGTTGACAAAAAATTTGTAGGTTAAGACAGTTAAGAAATCATGCCAACCTTTAGGGTCCAGATTGATGTCCTGATACGGACCAGCTTTGGAGTTGTACATTAGTTCCCACATTATTATGGCAAAGCTGTAGACATCACCTTTGGGTGTTCCATTGATCGGGGAACCGACCTGTCTGAGAAGCTCAGGGGCGATCCAGTACATCTCTACAACATGTTCTCGTGTGTTACTTCTCCATCATGTGAATTTATTTAGGATAACAGTGATTATTACAACAAATTCTGATTTCACTGACCTTCGTAATTGGGGTTTTCCAGTGAGTTCATCTTGCCTTTGTTTCCATATTTAAACTCCCACAATCCAAAGCCAGAGAGTTTGATTTGTAGTCGGCTATCCACCAAACATGTGCTAGGTTTCAGGTTTCCGTGATATTTTAGGCTACTTTTGTGAACAAACTCCATTCCCTGGACAACAATTTAATTATTTTAAGATTTAAATAGTAAAACATTTCAGATTACAAAATACATAATCAGAATTTTAACATATAAAAGTAAAAAACCCAAAAAATGGTATACGTACAGTTTGATGTCTATTTTAAAAATGTGAAAATACATTTCCAATTGATTTTTTTAATTTAATTCAGAACTTATAAAAAGATTAATTAATAAATTCATTCATTCAGTCATCTGTTTCTTTTTGTAGATATGTTTTAATTATTTTATTTATTTATTTTTACAATTTCTTAGTCACTTTATTGTTAATAAAGTTCCTGCTATGGACCTGAGTACATTTTTTAAATTGTTATTAGAATAAGAAATTTACTCAGTAAATAAATAGACTTACATTGACAATGTCATATGCAAAAGACAGCTTGAACATCCCATCTAAGTCAACGTCTGAAGCCTTAAGAACATCCTACAGAAATATGCCAACATGGTTCACTTTTAAGTTAAAGGTTTATTTATGGTTAGATGTTAAATTTCAATGCAATCCATTTTGAAAAAAGAACCTTCAGACTTCACTGACCTTCAAACTACCTTTCTTGCAGTACTGGAAGACCAAAGAAATGTTTGGTGGTTCGATGCATGCGCCAAAAAATTGCACCAAGTTCTCATGTTTCATTTCTTTCATCTGTCTTGAAGAGTTTAAGAAGGTTAGGTACAAAATAAATAAAAAGCGAAATAAAAAATAATAGGTTGTAGTTCAGTTAGATACAGTCCACCTGGATTTTTGGCTGTTAGAGTTTTCAGAGTAAATAAAAAGTAAATTCTGTTTTATCTTGAAAAAAATGAGGAACTTTACCATATTGAACTCTGCAATGATCGAAGGCTTCTGGAAATTACAGTTAACAGGGTTCTCAGTGTACTTGATAGCCACTTGATTTCCCTATATGAAAATTAAAAACTTTAGAAATATACACATCTTAAAGTCATACTAAGTAAAGAAAAAAACACCTCTTTATTTAAAAAAATTTAAAAAGTTAATTACATAAGCATTAAAAGCTTTCTTTATATTTCTTACATAAACAATAATTCATATTTGTATATGTGTTGATACATTTTCTTTTGCATTTACATTAAATAATATTCAAATAATATTTGAAACTAGCCATTCAGACAATAAGCTTGTTTACTGAATTCATAAAAGCCTATATGATACTCAAACTTTGACTGGAGTCACTGCAATTCACATTAATTCAAGTCAATTTTGAATTGAATTGAATTGAATGTAATTTGAATTACACATATATTCTGTGTTTGTCTAAAACATGCCCTATGTTATCATTATGTTTAACATGTACACGTAATGGATCAGGTATTCTGTCCTCAATATAGGTAAACTGAGACTGCCAGAAGCTAAATAAAGAGCAGAAGCCATAAAGACTGCTTTAGCTTCGGTTTTGTGGCTTTAAGTTTTGTGTTGGAAAAAAGAGATACCATCCTTCTCTACCTTTAACCTTAATATAGTCCCGAAAGTTACACAGGCTCGCTGTAAAGTCGGAATAAAACTAGTACCTGGTAGAGACCTATGGTGGTGTAGATATGTTCTTTGCCTGCTTTGTCCCTCAGGTCGTAGCTGTTGGTGGATAAACTGGCCTGAGAGCTACCGCTCCCAATATGAGTACCTGAATTGCTTAGAGACATACCCTGATTTCCCTGAAGGAAAAAAAAAACACATGTGAAACCTTGTACACTTATCATTGTTCGACTTGACAACACCTGTCGAATGCTCATACTGTAGGTTCTCTGATGATGGTGATGTCGTTGTAGTTGATCATCCACCAGTAGGAGTCATCCAGCCTCGTCTGGAGTCGTAACTTCTGCAGCACCAGCACCCCAATGCTCAGAACTGCCAGTACCCCAATAACAGGGAAGGTCGCAAGAAGAGCCAGCAGGGCAATGTCTGTGTCCAGTGAGAGCAGTAAGTTATTATGACAGTTAGACATCAAAGTTTCTTCAAAAAGAATACACACAAAATAAAGTCTTAGCGTTTTGAAACGAAAAATGTAGGTAAGGCATTAAGTCAAGCTGAGCTGCAATCTAGCACATTGGTTGATACTGTGGCAGACTCAAATAATTTGTGCTTTTAAGCTGTGCTTTTAAGCTGCTTCTCTCAGCCCAACTCCTTCTCTCACCCCAACCGGTTGCAGCAGATGGCCCCGCCCCTCCCTGAGCCTGGTTCTGCCGGAGGTTTCTTCCTCTTAAAAGGGAGTTTTTCCTTCCCACTGTCGCCAAAGTGCTTGCTCTTAGGGGGTCATATGATTGTTGGGTTTTTCTCTGTATCTATTATTGTACGATCTACTGTGCAATATAAAGCGCCTTGAGGCGACTGTAGTTGTGATTTGGCGCTATATAAATAAAATTGAATTGAATTGAATGTCCACATCTGCTTCACATCTGCAAGCCACTTTGCAACCTAGTAAGTCCACTCTGTATTTTGTATCAGCTCTGCTCTGTGCTTGGACGTTGCTGCTGCTTTCTCTACCTGTGCCTTTCCAGACATGGGTGTGGAAGTCCCAATAGGCATATGAAAAACAAAAACTGAAATCTAATTCCATAAGGAATAGGTTTTACCATTAGTCACCCATTCACAGATTTCATTGTTGAAGCCACATTCTGGCACATCAGGTGGAGGTCTTCCTTTCGGCCACACCACAGACGCAAACATTGAAGTTGGTCTGAAATAAAAGATTTTCTGATAACTACCATGTGTCTATTGTGTTTTTTGTGTTAACACTGAGATGTGACTGAAGATTGTTGTCATACAGATGTGATACAAAACAATTTGGTACCTGATATTTTGGGTGTGACTGTCAAAATGGAGGATTGGGACAAACTTGGTGGTGGCACCTGTGTGCTGGAGGTCATAAATTGAGTAGTCTAGATTTCTCTCTCCCTCTTCATCAAAATGGACCAGTCCAGAGGCTCCTGCAATGACAATCTGTTAGTGAATCAAAGTGTCACAGAACATTATGTGTCACCCTTGAGTTTGATTGTTTTAGCAAAGTGTTTGTGGGTGTAAAAGTCAATTCACCCAAAACATACAGTATCACCTACCCTCTGCCCATGGATCTGATTTCAGTATCAATCTGTGTTACATCCAGAGATGAAGCTATTTTTAACTACAGCAGGTTAAAAAAAAATACCAACAGCTAGATTGTCTCACTTTTGTAGAGATGAGGAAACACAATTTTGTCCTCCCCAATTTCTAGATGTAAAATTTGAACTTGGATGCCAAACTCAATAACACGAGGTATCTGATAAAAATACAATTAAGGTAAATTTAATTCATTTTTTAAAAGGTTTTTTCAAAGTTCAAGTCAAAGTAAACTTTATTGTGATTATTATTTTGTGATTATGCTTTGTAGACATGTTGATAGACTGTAACAGGCCCAGAAATATCCTCTTTATTATTGTTGATATTTCCTCTTCCTTGTCAAGGTTTGGTGGCTTGACTACACTGATCAATGCTACGAGCATCTAACATACAATAAGGTTTGGACAGGCTTTTCATTTTAAAATGGCACCTGGGACAGTTCATTAGATTTTGCACAGCTTCCCATTCATGGGCTGAATTGGTTCAGTTTAAATGTTTACCTAATGCAGCTCTGCCATGATGGTGTTACAGAGAGTGAATGTGGCGTGATGAGGTGGTTGGCATAGTTTAAAAAATAACAACATAAAAATTACTCGTGCTTTAAGAGCTGATGGTCAGCTGACATCAGCAGACCATCAGCATTATCCAAATTTATAACAACAAAACAAACTGTTAGCACTAAACTGATTATTTCCTTCACTAAAGAATATAGAAGCCTTTCAAGAACCAAATAAAAAAACAATATTTGCACTTTACACTGAGTCAAAATTAAAATACAGGTATTGAATTGTGTAGCTACCATAAAATTGAAAGTTGTTTCTTTTTTTCAGGATCGTTAATAACTCCCGACCATCATGAGGGTCTTTGCCATCTTTCAGGACTTCCTTCAGTGCCATCGCGTACAAAAGCACAGCGTCATGCAGATAGGCAGAGTATGGGCTAACCTGAAATACATTAAATCAGTAAAATAAATATATGAAAGTTCAGTATTTTCCATGATCAAATTCATGCTTTCTGTTCCCTGTGCCTACTTGCCTGTTTTTCAGATGTTAGGTTACTCCGAAATGGATGTCCGTTTAGTCTTTTAAAAACTTGTTCAAAGAAATCATAATACTCGTAACCTTCGTAGGATTTCTGAGCAATAATGAACACCATGTCAAAAGCTCTTATGGCAACCTGGTCTATCTTGCTGTTCAGGGCATTTTTCCACAAGTTATCCTGCACAGGAAAAAAAAAAGTTTAACATGAATAATACATGAGTCGGTAGATGTATAAGCATTTTCAGTACTCCTTGAGAGTAGAAAAGCGCTATATAAAAATCAGTCCATTTACTATTTACCATAAACAGTGTTGATCAATTTTGATGGCTCATAAAGATTTAACTCAGTCTGGAAGACGGACGCTATGATGCTATTTTATTTAAAAATAAATAGTCATATTCCTAATCATACATAAAATCATGTATAAGCTCACTAACTCTGTACCACTATGCAGATATAACACAGCAGTAACAAAGTTTGCTTTTATAGCACAGCTCATGCAACACTACATGCTTTACATACAGATTATTGACACAAAGGAGCAAATATTCAAATCCATGAATTAAGTTATATCCAGCATGTAAGCAAAATGTGCACTAAAACTGTATTTGAGCCTTTAATTTTAGATAATGTGTGCCTAAGAGTTTTATTTAGTTTCCCGATGAGTACTGTTCTTAAAGACAACATATCCAACTCCAGAGTCATTCGAAAAGTAAAATATTGGACTTTCTGGGACTAATTTTAAAAAAATAATCAGGAGGCTGTACGTAATTAATGTTGCTGACTTTTGTTTGATAAGAAATAGTCTCAGGATATAACAAATTTAATTAAAGCTTACCTCTCCTGTGTCTTTTCAGGCTTTGCTGTCTTGGTGTCCCCGTTTGTTGGTGATTTACGCAGCTGCATGTTTGTCTTACTGTGTTGTAAAAGTTTTACTCACCACAGTGCCACTGACCTCAAAATGTTGTACCAGGAAGAAAACGTAGTCACCATTCATCAGACCCTGACTCTCAGCCTCCAACAACAGAGCCATAGTATCCTCTTTGTTCGATAGCACCACAATAACTGAAGAAGGGTGGATGAAGAAATTTGAATTCAATTAAATTTTATTTATACAACACATAAGAAGTTCATAAAAACAAGGTTCTTCTATTGTAAGGTAAAAACCCATTCAATAATAGAGGTAGAATCACAGAGATCCTCAAGGCGACAGTGGGGAGGAAGAGCTCCCTTTTAAGCTTTTAAGCGAAAGAGACCTCGAGCAAAACCAATCTTAGATTTGGGATGAAGGGAACAAGAAACAGAAAAGAAAAGCCAAACAAAAAGCAGACAGAGGACAAACTATTGCAGAGACTTAAAAAAAAGGGGGAAAAATTAAAACAGAAAAAGATGACAGACAAAAAAGTGGTTTCATAGTTTGCTACAAAGTGCTCATAGACATTTCTCTTACCTCTAGCAACCTTTGAAATGTACCTAACATTCTGCTGAACTAACTGGGGATTGCTGGTGTCAAATTTAACCACTGCAGTGAGCTTGAATGTGGCTCGCAGAGGATCCTCAATCGTTTTCCACAAAGCGTCAACCTTGTCCCAAGTATTCGAGTCCAATCCCCCGCCGATCAAAGCTACGTGACTCCACCCGAAGAACTCCAAGGTCTTCACCAGGACCCCGGCGCTTCTTCTAAGAGGGGGCATTACAGTGATGTAGGAATCGTAGATGTCACTGTCGTCCATTTTGGACGATTGTCCCACAAAGCCAAACATTGGGATGTTCCATTTTGATGCAATGAGACCAGTCACCTGGAAAGCAGTTTTAGTAAGTAAAATTTAAAGGGTAAGATTATTATTTTTACAAACACTATTTTAAAACACAAAAAGGGTTGGTTTATCAGACAATGGGAAAGCAAGTTTTGAATTAATATTAACTTTAAAAGGAAAACGTCAAAGCCTTACAACCACAGACTGTTTTTATTTAACTAAAATGTCTTTTTTTAGAAACACCAAGAGATTTATAACATAAACTAGTCCCTGATGAGGGGAACAACAACTTAATAACCTGTCAAATCAACCACCTTCTTTGGGTGTATGGATGCACAATTAATTTCTGAAAATGGTCATATTTCATGACCTGATTCTGGACCACTTGAGGAGCCAATTTGGCCCACAAGCCATATGTTTGACGCTCCTGTAATGAATGAGTCTAACATACAATAACAAAAAGTTAGAGTAAATACAGGTAAAGTCATTTAAAATCCATCAAATGCTCTTTATTTACAGAATTGTATAAACTTTTAGGATGATTGACAATACATCAAAAAGAACCATACTTTCTGCTTATGCAGGAAGTATGCAACTTATGCAGGATATGTATTTCACATAAACAAAAACATTAATTTCACATGAATTATACCTCAGCTTCTTCAGGACATGCTGGACCAAAGAGCGCAGACACCTTTTCTTTCCACACCTGGTGAATAAATGCTCCTAGGGACTCTTTGGGACTACACTCAGTGTCCTTGAACACAATATCCAGACTAATGTTTCCCAGGAAGGTGGGGTTGGCGTTCACCTTCTCCACAGCTATCTGTATGGCTGAGCCCAGCCGCAGGGCGCTGAAAGGGAAGGTCATGTTCCAGGGAGCCTGGAAGGCAATGAGCAGCTTGTGAGGCTGAGATCCATTGGTGCCACTGCTGATGCTAGCAGCAGCAGTTAACAGAAGTGTGAAGTGAAGCACCAGCATGGGACTCGTGCCACGGCAATATACCCCCCTCAGCATCACTCTCATCCTGTTAGTGGCTTCGTGTTACAGAGCTTAAATACGCAACTTCACTGGTGATGCTGGACATTTGGTTAGGGAGGGGAAAATGTAAATGCTAGGAGGAGGGAGGTGGTATAGAGAGGGAACGTTTATTATTGTTTTTGTGGTTTGATCCTCTATTCAAAACAACTTTTAGTTGATACACAAATCAAATAGTAGAATTTGTGCCTCTTTACTTTTCTTCTGTGTAGCTCATATTTTTATCCAGAAAACATTCAACAATCCAAATAAGAATTCATAATTATCCAAAGATTAACTTTTGATTTTATTGATTAACAAGATAAGCTCTTGATTAGGTTTCAACTACAATAGACCAATAAATCCAACTGGTGCGACATTTATGTGCACATGTAGTCACTGCTTCCAATCATAAATCCAGTGTCAAAGTTCAACCCGATCTGTTTTACCTTTAAAAGAGTCATACCTCCACTTCAAACAAACGCATAGCAAAGAGGGAGCGGAAAAGAGGACAGGTTTATTTAAAGAATGTGGGCTAAATTCATAAAGATTTTTTTAGGGGGGAAATGAAAAGTGAAAACTGTTGTAACTCTCTCGGGTGTGTTGTCTGCTTCTGCAGGGCTGCAAGAGCCAAATGAGGCAGGTCGAGCCTTGCTCTGTGCAGAGGAGTTCTCACACCTGTGTGCAGTTTAAGGTGCTAATGACTGCAGGTGGGCAGGTTGTACATTAGTGGTGTTGCTTGCTTCAGCTGTTTTTTCTCCAGGGGATGAGCCAGCTCAGCCTGGTCCCCAACTACTGCCGCTAATCCCACCAGGTAACTTTTAATGAACCTATTCCCTTCATTTCACTGCCTGACAAAATTAACTCATTCACACAAGATAACCTGTTAGAAGATCAGCACTGTGGTTCTTGCTTTAAGTGAATTGACAAAGATAGGTATGGCGATTGTTTGTCAAACGTGTGTTCTGTACACACAAGTGAGAAAATGCACAAATACTTCAGTGAATTCATTGGTATCCTTCAGAATTGCTGTTTGATGTTTCATTTCACCATTACTGACTGTAACCTGATGATAAGCTGAGCAAATGTGAGGTGGCGTTTCCTTTTATCTAATCTCTTTCCTGATTTCAACACTATGCAATACACCTTGTACTGTCTTTTGAGGGGGGGAAGTGCTGTGTGACACTATCCAAGGTTAACTTATGGGATTTAAACACATGAAAGAATCAAAATTGAACTTAATAAACAGGAGATAAGACTAGTGCCCTTTCACCACGTGCAGCCTCTTGGACTTCCCAGTGTACACACATAAAAGTTTTATCTATCTGGACAGAAATCAAAGAAATTTTGTGGTTGTAAGAGCTGATGGTTGAAAGGTGGTTTAATAAATTGCACAAGGTACACTTTAATAAAAGACAGGGTTTGATCTCTGTGATCATGTTCTTTATTTTTATCAGCAGAGGTGATGGTGGTCAAGGTTCAAAGGTTTTGAAGTCTCATGCTCATTCATTTTTATGGGTTCGTATTCTCTGTGTTGCCCTTCAGAGCAGAGGAAGAAGATCTGCTGTTAGCACACACCACGCACCTCTAAGGACCAGCAGCAGGTAGGAGAACCTGTCGCTATTTCTAATTGTGTTGGTTAATTTCTAAACCATCATTAATTTTAGGACCTGTTCTTAAAAATCTCATTATAAATGTGTCAATAGATTTGTTGCACAAAAGGTAAAATATTTTTAAATGCACCTGCTTGACTGTTCAGTTGTCTAAATTAACATCTTTACCTAAGTGCAGTTCAGCAGTTTGTCACAACGGTCAAGAAACCTTCCTATGCTTAAAGTAAAATGGCCATGAAAGCATGGATTTATGTTCTTCTCATTTTAGGTGTTTGTAAATATTCTGCAGCGCTTACTGTCTTTACACTGTACGGGCTGTAATTCTCTCTTGACCTTTTTTGGGTTGGACTCTAACTTGAGTGACTAGGATAACTTGCACAATTCATGTTGACTTTGAACTTGATTTATGGGCAAAATATCGAGAGCAGTGTGAAGGAGCCCAGATGCATCACAATGATGTACAGTATAGTTTAGCTTTTAAAGAAACTTGACTTACATTTGATCAAATAGTAAAGACCTGGAGGTCTAAATCATTATAAATCCACAACATTGTTCTGTATCCCTGCAGACTCCACCATGGACTTCATCTTCCACTTCCTGTTCTCCCCACTCCCAACCCCTATAATTGTCTCCTTGTTTGCTTTGGCCGCTGCCACCCTATTTTACCTGAACACTCGACCAAGTCCCATCCGGTCCCCCACTGATCTCAACTGCCAAACTATGGGTATCAAGGTAAAAGTCAGCAAACTGTCAGATGTTGTCAAATATGACTGTTAAATTGGTGCATAATCTGCTACAGAATGTCACAGTGTCTCTGTTTGAAATCCTTAGGATGGTGCAAGAAAGTCTGCTTTGTTGGAGGATAACAACAACCTGATATCATATTACTACAAAGATGCAAAGACACTCTATGAGGTTTTTCAGAGGGGTCTGAAGGTTTCAGGTAATATCACTGAATTTGTTATATGCATCTTTTACAAAACAAATCCTAATGTTGCCTAGCTTTCTTTTGAGGTTTAGTGAGCATGTTTTCAGTCTGCCTTGATAAAGCTGGGTGGTAGAAATGGCAAAGGTTACAATGTTATCAGTTCATGTTATCCACGGTTCTGGTTATCTTATTTTGGATATGGATTAAAACCTGATAACATACAAAATGATTTAATTAACCGAAGACCTAAGAAAGTTCTTCAGTCTTAAAGTTGGCATCTACCTGTCCCTTATACTTGGTGGTTAGTTTATTCTGAATTTAACTCCTCCGTACAATTTCTTCAGATAGAAACAGTAATTCCACTTGGGTGTGACCCTTTTGTGAGTGTGGTCTTAGTCCAAATCCAAAAAGAACTCAAAGTTCTTAAAAAATAAAAAATAAAAAAAATAACGTGATCCAACCTCGATCTGACTTAACTTCCATATGTATGCTGCAGGTTTAAGCTAAACACTCTTCTGGTAGTAATGAATATGCAGAGTATGTGTGATGTACTCAGAGTGATATGTGTGGATGGTGAAAATGTGCCACTTGTAAGGAATAAATGCAACAAACAGTTGTATAGGCTTTGCTGTTCATACTTCAACTGTATAAATCCAAACATGTTAATTTCAAACACAGATGCCCTTTATAAACATTAATAGCCATAACTGTTTAAAATAATGTGTACAACTATATATAAATAAATAAATAAATAAAAAAATAAAATAAAATAATTTAAAAAAGTCAAAAATTGGTACCTAAAAACAAAAAGGTATATAAAAGGTGCATGTAAATTTAAGCGTTCATGTCAAGTTCACTGGAATAAAAGGGGCTGACTACTGTGTCGGCAGTCCTATGCTTTTGGCCACGCCCTCTTCTCAACAACGCTGACAGGCGTCTTAATTGCGCAAGAGTGACGTAGAGCGAGGCCTTGCTAAAGAGGAAATCACAATAAACCAAATTACTAGTCAGGCTCATAAGTGGGATAACTCGTGCTGAAGATGGCATAAAATGTGTAGCATAAAGCATTTATGCTCTGTTTAACAAGACAGTTTTTCCAAGCAGGAAAAATGCTTCTAAAGGGGAAACTCAGAAACTAGATGCTGCTTCTCCCAGCTGAGAAATGGTCCTAAAGCAAACAAGCGAAAATGGGAAAACTTGAGTATATGCATAAACTAGTTAACTCTTTTGTACTACATAGATATTGATTGCATTCCTTTAAGCACCTTGACAGTGTTGTGAAGCTCACGTTAAATCTCTTGTTGTTCCAGGTAATGGACCATGTTTGGGCTACAGAAAACCAGGAAGACCATACCAGTGGCTGAAGTACCGACAGGTAAAAGGATCAGCATCTCTCAGCATCTGGGGGAAAACATTAACACCGGTTGTGAATTTCAGTTCATACTCAGCCCCTCCCACCCCCCTCTCCAAAAGGTGTCTGACAGAGCAGAGCACCTGGGATCTGGGCTTATTCATAGGGGTTTGAAGCCAAACTCCAACACCTTTGTTGGTATCTTTGCCCAGAACAGACCTGAGGTCAGTGAAGTTTAGATTTTTATTTATTTATTTATTTATTTATTTATTTATTTGTCTTTTCAATGTGATCAGCATGCTGCAAATGTCTTACTGTTTCATTGGTCACTTGCAGTGGATTATTGGTGAACTGGCGTGTTACACCTATTCAATGGTAGTTGTTCCCCTGTACGACACGCTGGGTCCTGAGGCTCTTGTGTTTATTATCGACCGAGGTAATTGAGTTTCTCTTTGAATCCAATTCTGCTAATTAGAGCTGGGTGGAAGTCCGGTATCTCCCTGATCCCTTCAGGGATCTGTGACTTTGGAAAAGAAAAGAGATTAATGCAATGTGCTCCTTCAAACATATTTTGCTTTTGATTTTCTGATTTAGCTCTGGAAAATTTATTATAAGTGACATTAGATTGAGGCATTTGATTGTTTCAATTTGAACAATAGCCTTCTAATTTAATGGGAGTCCAGCTGATGTTTTCCTCTGTTTCAGCTGAGCTTTCCACAGTGCTTTGTGACAATCAAAAGAAAGCAGAAACACTCCTGCAGAATCGGGAGAAAGGCCAGACTCCAGTCCTCAAAACCATCATCATTATGGATTCTTTCAACTCCGAGTTGGTCGAACGAGGAGCAAAGTGTGGTGTGAACATTGTATCCTTGGAAGAAATGGAGGTAATGCATGCTGAGCACAAATAGTGGTTACAGATGAGTCATTGCTTTTGTTTTGTCCTCGCTTGGGAACGAACATTTAAGATCTGTACTAAAACTGCTAGAAGACATTCAGCATTATTGAAAACATGCTTTGTTTTTATTCTCCAGGCACTGGGGAAAAGTAATCCTCAAAAGCCAGTTGTAAGTTTCTGATACAGCCATGTAATGAAATTCATTTGAGTCTTAAAAACGTTGCACACTGTTCTGATGAACTGATTTCATGTTCCAACAGCCACCGAAGCCAGAGGACCTCAGCATTGTTTGTTTCACCAGCGGCACAACAGGTAATGGTTTTACTTAAGAATATCAAAGTCATTTCCTGCAGGCATTAATTCATTTAGGAAACTTAAACTTGATGAAAGTTAAATCCAAATTTAATATAACAAGGCAAAGTGGCAATGATGAAGGTGATAATTAACCACAATATGGAAAGGATGGCAAACTTGGTCTCAGTGAGGGTGGGAACCCTTTGGAAGGGTTGCTATAAAATTATTTTGCACCAAATTTGGTGACTCACTGGACTTCCCCATGAGTACAAACACGAAGTTAACATTTGTGGTTTGAAGCAAAATGTGTTGACAGCTATTTGATGGAACCTTGTAACCCTTTTTTTTTTTTTTTTTTTTTTTTTTTTAAATGAATATTATGTCTCTACCAGGAAGAAATTAGGCGTTTATTATCGTGACTGATCCTATAGCAACATCAAATGTTTTCTCAATGTCCATATCTCCTTAGCCTGCAGCCAGCCTGTATATTTTTCACAAATTGTATTTGCTGGGAGGTTTTTTTTGTTTGTTTTATGGGGGACCTGCACCTACTGAATTGTTCATTAAAATGAATCAAATCCCTAGAAATGTTGCCAAACAGTCTTTAGGAAACGTGTCTTGGTATCATAATGAAAGCATGTAAGGAAAACATCATGTTCTTCCTGGCCTATTATTCAAATCAGTTGGAAACTGTCTGAAAACATTTTGGGAGAAGTGGACAGCACTGCGTTTGATGTTTAGGCTTTAAAGGGTAAATAATTGTACTCATTTGTCAGGAAATCCCAAGGGAGCAATGCTGACCCATGAGAACGTGGTCGCCGATGCTGCAGGTGTACTCAAAACCACTGAGGTACATGAAAAGTGGAGTTTGTTTGGTCTTTTGGGTTTTTGTTTTTTGTTTGTTTTTCTTTCCCATTCTAAATGTTGGGGTGAAAAAACTCATGCAAATGAGCGAATATTAGTGCTGACAGAGCTTCTGTGTAAATGCAGGTATCGATGATTCCAAACACCCAGGATGTCACCATTTCATTCCTGCCATTGGCACACATGTTTGAGAGAGTCGTGCAGGTAAGGTCCAGACTTGATCATCATTCAAAAAGTTCTCTTTAGGTGTGCTAACTTTGTTTTGTATCTTGCAGACGGTGATCTTTGGTGCTGGAGCTAAGGTGGGATTCTTCCAGGGTGACATCAAACTGCTACCAGATGACATGAAAACACTGCAGCCCACCCTCTTTCCAGTTGTGCCTCGACTTCTCAACCGTATCTATGACAAGGTGGGTGTATGTGTGTTTAAGCTAAACAGCTCACATTCCTTTTAAATATACTACAAAGAATTAACACAACTACAGTTTCATTGATATCAAGTGCACAAATTTTCTTTTTGACTTTTAGGTTCAGAGCGGAGCCACTACACCTTTCAAGAAATGGCTATTGAACTTTGCAGTGGAGAGGAAATATGCAGAGGTGAAGGATGGCATCATCAGGAAGAACAGCGTATGGGACAAGCTCATCTTCAACAAAGTCCAGGTACTGCTTCTGTTTGAATAGCTGTAGTTCTCAGGGGACACACACCTAATAAAACCACAAGCAGCAGAGTAAATTACTTGTGTGCACTCATGGCCACTTAATTAAGTACAGCTGTTCAGCTGCTTAAGGCAAACATCTGATGAGCCAGTCACATGGCAGCAGTTCAATAAGGCTTGCTGAAGTTAAAACTGATGATTTTTAAGGGGAAGGAAGGTGTTTTTAATAATACTATGAACGTGGCATAATTCTGCCAGACAAGACTGCCCTTAGTATTTCAGAAACTGCAGACATGCTGGGATTTTTTTTTCCCCTCCCCCACACTGCCATCTTTGGGATGTAAATGGTCCAAAAAAGGATCATTCTAAATCCTGCGAGCAGCTGTTCTCTGGGTGAAAATGCCTTGTTGATGTCAGCTGTGAGCTGATAGGAAGGAAATGGTAAGTCAAATAACCACTCAATGCAACCAAGCTGCACAGACCATCTCTGAACACACAGCATGTTTAACCTTGAAGCAGATGGGCTACAGTAGCAAGCGACAGTCCCGTCACTAAGAAAAGGTATCTGAGGCTACAATTTACACAGAAATGACCAAAATTGGACTGGAAAAATGTTACCTGGTCTAATGAGTACTGGTTTATGTTGCAATGCCAGGGTCAGAATTGAACAGAAATAACATGAAAGCATGGATCCATATTGCATTGTATCAACAGTTCAGGTGCTGTCATTAAATAGTGGATATTTTCTTTGCACGCTTTGGGTCCTTTATTACATTGTTTAAACATCACAGCCTAGTTCTTGTGCATCCCACAGTGTACACATCTTCCAGCAGAATAACACACAATGTCATAAAGCTCAAATCATCTCAAACTGAACATGACGGTGAATTCACTGATGTCAAATATCCTCCAGTCACTAGATCCCAATCCATCCACCTTTGGGATGTGGAACAGGATATCATGGATGTGCAACTGACAAATCTGCAGCAAGCTTGTGACACTATCATGACAATATTGACCAAAGTCTTGACTAGACTGTATGGCATAAAGAATTAAGCAGAAGGGGATCCAACCCAGTACTAGCAAGGTGTAACTAATAAAGTCACTGACTGCATGTTGAACTGTCAACAGGTAATTGACTGTGCAAAAAGGGTAGATGGTTCATGAGGAAATGGTGATGTTTTGGCATTTTGCATTCACGGGGAGCCCCCTCAAATATTCAAAAGCTGCAGAAATGCATTCACTAAAAGTATATGTGCTCAACCTTTCTTTTAGGAGTCTCTAGGGGGGCGTGTGAGGGTCATGGTGACTGGAGCAGCACCCATATCTCCCTCTGTTCTCAAGTTTCTCAGAGCTGCTCTGGGTTGCCAGGTAATAAACACTTTAATCCTCTGTGTGTGTAGTTTGTATTCAGATTTCTATGACTCAGATAGTCTCTTGATATTGAAATCTACTATTAGATGGTGTTTACTCGACTTTCAAAGGCTTTGGTACATGTGCATGTTTACAGGAAAACATCTTTTTAAAATAACATCATTAAAAGTGAATTAGGTCCAAGAACAGGAGGCTCCACAATGGTATCTTACAGATTTAAGATCACATGATTACAATGTTCACTTGTTTTATTGGTCACCTTAGATCTTTGAGGGGTATGGTCAGACGGAGTGCACAGCCAGCTGCACGTTCACCATGCCATGTGATGCCACTGCAGGTACATGGCACAGAAGCATGCTGACTTTATCATCATTTGTGGCTCTTATAACTTCCCACTGACATTTTGTTTAAATGTTATTTTCATCTTAAGCATTTGGTTTCGTGTTTTGTTTTTTGTTCCTCCTCCTACAGGACATGTTGGGGTGCCGTTGCCTTGCAATTTTGTGAAGTTGGTGGATGTTGAAGATATGAACTACTTTGCTTCAAATGGTGAAGGAGAGGTAGGTTTGTTGCAGTTCAGACAGTGAGGGTTTGGGATATTTAAACCTGCAGCAAGAGCAGTTTAATCTGAAGTACTGAGGTAAGTTCAGTAATTTATCTAAGCATGTTCTTAAAGAGTAAATAAGAGTAAGTTTTTAAACATCATCACTTGTCTCAAAAGTAAATAGACTAAGTTGTAGCCTATAGTTAACCATATAGTTCTGCATCTGTTTTCTCCATGAATTAAAACAGGTGGGTAGGCAATGGTTTACTTTGAACTGGTTTGTTTTGTTTTTTTAAAAGGGAAAAGTGGAAAACTGCATGGATGGGTTAAATTAAAAAATAAATGAATAAAAAAAATGTCCTACTCATCCTGTAATTTCATTACCTTTTCTTTCCAGGTCTGTATCAAGGGCAACAATGTGTTCAAGGGGTACTTAAAAGATCCAGAGAGGAATGCAGAGGCCTTCGATGATGAGGGTTGGCTCCATACTGGAGACGTTGGGAAATGGCTTCCGGTAAATAGTCAAGCCATTTTTAAGTCTGACCTAAAGTACGACCACATGCTTTCCTTCCATGTACCCATCATATAGAACACAAAGTAAAGTTTAGTAGAAAATAATGAGGTGGAATCAGAGTTTAAGAGCTCAAAGGCTCTTATAAGTGAGCTACTAAATTAGGATTGTTTTTTTTGTTTTTGTTTTTTTGTTTTTCTTTTCGCTGCTTGCCCTGGAAGACATGATGGTTACACTGCCTGACAAGAATGTAGGGGATTTCTTGAGGTTCTGCCATTTAAAAGGATCAGACTGACCTTCAGGTGCTTGTTCTCTTGCATGTTAAGTTTAGTGAAGACATCCAGCAACTCATTTATCTGTCAACTAAATGTAAATCTTCAGCAAGAGATGGCTGGCTTTTGAAAGTACTGGGGATTTAGGGGGGAAGTTGCATCTGTTTTAATATGGGGAGGGGGAAAAAAAAGTTGGTTTTTTTGGGAGGGGGGGGCTAAAATTAAATCTAATAACGTGCAAGCTCCTTCACTTTAGAAGTACTGGTGAACAGAATGGGGTTTTTGTTTTTCCTGCAGGCTGTAACTTTTGGATTGGTATTGGTTTTCAAGGAACTCTTACCAAGAAACCAACATAACTTCCATTTAAAAATGTTTACTTGACGCTCAGGAACAATGCTTTCCCAGATGTGGACCATTATTTTAATGAGACGTAGGGACACACAACAGTTCAATTCACTCTCCCATTCTCTGATCTGGCCTGTTTTTTGTTTGTGGCAGAGTGGAGTTCTCAAGATTATTGACCGGAAGAAGAACATCTTCAAGCTGGCTCAAGGAGAGTACATCGCACCAGAGAAGATTGAGAATGTGTATGTACGCAGTGCACCAGTGGCACAAGTGTTTGTGCATGGAGACAGTCTACAGGTAAATCTTTGGGCACCTTTGCTATGTATACACAGTGGATAAAATTCGCCTAGACTACACTGCCTTCTTTGTCTCTAGTCTTGCCTGGTTGCCGTTGTGGTCCCTGATCCTGAAGTCCTGCCAGGTTTTGCTAAAAATCTTGGCTTCCATGGTTCCATTGAAGAACTCTGCAAGATCCCTGTAATGTTTTTGTCTCTTGCAAGTTTTGTAACACAATCGTATAAACTTGAAATGACTTGCTGAAAATTTGTTTTTGTCTTCGTCTGCAGGAAGTTAAGAAAGCCATTATTTCAGACATGACCAAACTAGGAAAAGAAGCAGGACTCAAGTCTTTTGAGCAGGTGATGACTCATCCTTTATTACAAAAATGAAACAGCTGAGTAATGTCTCTGGAAGTTGGCTGTTATCCACATTATCAACACCTTTTTGGAGGTTTTCTGCACTTCTCAGTAACCTGGCTTTTATCACCCTCTAATGGTTAAAATGTGCAAAATCAGCTCATTCTTCTCATGTGCCCCAAAATGTCAGTTTAAATTATTATTAGCCTGTTAATCTTTGGTTTACAATATGTGCCATAACTTCAGAAATGTAACATTAATTTGCTTTCTATCATGGCTAACATTTTCCATTTTACTTACTCATGCAGGTTAAAGATGTGCACCTCCATCCTGAGCAATTCACCATTGAGAACGGCCTGTTAACCCCCACCCTTAAAGCCAAGCGGGCTGAGCTCAAAAACCTCTTCCAGTCACAGATTGACCAACTTTATGCTAAAATCCAGTAACCTGAATAAACAACTTAAGACAAAAAAAGACAAGTAGTTATTTTCCATCATCTGTCAAACTTTATAGAATGGTGACTTAAACATTGATTTTAATGCTCTCAGAGAGGGCACGCGCGCGCGCGCACACACACACACACACACACACACACACAGGAAAGTGAACTGAAAACAAAAGCAGAACAAGCAGTGTATACAAATTCATGCTGCCGCTGCCTGACTCTGAGGCTGTTTGTATGTTGTCTCCAGGACTTCATCTGTAATCAAACTTGATATGAACATTTCTGCTGTGGCTCAACACCACCCTCATGTGTTGCTTTCAAACATAGCAGGAACAAACACGTTTGGTGCTACAACAGCTGTATTAAAGGGCAATCAAGTGAATCATTTCCAGTCTATACATCACAGCTTTCAAGTGTTCAGCACTAAGAAACACTGATTTCAGCTTTAAAAGGTAAGGTAGGCAGAACACTGACACTTTAAGTTCACAGCTAATTTATATCTAATTTCGTGTAGGAGTTGAAGCTGTGCTTTTGCATTTCAATTAATTTTTATTGAACCCCTTTGTGGATGTATGCCAAGATAAAATCTGAATTTATGCATATTTTGACTGACTTGTAAACGTGCTTGTCAGATAAGCTTAGCACAGAAAGCGGGAGAACAGGAAATAAAAAGGCTCTTGGAACCCTTTACTCATTTTAAGATGTTCGGTATTAAAAACCAGTATATATTTTCCTGCTCCAGTAATACTTTCCACACTCTCCTACCCAAACTATCATCCTCTCCACTCTTAACTCTCTCCCTTTCTTGCATACAATTCTCTTCCTCATCGACTCCCTCCTACCTTCTGTTCTCTCGTGTTTTTTTTTTTTTTTTTTTTTTTTTTTTTTTTTTTTTTTTACCCCTCTTCTACGCCCTTCTATTCTGTACCTCTCTTTCATACTCACCTTTTTTTTTTTTTTTTTTTTTTTTTTTTTTTTTACCCCTCTTCTACGCCCTTCTATTCTGTACCTCTCTTTCATACTCACCTTTTTTTTTTTTTTTTTTTTTTTTTTTTTGTTACCTTTCTTTCACCTCCATCTCCCTCTTCTTTGTCTTCCTTCACTTTTTCACTTCAGACTGTTTCTTCGCTCTTGAGAACAAAGGGCGAGGATGTACCCCTCTCTATCTACCACCAAGCAGGTGTTTTCAGGTTGTAGGTTTCAACCTGAAAGCAGAAATATCGCATTTCTAATGTGATCAAATGTTAAACACTGACCTAATTGTGATCCAAGATGCCTGTATTGGTCTGCTCCATATGAAAAGGTCATGTTGTGAGGAAGTCTTTACCTGCAGGAATCAAGAAATTACACAGAGTGAATAAGAGGCTTGAAAAATGAATTTTGTACAAAAACATCAGTTGAGAGGTTTGAGGTAACGGGCACCAATGTTTAAATAAAGAATGATTAAATTGACTTTGCTTATTATTATTATTATTATTATTATTATTATTATTATTATTATTATATATATATTTTTTTTCAAAGTCAATTTAATCATTTGCTTTTATTTTATTCTGAAATGCAATAATAGACTAATCCTTTCTCATGCGAATATAAAAGAATGAAAACAAAGCGCAGCATGTGTCTGCAGGGCCCATGTTTATTGTACGTCTCCATTAGTGATTGACACATTGTTTTCAAAACAGCCTTTGCAGTGCTAATGTAGGTATGCAGGTCCAAAAAAGCTAAAATGATTTTCTTTGTTCTTTAAGCAAACTGTTACACTGTGCAGAACCATCAGGGTGAAACTGTTCATTTAGCTATGTAAAAACTTCTGTTTTTATTCTAATGACTTAACTTGGCAGCAGTTGCATGTTTGCATTCACACTACTGACTATTAATCCTATGTTTGGAAATTTCTGTGTCTAAATCTTTGTTCCATGCATTAGCTTATGATGTGAACTTTTTGATGAACAGGGTCTCAACACATTATGAAATTCTCACATAAAACTGGTATGTCAGGAGTGCTGATGTGCTTTTACAAACCTTGGTGGTAGAAATGTCAGCAAATCTATTCTGACTGAAATAAAGTTTCAGTTCCTGAAAAAACATGATCGCATTAGAATTTGGATCATACTGATCTCTTATCTGCACTAATTCCTCTTCCTGGTGCAAGAAACTTCCCTATAAGGAATTATGTTGAGACAAAGAGTCTGGTTCTTTTAAGGTTTTTATAATATACTTTATATTTTTATGTAGTCGTATATTTAGTAATTGTTTCAGCAGTTTGCTTGTTTGTCCTTTTAAAACCATTAATTTGAGAAATTCTATTATAGCCACACAAATTTTGAAATGGTCACTAATTTAGAAGATGGCCCATCATATTCACCTATTTTTTTTTTCCCCCAAATCCATGAAAGAACTTGATCACTGGCTCCATATTTCTATTTTTCAATAAGAAAGGGAGGTGAATTGACTTTAGTTATTTATAATTTAGCTCCTTATGTTGTGTGTGTGGCTGTGTGATTTCCTTTATGGATCTTTATTCTAGAAAATATTTGGCTGATTGAAAAATAATGAACACTTTAAACATAAAACACCAGAATTTATTAATATAATGTACAACAATGTGTGCCTACATAAATGAAATAAAATGAAATGGAATGAATGAATGAACAACCCAATGGGCTTTGAATGGGCTTTACTATATTTTATACAAATACATTTGATAAGTATCATCCATTATTTGATTTCAATTTGCCAAATAGGAAATCTGGGGGAAAAAAATCGCATTAACTTAATCATTTATTTCCAAATTTCTGGCATCTCTGAATACATATACTGAATATTAGTACTAAAAAAATATATATATGCGAGTTTTCCAAAAGTGTATTCACTGATATTATCGCCTGCGCCATATTTTTACCAACCATAATACAGCAAGCTAAGATGCTACAACTGATTATGGTGGTAATGCTGCCCCCTTGTGTCGGGTCTCCTTCTGCGTCGTCTGAGCGTAGCTGCAGGCTGCATCTGCATACCGCTCCACCTGGACTTTTTACCGTTTCCGAAGAACTTACACCGCCCCCTTCCTGCTCCCTGACCGCTTTAGAGACTCCTTGGGGGTGCACGTTTAGTGAGAAAGTGAATCTGTAAGCAAATGTCACCTCTTTTTAAGCGACTATTTGGACTCAGGGTGAATTTGTTGTAAATAAACTTACCTGTGAACCGGACCAGCTGCGCTACACACCTCCTTCAATATGGCTTCTTCCGTTACAGGTGATCACGAAGATCAGGTAAGTGAACTTTTAAGTTGCCCCGCTGCTTAAAACAACTTCACAGCACAATGAAGGAGAATTTAGCACCTTGTTGGACCTGTTGTCGTCTGTTTAGACTGTATTTGCAAATGCAAGGAACGTGTTGTTTACTCACAAAGTACAACTTCTTCACTGTTGATTTAAAGTTTTATTTTCCTCAAAAGGAAAGTGGAAAAACAACAACAGCCATAAATCAAGCGAGGTGTTGCATCACGTATCTAAGAATTCCTTTGATATCCAAATAGTTGCTTAAACTCCTGGTTTAAGAGTTAATCCGTATCGGTAACACATGCAGGTCATTCCTTGTGTTGACAGTGCTGATACGATTCCATGAAATTATTACTCATGCTTAGTCATCACTTTTGTCCTCTCACATTTCATGTTAGATTTGCAAAGGAGCTGCAAATATTGCAAAAAAGGTGAACGGAAACCCGTTACTACTTGAAACGATAGTGTGAATTAGTCCCTATTTCGAAAATATGACGTGACTTGCAAAGTATTTTCTTGTGAAGCTCAGTGAACTACAGTTTGCACAGATACTGTGACCCTTTTCATGGCTTTATACACTTGGTGTTTCATCCAGAAACGATAAGGACTGAATTAAAACTATATTAAATGTATATGTTTTTTATTATTTTATTTTTATGTAGAGTATCGCCGATATTGCACATTTGAGTGGTTCATGCAGACTTTTATGGTGTAAAAATATTCTCATATTCTTTATCTATAATTACTAGAGATGCACTGATACATCGACCTATGGCACTGGCAGCAGCCAATATTTATCTGTTATGTAATGTAAATTTTGCACAAGTTCAATATATACATTAAAATGTGTAATTAAGGTGTAAAATTAATTTGAATAACATTGGATATTTATTCAAAATAAGGGTTTTACACACATTATTTTGAGTTGCTTGATACAACTATATTGTTAGGGTGGAATAATGTGTATTTTGGGATAGTGAAATGATTCTTGAAGGTTGCCGGTGGGTTCTGTAGAGCAGTGGCAAAACTTGAAAAGGTACCACACAAACTGGAAATGGAGACTCTTTGCAACCAGTGGTTGCCAAGGTCGCTAGACCCATCTTTCAACCACTTGCCAGTCCACTGGGAAATAAACAGTTTTCTTGCTTTTTGGGGGGCAGTCAACAACCACCAGTGCTACTGGAGTCTTATCTACTTGACCCTAAAATGTCACCATGATTGACAAAATGGGCAAAATGGCAGACAAGTTAAAGCCAAGTCAAGAGGTTAGTGGTCACGTGACAGTAAAAAGGCCACATTGTTATTCTAAACCCCAATGCTGCTGCAGAATTTCACTGTTGGTGCATCACATATTACAGACAGATGACAAGCTGAAGAAAAGAGCAAACATAGTGTCTTTCTAAGGTGTAGGTAATTTGTGCTTTGCAACGTGTGCCGCAGACAGTGCTGAGAGTTTTGTAAACAGCAGACATCAAACTACTCTGCTAGACAACCTATGTTATGACATAATCTCTGAATTACTCCAAACATTGTTTTCTGTATTAGGTTCATTGTCAGTTCGTAGAGGACAACATAGCTGCTGATGAAGTTGCATAAGTGCACACTTGAGGTGACAGTGTCTGCAAATACGTTCTGCCTCAGACTGTGTGAGGTTCCAAACCCTGACCCAGTGGAGGAATGTGTTTTGTATCGGACAGAGTAGTTAACAGGCTTCTACTTGTCCCTCTTATCAGTACTGACATAGTTACTAACCCGGCACAACTGATCTGCAAATATCATAAATATGTCTGTTAGTGCAAGAGTCTGAGCTTTACTTTGACTTGCGTGTGCTCGATTGAGACTCTTTTAGTCTTTCTTCATATACGTGTTAGGTGTCTTTCCCATCTCAGGGCTAAAGGTGTCACATTCGAAAGGTGACCACTGAGGAGCTACATACTATTAAAGTATCAACACTATACTGATGCTTATGGTCTATTTTGGCAGATGGCATACACAAACTTAATGGACTACATTGTTTTGTTTTTGAAGAAAATGTTGCTGGCTCCTTAGAAAGATGTTACTTTTATCAGACTTGAATATTTCATTATAAGGAAGTGAGATATGCAAATTTAAATAGTGACACTGTTGTAAAGCATGTCCTCAAACTGGATTTTCATAACATTTTGAACACTGTTAAAGAACAACAACATAAAAAGACTTCAATAATCTAGTTACATTAGTTGCACCTTCCTAGTAATGGGTTCGACCTCGTTTTGCCTTCACAACTGCCCTAATCTACCAGCCTCTCTCCTGATGCTTGCTCTATGATGATTTTTGGTTCAGATTTTTTTTCTATCTTACCCTTCTAGTTGTCTTGTAACCTGAAGGCTATTGACCAGTTTTGTTTGAGCAGTCTTTGGTGGCATGCAGGCTAACAGTCAACATTGTGTGATGGCATAACAAAAGGATATCGTCTAATAATAGTTAAACAATTATTTTAAATAAATAAATAAATAAATAAATGTATCTAAACTGATGAAATCTGACCTGCTGACAGAAACAGAAATCAACCTTGGTTAAAACACCTTTTCAGAAACAGGATTTTAGAAACTTAAAACATGAATAAAATCGTACATGTTTTAAAATGATCATAGTATTATGGAGTGGTATATTCATGAATGCTTTTTAAAGGAATTCACTGGGATTTGACCTTAACTCCTACTGAAAATATGTACATGGCCTTTTATTTATATATGTATTATATTATTCAGTTCTACTCATGTCCTTTGTACATTTTTAAATATTTGCCAACATTCCTGTGAAATACTGGAAATAGTAAAGCCTTTTTTAGCTCTACCAGCTCTCGTCTTTCCATTGATTTCTTTGTGCATCTGTCTGTTTGCGGTGTCACCTATCTGTCCATTAATGTTGGACCACAGATTGTGATGGGAAATAGAAGGCTGTTCAGTTTTCTGAGTGGTGCTAGTAATAACTGCCTGTTGCCAAGGGGCAGGAGGTTTATTGTGGCAGAATAAACAATGTGAGACTACACCTATGTCCTGCTCAATAGCAAATGGACAACGTGGTGATTACCCTGCAGCTGCAGCCTGCAGAGCTGTGTGTGTACTGGGCGGTCTGATGAGATGAAAAGACTGGCAGTAGTGATATTACTGTCATCTGTCTCACAATCGGCTTTATCAGCTAATGCTAGATTTTTTAGTCCAATGACACCAATGAGACTTGATTAATCTTCTGATTGCTGTGTTTGAGTTATTTCTGTTTGAAAAATAGTGGTTATAATTTCCTGCAGCTTGTGGAGGGGAAAAAATCTGATTGAAGAAGCTAGAGGAGGTGGCTAGGAAGAGGTAGGTCTTGGCTTCTCTGCTTAGGCTGCTGCTCTCGTGATCCGGCCCCAAATAATCTCAAGAAAATGGATGGATGGAATTAAAGTAATAAAAATTATTTGGTATTTTAATGTTAATATTGACAACAAACTGGAGCAACAGTGAAGTGAAGTGACAGGAACTTGTGTAAAATGTTTCTTTGGCTACATACAGCAATTACTTCCTCAGACATAAACCTGTAAAATTAATATCTTTTTTGTCAAAGCCACAAAGATGTGCAAAAGAGCCACATGCCGCTGTGGAGGTTTGAGGTTCCTGGACTTTTCATTTAAACAATAAGCCTTAAATCATCATCACTGTTCTTTTGTGAATCTGAGTAAGTCCTTGTTTAATAAAGGCATTTAGTTTGTTGACCGGATTTTCAGCAGTCCTCTGAAAGCCTAAGTTAGAAGAAGATAATGCTTAAAATTAGTGAAGTGGTAAGACATTAAAGCACATTAATGTTTTACCACTCTACTAATATTAAGGATTATTAGTCTCTATTAGAAGCTTATTAACATCAAATTATTTTTTACATTAATAAAGAGACAATATTAATATTTTTACTAAGGAATCCAAGTGCTAGTAAATGTATATTTTAAGCTTAAAGCAACCATGTAACAATCATGTAAAACTTTATTTTAGATGTATTAATGCAGGGGTGTCCAACTCCAGGCCTCGAGCTCCGGTGTCCTGCAGGTTTTAAATGTGTCCTTGATCCATTACAGCTGATTTAAATGGCTAAATTACCTCCTCAACGTTTCTTAAAGTTCTTCAGAGGCCTGGTAATGAAGTAATCATGTGATTCAGGTGTGTTGACCCGGGTGATGTCTAAAACCTGCAGACACCAGCACTTGAGGCCTGGAGTTGAAAACCGCTGTATTAATGCATATGCAATGCAACATTCAAGTTGCATATCCATCTTCCTATCCATTAAGTGATGCATATTGAGAACCATAATACAAAGTCATAACAGAAATGATTTAATTACGATGCTTGTTACTTTTTACTTTGGCTCAGGCCAACACACCTTTGGGTGCCTCCAAAAATGGTAAAAAACACCCCTAAACTAAGAAATCTCAGAGGATATACGAAATTCCTCTGTAATAATTTTCCTAAATCGACTAATCTGTTGACTGAATAGGCAGTTATTGTGGAAGAATTTGTGTTTCCTCATCCCAAGACCACAGCTGAATGCCACGGACTGATGAGTCTTTCAATAACGTTCCCACGTTCATATGAAATTAATCAACAGCAAAGCGCAAATTCTTCACTGAGCAAACTGCTAAACATTAACAGACTCAACCTCGGTATATGAAAGGCTATATTTAAGTTACTTTTGTATTGTTGTCAAACAAAACAGGAAATTTGAAAATGTTACTCTGAATTTTATAAAATTATTCCTGTCTTTTCTTTTAAATAAACCCCATACATGCACATAATCAGTCTTGTAATTAATGATTAATAGCACCAATGAAAGGTCATGAGACCAGTAAAGGTTAACTTAGTCATTGTACACATTTTCGTTTTTGTTTAATTTATTTTGCATGAGTCCTTTTGTATTTCTGATTATAATGAGAAACTTAAGCTGACTCAGCTTGCTGCAGGGGAGGGAGTGAGCTTACCGAATCACTTTCTCTGGCTTTCAGAGCTGGGTATTGTAATGAAACAAGTAAACATGACCTCAGTTGTGGTGAGGTAATGTCAAGTCATTGAATAAGTGTGTGTTTATCTATTAGTAGTTTGTTTTACCACACTGCAGTTATGTTTAAATACTTGCTTCAAACACAAGCTTCAAACATATCGATGGATTTATGTCGATTTAGAGGCAAGTTTTATTTACACTTCAATGTGAATGACTAATGGCTAATCTTTGTGCGTACATATGAATTCTGAGCTTGCTTTTATGTATGTGTGTGTTTGTGTGCAAATCTGTGACGAGCTGAGCCAGATACATAGCAGGCCACAAAGAAACAAACCAGAGACTGTGAAACCTGAATGGTAGTCATTCAGAATCACAGATGGAAGGAAAGATGCCAGTGTATAAATTCCTGGTGGGTTTGTCAAGCTGCATTTGTCCCTAACTTTGAAGGGACTGAGGGGTTGTATGAGTAAAATGAAAGTAAATGCACAATATTTTGAAGTGGTTCCTGCCAAAAACACAAAACATGGGGAGAGGAAACAAAAATTATTGAAATTCACTATTCTTACCTGTGTCTCTTTCCTAAAAATACCAATTAAGAGCAAAAAGGTGTAAAAAATCATTGTCAAAAAAATTAAATATTCATATAAGAAGAAAAGTCAAACTTTTGCTCTTCCTTTATTATTACCAATCTTTTTTCCCCTCAGCACACCAAAACCAGATAAGCTGCAGCAGTTCTCTCTTACAGCAACCTGACAAAATAAAATTATGTTAAAAAATCCCCAAATTTGCTATGGGTTCTATTATACTCCTGTGCTGTTTATCCACTAGGAGACAGATTAAAATGTAATCATTCCTGCATGTAAACAGATGCTTAAACAAATCTTCCTTCTGACCTGCTTTTGCACACGAAACAGGCACTATAGCGACGCTCATGAAGGTTACAATATTTGATTGTTCACTGACCTTTTCGGCTGCTGCTTAGCTTTGTGTTTTTTTCTAAAGGTGTTCCAGAAAAGCAGCCGTCTGATTGGTTTGTTGAAAAGAGAATTAATAGTAATGACTGAGGCCTCTGGTGATGTAAAGTGTGCTGTAAATAGAAAAAAAAAAAGCTATGTAAATATATTAGTATAATTTATGTACCAACACTGTAACATGTGCATGACTAAATGCAATAAATAGATACGGGTATGATCCTGATCCACAAAGTCCTGCCCAACTTTGGCAGTGTGGGTGAAAAGTACAAGTTGGAGCAGCTCATGTTGGTGCCTCTCTACAGTCTCATTTCCAGCAATGAGATCAAAGATGTTGCTGTCATGGACATGCAAGGCTGCGTCAACAGCTCAAAACTGGTATGCTGTCAGCATCATGCTTGCCAGTAACTTCTGGCTTCTGTCAACTTCAGTCAGACGCGGCATGGCGGTACTGATGAGTGTTATTCATATACTGTTATGTTTGTATTCTGAGACTTCTGGCTTGGGAATGCAGTAAACTGAAGCAATTCTTCAGTCTACAAGTGAGTTAATTTGTGTGCGGGAAGCAAATTATCAATTCCTCTATTCACTAAAAGCGTCCAACCAGAGCTGAAAACTACTCACAGGAGACATTTGGGTATTGTAGTAGATGAAAATGATTTATTGAAAAATTGATTTAAGTTCATCTCTTAAAAAAAAGTTCTCACCATACTTCCTATTAGGAAGGCAATGATGACAGCAAACAAAATTATAATTACTTGTTTTTTTGTTTTGTGTCACATGAATCGTAAACTGAACGTTCCTAGGTGTTGTGATATAGAGATAAAAAGCTAGTAGTTTTTTTTTTTATTAGTAACAATTTCTATTTTCACCTGACAAATAAATAAATAAATAATAACAAAAACAGCCAAATAACTTGTAAGTTGAAATTGGTTGTTTTTAAGAATTTCCCACTGGGAAGTTTATGAGTTTTGAAATGCATCACATTAATTTGTTTTTTTGATGTACACAAATCCTTCTCTAAGGAAAGAAAGTACATTGATGTCCTCACTGTTATTTTTCTAATTCAGAATCCTGTGAGAGATCATTGGATTAAAAAAGATTTGTCTCTAGATTACCCGTGTAAGTGCATGGGTAATTTGATATCATGAAAACCTTCCCTGTTTGGAAAATGACTCATGAATCACAATCATTCAAGTTTTCCAAGAATACTTTTTTGTTCTATCAATATCATGTATGACAATTTTTACAGCAGCATTTTCATACTGTTTTACAAAAACTGTCACATGGTTCTGGTATACAGTAAAATTAATGTACATTATATCACTGGCCTTCCTGGAGCCTAAAATTAAAAATCTATTGTAATCGATAGCAGAACAGAAAGTTTCATTTTCTACAGCATGGATATGGACATTACTCACTTATTTCACAAAATTATAAGAGTGCGATGGTAAAGTGCAACTCCATCCAGGACAGAAAAAACTGCATTTTGCTTCTAACAGAACTTTGGCTCTTTGCAAGCATCTGCACAGACAGTGCGTTGGTTTTCATCTTTGCTTTGTGTTTATACGTAGACAATAAGAAAAAGATTTTATGTGTGTTTTTATTAGAGATAACAATTTGTGTAGCCTCTAGGTTTGTATTGTTAAATCATAATTATGAGACAGTGCGTTTCAGGTCATTTTATGCACAAAAACATGAAAGTAGTGTAACAAATTGATTTCTTCTGGATGTAATTAAGTAACATACTGCATTACTTTAAGAAAAGTGTTCAGTGTAATATGTGTATTAGATATGTTTTTTTTTTTTTTTTTTTGAGTGGTCACACCAACAACGATCACAACTAGAGGGGAAATACCTCCAACGTGCAGAAACATTTGACCACACAGCATGCAATGAATTTGCACAAATGTAATGCCTTTAATATGCTGTGATGGTGGTGACTCTCAAAGCAGAACCAATGACAACCTAATGAAATCTGATAAGGGAACTGATAAGGAATCAACTGATAAAGATATCAAAACTGGAATTGAAATCACTAAATTCTTATCAATTCCCATCCATTGTCTTAATCTGTAGCATTCAGCATTACAAACAAAGCTTGTATTTTGCTGGCACCTATAAAATGCGGACACTAGGTTATAAAAGTGCAATACACATTAACCTGGTTTAATCCGTTCGGTTCACTCCAAAGCACAAAGAACTTTAAATGTTAAACATTGACAAAATTAAAAGAAAAAGCATTCTCATTTTAAACAGATGTGTTTACATGATGCAGCATGTTGTGCATGCTTAAAATGCAGAGTTTCAAAAGTTCTCCGCTCTGTCTTGATTTTATGGTGCTAAAGATTAAAAAACAACCCACAACAAAACAGACAAACAACTATTATCGGTTTGTAACTAACAGCATCAGAATCGGTTTGCAGTGGCAGAGAAAAGATCAGTTACTGTCTGAACATCTGCACATAGAAAGAAAGGGTGAATGAATGAATGCATACCAGTGTAGTAGCAGTAAATACTAACAGACAGATTTCTCAAACACTCACTCACTCAGAGACACTGCATGCAGGGTCATTGCACTGACTGACACCAGAGTCTTATACAGCAGAGACTGAGTGCTTCTGTTATATGTATCTGAATTGGCGAACATGTGACAGCTGCCCCTCTGTCACATGTGTCTGGTCAGAACGTGGGTGCTTGGTCACTGAATGTCAGTAATTTTCATCCAGGAATTGTGATGTGAGGTATGATGTAATCGTTTGTACAAATATAGGTGGATGGAAGTATTTGGGATAGCATTCATGTAAAAAATCATTTGATTGAACTGATTTAGCAATGTAATTTTGCCTATTTAAAATGATTAGAATTTATTTTACATTTACACTTATTTATCTATACATCCATCCATTTTCTGGCTCTTAGGTATCTTATTGTAGGTCTTGGGGCACAGCAGTGTAAGCACAGAACGTCACGCTGGTAATAATTTACAGGGAGGCACACACAACAGCCTAATTTCCACTAGTACCTACTCAGCATGACTTAAAAGATCCAAATTCATACACTATTAGAGGCTTCAAAATTCTCCGTACCATCCAGAAGAGTTTCAGCTTGATGAAAGAATAATGATGAAATAATATTTGTCACTGGATGTACATTAAAAACTGAAGTAAGGGCCAGGGGAAAGCAGCTGAGTGGTCAGGATCCAGCTCTACTCTTGTCCCTGTGCCGCTCGCTGGTCTTGGCGATGAGACCATTTTAGGCGTGGAACCATGTCCTTTTCTCTGCCATCGGTATTGTGTGAGAGCGCCGAGTCTCGAGACAAAGACAAATTGTAAATCAGGGGAGGATGGAAAGTCTATCTCTTTGTGGCTTGTGTTTGTGTGTCTGCTCTTTCTCAATAGTTGTGTCTGTTTGTGTGTGTGAGAGAGAAGGATTCCTTCTGTAAATGAGGCTCTTTTACTTTACAATTGTTCATTGACCTTTTTTTATGTGATGCTTAACTTTGTTTCATGCATCTTCCAGAAAAGCACACGTCTGATTGGTTGATAAAACAGAAAGAATAACACCTTGAATAAACAATTCCTATATTCTCTGTAGCCTTTAGTGTTGTAATATGTGGCAGCTTGTAAGGGTGTTAAAAACTGGCCGAAGAAGTTGTGTAAATATTTGAACATGAGGGAGAAGTTCAGCCACTGCTGACTCTGTCACCTCTATAAAAAGTTTCCATCACTCTTGGAAAATTATAGAAATTGCACAACTCAGTCCCCTTATTTTTGATGTAGTCATTTTATGGTGGCATCCGCTGCATGCTGTGAGGTTTTAGTAATATTACACTTCTCCTTATTGGTCCCTGCCCAGGTTGCTTCTAGGATGATTGGTTGCTACCAGACTCAGACAATATTCCACTGCTCCGCCATAACCGAAGTGGCTTGTCAACTTGAGATATTGCATTTTATGCTGATAGAATTAAACTTTTCTGTAGCCTGATGTGAATCCCCCCCCCCCCCCAGAAATCTGACTACTTAACATAGCAATGTATACAACAAGTACTTTGATTGGTCCACAGAACAGCTGCATCAACATGCAAATCATAAACCGGGCACACTGAGGGAAAGCGATTTCTTCTAGAAAGAATATGTAAGACTCTGGCTTGTTTTGGCCTTCTTATAGTGCTAATGATGCCCTGCAAGTTGTAACATGTCCCTTCAGTCACATTAATTATTAGTTATTGTTAATCCCTGGCTTTCTTCCACCCTGTGTCTTTTTACCTGTCTTCCTCCAATCACCCCAGCCGGTCGTGGAAGATGGCCTCCCCTCCGTGAGCCTGGTTCTGCTGGAGGTTTCTTCCTGTTTAAAGGGAATTATTGTTGGGTTTTTCTGTTTTCTTTGTGTTATTGTAGGGTCTTTACCTTACAATATAAAGTGCCTTGAGGCAACTGTGGTTGCAATTTGATGCCATATAAATGAAATTGAATTGAACTGAATTGGAAAGTTGTTTGTTTTTGTTTTGTTTTGTTTTTTCAGAAAAGCCCTACTCAGTAGAAGATTAGCACTTTTTTCTAGATTTTCTTAAATTAGAACAGATTCTGTAACCTGGTGGAGAGTTAAAGAAAATGCGAAAGTTACTAAACGAGGAACTGTGTTTTATAATGAGCTGAATATTAGTTTTTTTGAAAAATTATTTTGTGTATGCTGTCAATTTTAGTAAAAAATGCATTTGGGGTAGACTGAGCTCTTCTTTACTATCTCCAGTTCAAACCACAAGGATTGATGACTCAGAGAAAGGGGCTCAAATCGTTTGTGTTTGTATTATAAAAGTGAATTGAGACAGCAACAGATATGATGATGGTCGTACCAAAATGTATTTTCAAAGCCCAGAGAGGTTTACCTAATAAAGTCTCAGAGTTTTATGGTGTTGTCATTGAGAACTCCTTACACATTGGTGTTGTTGCCATGGAGATCTATCTTTTGCTGTGGCATTGCCTTGGCAACCACGTGTGAACCTGGACTAATTTCCTTCTTGCTGGTCATCATCAAGATTCCCTTCAAAGATATAATTAATATGCAGCATGTGTCACTGATAGTTTGTATGGGAGACAGCTGAAATAAAGTCAGCCTATTTATTCCATTCTTAATTTGAACATTAAAGGGGTCTGTATGGTCCAAACTGTAGTGTTAAGCTACTGTTGTCTTTGTAGAAACACAAAAGTGAGGAGAAGAAGTTAAATGTAAAGATTATAGTTGCAGAAGTAGATGGCAGAGGAGGTAAGAGAGATGGAACAATGGAGATGAAAGACAAGAAAAGCAGATATAGGAACAGCTCTTAAGCTTACAGGAAAGACAGGTAATTGATATGAGAGAGGTAAAAGAATGGAGGAGGATTTTTTTTCATTGGAACTGTTTACATGAAACATTGATCGTTATCAGGTTGCTGTGGTTGGGCTGACATTCCTAACTGTCAAGCAAACGAAACCGATGAAAGCACAAAGGCATGTTGTGCCTGTGTGAGGTTGTTCCTTACATTTAATATCTCTGCTTGGAAGAATTTCTGTCTATGGAGGCCACAGTAACTGGAGCAAAACCTCTATGTGCTGTACATTGTTGCGCTTTGTAAGCTAAGACATTAACTACAAATTGAGTTTTGTTCTTTTAAAATTACTTGAGCTCTCTTTTTTAAAAATGGATTTCATAATCTACAATTCACAGTTGCAACAAGTTTCCACCTGTGCTTTTGACATTAACAATTTTTTTTAAACTTTGGGCTGAGGGTGAAACAGCATATGAATCAGGTACTAGTGTGTACAGTAAGTACATGTGGCGGGAAAAGTGTGTGCATAAATTTTATCACAATTCCAAAATATTTTTTAGAAATACTGTATTATGATTTTTAATGTATTAAGCTACAAGAGAACATTCTTTGCTGAGCTCAGTGAGCAGTGAAAAAATTACAACTGGAAGTTTTACATTTTAATTAGTAAACTGTTTGTTATAAGGTGAAAATGACTTGGATAGTTGACAGACAAAGCTAGCACTAGCCAGACTCCAAGTTGTTTAGCAAGTCTGACTCATAATTCACTGTGATAGATAAATTTAGTAGTCAATACACTTAAAAACAAACCGTAGTTGCAGGAGACTCTGCACAGTTGACTCCTTTGCATGAATTTGTGTACAGCTGAACACTAAACAAACCAAAATGTCATGTTACTCAAAGTGTTCATGCCTCTAAAATGGATAATTGAAAGACAAATTGATAAAACAATGATGTAGTGAACTATGAAACCAGAACTATTTTTGTGTACCCAGCTGCAAATATCTTAAACATTCTAGTGTATGAGTATTGTGGGCAACTTATGAGTTGTGTTGACTTCATTTTTAAAAGGCCCAGGGATTGCTGCTTAAACGTTAGAAGGAGACATGGAGCTGAAACAGCCTGAATTTAAAGCTGAGCCAGAATTCTGCAGCAGCTAACATGATGGTAGAAGTATAGTTTCCAGTTTTTAAAAAAAAATAAACCTTTTTAAAACTGTTTTTTGAGGCAGCCTACACTTTCTGAGACTTCGACATGCAGTTTAAATGTACAGATAACAACTGAACTTTATGTTAATGTAGACAATGCTTTGGGTCAAGAGACTTTCTCCTGGAAGGACTTTGGTTGCTCAATAATTCACTTTAGCTAAACTTGTTGAAGTTCTCTTTGCCTGTTGCCATATAAATAAAATTCAAATGAAAATCAAATTAAAGCCATTGTTCACAGAAAATGAAGCGCTTGTCTGTAGCTTAGTGTCATGTGTGATAGTAGATTGTCTTGCAACAATAAAGCTTATCTATACAGAAAATCCAAAGAAGGAAAAGTGCTTAGAACCAATAAAGTAACTGCCATCAAACTTTACAGCATCACTTTTGCATGTGGTTTAGGATAGATGTTAGCTTTAGTTTCCATGCTGGTGAACATGCAGTGGGGCAATCTTATATTTGTATATTTGTATTTGCATGTCACTGTTATCTGCTGTCACCTCCACCTGCCTGAATCTAGTGCACACACTAGCCAGATCATTTCAGTGGTATCAAGGTCTTTTGTTGTTTTTGTGATGAAAGTAGCATCTCAAGTTTCCGAGGAATGTGTCGACATTTACTTTGTTTATTGTTGCCTACTTTTGAAACAGAAAAAGGGGATTTTCTCATTAAGTTATTATGACAGTTGAGAATCAAACCCACAGATACAGTTTATACCTATCTAAAGGACTTTTATCCTCTATCAAGATTTATGATTTACTTGTTGTGATAAAGGAGTGTTATGCGTTAACACCCACTCAGACAAGCAGACACAAGCCCGCCATATGCTTTTGAATCATTTGGTACTGTCAGGTATTTTAGGCACAGCGTGAAACATTTTAGATTATGAGAAAACTTTTTATCACCATGCAGGGCACAGGGCTGCAAACATGAGAATCCTGTAAATGCAAGTTACAGCATGATGAATAAAAGTGTTATTGTAAGCTTGTCAGTATGACAGTAACAGGAATGTTTCCCCTTCCACTTAAACATTTCCTTTGCTTATTGTTACCTAATTTTGATGTTTCCATATTAATGCATGGGAAAGGTTGTATGTGCCAAGCTTGGCACCTGAAATTTTTGCTCTCACTGGATAATTGTCTTAACTGGAAATTGTGCAAAAAATGAGGAGAATGAGTTCAGAGAAATGACAGGCAGTAAAATTTTGGGTGGCCGGGAGTTGAACTGAGCTGCTGAGGGTGTTTTTGCTCATGAGGTATGCGTCCTGAACACTTGGCTGCCAGATTCCTGCAAACAGCCTGAATTTCCAATTAAATGGAAACTTGAATCTTCTGCTTCATATACACTTTGAATGGTCTTTGCAGTGAAACAGGGACGTCTTGCAACTAGTTGTTTTCTTGTTTAATTATTATATTTAAAATAAATCCAATGAGGGAGAGGGAGTAAATGCAATTCCAGGAACTTGTAATAAACTTTTTTTTTATTGTTCTGATAAGTTTTCTGAGATTTTTAAACCAATATAACTTAAATAAGCAATTGTGTTGTTTGAATCCTTTTTTTTTTAATTTCAATGAATAGATATAATATCTCATAAGTAAATGCTGGGTAGCAGAATGAATCAAATGCAGAGACTACAGAGTGCAGAGAAAAACACAGTAAAACACAATATAACTCTTTATTAAGTGCTACTACCACATTGGATCTATTTTTGCCTTCAGAACTACCATAATTCTTTGAGGTATAGATTCAACAAGGTCCTGAAAATGTTCCTCAAACGTTTTGGCACATATTAACATGATAGCATCACACAGTTAAGGCAGATTTATCAGGAGTACAATCATGATATCTATCTCCTGTTTCGCCACATACCAAAGTTGACCTATTAGATTGAGATCTGGCAACTGCAGAGGTCATTTGAGTACACTGAACTCACTCTTAAGTTCAGGAAACCAGTTAGAGATGATTTGAGCTTTCTGATATGGTGTGATATCCTGCTGGAAGCAGCCGTTCAAAGTTGAGTACTCAGCTTAGTCATAGTAGTCATCACATCGTTACACCAGAAACAGCCTGAACCATTAAGTAAGGCAGGATGGAGCCGTGCTTTTTCATTGTGATTCAACTATCCAAATGTCACAAAACGTGGTCTCGCTTTCCTGTTCTTAGCTGCGATTGGTGATGCATCTGTAGCTGTAGCCAATCTGCTTCAACCTTTGATGCGTTGTGTCTAAACCTTGCACCTCACCTTCGTTTTAACGAGTGATTACTTGAGTTGCTGTTCCTTTCCAGTCAGCTCAAAGCAGACTGGCCTTTCTCCTCTCACCTCTGACATCAACATGACATTTTTTGCTTTGAGAGCAGCAGCTCACTGGAAATTCTTTAACTTTTTGGGCCTGCTTTCATTAAAAACAAACCGCTTGAGAACGTCTTCTGTGCTGCAGAAATCCACATGATGGCTGTCACCGCATTGAGGAATGTAACATACAAACCTCAAAGAGTTGACAAATATAGAAACGTGGTGTCTCTCTTCTCTGATCCTTCCCATGTCTCTCTTCTCTTGCTCAGAATAAAAACTCTTCTGTTTCAGCCTCTCAAGCACTCGTTTTCTGTCCCATGTCTGAGATTTCCATATTCTTTAAAATACGTACCTGCGAGTGCTTCTCGTCTCAAGTCTGACTGTTTTGGTGCCAGTAGCAATCTACTGGTGCTTGCCAGCCTCTGTCTCCTGTAACCATGAGTTCTCTTTACCTGTTATTAATCAGGGTTATGGAGCACTTATTGTGCAGTTATAAAAACCACTCCCTTTTCCAGTAGACCTTTTAGTGGCTAACTGAAAGAGAATATTAGCTGTAAGCGTATCATGTTACCTCTGGGTGCATGGATGTAAGCCTTTGAAGACACATTATTTGGTGTGTGTGTGTGTGTGTGTGTGTGTGTGTGTGTGTGTGTGTGTGTGTGTGTGTGTGTGTGTGTGTGTGTGTGTGTGTGTGTGTGTGTTTGAGCTGCCATGTTTAATTCAGGATGAGAGATGAGGAGACACATCAGAGACTGGACTAGGCAAAATGAAAGGAATAGAAGTGGACGTAAGCAAAAGGTGGTGTTTGGTGACGTGACGAGCTAAAATAAAAGTCATACAAAGCTGGATTGCATCTTTTTTTTTAGCTGTCATCATTTTAAGTCAAAACACAATGACAAATATCAGTTGTTGTGTTTGATATCGCAATTCCTATTGATGTAGAATTTAAATTTATGCCAGTGGAAAAACTTATAAGAGAAAGCCTTTTCATTCAGTACAACATGCATAAGGACAACACTTGTTTTATATATGCAAGGGCTTTATTGCCTTATTTTTATGCTCACTTCTATTGTGGAGGAGGAAGTCATTGTTCAAGATTAATTTCCAGGAACTTGAAGCTTCGACTGGTCCCAGAGTTCAATAAACAGACTCTGCAACATCTTCACCACAGACTATAAGTAAAAGATGGAGGTAAGCTTTGGGTCTGAAGGAAGGGAGGAAGTCCAAGGTTAACTGCCTTAATCATGCCATCATAATTTTATAAATTTATTATACATGCTGTATTAAGGCTTTCCCTGGCAGCAGAGAGTTCTACATAGTCTGGTAATTTTGGGATGGAGACTTCAGGTTGAAAAAGTAGCGTTGAAAAGAAGTGAGCTCACAGACATCTTTATCCTCATTTCTGCTTGAGGCCAAAGTTGCCACTAGCATCTGAGTAACTGATCAAACTGCTGGTAGGTTGTATAATGTATCTTTTGTATGGAATAAATATGTTTAGAATATAAGAAGTTATCTCTGATCCTCCTGTACTGATATTTTTTTATGTCCTTTTCAAGCTCACGAGTAATTTAAGCACTCTGATGTAAGCATTAATCTTGGGAAAATGTAAAGCTTTACTGACATGGTCTAAATTTTCTTTTCATTGTGGAAAAGTAGGAAGCATGCCAATCACTATAAAGTAAATATTGTGTACTTTTAGGTTATCTCTTATGTAATTTGATTAGAGGATCCATGCTATTGTTATGAGGCTTTCTTAATGAAGAACTACAGATACAGGAGATACATTGTTGTTGTTGTTGTTGTAATGACAAACTGTGGCCACCAGATGTCAGACAGGATTCTTGAGTTAAACCAGGAAGTGTTACAGTAAAACTTCAAAGCTTGTTGGTCTCCACATTGAAAGCAACAAAGCAATAATTAACCTTGACTCGCCCAGAGCCAAAGTGAAAATCTTGTATTGTACCTTATTTCAGTGCATTGTATTCAAGAACTACATACACTGATGGCAAAAGACAGTTGGGGTCAGAAACTGCATGTGTGCGTAAGTTTGCAGAGTGTGTATCTCCATAAGAGAAAAAAAACATTAATGAATAGCCCTGAATACAAATACTTGAATGCCTCTGCTTCTCAATGGACAATACAGTTATAATTGTACTGGGCAAACTGACTCACATTGGTATAATCCACTCACAACACACACACACATAAAGGGCAATAATCCACAGTGATCCACCACCAGGGGTTTCCTGTCTTTGTTAATTATTGATAAGGAGGAGGCAGTGAGGGGTGTAATGGGGGTGGTTGTTGAAGAATTTTTGTCATGCTTTTCCAGTAGCAATCCATCACTTCTTTATTTTGCCCTCTTTCTCTTTTGAACCTGTTACATAGGCATCTAATTGTAAAGATTAATAAGTTGGTATGAAATGTCCTCGAAAACCTGTGCCTTTGTGTTGTTTACATTCCTGCACCAATAAAAATGGGGATGACTGAAGTGGATTGGTTGACAGCTTTTGTAAAAAAAAAAAACATCAAATAAAAATCTCTACAAATATATAATAATAATAATAATGGATTGCATTTATATAGTGCTTTTATATATATATATATATATATATATATATATATATATATATATATATATATATATTTAGACTAGTGGTGATAGAATCATGATTGAACCAATTTGCATTGCTCATTAAATTCTAAAAGAATAAAAGAATAATCTATTTATATCTGTATCTATAACTATATTTATATATATGTTGTAAGTGGGTGTTGTGTTTCTAATCAAGAAGGTTGGTGTTTTCATTCTTGGTTATAACAGTATGCATACCAAAACATCCTTAGACAAAATACTAAATCCTAAGTTGCTTTCCAATGAATTCAAACACTACATAAAATACAGCATATAAAAGATTGTTCTGAAAAATGAAGTCAAGACTGAATTCAAGAATTAGAATAACTTTATTGTCAGAAATCAGTTCATAATAAAAATGCTCATAGTAATCAGTACATACTCATACGTGTACATACATAACACCTAAAAAATATAGAAATACGTCACAGGATCATATTAATCAGTAAACTAAGTACATTTGGCACAAATAACCCCTTATACACTTTTTTACTAAATAGGAGCGTGCTCTAAAGTCATCCTAGTTCAAAGTTGTTGTCATCATATCTTTAGCAAGCTGAGAGGGACAAAGAGCAGTAGAGTAAAGCAAGTCTATCAGCAGTAACAGAAAGAGTCATTTTATACGTCTCTAAACCAGAATCTGGTTTCTTTTTTTTTCCATCTTTTTTTTTTAAGAAGAAATTATCTTTTGCCCTTTAAACTGTAACACGCACATCCACACACAAAAACTCAAGCAACCGCTGATGAGCTGGTGTTGAGCCCTATTAATACTCAAGCCTCCGTACTGTAGCTTGTTGCTGCTCTGCTTTCACTTGTGGAGCGTGTGGGAGGCGACGGCATCCGAAGACAGGTACAAGTGAAGTAAGTGAGCAAGAAAGAGAGACAAAAACACACACAGGGACGGAGAAAGAGCGAGAATGTACGTCTCCCCCCCCCCACCATCACTCCTGCTGAGCTGCCTTTTTGGGTTCTCTTCTCGTGGACAGAGTGTGTGTGTGTGTAACTCTGTGTGCGTGTGTGTTTTTGTGGAAGTGGGTGTGAGCAGCTGAGCGAGTTGGCCGCTGCGCGTGCTGAGAGTGGCCACCGCTCCACTCTTCACCGCTCATCCATGCTGGATTAAAAAAAACCTTTTTTGGAGTCATACAAACAGCTGTTGGGGACACGTACAGCTGCTGCCATGAGTGAGGAGGCTAAAGACAAATCTGCGGGGAAGTCGGCTCATCGCAAGAAGAAAGGGAAGAAGGTAAAAGAAACACTGAGCTCTACTTGGCTTTGTAAACAACATGGTGTGGTTGCTTCTGGTGAAGCCAAATTAATTGTTAGTAATTCAGATTAGAAATGAGCGCTGCTTGTATTTTTATAACAGAAGTTGTAGCATATTTTTTCAAAAAGGATTTTTTTTTATTTCCATTATTTTGTCTTTGTGCGTGGATTTGATGCTGGAAAGCAGCTCTTTTGTTGTGGTTGCTATCAGCCTTTGTTAGGTGATTTGTTGATAGAGCTCTATCTTGGATTGCCGAGCTCTCTTAACATTTTTAATTACCTTTATCGGTCATATGAATATGGTAATTAATTCAGTATGGATGCAATATTATTTGATGTGATGTTCACTGTGTACAGTTCACTTACTGAAGTGACTCATACAGAGCGAAAGGATTCGTGATGTGGCAGTAATCCTGTGATACTTGAATATTTGTTTGTCTCACACAGTAATCAGCCACATATACAGGAATCGTGTCTCTTCAACAAAATATTTTAAATCTGATATTTTTTATTCCCTTTTAATCTGAATATAGTAAACCACAAAGTGTGATCGTAGGCATTAAGCACCTGTTAACCTGTAAAGATGCTCAGTGAGAGCTTAGAATAAGAAGTGGAAGAGATCAACAATGAAATGGAGGGGAGGGTACTCCAGGGAAAGCTGAGACAAAAGGATGACAAAGCAAGGAAAGGCTATGGAGGACAAAGAGGGAGAATAGGTGTAAAAAAAAACTGAGAGGTGAAGAAGAAAAGTAGGACAGGGCTGGAAGTGAAAAGTGAACTGAGAGGTCAAGATAGGAGGGGGGGGTGGAAATGGGGTGTCTTTGACCAGCAACTGTATTGAAGCTATCCAGGGTCACATCATGCATCATTTCATCAAGACCGAGCAAATGTGGTAATGATTTGTTTGGATGGTAACGCAGAAAATGCTTTCTCACTGCTTATTGTGTGATCAAAATGGATTTCCCTTTGCTTAGCAGAACCATTAAGATTTATAGTTCTACATTAGCTGGCTGTCTGGCTGAGTGGGTGGAGTTCTGTGTGTGTGTGCATGTGTGTGTGTGTGTGTGTATGTGTAGCGTGTGTGTGCATGTGTAGTGTGTGTGTGTGCAGCTCTTGGTTGTAACAAAAAATACACACCCTTTTAAAGAAGAATCTCTGGAACTATGGTAACAGTTAAGTCATTTTTGATTAAATTTAATCTAATCAAATCACATTTGCTTACACTTACTAGCCACTTTGTTAGGTACACCTGTTCAATCGCTTACTAATGGAAATATCTAATCAGCCAATCATATTGCAGCAGCTCAGTGCAGACATGGACAAGGAAAGCTGCAAACCACGTATCATAATCGAGAATAGAAATGATTTAAAAGACTTGGAACTCGCATGGTTATTGGTAGCACATGGGCTGGTCTGAGTATTTTAGAAACTGCTGATCTACTGGGATTTTCCTGCACAACCATCTTTAGGGTTTACAGAGAATCATTGGAAAAAGATAAAATATCCAGTGAGATCTGGTGACCCCCCCTACAGTCACCAGATCTCAATCCAGTAGAGCCCCTTTGAGATATGATGGAATGGGATATTCACTTCATGCATGTGCAGTCAACAAATCTACAGCGATTGTGGTGTTTCATGTAAATATGGACCAAAATATCTAAGGGTTGTTTCCAGCACTGTGTTAAATCTATACCATGAAAAATTAAGGCGTCTGAATTAAGGGAGTCCAACCCAGTTCTAGTTTTTATTAAGGAGGATAGTTTAGACAACAGAAACCCTTCCCTGTCTTTAGCCAGGGGCTGCCATTAACCTGCCATTAAGTATAGAGTGACTCTATCACTGTCTGGCACGAATTAATGTGTGAATAACTGAATGAGAGCAGATTGAAACACAAGGTTAAGAAAGGTTAGTCCTGTCAAAGTGTCTATGAGAGCTCAGTGAAGTTCAACTGATGTCATTGCAGTGTGCAAAAAAGGTTGTACTTCAGTGCAGCACTACTTTATATTATTATTTGCATAAATGTTTTTAAGAAATGTTAAAAAGATCTTGCCTACCATCTTGGTTTGAATGCATGACATTGCCCTAACTCTCAGCAATGTTTTTCATGCTTCAGTTCATCTTATTGTTGCTAATTAGCAACTTTGTAGCGAGATTTGGTGACTCTTCATACCTCTTTAGCAACTTTTATTCAAGTAGGCACCTAGTGAAAAAAGGGTGGGAGCTCTATCTGTGGAGTGAGGAATGCTTCCCTCTGTACTGTTTGTGTGCTGTGTTTGCTTCTAATTCTTCTGGATAATTGTACCCCAAAAATTATGTACAACTAATACTGCTACATCTTTAACCTGAAGCTTTGGAGATCTGCTGTTGATTACCATCAAATATCCAAAGCTTGCTAGCCATTTTAAAAACCATGAATTACTTTGTTCTTCTTGCTGAAGTGGAGGTGGATGTGTTTTACTGTCTATACAATTTGTGGGTTCTTTGTGGCCCTACTGCCGCAGACTAAAAACTGCAAGCTAAGCATCATTATTCTGTAAGATTCAGCTTTATGTTTAGTCAGCTATTCCTAATAGCCTCTCTGCACAGATACACCATAGTCTTCTTTATGAATTCTATGTAACAGGTGTTTCTTGTCGTCCCAGAAAGCAACATACCATACATTTACTGCGCCTTCTAATATTGATGTCCTTTGGAAGCAACATTATATCAGTACATGTTGGGCTGTCATACTGGTGCTAAGATTAATGGTTCCTATTGTGTTTCAGGAATGCAAGTAGGCAGTCAAGAGAGGACAGAGGGAAATGAGGCTGGAGAGAAATGACCAGAAAAGTAGTGGGTAAAAAGAGAAAGGAGGAAAAGGCGACCAAGTTAAACAAAAAAGCCAAAGGAAGAAAGAAAGAGAGGGAATGTGATTAATAAAGTGCAGAGAGTGAAAAGAGAGGAGCGATTGGACTGATAACCTCATGATTCGGTTGTGAGACGGCGTCTCAGCTGATGAGAGATGACTGCTGTGTCGCTGTGATCCTGTGAGGATGAGACAGTCAGGGAGAAATGTGAAGGAAGGGGAGAAGTAGCAGCAAAAGCAGATGAAAGAGTGCAGACTGAAGTGGAAGAAGAGGAGCTTGATGGCTCTATTTTAGTAAAGAAGCAAGAAGGCAGATGAAGAGATGGGTAGGCAGAGAGTGAAGAGGAGGGATATAAAGAGGAATCCAAAGACAGGATAAGTAGAGAGATCAGGAGGATAATCTGGAAAATAGGAGGGGTCATGTCTCTGCTTTGAGATGAATGTTGCCTCCACTTTTTGCCTGTTGCTATCTTCGGTGGAAAAACCAGAGTGGAACAGGAGCACAGTTGTTGATGACAACATGCTGGATGAGTAACGCAGGAAGATCCAAGAACCATCACACACCTCTAAAAGGAACAATTGAATGCTTGCACGTGGGTGTGTTTAAAGTGAAAATTATGTGAACCTGGTGTTATATTTCAGTGGGAGGACCTCAGATGAAGCTCAATAAACGTACTGTTGTCTCAGCTGGGTTAATTCCAGTTTATTTCCTTTTAATTTTTCTGTTGGTCATAAATTGGACAGCCCAATTCTGCCCCCAACAGTTAGCTGTGATAACATATATGTTCTCCAGCACTCACCTGGGAAAAACTTTCAAGCTTATGATGCTTACTTCTACATATGCAGTTGCTGAATTTGTGTTTTGGGGAGATTTTCAGGCCCACGTTGGTGTCCATGTGATTAGCTCTTAACCTTAACTTTTTTGACACCACTTCCTGGTGACAGTAGCTGTCTGCAATGGGTCTGCATGATCAAGAGGCGGCCTTGGCCTGGAACTGAAAAATAAAGTCAATATAGAATGGGCAGAAACTGCAACTTCCCCTAACAGCCACTTGAGGCTGACTCCTACAGTGAATCAGTCCCTATACTCTAATTTCAAAATCCTCACCTTTACATAACCCAAAAGCATATTTATATCCACAAAAATATGGTTTTGGCCTCTGTGGATAGTTTACTCCTTTATAACAGAGTTGGGTTATTTTGACTCAGCTGGACCTGGGTCACTGGATTTGGCCTCGAGACAAATGGATTGTTGTGTGGTACTGATCATATATGAGGTTTTTTGGTTCAGTTTTGCTGAGCGGACTTCTAGTGTTTAATTGTGTGTTCCTTGGCAGTAAGAAAAGTTGTGTATGATAACAGAGTTAACTAATGTTAGCTGATAACTTAACACATCACTTTTTCATCCAAATACAGTATATTCTGGCTCTGAAAACAAACGTTGAAGTAAATAAAACACCAGTGTTAAAGCTTCAAAATGCATAGTCCAGAAGCAATAGGTGACATCATGGTGGCTTTGTCTATCTTTTATGTTGTCCAATGCTATGGACTGCTAATGAACTTGCACAGGCTATTCTAGGGTAAATACTACATTTCCCATCATGCAATTCAATAACCTGCTAAACTTCTTTTGTTAAACCTCTCAGCTGTGTTGGTAATCACCATCACACATTCACTGCACTCAGAAACTGCTACTTTCACTCTGCGTCATTATTAGCTGTAGAGTCATCCAACCGTCATTGTGCCGTCTGTAAAGTGTGATGCATTGTATAGTGGGAGTTGTTAGCAAACATTGTTGTACATGTCATAAACCCTTAGCCTTTTTTTACTTCCATTGTGCAGCTTTTGAAAGCATCATAAAGTGGACAAAAGTACTTAATCAAAATTTCAACAATCAAGTAAATCTATAAAAGTGCTAATGAGTGCAGTTATGCTGTTTTATTTTTATAACTCGGCGCCTGGTAATTAACCTGGGTGGACTGGCAAAGTGACGTTGTCATTATACTGCCTACAGATAAAATATTTTTAGAGTAGCCAACAAAAGGTGATGCTATTTTTTCTTCTCTTTATTGCATCATGTTTTGGTCTAGGTTATTACATATCAGCGGTTTTCTTTAAAGCAAAGTCTCTGAATGTTGCACAACTGGAAGCAAGAAAAGGTGAGAGGCGGAGACCCTGTGGGACCAGAGAGCTTAGCAGGTGTGTTAATGGATGTAACTATGACAACTAAAGACCTGCTGGGAGAGGGAGGAAGTGAGAGCATCAGAGTGGAGCTGTGGAAGTTAGTCATCAGGTGCAGAGAATGCATAAAGGCTCACGCACTATGTGAAGTTGTTTCATAAGTGGAAATCCTTCAATTGGGCACTAGAGTGCATGTAAGTTTGCCCAGAGTAAAAGTGTCTTTGAATAAACTGGATGAACTCGAGGTTTGGAGGATGAACACATATATATCAGCTGTTACACCCTGTGTGGGTCTATACACACATATACACTTGGTTTGTATGTCCAGAATGGACTCATGCAAGTAGGGAAGACAGGAGACGGCATGCACGTGTACCAAAAAAATACCTCAGCAGAGTGTGGAGGTGGAGGTGCCAAATTCTAAGAAATCTCTTCAGTCTGCTCAGAAGTGATGCTGGTTTATCTAAATACTTAATAAAATATGATCAAATCCAATCACAATGCATGATAATGCATTCATGTGAGGTATCAGCTCAGCTCTGCAGGTTCAGATTGACTTCAGGAAAAAACATTCCATCCCTCAGAGGTAGGTGAGCGGCACATGTATGCCCGGTGTATCTGTGTTTTTGTGCTGTTTTAGTAAGAGAAGTGGACTATTACTTATGTAACATGACTGCCCACGTTCAGTCATTTTCAGCCCACACCCTCTCCAGTGTCAATACTGTCAATGCTTTCAATAGGCACGAACTGGTAGTTTCAGCACACTGGCAAACTGCTTTATCTGCAGTAAAGAGCAAGAAAATAGAGTTGTTTGCTGAAATTTTACTTTGTCATTTACAAGAAATGTATAAATGTTGATCTAAAGCTTTTACTGCTTACATGACTGCTTTGTTTAATTAATAAATAATAAGGTCTTATCTTTTGAGTATCCTTCCCACTCAGAAGGGTTTATAGTGACGATGCTTTAGTCAGAGGTTCATGCAAAATACAGTGGATGGCAATAGTCCTCACATCAGAATAAATGTAATCAAATTACTCAGAAGCTTTATTAATATTACACTCCCATAACATTGTTTTAAATGAATAAAATAAATAAATACATTGCATTTATATAGCGCTTTTCTAGGCACCCAAAGCGCTTTACAATTCATTCACTCTCACATTCACACACTGATGCAGGCAAACCACAGTTGTAGCCACAGCTGCCCTGGGGCAGACCTACAGAAGCGAGGCTGCCGTATCGCGCCATCGGCCCCTCTGGCCAACACCAGTAGGCGGTAGGGTAAAGTGTCTTGCCCAAGGACACAACGACCAGGACAGAGAGAGCTGGGGGATCGAACCGGCAACCTTCTGGTTACAGATGAGCTTCCCAACCACCTGAACCATTGTCTCCCCATGGTTTTATATAAATTTAAAAGGTTCAAAACTGACACAGACAGGATATTTCTATTTATTATGAATTCTTTATTTTTTCATTGGTGCCTATATCGCTTGCAGTGCAACTCGACTGGATTTCAGCTGCATTTTCAGGTGTATTACGCTATAATATAGCTTGTAACTATAACTCTACAAAAAAAAAAATACAAAAAGAATAATTACTTGGTTATTTTCATATACACTCACTGGCCTCTTCATTAGGTACACCTTGCTTTGTACTGGGTTGGAGCCCTTTTTGTATTCAGCTCTGTCTTATTACTTCGTGGCACAGAGTCAACAAGGTGCTGGAAACTTTCCTGAGAGATTTTTGTCCATTTGATGCAATAACATCACACAGATGTTACTGCAGATTTGTTGGATGCACATCCATGACGCCAATCTTCCGTTCCATTACATCTTAAAGGTGCTCCATTTGATTGGGATATGGATTGCAGAGGCCGTCTGAGAACAGTGAACTCATTGTTACGTTGAATAAACCAGTTTGAGATGATTTGAGCTTTGTGATATGACACACTACAGGGTGGGCCATTTATATGGATGGAAGTTGGCCATCTTGGATACAACTTTTGTTTTTTCAGTAGGAAGAGGGCCATGTGACACATCAAACTTATTGGTAATGCCACAAGAAAAACAATGGTGTGCTTAGTTTCAACATAACTTTATTCTTCCATGAGTTATTTACAAGTTTCTGACCACTTATAAAATGTGTTCAATGTGCTGCCCATTGTGTTGGATTGTCAATGCAACCCTCTTCTCCCACTCTTCACACACTGATAGCAACACCGCAGGAGAAATGCCAGCACAGGCATCCAGTATCCGTAGTTTCAGGTGCTGCACATCTCGTATCTTCACACCATAGACAATTGCCTTCAGATGACCCCAAAGATAAAAGTCTAAGGGGGTCAGATCGGGAGACCTTGGGGGCCATTCAACTGGCCCATGACGACCAATCCACTTTCCAGGAAACTGTTCATCTAGGAATGCTCGGACCTGACACCCATAATGTGGTGGTGCACCATCTTGCTGGAAAAACTCAGGGAACGTGCCAGCTTGCATAAAGAGGGAAACACATCATCATGTAGCAATTTCAAATATCCAGTGGCCTTGAGGTTTCCATTGATGAAGAATTGACCCACTATCGTTGTACCCCATATACCACACCAAACCATCACTTTTGTTGTTCCAACAGTCTTGGAGAGATCCATCCAATGTGGGTTAGTGTCAGACCAATAGCGGTGGTTTTGTTTGTTAACTTCACCATTCACATAAAAGTTTGCCTCATCACTGAACAAAATCTTCTGTGTGAACTGAGGGTCCTGTTCCAATTTTTGTTTTGCCCATTCTGCAAATTCTGTGCGCCGATCTGGGTCATCCTCATTGAGATGCTGCAGTAGCTGGAGTTTGTAAGGGTGTGAGAAGCTAATATCCGCCGAAGGGATGTTCGACTAATGCCACTCTCCAGTGACATGTGGCGAGTGCTACGCTGTGGGCTCTTGCTGAATGAAGCTAGGACAGCCACTGATGTTTCTTCATTAGTGGCAATTTTCTTGCGTCCACATTTTGGCAAATCCAACACTGAACCAGTTTCACGAAACTTAGCAAGCAGTTTGCTAACTGTAGCATGGGAGATGGGTGGTCTCGTAGGGTGTCTTGCATTGAAATCTGCTGCAATGACCCGGTTACTGCGTTCACCAGATATCAACACGATTTCGATCCGCTCCTCATGTGTTAACCTCTTCGACATGTCAGTGGCTGTGAACAAAGGGAAACTTGTAAATAACTCATGAAAGAATAAAGTTACGTTGAAACCAAGCACACCATTGTTTTTCTTGTGACATTACCAATACGTTTGATGTGTCACATGGCCCTCTTCCTATTGAAAAAACAAAAGTTGTATCCAAGATGGCCGACTTCTAACTGGCCACCATGGTCACCACCCATCTTGAGGAGTTTGCCCCCTCACATATACTAATGTGCCACAAACAGGACTTTAATATCACCAACCATTCCCATTTTATTACGGTGTATCCATATAAATGGCCCACCCTGTATATTGCTGCAAGCAGTCATCAGATGGCTACACTGTGGTCATAAAGGAATAGACATGACATAATCAGTAATCAATTGGCATTTGAATAATGCTCACTTGGTACTGAGGGGGCAAAGTGTGCCAAGAAAATAACCCCCACAGCATTATACCACCACCAGCCTGAACTATTGGTACTAGGCAGAATGGATCCATGCTTTCATGTTGTTTACCATATGTTGTTTGTGAACCTACCATCTAAATGTTGCAGCAAAAATTCAGACTCATCAGGTCAGGCAGCTTTTTTCAAGTCTTCTGGTGTCCAGTTTTAGTGACCTGTAGCCTCAGCTTCCTGTGCTAAGCTGACAGGAATGGCACCCAGGCTGGTCTTCTGCTGCTGTAGCCCATCTGCCTCCAGAGACGTTTGTCTGGATACCTTGGTTGTAAGGAGTGGTCATTTCATTTACTGTTGCCTTTCTTTCAGCACAATGCTGCCAACGAAGCATTTCACATTGTATTTCTATTTTTGAAGTTATTCTGATAAAACCTTAGAGGTGGTCGTATGGGAAAATCCCAGTAGATCAACAGTTTCTGGCATAAACAACCACGTTCAAAGTCTTTTAAGTAAGATTATAGGTATTATATGTGGATTATTGACCTAGTATTAATTTAATTTTTAAATGCCGTGGTTATTGGCAATACATGCACAGTGCGACACCTCGGTACAGAAATTTGGAAAAATGCAGTATTAAAAAAATAAAATCGACTTTTCTAGTAGGCTGTCAGCTAAGCGGTATGTGTTTTTATAAATTATGATGGGTCTAAGCAACGTGAGAGTATTTACACATTGGCCTGAGTTTCCTTCTCTTCCAGAGGGCGGTGCTGGGTGGAGTCAGACAGGTTACCCTACACCGGGGTTTAATCCCAGTTGGAATGCCGGCATAGCATTTTGCAAGCACAGAGCTGGCTGTCCTCCCGTACAGTTCACCATTCCTGTTGAGACGGACATTACCGGGGATATCTGATAAGTCTTCAGAAGTGTTATGAGCCATTGGTAGAGTTTGGCCAGGTTGTACTATGAGTGCCATATTGCAAGCCATTCCCTGAGAGCAGGAAGTGCTGGCTGCACAGCGTGACATTAACTGACGAGATGGCCCATTCTGAAATTCTGCTGGCTTGCTCAGAAAGTCTGCAACGTTATACTCAAGTCACACCCATGGCATCATGTACCAATGGGGTGGAAACAGCATTAGAGGGAACCAGGAAAGTGAAGAGATTTTTAAAAGTTGCTAATAATAACAAAGTCCACTTTAAAAACGATAAGACGTGAAACTTATAAGTGGACTGGTGCTGATTTTGCCCCAAGAAATTGTTTATGCATCTTTTATTACAATCTTACACTTCCAATTACAAAAATAAGCATCTGATTTATAGTAAAGACTTCAATTATTTTTCTTTAGGAGCAAGGCCTCCTGAACAGCTGTTGGAAGTATTTGACATGACGAAGGGATGGCTAGGGGCATTCACATTGTGCCGCTAGAGGTGAAATTCTTGGACCGGCACAAGACAGACGAAAGTGAAAGCATTTGCCAAGAATTTTTTCATTAATCAACACATTATTAATTTTATAATGAATCTTCATTATTACAACTATCCTTTTTTTAAAAAAAGCGTATTACAACATCTTTATTTGGCTTTCAGTCTATGAAAAGAAAACAATAATGGAGTGCTGTCAAAATGGCCATTCAGTCACTATTTAGCTACGTTTTCAGATTACTTCAGTGGTTAAGGACTCTTTCTTGTTGGAAAGGTTAAAGTAGCTGCAATAATACAGATTAAAAGGTCAAGAGTCTCATTCAAGCATGCTGCATTGTGAATGTATATGATGTAGTCGAGCATGCTGAGTCAACCAAGTGTCCTTGAATCCCACACACACGGCTATAAAAATAATTAAAAGAATTTGAGGGTGAATACAGAAAAAGATAATGATATTAAATCAAGCATTTAGCGACAAGATGCTTTTGATGAAGTGAGGATAAGAAATGTGTGCATTTAGAGGAGCAGACTTTAATACTTGGTGTTAATACACAGTATATCGATGCACTATTCATCATGCACTGATTTTCAGTCCCTCCCCTGTTTATTGTTTGTATAGATATTCCAGCCAAGTAAGCAGCACACGGTATAATGAAGCTGGTGTAATTCTTTGGGGTGAGAGTTCCTGCCAGCGGGGTCCTTTAGAGCCAACATATTGTGTTTTTGCTGAGGCAGCCGTGGAGCAGAATGCTGCACTTGGCTCCATTTTTCACACTTCACAGGAACAGAATGAAGCCCTGTGCTTTTATCATGGCTGCTTCATTTGAAAGGTTTTCACTTTTTACCCCCTCTTCCTTACTCACACACCCACACGCATGTAGAGACAAAGACAAGTTACTTGGAAGTGATACGGTGAAAGAGAAAAGCAAAATAAGTTGGTTCCACTTCTTGGCCTGCACTCAATGAATCGGTTCCAAAAGTACATTGCTGTGTTTGCCGTACTCAGCAGTTGACTAGCACCCAGGATTGCAGATCTTTTTTTTTTCTCTCCCAGATCTGTGCTTTAATCAGCTCTTAATCCTCAGAAAATAGAATATCTGTACAGCATCCGTTTGTCTTTATTTAGATCTTCCGTTTTTTATTCCTATAGACTCATTAACAGCTGAATGAAAGGTTAATTAACAGTAAATTAACAGTAAATTATTTACATTTTAACTGAACCCCTTATTGAGCTTTGTGACATGGAGAGTTATCCTGTTAGAAGTAGCCAATGGAAAGATGGATACACTGTGGTCATAAAGGGAGGGACATGTCAACAACACTATGTGACATGGTCAGCAGGTGGTATTTAAACAATGTTCAGTTCCTACTAAGGGACGCAAAGCGTGCCAAGAAATGATTCCTCACATCATTACACCACCAGCAGCCCTAACTACTGATTCAAGGCAGGATGGATCCATGCTTTCATGTTCTGAACCTACCATCTGAATGTCACAGTAGTTAATCGAGACTCAGCAGACCCGGCTTTTGTTTTTTCCCAATTCTCCGTTGTCCAATTTAGGTGAGCTTGTAAGAATTGTGGCCTCAGTTTCCTGTTCTTCTTGACAGGAGAGGCACCCAGTGTGGGCTTTTGCTGCTGTAGTCTGCTTCAAGGTTCTACAGGTTTTTATCACCTTCCTTTCAGCACAAAGCAGTCTAATGATTCTGCTCTGGTATTTTGTCCAGGGAACTCCTGCTTACTGGAGCTGGATCAGTTTTTTCGGACCATTCTCTTTAAACTCTGGGGATGGCTGTGTGGGGAAAATCCCACTTTTTTTACTTTTAGGCAGGGTGATTTTATCTGCCATGGTCTCAATACATGGTGGCACGCTCCTAAAATGAGTCACATCAAAACATTAAATGTGTATATGTGCATAGAGGAATATTTTTCAAGCAGTGAAGTAAGAGCTTAGGGTTAGCAAAACAGTTATCTGCTCATTTGTGTTGCATCTTTAGAAAAGGTTGCCCTGCAGGAACTGCTCTTCAAGTATTGGTGAGATATTTATCTGAGAAAACCAGGCACTTTAAAGACACTTCTAATTGAAATACACAGGCTTGAAAGTTCTGGAAAAGGTTTCATGAATTGCTTTGGGACCGGGTTGTTATAGAAGAGTTGTGGTCATTTTAAAAACCAGCAAATGGTCTTCTGTGTTGACTCATTAATTAACCACAGTGTTGCTCCTCTGCCAGCTCTCTAGCCCTGCTATATTCACTCTCCTTCCTCTTTCACTGTGATGGACAAGAGGCATAATTCTTCGATCAATTGAGAACTTTCTCAGTTAAGTGAGCAGTACATTATGTTGATTTGGGGTATTGGCTGAAACAACTGATGCTCATGTTTCTTGTGAGGACAGTCTGCAAAGAACTTGTTTTTCCTTTTTTGTCAAATTACTATATTTGAGGTCTCTTTTCATCAGTTTTTAATAAATAGTGAAAAAAGAAAGCTAAATGCTTAAAGGTGATATTTTGTGGTCAGTCTTTTTAGTTATGAGTGGACAAGTTAATGATGGAAAGGGAAGAGAAAGTCTTCTGTTTGTGAGCTTCGGTTAACATAAGACGCTAGTGGTCATTTTCATAGCTTGTCCCCGAGATATTTTTCATCATATTAAAACAAACACACACCTTCAATTTTGGTCTATTTGATGTGTGGAGCCGATGTAGCAGGTATAAAAGTAATAAATCCCATCGGTGAATACCGTTGTTGCTGAGAGGGGACTTCTTCTAGTATCACTTTATGCCAAAGACTGTAGAAAAATGTAAAATGTGCACACACACCATATAGCTAGTGAATTAGCTTAATGTTGGAGTGACTGACTAAGCAGCAGCAGTCTCAGAAGGAGCCATAGTTTGCAGAAAAGCTTGCAGCGTGTCAGCTCTAGATCACTGTTCAGTACCTACACCAGTAGTGCAGTAGCTCTACTCGAAAACATCCAGATTTCAGCTGTGCTATACAGTTTCCAACCCACAGAGCGCAAGATAAGATCAGATCTCAGGGGTTGTGACATGATGGGCCAAACCTTAAAGAAAAAGTACAAAGTCTTGAAGCATGTTTTGTATTTTTCATCAGACCTTTCTATGTTGTCATCCAACAGTTGACGAAACTACAATTAAGTGAGGCTGGTTTAATAAATAGGTTCCTTAGAGGATTTTTCATGTGCATGCTTGCTTTTACTTTGTTGTACATTATATGTATATTCTATTTAATATATGTGTGTTCACTTTAGGCAGAAAATAAAAAGTGTAAATTGTTTCTCACATCAACAAGTTGTCCATATGGATGTGTTTAATAGGTTTAAGTAGGATGGAAAAGTTCATCATCAAATCTGTGTGGACTAACATACAAATGGATATGTGGGCAGTTTCAGTTTTTAAAAAACAGTTTAATTAGCAGTAACCTAAAAGAATAAAGTATAAAATACTCTTTCTTCTACCACCATTAGGGCTGGAAGTTAATCAAATCGCATGTGATTTTGGAAACACGATAATCAAAGCATAATGATTGTTGTATTGCCTCGATTTTCACATTTGTTTTGTTTGTTCTGCGACAGTACACCTCCACACGCCCTGCAGGACCATCCCAAAAATCAAAAAAGACAAACTCACTGGTAGTGTTGACCCAAATGCAGACACAAAAGACTTGATGAGAAAACCAAAAGTCAGTCTTATTTAAAAAGTCAACAATACAGTGCATGAAGGAGGGGAAGTGCTATATCAAAAATACTAAACTTAAAAAAATGCAGGAAATTGCAAACACAGGAAGGAAATGCACTATACATACACAGAACAGCAGCAAGGAAACAACTAGCAGGAGATTAAGAAAGACGAAGACACAAACACGTAGACACAGACAGGCAAGCACTGGGAAGCTAAACTAATTAAACCAAGACGGAGACTAAAACCCAGCAATATCAAAAAAGTGAAACTAATCTTTTGACCAACCAAAGAAACAGAAAGACACACAACATTGACCATGCTGACTCATCCATCACCCCCACTGCTGTTCCTCTGCCAGCTCTCTGGTTCTGTTATATTCAACTTGCTTCCTCTTCACTTGTGATGGACAAGAGTCATAGTTCCTCGATCGATTGAGTACTTTCTTAATTGACTGTGCACACAGTATTGCTGGTTTTCAGGGAATTGCTGGAATAATTCATGCTGTCTTTCTTATGTGAGCATTATCTCCTCATTCAACCTTTTTTTAAATAGCACTTAATTTAGATGTGTTTTATTCGTTTTTATCGCTGTTCTTTCAGGTTGTTGTCTTTCTGAAATCAACATATTTCAGATATAAATTTAATCCCTGCCAAGTTCACGTAAATGAGGTTATGCTGGGAATAATCACAACTCAAAATATGACTAAACCCTGGCTTCAGTCAAGATGATGGAGAGAGAGAAGAGGCTCTGATCAATAACAATCTGTCTAAAAACCATAAAGATCACAATGTTCCTGTAGTTCAGAAAATGCATGCTGATTGTTAAGTTCTGAATAGTTGTTAAATAACAGTTTCTAATACTGACAAGAATAATCATCATGATGGCTCTTGGTATAATAGAGCAGGCCTAACCACTGAGGATATTTGTCACATTCATGAGCAGTCCCTGCTGATTTTATGTAAACAGAAAGGAGACCTGTTGGCAGGTGGGCAATCTGTGCATTACCACATTGGCCTCCAACCAAATTATGTGCTTGCACTGAAGCTTGCCCAGCAGAACTAACTGGCTACCAACTCCACCTCCAGAGTGCAATCAAATCTTCTGCTTGAAGCAGTCTAACAAAGCCCTTTGGGGGGGTGGTCTATTTCTGTAGTCAGAAAGCAAAGTAGCCACCTTTTATCCAAACCAACTAACAGGAAGTGGCAGACGAGACAAACCTGACACACAGTCAAACGTAGAGAGCCTGGAGCTCATGGATGGAGCTAGCAAGGCAAAGATAGTGAAGGTGTTACAGTGTTATGATTAGTCTAATGTGACTCTGTAGCCATGGCAACAGGAGCATAAGAGGGTGATGTAATCGTTTTAGAGGAAACATGCACATCTCTTTTCTTTCATGTCTGTCACTTTATATCATCCAGTTTTTTCCTTACTTTCTCCTTTCGTTTCTCCCTTTCTTCCCATGAATGACAACTCAGCCTCACTTACAGTCTCTCATTTATAAGTGCTCTTCCTTTGTCTCACTCTGTCTTCCCACTTTCACCCTCAGCATTTCTCTGCCTCTTCTGTTTCTTTTTTGTTTGTTTTTTGCTCTGCTTGCTGTACCCTTGCTACTATAATAAAGGTAAAAAGATCCAGCAATCAACTTCTCAACAACCTCAAAATTCACATAGATGGAATCCAGTGATAACAGACAAGTATAGAGGGGAAAAGTGCAGAGGGTTAGATTTACCCTTAAGAGTTGGGCCCTAGGTAGGCTTGCTATTTGAGGGTATTTTCAGTCACTTATGATATCATGTGGCATCTGTACAGTGCATGTATTATGCCATTTTTTGTGTGGAGTGCATGGTGTACTTCCTCCCACAGTCCAAAGACAGTCTAATAAATGATTCTTGAATTGGCTGTAGATGTGAATGGTTGTCTTTGTCGTTTAAATTTTGACAAGCAGTCAGAACATTGGAAACAGTTAATTAACAAAAAGATACCTTTATTTTGTGTGGCTGAATTCAACAGGTGGCAGAAAAACAAAGATCATAAATCCAAGAAGAAAAAGGGGGAAAACTCACCGGCATACAAAATGGTACAAACAGTTAGCATGACGCAACGAAGAACACAAGGAGACTGAGGTTTTAACTACACAAGGTGTAGGGCAGAGTCGAGACACCTGGGGAACTACACACAGCTGAAATGAATCTGACAATAAGAATTAAGTTGTAAAACTAATTACAAAGCACGAGAAATAGCAGGGTACGACTATCCCGGACAAGCCCCCATTTGTCACAACCCGGCTCAAAGGATGTGACTGTTAAGTGTGAGACCACACACAGGCTTTTAAAGGCTGTAAGATATTTTAATGAAATAAATTAAAGAAACCCAAACACAGGTTAAATGGTACAACAACCATGACTGAATGCACCAATCGGAACATATCCTAGGAAGCATAATGAGCCACAGACGAAGAGCCGGAGGTTCAGTTAAAGTAGCTCTATAATGCACGGGGTCTGGCCTTCTCAGGTGTGCTGCATCCATAATTGGGTCAGCTCCACCTACTGGATACCTGAAAGAGACAGAAAACAAGAAAACAAGGCCAGCCCACTGGCTGTCACAGTACCAAAATAAAACAGGAAGTAACAATGGCAAACAGAGACAAAGCTTTAACAAGAAACAAAATTTGGGAACTTATACCACACTGAAACACAAAGAAGTAAATACGGATCACTACTCAAGATGTAAACAGAAAACTGATTACAAAAGTAACTGCAACTAAAGTCTAAAACCCCCAAATAAACTCCAAAAACCATAAACTTTACAGAAATCGATGCACTGGGTCTGTATCTGTATTTTAAATCACTAAAGAGAGACTATTGGTATCTTTAAGTCCCATACAGGATGGCAACAGCCAAAAAGCCAAAATTTCGCAAGTAGTTCATGCCACTGTTACTACATCCATCTCATATACAGTCTATAGTTTGACTTTTAGCAGAAAGTGCCTAAATAAACCTCATTCAAAGGGTTACCTGTTTTCACACGATAACAATAGATGGAGGAGTATAATTGACATAAAATGACAAATACGAGGGTAAAAGGATCAATTGCAGTAATGATGTGAGTAGAATGAGGAAAGGCAGAAGGCAGAGGGGTTTCTGGATGAGAACACTTGAGAGTACTGGCAGGTCGCCTGCTGGAAATACCCAGACTGTTCCTCACACACTGAGACACACGTCATCATTGTCTGCATGTGTGTGCGTGACTGTTTGTGTGTGAAAACCATGTATGTTTACAGCGAATGGTGCCATCATTAATCATGTCATGATTCACCATCACAGCTAACCTTGCAGTTAGGAGGAAATATGATCTGATTGTGTTGTGTACAATATGAACAGCATCCTATTAACAAACAGAACCCTTACAGAACATCATCAAAGAGGCAGGCACACCCTCTGTGCGTCTCTCTTACTGTTTCAGTCTATTTGTCTCTGTCATTCAGGCATGCACACACCAGTGTTCACAGTAATATCAGCATAAAAACAGCACTCATATACAATAAAATAATTGATTGGATTGCGTGGTTCTAGCACAAATAGGTGCAAACACCACATTTTCTACAGTCTAAATATGACCTTACAATGACTTTTATCCCTTATGTTATCTGGGTGATTTTCGATTTTCATTACTTAATTTAAAAAAAGGAAAAAGAAAGAACCACGGTCTCTTGATTTTCAGATTTTTTTGTTTCTCAGCTTGTATATGAGTCACACTTTCTTTGACAGATTGCCTTTTTTCAGCTCCTTGTAGCTTACAGACGATTTGGACTTTCTGCAGGCAACCTCGGGATATATCTTTATGTGCCACAAATATATCTCCTCAAACAAGTGTCACATGAAAAATTCTTGTAAGTGAAAGTAGATTTTCTTAAGTTTCATAGAGTTTTGCAGTAAATGCATTTGTATAGCGCATTACTTAGTCCCAAAGCGCTTTACACTACATTCAGTCATTCATACACTGGTGATGGCAAGCAACATTGTAGCCACAGCTGCCCTGGGGCTCACTGAAAGAGGCAAGGCTGTCGGACACTGGCGCCACCGGGCGCCAGTGTCCGCCCTCTGACCACCACCAGTGGGCAAACATGGGGTTAGTATCTTGCCCAAGGATATTTGGCATGCAGCTAGGAGGTAGCCTGGGATCGAACCACCGACCTTCTGATTAGTGGCTGACCTGCTCTGCCACCTGAGCTACAGCCACCCCACAGTAATTGCAGGTGAAGATAAAGCTGAAAAAGCAAAAACCCTTTTCTAATGACATCCATAATTGAATAATGTGTTGTAGATATATGTGCTAGACTGTGGAAACTGACTTATTTTTCAACTAATCTTGTTACTCCCTGGTGGCCATTAGAAAGAATGCATGTTTAAGGCCGTATTGGCTTTACTAACTGTGGTTAGATTTCTCTGCTTGCTTGCATATCACATCAATAAATTTGTAGTTTTAAATGGGAACCTTCAGTATTTAGTCTCAAATTTATAAGGTTAGTGTGCCTCATACCTATGTACTCTTTGTTAAATATATGTTAATTCAATAATAGAAAGACTCAGTATTGGCAGATAGGCAATATTAAGCACTCTCATCTGATCTGATACCCCTTAGGGATGTTTAGGATTAGGTATCTAAAACATGGAGGCTCAAAACAAAATCATTTCCCTTTTTCCATTTCTTCATTCGCTCACCGTTTCACCTCACTCACCTGATAATTTCCAGGGTCTTTAATCTTTTATTCTCATCTCTGCTTCTTCCTTTTTTTATTCACACCCCTATTACCCATTGCTTTTGGTTGTCTTTACCCTGTTAATGTTCCTCTTTCCTCCATTCTGTACTCTTCCTCCCTCATCGTCAGCCGGTGGCCACATGACTGCTACTTGATGTGTTGCCATGACAGCCTGCCAAAGTGTTGTTGCCTGGGTCATTTTTATACATCTTTACTGAGCATGCTCACTAGAGTGGGGTCAGGATCCCCGTCCTGAAGTAACTGCGTCGTTCAAGTATGCATTTTGAATGTCTTTGTGTGTGTGTGTGTACGTGTGTGCGTGTGTGTGCTTGTGTGTCTGTGTGTGTGTTAGGGACCTCAGAGACTACATTTGCAGTGTGTGTGAATACATGGATTAGGATGAGCTATCAGTATCCATAATGGAAAGTTCATGTCTAATTAACCTTTATAATGTCAGGCAGGGTTATCATTCCACATGGATTAGAGTAAATACACACTAGCTTCCAGAGTTTGTTGGATATACAGTATTAGCGTTTGATCTCCAAAGACGACCAGATGAAAGTGTAATGTAATATTCAAATCCAGCGTAATTTGAGTTGATCCTTAAGGAGGTTTTTTGGCGGTTTAGTCATCACACAGGCGACGAGCAACTTCTACAAGCGTTAGTGAGCGTGCAAAATTTATCGAGTCTTGTAACCAGGCTAAAAGTAAGAAAGCATGCTAACTTCTAATTTTGATGTGAGGGGACCCAGAAACACTCTCTGAAAATGAGAAGAAGTAATAAAACTTGCATCTTCTCCTATTAGTGGAGGAGCTATGGCTGTAATGGGTGACCGGCTGCGGTTAGTGCTTGTACGGCCATCTACCCAAAAGTGCGCGGTATGCCAGATTACCAGTCCAGCCCTGATAGTAAGACAACTTTAAATGAAGTGGGAAAAAACATAAACCTGCATTATTATGGGCAAAAGGTTCAACTCCACTGGTTGCAAGAAGAAGTTTCACTTGATTTATCACCCCAGTAAATATTTCCCTGATGACTTTATCATCTCAGTAGGTAATCTTAGGTCTTTTTAAGATTTTTTTTCCTCAATAACCAAAAATTACATTTCAGCTTCCTAAAACTGCTTAGATTACATTTAGATTTGAGTTGAATATGCCAATAAAAAGATCTAAAAAATCCTTGGTGTGTTGTGTGGTGTTTTATAAGTAACTGAAATGATTAATCAGTCATTCAATGTGACCCTTTGAGCTAATTTTCAGCTCCAGATATTTAGTTTTGGATTTTGTGTGACTAATAGTTAAAAATAAACCACATTGATCTCATACTGGGCCTTAGTGCAACCAATCAGATCATCCACTGTCTGACACAGGCTGCTTTATGTCCTCTCACTTTATGCCTACTTTCTTCTGATTGGCACTAGTAAACACAAAAATTAAACAGCAGGTGTGTGTGACTTTTGCACTCACAGAGCTGTGTGGCTGAGATGACCATATTAGGCATATCCCCTCTGTACCACATCCTATAGATAACACGTCTAAAACTAAGTATTTTATATAAATACATACATAATATGAAATAACTCAAATCATAGCATTTTCTTTAATGAGATCTATCTGTTGCTGTGGAGGGATGTGAAATGTGAAGGAGTGTGATGAGGTTTCATATGGCCCTGGCGCGGCGAATGAATACTCTGCTCGCAGTGCTATTTGTGGCTCGTGTATCTGGTTGCCTAGGAAACAGCTGGCAGAGCGCCAGCAGGAGACTGAAGTTGACCCCAGACAGACAGACAGAAAGTCCCAGATAAAAAAGAAAAACTATAACTGAATACACAGATGTATACATTCAGTCATATATCATAGTTAGTTTCACAGTGAAGGTGAACTCTGGTTGACTTGTATCTCTCTGTCTCTTCTAGGTAAGTGGCTGTAATCGTGACTGTGGTCTCAGCCCCTCATTTGAACCCTTCATACTTGTCCTGCGAGCTCTATCCTTCTCTCTTTTGGCTTGAGAAGTCAGAAGGTAAAAAGCAGATTTGACATATAGTTTGACACATGCTGACCATTAACGCCAGGGATTAGATGGCACTTTTGTGGAAATCACCACAGGGTTTAGTCACTTTAATTCAGACTAAAGCATTGTTATGATGGGGCTGACCTTTCCATTGTGTAGTGAGAACTCTCTGCTCTCATTAACAGAAGACTTGGTGGATGTGTTGCACAGGTGAAATGCACAACTTAGGGCTGTATTGAAATTATATCGAGTTAAACTCCTCCGTCCTTTTATTACATTTCTCTCAGGCTCATTTGTAGAGCTGCGGTTAGCCTCATCAGTCTCCATAGTGATAGCACACTAATCTTCTCAAGCCCCTTGTCGTTTTTCTATCCTCAGTAGTGCCTCCTTGATTGGTCCTGATGATTTCGAAACAACTTTCTGGATCTCAGTGTGAGAGGGAGTTTGCTGATGTTGGCAGGTTGTAATCAGGTCATTGAAATAGCTCACTGCTTAGACTGATACTCATAGGATGTTTTGACCAATGGGGGGCAGCAAAATCAAACTGTGACCCATTTTTTCCTACCCTTGGCTCTGCATGATGCCCTAACATGGTCATCTAAAACACACAGAAGTCCATCCACCCAGCTTCTTTTTGCCATGTTTTCTTACGGTTCACCTCTTCAACATCACGGGGGGGCTGGATCCTATCTCAGTTGTTTTAAGCCAAGAAGCAAGTGCACCCTCAGCACGTCGCCAGTCTGTCTGGGAAGCATATAAAGACAGAAACCAATTTAAATTCACATTCACACCTACAGCAATTAACCTAACCCCATGCATGTCTTTGGGTTGTGGAAGCAAGCCGAGATAACCCACCCACATGTTGATAGAAAATCCAAACTCCACAAAGAAATCAAATCCAGGACCTTCTTGCTGTGAGCCAACAGTGCTAACTGTGCTGGCCCTGTTGTTTATTTAAAATCTTTATTTGGATTTACTCAATTAGACCCCTTTTGAAGTTGGTGGCTCTGGGAGCATTTTTATCGCAGTTGCATGTCACTTACCATGTCTTGGCATAGCAAACTCTTAAAAAGTCTGTAATATTTTATTTGTTCTGATTGCACCGATTAGTAGGAGTCTGTGTGATGCAACCGGTCTACAGTCTATGGATGCACTTTTCTAATCAAACTTGATTGCATTGGCTGAAGTCGTCATCTGTTGTTCAAATACGGCCACTTCTGGCTCCTTAACGCCAACATAGTGGCTTCCAAAATGTTAAAATTGAGGCTTCAAAATGAGACTCAACAAACCAGTGTGTGGTGGCTATGTCCATCTATTCTATTCAGTCTATGGTTGATGCAACATTTACGGAGCAATATTCTTCACCGATTCTCAGTCGAGTTCCATTACCCGTTCTTGAAGCTCTCTTCCATGTCCTGTCTCTTTAACTTGTAAATGTTTAATATGTTTTTAGTTGCCTTCTGGTTTTGAGTTAAAAAACAAAACAGCAGTCAGAGATTCAGGTGACAGCGCTTAGTGGGGTCATTTATGTTCTCATTCAGTATCTGTTATATGCAAATAGTATATTTAACTGTTAAGAAATTCATGGTTAAGTACAAATAAAGTGCATAGTACAGTATGTAATACTATTAATAAACGATAAAAAAATAACAATGACTTGTTATAGTACTGCAAACATTTATAAGAAACTCAAGGCTTTTATTAAAGTCTTTAAGTTTTAGTTTTTTTATAACTAGTTATAGATTTTCAAGAATATTAATATAGCAATAAATTGTATTAAAAGGGCTTTCTGATGATAACAAACACTTTGTAAATACATACCTTTTAATTAAGCTCTATCTAAAGCTTTACCAAAACTGATGCAATGCAGTTGCTGGCCTCACCACACGTAAAACAAGTCAACTGGTCAGTTGGTTGCACTGTCTCCTCAAACATGAGGGCTCACATAACAAACAAAGCATCTGCGCCAAAGGTCATTCGAGAAGCGGGAGATCTGGGTTCAAATGTGAATTTTTGGTTCTGCTTTGACATTTAAAAAGAGGTTTTGCTACAGTGGTAATGGAGGTCCGAGAAAAGGTGGATGTATGATGGCTACTATTACATGCACCTTCCCTTATGAACTCAACTGTGCTGCTAATGGATGTTTTTTTTTTTATGGGCTGTCTGGACCAGCCACACCCAAAATCTCCCTGCCTCCAAATGTGATCTAATCTGCCTGACTGCTGCTGCAGACTCCAAGCATCATCCAACAGCTACTTTAACATTGCAGAGCGTATTATGTTGTTATATGTATCCTTATCTAGTTTAGGTCCATTTGCAGTGTACTGTGTCGGATATCTGCATTGTCAGTGTGGAGAGGGTGGAAGGAATAAAGCGTGTGTGTGTGCGTGAGGAAGAGAGAGATTTGCAGAGAGTATCAGACAGAGTGAAGAAACAGCCGGGGGAGACAGAGGCCATGTGATGTCAAAACAATAAGTGTACTTCTTAGACATGACAGTTGAGAGTCACTGCGAGGGCTGTGATGTATCATTTATTTGTGTATTTAGTAGAGACCAACAACTGCTTGGATTTGCAATATTAACAGCCGTATTTGCAGATTTTTATATATCGGTGCAAACCAGAAATTTATTGGTCTTTAAATGTAATATAGTAATATTTATTATTGCATGATAAAAGTAGATCAGAGTATAATAATTACTGCACGATAAACCAGATTTTTGGCCGCGAATTTACTCACACAGACTTAAATATTCCCGGCAGTTTACAGATTATGAAGGTAGCACTTGCTGTTTAAAGTCACCTAAAGACTGCCAGGGAAAAATCTTCACAGGATTTCTGACTCCAGCTTCACTATCTCCAACTTTGACTGATGTTTGATGTTATTCTTGTGTTTGTACTGAAGCTGTGTCATTGAAAGATGTTTCAGGCCTCAGTCACAGAGCCTTAGAAACCATTCAGTAACATCCTGGCAACCACAGGTTGCTAGATAAAAATGTGTATTCTCCAACTGGTTTAAGAGTGATTGATGGGGGTTGCTGGCTGTCGCAAAGAGAGTGCTTTACCAAAACCCTCTTATCGTAGCTTTGGTCAATAGCAGATTGTTGTAGTTTGCAGGAAAAATGCCATCTTGTCTGCAAACACTGGCCAACTTCTTGCTAAGCGGTAGTCAAACCTGGAAAAAGCGTAAACTTTTGGTTCTTGTTTATGCTTTGTGTTTCACTATTGACAAATTTGACAATATGTTAGTGACCAAAGCAACCACAAGAATGTTTTTGATGTAGTACCATGTACCTCTTTGCAATCAGTTTCACCTAACGACTTTAGGGAATATCCATCTTTCCCCTAGTGACCTGTGGTTGCTAGGGAGCCCCAAACCTGTATCTAGGCCTGTGTAACTGAAGCCTTAACGAATTACCTGACAAGTTGGTCATCCAATTAATTCATTTATTTCAAACAATAACAAGATAGACAAACAAAGAAAAGGGACAAAGTGAAAAAAGATAGAAAAGTATGAAAATCAGTATGGTTTACAGCAAACAACAATTCTGAATGACTTTCCATTAGGACCACATCCCCTCCACAAAAGTTACAGAAAGAAAGTTCCTACAGAAAGTTCCCAGCTCTTGTATTTTATTTAAAATAAAGAATTGGATAGCTTACAGTATGAAGACTTTGTCTAAAATAAGTGTAGCCGAGCAGTTATCTGAGATGACACGTGCATCTAAATGATGTTATTTTTTATAAAACCCTGACTTCACGCCTAAATCCACTAAGATGCCGATGATGTGCCAAGTAAGATGATCTCTTACCTTTGACCTCTGCATTTTTTTAAAATTCATTAAATGCCATGCAGTATTTAAGTCAGGATTCAGCAGCAGCAGCTCAAGGCCTTATAGTCTTCTCTGATTGGTCAAAGTTTCCATTTATACCTTTTTTCATGTCCCTTGGTGTGTGAATTTCCAGTGTTCTCTGCATCTTTGACAAACTCAGATGCAGGCAGATACTGGTTGGACCAGTGCAGGAGTGCCACTTATTAACAATAGGACATCCGGCTCTCCTGTTGTTAGCGATGAGGCTTATCAGTCAGCAGATACCCTGGCTTTTAACACAAGTTGAGTTCAGTATTGATTACAAGATATAAATCACTATAATTCTGGAGTACCTGAACTAATAAAAAAAAGAAAGAAAAAACTGTGAAGAAAATATGCTACTGCGGTGGGACATTTTTGTTTTATTGAGGCTCAAATTGGTATATTTGCTTTATCCTGCACTGGTAACATACATTTTTCACATTGGCAGCTCATATTTCTGGGTGTGGTATTGTGGTTTGGGGAATTCAGTAATCTGCTTATGGTGTTGTTTGTGTTCTATGCTCGGTTTCTTCTGCAAACTAAGATTAAGAGTTAAGAAGTGCATGAATCAGCGATATTAAACTTGAAATATTATTGTTACTGGAGTCGTAATGATTCCCGTTTCTGGCAAGTGGAATTTGGGATCACAGTGAGGTTGCATATCAAGTTAAAGATTTACTGCATCAAGTTTGATGTCCTTTCTTCAAACAGGATATTGTATCAGGACATAACTCAGGGCAAATGAGTGCTGTATTATAGAGACACTTAAATTTAATGAACAAGGTGGAGAGTTGTGCTCCAAATGGATTAAGGATACCACTCGGGATCATTTAGTGAGTCCCTGAAACTCCATGAGGTATATGTACACTAATGGAACATCAAATTATCTGATGCTTTTGTCTTGCTGTTGTAATCCTCACCCACCTGGTGCTCTGGTGGAGGCTGAAACAAACTCTAAGAATGACTTTAATCTATGTTCAGTGCCTAAACACTTTCCTCTGTTTCCTCTGTTTCCTCTGGTTTGTGAGCAGGTGAAAAAGAGCATGTTTTTTATGTTGACGTCCTTGTGTATGTTAAGCGCTATGAATGAATGTTGCATTAAAAAACAAAAAACAGGAAAAACAAGCGAATCGGTTAAAAAAACCCGGACATATTCATGCGGATGCTAATTTGAGTGCTGTGAAGAGTCATTATTGACAGGTCCTAGCTCTTTATTTTATTTAAAACTAACTGAGAATTAAACTAAATTTGACTTTTTAAGTCATTTTCACATTTTACATATACAGGGACTGCATTAGGTTGTGCGTGAACGCCACTCAAACTTCTAAATATTGTATTTTGAACAAGCCCACAGGAAGATATTCTTGTCTGTGCTGTGCTGCCCCCAAGTGATCAGAAGAAGTGCAACTGATAGTATACAAAACCTGCATATTGCCAAATCTTTCACCAGCACATATAGACACCCACACAAACGCCCAGCTCTCATGTTTGGATCACAGTCATATGTGCATATTCCCTCGTGGTGACAGGAAACAGTCTCTGTGAGTTTAATGTCTGCACATTTGCTTCCGCTGCGTAACTAAAGCTGTGCAGGGACCTGGCTGTACAAAATTGATTTGCCAATAGAGGGAGCCAAACACCACAGTTGAATCACCTGTGGGAGTCGTTGTTAACGACATGAAACAGCTTATAATCCACTTTTAAATATATTCATTTTGGTTTCTTGTTCATTTTGTGCACCAGGGATGGATGTGCCCTGTTTTTTATGAAAGCAGATATGAAATTATTGGAGATAAACCTTTTCTTTTGTGCACAAACGTACATGAATGCAAAGGCACTCTCTGACTGCTGTTTCTAGCCCTCTGATATTGTTGGCTTTTACTGCCCATCCCTGAACAATTAGACCAAAACATATAAAATGCTGTCTAGAATGTTTGTGCAGATGAAACATGAGTGTTTGTTTCCTCCTTGATAGTTTGATGAGCTCTTCCTTTCTTTGCAAATGCTTCTTTGCAAATGATCAACCCAGGGAACAAAGTAGCTTGTGCATGCCCATATAAGTTGTAGAATTTTAAGGATTCTTATTCTGTTTTTGTTTTGTTTTTTTCATTTTTCTGATGCATTATTAGATGATGAAATGAGTTATAATTCATACATATTCATATGGATAGTAGTTGTTGTTTGGGGGCAATTTTATCTTGGGGAATTCTCTAGTTTTCCCTCAGGTCCATACTGTGATCATCTGCTATATTGGTTTCTACCCTGTAATGCACACTCCTCCAAGACTTCATTAACTGCAGTTTCATGGGTATGTGCACTGAGTAGTTTGCTGCAGGCGATGGTTAGATCAGCAGCGTAGGGACAGAAAGATTGATAAAAGAAAAACATCAGAGATAGACTGAAAGGAAAGGAGGAGATGATGAAAGAGTAAAAACGGGGGGAAATGCAGTTGGTTTGCTGCTGACCCACATTTGGAATCATGACATTTTTCCTGAGTGTGCTATTTCCTCTGTGAGTAGGCTGAAAGAAAGCCTGAAAGAAGGGTAATTTCACTGCAAAGACACCGCCAGAGACTGCAAGCAAAACGTGCAAACACCCTCGACTTTTTTAAAGAATAGTTTTAAACATCTGATCCGTGTACAGAGAAATCACCTGCTGTTAATCCCAGTTTCACAACAGACAAAAGGACTTTAAGGTCCAGTAATTCTAATTCATAAGCTCCTTTTACAGATGGAGATAATGAAGGATTAGTCCAATAAATCCTGATGTCACTGGCTGACTGATGACTTATTATGGTGCAGTAACTAGAGTTTAGGATGTGATTAGCTTGAGTGGAATTTTTGACTGTGGAGTATTTTCCTTTTGATTCTAAGGTTGTTTAAATATGTATCATGATAGTTGAGGGGACTGAAAAAGACGCTCAGTACAGTAAATGAATGGATCGACTGAGCGTCAGCATTGTTGATGCATTCCCAAATTGCGTATGCTTTCAGTCCTATGCTATAACCTTTGACCTGTTGTATTGGAACAGCTTTAGTAAGCAGCCCTGCAGGAGACAAGTGCCAAACTGGCTGAGTCCAATTCCCTCTAGTTATTGGACAATTGTAATTTACTGTCTCACAGCTAGTATTTGTACAGTATGACCTTTTGTGACATTCATTATCTATCTATCATTATCTTTTAAAATATTGTCGTTTAGTAACAGTGCAAATACTAAAGTACTCACTTGTAACATGTCTGTGAAATATTCAAATTCGGATAAAAATGCAACTAGATTTACAGGAAACCGCTGATCAGTATTCACACAGTGTTATCGTCCCAGGCTAAGGAAAAGAAAGGTTGCCAGAATTTTGTTGGTTGACTGGTCAGGTCATGTTCTGTGTGTGTGTGGATACATTGATGGGGGTTGGACAAGGATAAGGATTAAAAATAGTGCATTGTTTATTTGCAGTTTATACATCAGAAACTGTACAAATTGCATTTTTCAGCCATAGTTTTGAGAGATCTACAGACAGTGATGATAACAAACACTGAAAGTATGGCAAAGTCTGGCTGTTGCTGATTGTGTCTTTGCTTGGCTGTTTTTGTGAGCAGCCTGAAGCTTTGGCTGGCTTTGGCTGTGTTATATCACACACACACATGCACACATCTATATATGTGTTAAAGTTAAGTAAAATATTACAAAGAAACAAAAAAAATACATTATTACAATACTTAAAAATTTGCATATACATTAGTTCCAGTACCCAGCATTGAAGAACTATTTTAGCTGCTTTTACTGGGAAAACTGTTTCCTTCATCAATCAGTTGTTATTACTGGAAGATTAGCAAGCTTTCTTTACAGTAGCTATGCACATAGTTACCATTTGCAACTGAGTGATGGTGTTATTCACACTAGATGCAGTCATGATGTTTGTCCATTCACTCACTGGCTCGTAGCCAGAGGCAATATCTGGGGCACAAGCTGTAGTGCAGCTTAGCTGTTGTGGCTGCATAGATATACCACTCTAAACACCCAATTATGATATTAACACCTTTCCCATGGAGTTATCTTCAGTCACGCTGCATACAGTTAATAAAATTATGTCTTGCTCATTATGTCTTGCCAATCAAAATCATAAAAAACATTCTTGGGCCTAATTATAGCTTAGAAATATAGAAAGAAAAGGAGATAAAACAGAAGATAGATGTTATATGAAAAAAGGTGCTGTTTGTTCATATGAAACATTCTCTCCTCTCCTCTTTGTTATTGTCTGTTTGTAGGTAGGACCACCCTTTCAAAAGCAGCAAAAAATACAACGTTCTCATATCCCAGACAACCAATAGCCAGGCTCCTTTGCCCTCACGTGTTCTTACCATAGACCATCCCCCCGCCCATGTTGTTAATATTCAAAGGCTGCAGTATCCAGAAATGAGCTCATAGCAGGACTCATCACACACATCCTGGAAACCCCAAATAAGAAATGAAAAGATTTAGAAATGCATTTATGACATGATCTTTCTGACTTTACACACTGACTGTGAGGTATATACAGAAATATGAATGATCGTCATTTAAGGAGATGTGATGGCTTGTTGTTCATTACTCTTATTACCTCAGGAAACAAACTGGATCTCTGCTTCTCATTAATTTTATGCTGGTTGGTAATGCTTCCTTGAAAGTAGTTAATTGCCACTAAGGTCTTGTCATCCCATATCTGATTATTTTCATTTAAAATGAATATGTATCTCAATAGTATCCCAGTAATTGATCTGTTGGTCCGAACATGTCTGCATATAGTTTTTTCATTTAGTTCTACATCTGAAGTCAAAATGTTTGAGATTTACCAGGCTGTTATTTTTAACAGGATGACATTACACAGTATGTTACAATAAGTTTCTTTCATTAATTCAATATTCAATATTTTCTCAGTGTTCTGAGTATGATGCTGAAATATTTTGTGTGAAATCTCAATGCGTGCACCATTGCCAGTAATACAATGCCAGCAATATAATACAAGTTACCTTTGCGTAAGCAATGCTAACTAATCTGAATTTCCTCGTAGCAGTGTAGCATCTGGCACATTTTAAAGACATCCCACATATTTTATTAATGAGCAGCCTCCATAAAAAGATCAACATATAAGCCATCCTGTTTTAGTGTATACCAGGATACCAACATTTCCTAGTTACCACTGAACAAAAAGTACAGCGGAAGCCAGTGGAAAACACGGCCAACAGGGGGCGATGTAGAAAAAAGTCAGACAGTGTAGAAATAAATGACTGACATCAGCTAACCTTAATGTTCCAAAACATAGTATGCTGTAAAGTCGAGACACACATCCCCACTAGAATGTGCATTATCCCATATTTATTGCTATAAATGTTTATATCAGGAATATGGCATTCTGCTTTAATAGGCACAGAATACTTCAAAAAGAAGAAAAATTTATTAAACAAGGCTAAATGTGAGTGTGAATGCATGCTGTGTTTGAATCACTCTGTTCCAGGATTTGTTTGTGTAGGGTTTTGATATCTTCATATCATCATGACAACAAAAATCCAGTTTATCAGCTAGCACAGGTCCTCACCCAGATAGGACAAAATCAATTCACCAATTTGAGATTGAAGAGAGCTGGATATTCTGATCTAAAATCCATGGTACCAGAGCCAGCCCAAGCTTTGATGGGGTCTTAAGCACAATTTCATTTGGGGTCCCTGCCCACGCTTAGTCCCATCACCAACCACTGACCTCAGCACTGCCAATATTATCTGTATATTGCCATGGACGCTCATTTGTGCATTATGCATCGAGCACAGCCATTATCATGGCTTATGAGTGTCCTGGAAAGAAAAACAAACAAACAAAAAAAAAACAACAGGAGACCATATATTTTTCATTATTTTTGGAATGTGCAATGAGTCACAAAGAATTTGACATGGGTCTAAATATTTTTTTTTTTTACATAAGAATCCAAATGTAAAAACAGAGAATATTAATTAAATTAAATGGAAACCAACTGACTGGTGAGCAAGCAGTAGGCTACAGCCTGTGGTTTCCATAAAACATGACCGCACTAAGTTCACCACACCTTTAGAGAACTAAACGCTTCTTTGATGCTTCTGTTTAAAGTAATTGTTAGTTAATGCTAATAATAAATAATATGTAATTATTCCTAGAAAAATACCTTTATCCTGTTTTGTTTTTTTTCTTTTCAGACCAGAGCGATAAATCCTTTTTGAGACATATTTATCAAAATATTCCACTGTCATGTGTATGATTACTGTATTACTATATAAATATACATTTATCAATTTATCAAATGTCTGGTGTGACATTTCAGGTGCTCTTGGGGGCTCCCGCCAGCTGCTTAGTCGGCTTATGCCTCAGGCTGGCTCTGCATGACACAATAAGATTTAGCTCAACTTTCAAAATAAAAGCTTCACTTCACTACTTCAGTTGCAGGTTAGCACTGTTTCCTCACATTAAAAAGCAGTGGTAACATAAGTCACAAAATATACTTAGCTGTTATTATAACCTACAGAAGAATAGTAAGTGTGTGGATTTATATGTACAGTGCACCTTTATGCTGAATGGTTAGTCAAAAGCTAAGTTAAACATTATTATTGTAGCTTTGTATTAGATTGATCTCTGCGTAATACTTTGTGATTCAGACAGTTAAACTCTGATTAAACAAAACGTGGTAATGTATTCAACTGCCCTTGTTTTCATATGTAAAGGAAATAAAATGAGGATCAAGATGGCAAAGAGGCTGAAGTTTCGTAACCAGAGCGTCATGGCTGCAGACTTCTGCACGGTGTGATATGCTGGACTCCCATTGTGTGTTTGTACTGTATGTACCCTGCATGAAGTCTCATCTTCCTTTCTCTCTTTATCTCTCAGCCATAGCCAGCTGGTACTAAGCAGAGGTATTCATCCATCCCTACTCCCTCCTTTTTTGTGCTGTCCCAGCTGCTCTCTCTACCTCTCTCTCTCTCTGCCCCCTCCTTTTGCACCCCTCCCTCCTCTTCCTCCCCCTCCTTCTCCTTCTCCTATCTAAACCTCCTTTCCTCTGTCATTTCCCTGCTGTTCATGTGTCCCGGCGAGGCGTTGCGGACCAACCGTGTGTGTGTGCACATAGAGGATGGCTCAGTGCTCAGGTGCAGGCAGCAGACTTGGGGAACCAGTCAAGCAGGCAACAGGACCAGTCTTTACACCCAGACAGAGCTTTTTGCTGGACTGAGGGCTGGAGATTGAGCCCCCTTTTTGGACCTCCATCCCTGAAGCTCTCTTAATCTACCTGTAACTAAGCTTTCTTTTATACAGTATTCATTAACAAGAGGACCATTTCAACTGTGTGTGGATCCTAAATGTTTAAAGGAAATTCTTCTTTTTGTATTTGTTATAATTGGCACTCATTTACACTGTGAGCTCTGAGTGGAAGCAGCTGTCTTGTCAGCCGTGGATTTTGCAGAGGTGAAAGAGAGGAGTATGTCCTGTCTGTGCCATGCCCCAAACTGGACCTTAGTGGCTAGCTGCTGAGGGAAATAAGGCACAAAAGAGAGAGCCAAATCTTTAAAACGAGGACAGGAAAGTCCTCAGACAATCTCCCTCTCACACACCTGTGAGGGCTCACTCTCTGACAAAAGAACAGCCGAGAAGAGGAGGAACAAAAAGATAATTAGGAGCCAAGAAGATAAGGCTAAAGGGGAGACTTTGGGTCCAGACTCCCTTCCTTCATTCATCCCTCCTTTTTCAGTTCCCACCTGTGTGGATTAATTGGGCTGGAGAACCATGGCGCATGCCGCTTCGCAGCTGAAGAAAAAGGCGGACGAGAACCTCGCTGCAGAGGAAGAGAAGGAGAAGGAGAGGAAGAAGTCAAGGAAACGGTCTCGCGAACCGAAGAAAAAGGTAGAGAAAGACGAGGAGGGAAGGATGAGTTTAGAGGGATAAAATATGTCTTAGTAAGAGGGAAAGTAAAGGAGGAATGAGAGCTGACACACAGGGGGAAAGAGAAATGTTTGAGACGTGGTGGTCTAGTGAAGGCTAGGTGCTTCTCTTTTGTCACGATGCAGCCTCCCATCACACACATGCACACACATAATCATGCATGCACGTACGAGACACTCAGTGGGATAAGAGGGGTGGTCCCAGAGGGAATACTGTCGGGGGGTGAGTGGGGAAAAAAGACAGAAAGATGGATGTGCAGGGAGCACGGACAGAGAAGAAAGGAGAAGATAACAGGAATCAGCTACAGAGAACAGACTGGGATTTCAGGCAGCTGTGTCAGCTGTTGTTATGTTTTAAGTGACTTAAACTCACTGGTTTGATGGCTTTGTTGTAAAGAAAACAATATTTTGAAAATACATAAAAAAGGTACCACACATAGGGACACACATACTTTAAATCTTCCTCTCTTTAAGGAACTTTTTCAGAAGAAAACATAATGTCCCGTTTTATGCCATCACACCACATATTCAACCTCCTGTTTGACTGTGACGTGAGAGGTGTGGGACTTCGGGGGAGAAACGTGTACCCCAGCCAAAAGCGTCAGCAGTCACACCCTGCGGTTAGGTGTGGGCTGTCTGTCTGTGTGCGCCTGTACAGAAGTCATTGTGCAAGGACAAAGTTAAGACGAAATCACTGACACACAAAAGCACCTAGAAGATGATCAATAGGTCTGACTTGAAATCAATAAATATTCCTCACTGCATTGACAGCTTCACTTTGTAAACTATCAGTCTTTTAGCTGAAGTTGGACATCAGCGTCAGGTTCAGTGTTCGAATCCCCTTGACAACTTGCGCGTACGTGATTATTTGTCCAAATGCATCTTTGTTTGTGCTTAAAATGCTTCCCGTTTGCTCTTGCGTGCACATGCTGACATTTGGGCTTTTGTGTTTGTACACATTGACCAGCCCGAGGCTATAATTAGTTCAGGGTTAGCCACCTGTCACAGAGAGTCAATACCCCTGACCTCATTAACATCAAGGTCAAAATGGAGAGTGACATCACTTCCTAGGCCTACAGGAAGTCAGCTAGATGTGAGTTAGCTGTGCTCTCGTGGTGATTTCATTAATTTATTCATTGGCAATTAAGCTTTTATGAGAAGACATGGTGTAGAAATTAAAAAATAATAACTTAAATATGAAAGTTCATTCCTACATCTGCCACTAAATCATTTTCATAACAGATGTTTGCCCATATGTGCTTAAAATTCTTTAGTAGTCTCAGAGGAAAATCTTGCCTTAAAACGACCTAAGACATAGGATGCAGACTCTGCTGTTTTAGGAAATCTTTCCACTCAAAAAAATTGCGTAGACCGGACTAGAAACCAGACTAACTTTCATATGGCTATAGGAACCCTTCACTTCTCTTGTCCACTTTGAGCAAAATTGATTGGTTCATTGGAACAATTTTCTGTGCAGTGTCTTATGTTGGGTTTTGTGAGTTGAACAAATAGGACTTAAAATCTGTCTTTCTTTCAGTTTCTGTGGAGAAAATCCTTGAAACTAAGCAACAGATGAGATTGTGAATGCCACCTTAAATCAACTGTATTCTTTTTTGTTTTTATATCCACTCATCCTAATGGAAATGATAGGATGAGCGAATGCTGCAACTAATGGCTATTTTAATTATTTATATATTTTGCAGCTGGAGAAAATGGATTCACAAACTCCAGGAACTTAAAGTGATGTAGTTTTGTCACACAAACAATATAATTCAAATGTGTATTTTGACAGTAACTTAACTAAAAAATTAAATGTCAGTACGCTTTCCAAAAATGTAGTCAAGTAATCAGTTAAGCAAATAATACTTTCAACTCAAAAGTGAAACATTCAAACAGTCTGAAATGACACTAGTGCCATTTGGTCAGTTTTCATTATAGTTGGGCATGGGTGTCTCTCTGAAGTGTTGTACAATTTTCTTTCTTTCTGTGCAGTGTGTTGGCATCTGATAAGCCTTCAAACCCATTGATCTATTTCTCCAGCTGTTTTTCCTGGGTTATATATTTCTTGCGAAATTGTTCTTTTCTTGGAAACCTGACTAAACCTGTGAAACAGTGCTTTTTTTTTTCAACCCAGACCATGGTCTTTTTCTTAACACAAGTAGTTTGGTACCTAAACCTAGGTACCAAAACACATTTCCTCTCACCACTTCTTATCTCCCCCAAGAGGACTTCACTTTTTTGTGTCCATGAACACTTATGAATAGATAGGTTTTTCTATGTATACAGAAAGAGAAAAGTAGTGTCCCTGAAGAAATATCAATAGCATGAATGTCACAAGAATGTTGTATAAATGTATTTTTTCAAAGAAATTTAAAACCATGGGAATGTATTTATTGTGTTTGCCAGGTTGGAGTCATTCTTTTGAGAACCAGCAATGATCATCGGCTACGTAGAAGGGCAAATGCAGCAGTTTATGATGTGCCATAAAAACACTGCATGATAATGGGGTTTCATCAGCAAGCTGAAAGAGATTCAAGGATTTTTGAATCAAAAGAACTAAAACTGCAAGAATGCAAGCAGAAATGGAGTAGCTGAGGTTCGACAGCACAAGCTGAATTTGAGTCTGTTTGGTCACAGGTTTATGGTTTTACTATAAGGCAACAGGTTATGTTGATGTAGTATAATGTGTGTATTCTGACGTCAGCAGTTTCCCGGTGTTTGTGGCATAACCTTGTCATGGGGATATCAGCTATCACTGGCTCACTCAAGGTAAATCTATAACCCCGTCTGCCCAGGGCTAATTCTTGGCACCAGGGTGCAAAAAATATCTTCTCCCTCCTCGGCTCACATCGCCACAGTTATCTTTAACTCTCCTCACTTTACTTGATCTCTCTCTTTTCTCATCATCTCTCTCATACTGTATGCCTGAAATGGCTCTTCAATGTTGATTAAATAACACACTTTCATTTTAGATCATAAAAGAACAGCTAATTATAAAGAGTATCAGTATCATTGTTGGCTGTATGTTAAATGGGTCACTGGAGTCATAGCATAATCTACCACTAAGGATATTTAGCTGCTTCCCATATGCAGTATAAAAGATGGATGTAATAATGGTGATGTCTTGGTGTTTTAGATGTAGATGTGACACGTGAGGGTTGAGCTCTGGAGCTAGTGACTGGTTAGCTTCATATCTGAGCCATTAATGAGAAAATTCATGGGCTTAGTCAGAAGGAACAGAATGAACAGGGAAGTATTTTTTTAGGTCAGGGTCAAGGCTTCCTTAGACTTCTATAGAGCAAAAAATCTTTTTGCAACACCCTTTAGCCTTACTTACTTTAATCCTGCACAGTGCTGCTAGTCACTTCCTGTGGACAAGCCTTAAGGGTTGCTCTTCAAAAAAAAAAATATAAAAATACTTAAAAACTCTGGAGTAATTTTCATTTTATACAGCTGGTAATTTAGAAAAGTACTTTACTGGGCAAGTACTGCCTGCCTTGCTTGCTCGGCTGGAACACCACTGATCCCAACCTACAATACATTTGTTTTGTTTGTTTGTTTTTTTTAATTCAGTATGAAAATTAAAAATATAAGTGTTTGTTAGTAATGTTAGAATTAAACTTTCTGATAGTACTTTTTTTAACCTCATTATGCAGTGAATCATATTTTAAAAATATGATTCACTTCTTGACCAAGAGTTACACGAGAAGATTAATACCACTATTATATTATCTAGTTTAGTTATGACACAAATAGAAATGTCAGTTTGGCATTTTAAATCAAGCTATGTGCTTTGCAAGCTCACTCATGACTTATTTGTATTGCTTGCAGTTTTCCTTTTGCCACATTTTTTAAATAGTAGTCAAGATTGCACGAAATGTACATCTTTTTAACTCTTACTTTGTTTTTTAAGTTGCTTCAGTAATGGATTCAGAGCCTATAGATCTTCACTGCCGAGACTGTCCAACACTGTTGATGGTATGGATGTTACCAGAAACTGGAAAACAGAAGTCATGCATTAAGAGTTCCACTGAGATCAGTGCACTGAAGAGCTACCATTAATGCTATTAGATGCATGCTCCAGACAAACATGAAGCCACTCAGTGCTTTCAAGCCGGATTACATGAACAAGTTGCATCTCTTGTAGCAATAAAGTCAGCATGCTTTTCAGATTGGTCAGCTGGCTGGTAAACTGACTGGCTGAGTGGCACACTATGGTTAGCCTGATTGATTTATACATTAAGAGGCTGTTGGATCGTGTGTGACTGATTAATGCTCTGCTGTGTATTTGCTTTGTCAATAGTCTGACTGACTGACTGACTTAGCACAGCTAAAACTACACGTCACTGTCTTTAGCTCACGGTGGTGGATTTTTCTATGTTCTATGTTGGAAGCATAATGGACTAATAATACGATTTTTTTTTTTGTTGAGAAAGTAATTTTTGTGATAGTCTGTCTTCCAGAGTAGCAACAGACTAAAACCACTGTGTGGAATAAGATGGGCTTCAAGCCAGATTGAAAACACTACACTTAGTGAGAATTGTTGGCATTACTTATTCATCTCCTGGTTATTTCCTTTATTATTTTGGACACTGTGCTTTTAGTGATTGTGTTACTCCAGTTTGTGGCGGCTTTACTTGACCCCTGCCTTGTCCTCAGACTTGAAAGTCACACAGAGAGTCGGCAGGATACATTTAAATTCTTACCATGTATTACGTGTTTTAAGTCTCGCATGAGTTTGAAGTATATTTAATTATGACTCATGATCAAATTTAGGGAGTAAACATGATTAAAAGGGCAGGGGGAAAGTGTGATGTCTAAATAATCTATAGATCTATAGATAATACTAGATAAACAGATCAAATAAGAACAATTCAGTTTAAAAAATGGATGGTATAGACTTTTCAGTTAGCAACTTTATCAAGTCAGTGGTTTAAATTGTTTAGTTATTTGGTTTTACTACTAGAAGTGTCTGGAGAAATATCCAATTTTGCATCAGCATCAGTGTTAATTATTTAGCATTTTAGCATGCTAGTTTCATATGAAGATGCCAAACATAGTAAGCTTTATACCTACAAAAATATCAGCATTTTTAAGTTGTCATAACATGATGTTCAACACCTTCTTACTCGTCGATCATTGTATATTTGCACTTAGTGAGGAATTCCTTCTTTTCATAATTTAATCAAGAGAAACTCCATAGCTTCACTTTCCAGCATGCTGTGTGCCACTTAACTACTCTTTTGATATATGTAGGTAAAAACCAACAGCCAAACACCTGCGTTAGGAGACAGGTGGGATAGCAAATGGCATAACCATGCAACCTCCAATCTGAAAACTACGGAGCCCCTCTGATGACATGGTCCAAAAAATAAATAAATTGTGGCCACAAAATACCACTTCGTGCCCTCGAAATAGTATAACGTGCGCACGAAATGCTCATTTCTGGGCACGAATTGGGTATAACGTGGCAACGAATTACGCATTTGTGGCAACGAAATAGATAACGTGCGCACATCATATTGATACAATTCCTGGACAGCTGCATAGAGACATAAGCATAAGAGTAGGCTAAACCTATACACCATGGACAGAGACAGTCTGATTGAGTTTTATTTTAGGCTGGGAATGAGCTACAAATGCATTTTGAAAAGCCTGGCAATGCAAGGAACCATTATTATGGAGAGACATTTAAACAGGATATTAAGATAAGATAAGATAACCTTTATTAGTCCCACACGTGGGAAATTTGTTTTGTCACAGCAGGAAGTAGACAGTGCAAAAGTTATATAGCAATTATTATTATTGAGAGCCCAGTTGCTTTACAGACGTAAGTACGACCTGGACGCCGGGATAGATTTTATTGTCAACCAACTGCAAGGGCCTGGGAAGGATCATGGTTATTGGTCAAGTGTTTCGTGCCCACAAATTAGCATTTTGTGCGCACGTTATACCTATTTCGTGGCCTCGAAATAGTATTTCGTGGGCACGTTATACCCATTTCGTGCCCACGAAGTAGTATTTGGTGGCCACAATTTATTTATTTTTTGGACCATGTCATCAGAGGGGCTCCGTAGAAAACAGGAGTCACAAGACCTAAAACTGTTTGATTGGGTTTAGAAAAACACCGTATTTTGAGTAAAAATAGAACAGAAATGAAGTTCTCCTATCTGCAACACCTTTCTCTACTGTTTACACGGTTATACCACTTAGAGAAACTCTACACAGTTTTTGTATATTGAGGGATTTTTATGGAGCTCTTTGGATCCTTCAACACTTTTAGAAATAGCTAAGGAAGCAGCATCACATTGGCATTGTGATATCTTTGGGTCCTGACCAAGCATCAGTATGTGATGAGTAGCGTGTCTGGCATGCTGATACAGAGGGAGTATGGACCAAACTGCTAGCATGGCTATACACTGATATGAAACAAATGTAAAAGCAAATAAAGATATACTGGACTATCTGAGAGGATGAACCTGTATTAAACTGAATATATGAATTGAAGAGAATGAAATCCAACAAAGGTCTCATACAGGGTGCACTGAGCTCTCTATTATTTCAAAGTGAGACAAGAATTAGCAAGGGGGATTGGGGGGGGGTGAGGCTGGAAAGACTCTGCTTCTTCTGAGGTTTATTTTTGGGAAGGACTCGATTCTGGCGTCTTTTTTTTTTTTTATCTGCTGCCGCTTCTCTCCTCAACTCTGCTCTCCCCCCACCCATCCGGCTTTATCTTTCTCTCTCTCCCTCCTTTTTTAACCACTCTCCATCAATGCCCTGCCTCCCTCCCTGCATGTCTGTCAGCTGGCAGAAGGCTGTATTGTTCTGCCACACTTCTGCTTCTGGGACTGGGGGTTGGAAGCAGGACACACACACACACACACACACGCAGAGATCCCCTGTGACCATGCATTGTACCACATTAATCCCCCGACACTTATTTAAGCCAAGATTCATATCAGAAGCCTGCTCTTCTTTCCTGCTTTTCAACCAGCGTGTTTATATCTCTTTGTCCTCCACTCCATTATACCTGCTGCCCATTAAAATATTCAGTCCTTACATTTCTCTTTGTTGTCTGTCTTTTCTGAGCACACATGCTTGTATTTTTTATTGTTTGCATGTTGGAAGGTTTTAAAGAGGTTTTAAAGAGGACAGAATTTTTTGCTTACATTAGCGCCAAGTAAACTTTGTATTTTAGGCTGTTTATATGACTATTAATGATACCAGTATTTATTAGTGGGGGAAGGGGACATGCATTTTCACACTTTCACCATGCGAAACCAATTTAATCTTCTCCCCAATTATAAAAACTGTGTTTGTGTATGAGGAGAGTGGTGACAATGCAGGGTTAAACAAACTGCTAATAATGCACCAGTTTTCTAGGCGATTTCACAATTTTTTAATCACGGTGACCTACCAGTGTTGATTTTCTTTGTAAGAACTATAACTGACAGCATATGCAAAGAAAAAATCAACTTTTCTTTTTCTATTATTATATTTAATAAAGCAGTAAGGTACAGGATCTGCTCTCACTGAAACACCTGCAAATAAAGTGCTCTGCTACTAAAAAGAGGTACAGATAATAAACAGAAAATGAATTAGTTTGCATCGTTTACCATTCATACTGAGGCTGGCACTGAGCGCTGGCTAGCTTTAAATTTAGCCGCTTTCCCTTTTGTTAGCTTCTTCAAGCTGGGCATGTTCAGCTGGATGACAGTGATTTAAGTGTCTTATTTAGGTTTGCTGTTACGTATGAGTTTTTGGGGGGGTGGTTCCCTTATTGTTTTGTGTCTTCCTCATTTACAGTGAGAGTGTGAGTATCTATTTCCCCGCATCACTGTGTGCATGTTGTGGATGCATGAAACAGACTGGTTTATAATCGGACATTTTCTGAGACTGATCGGTTGGTCACTGGTTTGGGCTGAGCACCCTGACAATTCATCGTTCGTCGTTCCAGTCCCTGGCCTATCAAGTGGTGCATCTCTAGCGTTAACACAAGAGAACAGATGTTCCTTTTCTATAAAGATGTGCTGCAGTGTAAAGAATTAATGCATGTGATATGAAAGAGTTCCTGTATCTGTCCAATCAGTTTACCAACGTTTCTTTGCTGTCTCTCAAGTAAGTGGTGCAGAGGGTGGTGAGAACTATCCATAATGCATAACAGTTTGTTCAGTGAACAGTTTGCAGCCTTCCTAATTAATTTATTCAGTTTGTTGGTGTCACCAGCTCCAATGCAGCCCTCCCCTCCAGAAGACCACAGCATAGCACGCTGCGCTCCCACAACAGGAGATCTCTAACATACGTTGAGGGATCTCTACTTCCTTAAGAAACACAGCCTGCCAATCTACTTCTTATACGTGCCCACTGTGTTCATCTCCCAGTTGAGCCTGTTGTTGAAGGTGCACACCCAAGTACTTGTTCTCCTCCACCACATCAACACGCTATCGTAGGATAGGCAGCCCTGATATGAGCTAAAATTACTCTGACATGGGCAAGTAATTAAATCTCATCTTTGAGGCAAGTTACTGTCAGCTACAAAGCAATGCACTTCAAGTAAAAGTGATATTTTCATACACTGTGTCACCAGCTTTTCATGTCTGTTGTTGGGGAAGGGCAGGTAGGTTGCTGAAAACAGCAGCCTGTTCTGGCTGTAACAAAGCTGATACATATGATGAATACATAGTATTGCTCCAGTCCATTTAGCCAAAATAATGATGATTAGTGCAGCTTTGGCGGTTGCTAATTTTACAAAATAATTCCTACTGTGAGGCGCTGATTGGGCTGCAGCGAGCTATCACTCTGTTATCTTTGTTGACAGCCAGAGAAGGAAAACTAACAGTGACTCACTAAAAGATCTATTAAATGGTTTCATCTCAGAGCTGTCAACATGAAACCCACTCCACTCATTTCTCTTCATGCTGTCTGATTGTTGCAGGGGTTTTTATCACCACTTAGAGAAACTCAGTTGTCAAGCTAAAACAAAAAAACCCAAACTTTTTTTATGTCATCAGAAGAATGCAAAGTCATTTGTATGATAACATCAAGATTTAAAAAGCCACATGTGAGCATTTACAAGCTGCAGTAGCAGATGCCAGCAATGTAGAATCTGACAGGACGGAGCAGAGATAACAGAAAAGGAGTAACTTAACTGAGGAGAGAGTATTATGAATAATAGAAGAGACTCCTCTCAGAGCTGAGCAGAAATACAGCTGGAGTAGAGATGGGAGAAGAAAGTGTGTGTGAACTGAAAGGTTACATGTCACCATATTATGCCATCCTTGTGGCACCAGGATATTATGTTCACTTTAACATGGCTGTGAAGGGGGTTGCTGTGCCAGAGGATTGGTGCAGAGCCTCTCAAGCGTTGTGATTGGTGGACCAGGAAGGCAAGAAAGGGTTGTTGGGGATGCGGGGGAGAGGTGATGCATAACACAAAAAAGCAAGAGGAAGAGAAAAATATATATGATGAAACAAAGTGAAAAGATGGGGGAATTAGAAAAGGCTTACTGAGTGAGATTGAGTTAGATCAAGGAGAGCTACTGATGAAGTAGCAGGGAAAAGTAGGGAAGTGGAGAGTAGGCAGAGTGAGAATGACAGAGAAGATGAGGATGTTGTTAGTTAGGTCTTTTATCCTCCCTTCCTCCGCTTCCCTGCAGCCCTGTTCTCTCTTCTCTCCTCTGCAGTGGAAGATCGACACCAAGAACTGGGACAGTCCATTCATTTAGCACACACACACGCACACACATACGCATACATGCACGAACACGCGCTTGCGTTTCAACAGATTTAGCTCATCTTGTCTTCTCATTTAACCGAACCCTTCATTATTGTTGCTTTTCCATTTCTACACACAGATTAGTGCTTAGCACAGAGACAGCATAATGCAGTAAATTGAATTAATTTGACTAAAACATATTTATATCCATGTAACTTTCACAGGCAGAGTTGCTGTGCAATCGGAATCTTTGTAGAGGTGTTTTGCAATTCCTGTAGTTCATATTAAGAATGTTGGAGAAACTTTTTTCTCTATGTACAACAGAAGCTGCTTTTCTTTCTCCACTTTTTGTCTCTATAGTTTTGAGATATTTTGATCTTTGAATGCTAAGCTTCTGGGGCAGGTATTGGTTAACAGGTCTATTATAGAGAACGGTGACTACATTGTATAGTCCATAAAACCAAAAGAATGAGCTGAAAAATCATTAAAAATGCACACAGAGCTAAGGAGGACGGGAAAGTCTGGTGGAAAGGTCTGGAAGAGAAGCAAGTGATTTATTTGAAGGTTTGGATTGAGATATCTATGTTATCTATAGTGGTTTGGGGTTGTCAGTGGGGTTTTCCACTCATTCTGCTTGTCAACATGTGCTGGACACAATGTGGCTTGACCCTTGACAGTTTGGTCAGGGACTCAAGTGTGTTAAGAGCAGTTAATGTACTGCAGTCCCAAGCTGCTAGGTCTGAACACAAGTGCAGAAGAGTTTATAGATAGTTAAGTTCACTTTATTCTAAATATTCCCAACGGTTCACATTTAAGCTCTAATCATATATACTGTATATAAAAGATGGACAGAGTCAGATTTACATCAGCCATGGGTTTGTTAAGTCCTGTCAACTTTTACTTCATGACTGTCTGGTTTTTTTTATTTTATTTGTTTTTTTGGTGCTACAAACTGCTAACTAGCTTGGTTATCAATACATGCATATCCTGCATTGCAGAAACACAGTTTGTACTTAGAAGATACTTGATCAAATGCAAATAATAGAATATCAACAATACTAAAAACTTGACCAAGAGATTCAAAATCTGACTGTCAATCAAAGCTGCCACGCCCAGAGTAATATTGTTAGTACTAGTTTATTTTCACTTGAAACGTGGGCATTTTAACATGGCAGTCTATGGGGATGTGAGGCCTCAAGTGGCCACTGTAGGTACTGCAGTTTTGCACCAACCTCAGAGACCAGTTTCAGCTTGGTTTCAGTGGTAAAAAAAAGATACTGTTTATTATATTTACCACACTCTTCCCAGAAAGGTGTCATCCCCGTGCAGCCTTGCAATTCCTGGACAGAATAGAAGCTGAAGAGCTGGTAATCAATATGTTGTTGTTTTTTTAGAAATACAGTTATGTTGTAAAAGAATTACAGAGGGTGTTAGATGGTGGAAATCAGCGGCAAAGATATCAAAAACTAAATTTCTTATTAGGGAGTTTCTAGATTATCTGAAATGGGTAGGAAATCATAGGATAATTTGATGTTTCAAGGCTGTGTGCTCTCTGTGGGTGAGGTGTCGGTGCGTGGCATGGGTCCAGCAGAGAGTCACGACACAGACAGGATGTGGGTCTGTGCGCGTTTGTGTTTGAGAGGGAAAAAAAACTACTCCTGTCTCCTGCCCTCCGCTGTATTCTCCGGGCAAGGCGGACATTTTGAAGGTGAGCAGCAGGAGACCTGTGTGGATCAGACTGGACAGAAACAGTGAGACTGACAGAGGCTTATACACTCACAGACAGTTCACTGAACGCATTGTTTACGTTCGTGTGTGTGTGGCAGAACAAAGGGGAGGCTTGTCTTGTCTCAGTTAGACAGTATCTGGTAGCGAGAAGCTTCCAGCTCTCGTGTGGAGAGGCCGCTGGCACTGGAAACTCATGGAACACATTTAAACTTTGATTTAATTCATGCAAAATATTGACCTTGCCATTAACATGACCTGGTATCTTTCAGAAGTCTTGACACAGCAGATGAAATTTATCTTCTGTTTTTAGATAAATAGATTTACAGTTTATATCAACCAAGTGCAAAATATTTTATTTTCTTTCATTTAAGAGTATTCAGCATGGATTGTTTACATGTGTTTTGTCTTTTGTTAATATAATAATTCGACATGCCTAAACCTGCAAAAAACCTGGAATTGTCTTACATTATTTTAGCACAGAAGGAATCACAGCTAAAAGATCAGCTTGATACCAGAATGTTGGTAAAAAGGATACCAGTCATAGGCCGTAACCTGTTCTGACCAGCCTCCTTCTTCACATAGTCACATGACCTTTTAAAATTTGCCCAAAATGCACTTTCCCCTTGCAAATGATCAGAGAATGCTTATTTTCATTCCTCTACATAATATACACGAAATTAGCCAACTACTGAAACTGTGATTTATTACAGAATATTGATTCTCAAAGAAAGCTTTAGATTGTGATACATGGAGTGGGTATAAATTTGATTTGGTTCTAGTTTTCTGACAGAGGTTAAATTCGTTTTTTAGCCCTGAAAATTTCATGTTGACACTTGCACTTAAAAAAGGATGAGGGTTTAAAAAATGCTGGTAAATTAAGCTTTAAAAAGTGCCAAAATTTAAATCACCTCTATATACTGTACTTCAAGGTTTTCTAGCTTGGAAAAAATTCATAGTATGAAGGTAACTTTGCATTAAATAGACCGAAATTATAGTCTAAAAAAACTCTTCTAATTCTGAGTCGGTCATTCTTTTCATCGAATGACCCACCTTTGAATGCGTTGACTGCAAAAACAGAAAGATATTGTGCAGTTTTACAGTGATGGAAAAGCGTGAGGGGGAAAACATAGAAAGAAATATATATAGTTATAGTTGGATTGATGCAAACAATATCAGTAGTGAGTTCACATTCACAACAACATCAAATATATCAGTCTTATTAAAACGAGCTGAGTGAAGTTTGCACAGCTGAAACTGTTGAACTGATCAAACTGCAGGCAGCTGAGCAAAACTTCAGATGTGCTAGAAATCCAGATGATCAGCCAAAAGCCAGACCTTTAATGGTTCAGGAAATCAAAGTGTAACCAGTTTGGCCTTCACTGGTGAAATACTTCACTTTTAGTCTTTAAGTGCTGTGAGGCGCTGTTGTTGTGATTTGGTGCCATATAAATAAAATTGAATTGAATTTTACTCGGGGAAACTTTTGACCGACTTACTCGGGGAAACTTTTGACCGATGAATTATTCGATGGAACTGTTATAACAGCATCCTCCACTCTTCTCTCAGCATGAAGTCATACATCAGAAAATCCCGTGGGTGTTTCATAACAGCAGTGAGCTTTTCATAATCCCTTTCACTAGGCTAATTTTTCATAGTGTTATTGTCTGCTTTTTGTCAGTGAGCGTTCAGTGAGACAATAGCAGAAGAGAAGATGTTTAGTCCCCGGAGGCTGAGGTGAGAAGTCTCTGCTTCTTATTATTTTCATGAAATTTCGAATGCAGCTTTGCTTCCTAATCTGCAGCAGCTGCAGTGGCAGAGGAGGTGATGTGAGGTTGACGCCCACATCCATCGACTGAGGAGTGAATTATTTTCCTGTGATTCATCTTCAGGGCCATATGAAGATGCAGAAAAATGCAGCAGTATTACACAATATGCACATAGACAGAAGGTGAATAGTGGCAATCTGTCTTGCTCTGTGGTACGACACTCCTCCTCGTCAAACTGTAGATCCGAACATCTGGACACCCAACACAAAATATCCCAGACTGACTTTTAGCACCCATCATTTGCGGTGGGATCACTGGTGTAGAGAAACTTTTTATTCAGTTAATTTGATAGAGAGAAAAAAACAATTGTGATCATACTCAGGCAAGTCAGGCGGGAATAACTTATGCGCTAAAAATAATTTTCAGACACACCTGTTCTTAATGCAGCTGTTCACACTGACCGTTCACGCTAACCAGTTTATATGAGGTGAATTGTCCTCGGAGTATGAATGAATATCTAAAAATTTAAGGAACCTCTCATTCATGTTTATTTGATCAATCTTTCCAAAAAAGATTCTTGAGATTTTCTTTTCGGATTTTGTAGCAAATTAACACAAAGTGAAGTTGTAACCAAAGTGAAATGATTATTGTACACTTGTACAAAAAAAAGTGGTAAATACAGCGGAGTTCTTCAGATATTAAGCCTGTGAATATCTACAGATTGGGGACATGGATGGATATGCTATGGACAACATTAGACTTTTTATTACTGTTATCTTTTCCTTTCAGTGGTATATTTCAGTTTATTAGGGTAGCTGCAGCATGTCATGATCATTTTGTGCCCATAAGTTCTGGTTTTACTTTAGCCATCCGTGGCTGACAAAGGACGCTTAATTAAAAAAGTGTAGGACATTAAAATGGGAACCACAGCTCGCTGTCTATGAATGATGATGGTCACTTGGCTCGAGACTCAGCAAAGAGAGGAAAAAGCAATGCTGATGTTGAACATTCATCTTAAGTGCCCTATTGATTTACTGAGCAATTTCTTAATTAGCTTTGTGCTCTGTGAGCTGTAAAGCTAAGCTCACTGCTCACATAGTGCTAGTCTCTGTTTACTGAAGTCTTTTATTGTTGAGAATCAAGCTGATAAATAAAAAGCTTGTAATATAAATTTAATCTAAAATACCACAAAATTGATTTGTTTTTTAATGCTTACTCTTTATCAGTCAAACTTTAGATAATAATAGAAGAAAAGAAAAGTGTTACTAAAGTCCATATAAGAATTATCAATTTTTTTGGGACATCTCCCCAGAATCCAAATATTCTGTATGCAGATAAATTAGTAAAATTAAAAGAGAAAAACAATAAATCTTAACAGTTAAAAACCTGAAAACCAGTGAAGTTGTATTTGATAAATGGTATAATTATTAGAGTGTAGCTCACAGATTTTCTGTTCAGTGATTCATTAACAAGGTTAAATTGTTTCAGGTCAATTAATATCTTTACTGAAAATAGTGAAAAAAATGCTTTATTATTTGTATTTTCCAAATAGATTGCAGTTCGTCATCTGGGAGAGACGTCTACAGCAGTAGTACAGCTTAATTATATCAATAAAACATCAAAAGCTATATACAATATATTCAGTTCCAGAATTTATATTCAGTGTTAATTGTAGCTAGGCTCAAACCGTTAATGCTATCTTATTTTAATAAGCAACACTGTTATATGCAAAACTAGGGTGGTACATGCCACTCTATGCCACCCCTGTAAAGCCACCCCTGGATGAAACCTGCTGACTGATTTTTGTTTTCCTCTGAATTATTATGATTTATTGTTACTTGTGTTGCCTGCAGGAGGATTATGACTTATCCAGTTATATATCTGCATCCATTGGACAGAGGGACTCAGAATCTGAAAATTTGTTGACTCTGGTTAGTGATGTGTGATACTTTGAGTGTACCCCATAATGTACAGGACAGTAAGATGGCAGACTTATATGTATATAGTTAGTGAAGTCCGACGTCAGGCACAGCCTGCCATGGTAAACATGCTAAACATTGCTTTTTTAATATGCTGATGTTGGCGTTTAGAACTTATGTATCCGAGCACAGCCGCTGCCAAGATGGATCTAACCTCTTAGCCTTGTTAAACTCTAATATCAATATATCCCAAAAATCCAATATCAGTAAAGCTATTTGTATAATGAGGGAAAATTGATGTTGCAAACAGGATTTTGTGTGTGCCTGTACAGACAGTGTGATTGTTGACTTGCACAACACACTTACTGCTCATCCCTGCTGATGCATTATGTGCTATGCATGCTGTTGGTCCCAGGCAGATGTTAATTTATTCATGACCAGTGCTCTGTCTCTGTCAGGGAAGATTAGCAGCGAGCAGTGGTACAGTACCTAATCCTATCCCCTCTTTTCTTCATTTTGGACCTTATTGTGTTTGTTTGCTGTCAAGTAAACCATATTGAAATTAACTCTGCTTTAAGGGTGTTTTGGGGAAGGCTAAGAAAACATGACTGACTTCTGTCTGAAGGTGTGTCTATCTCATTTCTTGTTTGTCCTTTCTTCTGAGCGGTCAGTCAGTCTGTCTGCTTCTCAGTGATCATACGCACCCATATAGACGTGCAGGCAGCCTTACATCAGCACAGCCCCTGTAATCCAGCAGCAGAGCGACGTCATCTGCTGCCATCCAGTGAGAGGAGAGGGGGACGGGTTTGCCAGCCAACTGTAAGGAGACCTAATGAGGCATAGGGCTTCCTGATGCATGGTACATGTGGTTTCAGCCGGCGTTTTAACTTCTTAAAAAGACACTAAAAATATAGCCAATTTGACATTCAGTCGTGGGAATGTGCTTCAGAAGAAGAACAGATGTGGAGTCTGTCACAATGAGCTGCCGTGAAATGTGAAAAGAAATGACAGAAAAGGGGAGTTCAAGAGTTGCTGTGTTTTTATCCTCCTCCATCTGTATCTCAAGTGCTGTGAGAATACAGAGACTGCAGTAGCCAAGCAGCCAATCAGATTGCGGCACTCAGAAGCCAGTCAGAGGCAAGACAACACACATGCCCAGAAACACACAGGTGCTTTCATCTGCTTATTCTGTGCAGGTTTTATAATATACACAATAATGGATGAGACTGTTTATCAAAGAAACACCGTTTTATGTTGCATTCTTATGCAATCAAGACTTTATTAAAAATGACTTTTGCATAAAGTAATAAAAACACATTACAACAAACTCAGATAGGACCTTCTCATTGTTTACACATTTTACACTCACAACTGGATGTTTTTTACATTTTTTACAAAAAAAAAATTTTCTCTCTTGCTGCAGTTGATGTAGTATTACTGAAAGGCCACTAGGGACTGATAGAGGACCTGAAAAATGAGCTTTGTATTTGTGAGACTGTGCACACTGTAATGGTTTAGTTAAAAAGACTTAACACTTACACTTAAAAGCAGTCTTTTTTGCAAGTGCATAAAAATTTAAATGTTATTCTTATAGTTACAAGTTATATATTTTAAATTCCAACAGGGTTGTAGACTTTTAATCATCAACAAGTTTGGCTTCTGGGTTCAGCTTCTTAATATTTGTTTTTTCTTGAATGGTTCTAAATTGAATATCACAAACTCTACAGCAAGTCTGAGTACACTGTTTGGAGACAGGTTGCCTCCTGCCAGACGACCTGCACAGTCACCTTGGGTTCACCTTGCATGCCTCCCCTCACCCAGAGGTTAATGGGAGGATTGCTCAACCTCAGGGTCTCCAGTTGTTTGCTACAGTTGCTTGCAATCGGTCACTGAATGCAAAAAATCAATGCAATCACTGGGCAGCCAAAATTTTATTTTCTAGCTGGGATCCTATTTTGTGCTCTAGTGTGACTGAAGCACATTCAGCAAAGATATATAGTGCAGAAGAAGATGCTCTACATTTTCACTAGTAGAGCATCTCCTTCTCTATTATTTACAATATTCTGAAAACTGACTGGAGGGCACGTAGCAGAGTAGCATCACAGCTGTGTAGTGGTGTGTTTGGTTTAAGTTCTTAACTAATGTGTAAGACACATGGCTGAGGCATAAAAAACAAGACAAAATATAGAATGTTTAACATGAATAGGAATCCGACCAGACAGTCAGTGCAGTTTCTTTCTTAGTCTGTGCTTGTGATCTCTATAGATCGGTACCAAAACATTTTGAGGTTTAAAACCTGCCTCTGCTGATGTAGCTGTCTGTTGGTTTACCAACCATCACTATGTGTGTGTAACATCTGTACACCATTGTACACAGATTTTACTGGTGCCAGTCCCACCACATCCATGCCATGTGGGTTACTTTCATTGTCAGTTCTTATAGTTTTAGCATCAAAAGGCCCCAACTGGCCCACAACATTAAAAGAACTTGTGAAATTTAGGAACCTCAGTTGCCATGGCAACCCATCCTTCTCAAATTCTTTTTGCCTCCCTTCACAGAAGCCATAAAATACCAAATACGGATCATTAAACTCTGTGTGTGTGGGGGAGTGTGTCATGGTTAACTCTGATTCTGTGGAGCCTTCTGTGAAATCCTATGCGCAACATACCTGTGGTGACAACAGAAATATATTCCTCTCTTTTTTATTCCTAGAGTTCATACACATAAAATTTGTTTTAGTGACCCAGTTGGGATGATTGGCCACTTTTCTGGATGCTATAGTGCTGCAAATTAAAAATATCTTCAGGGTTTGTCAGGTTCTGAGACATTTTAGCAAATCTTCAACACTGGAAACAGCTTTAGGCTGAAGAAAAATGTGTTTAATAAACATTTAAATAAGGGTATGACCTCAACTAACAAGGTTAGCATTTATAAGTTATACCAGTGAGTCAAAGCTGTGTTTTTCTAAGTTTAGTTGTGTGTGTTGTTAAAGATGAGAGCTAATCCTTAATATTGTCATCTCAGACACGTAGTTTTCACTGAAAGCACAGAAGCCCCACCCACCTGCTATTTAAGCTTTCTGTCAATGAAGGGCAGCCAATTGGAAGAGGAGTAATTAAGAGCTTGTTTCAGACAGTGGAGGGCACAGTATAAGATAAATGAGGATTTTGAACTGCAGTACACCTCTGGACCTCTAATTAGCCTCTATTTAAGTAGAGGCTGATATTTTCTTGACAAATCTTCACACCAAAAATAAACAAACAAACAAACAAAGCCATTAAATATATCACAAATGTACTTTTGTGTTTTTCATACGATTAAACAGCCAATCAAAATGTGTTTAAATAGCATACAATAATAGAATTAAAAAGAAAAACTGCATGTAACCAGTAAAAGCAGGACTCAATAATTACAAAAAGCATGGTGTAAATCCAAACAGGTACACTAATATCACCCAAATTAACATCTAGCAGATATGCATTTAGCTCACTTTTAAAGCATCTGTGCAATGTGAATGTCTTCAAGTCAAGTCAGGCTTTAGGCTGCAGCTATAGACAGCTAGAGCTATAAAAGATGGATGTAACTTTTACCATGACGTCATCCACTGGTTTCTGAAGTGCCATTTTGAAGCCTTGACATGAGTGTTTCTACTGTTGCCATCTTGTATGCAAAAAGCCAGATGTGATGAGGAGGGCCAGGTCTGACGGTGACTTGTGATCAACATTTCATTAACAAATGAAAATGTGGTTTCATATCATAGATATACAAGATTTACAAATTAGACTTAATTTAGACTCAGCCTGGGACTGTTTTTTGTTGCATATGAATACATATTTTGTGATTTTTGTCAGTATCTCTGGCGGTGTATGTGACACTGAATCTAAATATTTGGTCATGAAGGAACATGTGATCCAGTGTTTTCAGCACTTTTTGGTCAAAAAAATATTTCCGTTGTTATTTTGTTTGTTTATTTTTCTGTTTGGAAAACTTTATGGAGAGATTTCTTATCTGTCCATAATTTTATTAGAAGTGAGGGTCTTGAAACTTGCAAAGTAAATAACTTTTGGACTCAATCCATAGGAGAGATTTTTCAAAGGGTTCTCTATCATGGTTGGTTAGACATTGAACATTTTTGCTTCATATCATAACAAGCATATGTACTGAAGTAAGTAAGATATGAAGACATAGTCCTAATGTTCTTGAAAATATCATAAACTAATGTGGATACAGGGACTATGTTAATAAATACAAAAGTTTCACAATTTTACAAAATTGTAAGATATTTCAAATCTAGTCACATTGCTAGTTCTCCAGGTTGTTGTGTTTTGGTTGGTTTTTATGTAGCAGCTGGTCTAATTTTCATTACCATGGTTTTTAGGGAGTATTCAAGCCCTTTAAAAGTTCTCCAGTGCACGCCAGTTAAACGGGTTGAAGGTCCCCACATGTAGATGGCATTGGGGTTGGCAGCATAGCACGCGCTGTACCAGAATCCTCCATAGCACACCCTGGCACAGTTCGAAGGATGTGTATCTTGATCATTGTCGATGGTAGTGAATTTCATTCCATTGTGAGCACTTAGAGAGTCTCCTGGAAAAACAAACCAAAACAGAAAACACAAATTTTGTTTCAACTACTGAAAAATCGTAACTTTGTTGACAGATTATGAGTAGATGAAGTAAAAAAAAAAAAAAGTTCTTATAAAAGAGAGAAAAAAAAAGTCCCACCTGCTGCCCCTTTGATGAAACTTCCCAGGTTTAACTTATATCCATCTGACTCTGGGCCAACAGAGAAGGAGGAGTAATGGGCAAAGACCTTCTGGCCTTCAAAATCTTCCATGTCGACCTTCAGCTCATAGTTCTTGCCTTGGGTTAGCAGATGCATTGTCTCCAGGCCTGGGAAGATAAAACAGTGAGCAACTGTGATCATCTGAAATAAACTGTTTTAGACAAATTTGATGAGTTTGAGCTGATGTTATTGTTGTTAAGAAAGGAAAAATGTACAATAAAATAATTTAATAACAGTAAGGTTTATTGACTGCTCAAAATACGATCAATCAGAAGTAAAGGCAAATTTAATCCAAAAAAGAACGATGAATTTTACCCAGCCAGTACTCTCCAGCAGCACTCCCAAATCCAGTTTTGTAGTGCTCCCACTTCTTGAAGAAGTTCACTGTGCCATCTTGTCTTCTCTGAATCACCTGGATTTAACAGAAGTTTCACACAAACTGTCAGTAAAAGGCAAATTATAGACCCCCCAGCAAAAAGGACTCCTTTTAGCTTTGCTAACTGCACACAGGGTAACTAAAACTAAAAGGTCTTCTGGTGCTTCTCCCTTACCTATAGATTTAAATATATCTGTGTATAGAGGTGATCCTTGAATAAAACCAGTCACCCATGTGCATAAAGAGATATTTAACACGAAATTCTGACTGTGTTAAACATGAATTTTTGAGCCAAGATGTGTGAAGCAGTTCATAAAGTTAAAATAGGTAAGTTCTGGCCAGATCTTTTTATCTCTTATTTCAAGATCAAAATCAGAAGAGGCAGATTAGTTTGGAAAAGGAGGGCTGAGCAATCCTCACCGTCCATTTTTCTGCTGAGTTGTCGATGTCGTCTTGGCTCATGTCACAGTAAACCTGCACAGGAGAGGTGGAGCCAGCTGGATAGATGGTGTATACTCCATCCACGCCTGCACCACCTCTGTAGATGTCACTACAGTCTGTGGGCAGAGGGGATTGATAAGCTGCTGCAGGCAGCAGCACTGCGAACACAAGTCTGATCTACAGCAAAGAAAAAATAATGTCTGTCAAAGTTAAGGTTTGTAACAGGATCATGCACATTTCAGATGATACCTTAAGTTTTTAACATTTTCATAACACAAGGAGGCAAGCAGTTTTTAGATAGATATTATTAATTTACTTGAACTTCTCATGGCTATTATGGTACTGCAAGGTTGTTCTGGAGCTAGTTTAAAGATGAACTGATTTTTATAGTATTAACCCTCAAACTGCACTGAAGATATATTTATTTGTCATGTTGTGTGGACTGGTTTGACATCAAATTAGTTGAAGATTTGGTGTGAAGTTTACGGAGACTTTACCAGGAGAAATGATGGTTGCTGTGATTAGGCCTGTAATCTGTTAGTCATGAGTCAAGCTCTGTTATCTCTATATTTGATTGCTTGGTGGTGCTGAAGAGATCTGTCCTCTCTCTATCTCTAGATCCTCAGTTAATGAGTGCTCTGCTTCTGCAGTAGACTTGACTCTACTTCTCTACTTTGCCGTCTCTAATTTTATTGGAGAAGGTGGCAGTGATGCAATTTAATGATCTTTCTGGTGTAAATATGCACTGCAAGGCTGTTTGACACAGTTTTAAAATGGCTATGATTCTCCACAAATTTGCTCAATGGTTGTGTCTCGGATAGATTTTATTTGTGATTAGAGCCTCCGGGTTAATGCTAACATGCACAGGGCACGTGTAAGAGGCTAAGGATAAAGAAAAGTGTGGCTAATATCAGGCATGCACACACTAAATTACACTTGAAGAAAAAAACAGCCATAGAAGGAAGATGGGGTTGCAAATAAATTATTTTAAATATTGTGTCTGTGAAGTTGTAAGAAACTGTAACATTAAAGTATTGTTTGTGATGCACGTGTTTTTCTAAAATGAGATTGTTTAGGCAGCATCATATGTTACATACCATCATTCTTTTACCAGCTTGAAGTGGTTACCAAAGAGAAGCCACTCCAGATCTCCTGAAAAGAAAGCAGAGACAGTTTTAGCTTTTAACAGATTCTATAAAGTTGATTATAGGAGCCAAACATGCACTGGGGTCAGATACAACCTTACCAGTTAAGTGCTGAACTAAATGTGTTTCCAGAGTAAGCAGCTTCTTTTATATTTGAGCAACTCTGACTGTTTCATCACCCAGTGTTTCCCCCGTGTTCTCCCACATGCAGTAACATAGTGTTTATTTATTCTCAGTATTTTTTACCTCCCTCTCTTGCAGTTTGTGTTAGTACATCAAATACATTGTATCTATTGTAGCGTTTCCAAAATCCCTTGTCTTTTGTTTGTGATTATCTAATTTTAAAATATCTACTGATTTTGGAAATTCCTTTACAAAACTTATTTTCACTGTTGTTTTAGGTTTGATTGAATATGTGGGCCTTTGGCTTCACTCTGTTCATTTGCTACAATATTTGTCAACTCACTATGTCAGATTAGGCTATGTTAGTCATAACATTTTGCCTTTATTGCAATGTGCCCTTTCATCATAAAAGAGGTGATATGAAATGGGCAAGATAAATAATCAGGATTTATAATAAAAAGGTAACCATAGTTTATTTGAACCATGACCTGAACAATGACGATATCAATCCCCCAAATTTAAAAAAGCAATAATTAAGTAAAGTGGCAAATTGTCTTTTTGTCTAAACCTGACTAAACATACATTTTTGTAGTTTTATCAGTTTTGCTCCACTCTCCACTCATTAAATTTATTTCCACTGTGCTATTCAGAAAATAAAGTTTTACCGGCATCCATGCAAAAAGTGTTGGCCAACTGTTGCCCTGCCACTACTGAAGTCAGGACATAAAATGCTTATAACTGCTGTTATGGATGGCATCGCTAACTGACCTACTGTATCTACACATTTTGGACTAATTTATTATAAACTGCTATAAGTAGAGCAACTCTGACATTCAGCTGTTCAAAGACACTTTATTTGATGTTTCCAAGACACTAATGCTGCTTACCTAGCTGTCAAGTTAGCTCAAAACTGACTGCTAACACAATTGTCTCAAGCTTTATTGTCTTGACATGCCTGCTTCTAAATGGATTTTGTCTTGTTTACTGATATTCTCAGTCTCCCTGACAAATTCCTCTATGAAGTTAACCAATGTTGTCTCTCTCTTTAATATCTCCCTAATCTACCTGCTGGACTTTGACCCTTTAAGTCTCTGCTTGTGTGTACTTGTGTATGTGTGAATCTCACTGTATTGATGAAGAAGGAAAGTCGAGGTAAATATTTTGCGCATGTGTGTGTTGGTGGTTTTTACTCTGACACTTTTGTTGTGTGAATAGATAAAACGCTGATACTTGACTGCCAAGTTTTTTGCTGCAGTTTATTTTAGGTGCAATGGTTTGTGTTAACCGTTCAACCCACACACCTTTTTAGAGTCAGACAGGAATTTTCACAGGTGGAGAGATTATTGTACTCTTATTCCAACCTGCATTTATTGTAATCAATATGCACACCTACCTCAGTTAAAGTATCATAATATGGTGCACCAGTGGGCAAGCAGCATATGGCTGTTGTAGCTGTTAAGGTCACACTGTTTTTATAGTTATATAAGGTTAGATCGGGTTAGACAGACCAGTGATTGCCAACCAAGGGCTTACATGCTTCCAAATGATCACAAGAGAACTGTGAGGGTTCATGGGTTTAAAGGGAAAATGTGTTTCTAGTGAAACTGTTAACTCAGACTTTAAGAAGGACCTTCTATGCTAGTTTCCAACTCCATAATTTTATTTTTGAACTCTACTAGTGTATCTTTGAAGTGATTACAGTTTAAAATAATCCTTAATTTTATTATAAATTGCTTTGCACGTGGCCTCATTTCAACTAATGGAGTTTCCATTTAGCCAACTTTCTTACAATTTACTGCTAATGGCTTAAAACAGGGTGAGCGTCTGTACTCTGAGCTAGAACTGTGTGCCTACATGACCCTATGAGGATGTCTGCTCAGTGACATGATATAGAGCCAAAAGCAGAAAAAAATTATCTGAAGTCTGAGTTTTTGGCTCACACGAATTACTTGTAGTCAACCCATTCTTTTCTGCTTATCTAATACAAGGTTGCGGGGATGCTGGAGCCTATCCCAGCTGTCTTAGGGCAAGAGGCGGGGTATACCCAGACTGGTATTGATGAGAGGCGGGGTCTGTCATAGGGCTAAACACATGGAGACGGACCACTACTCGCACTCACATTCATACCTATGGGCAATTTTAAATCATGAATTAACCAAACCCCACTAACTGCATGTCTTTGGACTGTGGGAGGAAGCCGGAGTACCTGGAGAGAGCCCATGCAGACACAGGGAGAACATGCAAACTCCACAAAGAAAGGCCCTGGCATGATGGTGAAATTGAACTCAGGCCCTTCTTGCTGTGAGGCAACAGTGGTAACCACCGCTACTTGTAGACAATATTTATGTCAATATTTCATATATTCGCTGTGTTTAAAAGCAGAATCTGCCATCATAATAGTTTTTGACAGAAATTAAGGAGAAAGCATGATAGCTTCACTTGAACTTTGCCACTTTGTGGGACGGGGGGACAAAATTACATGTTAGCTTTGTGTGAGCCTCAGGCCAAAAAGGTTGGGAACTAAAATCTTAAAAACTTATTACATTTTAAATTCCTCTTAAATATAAAGAAGTGAAAAGAACTAGATGGGATTTTTTAAAATTTTGCTTTTGACAAGTAGCTGTTGGCATTATTATGTATCTAAAAAAAAATAGATAAAAAATTAAGGACTTCAGAAAGAATCTCTTTATAAAAAGTCTTGAGTGTTAGTCTCTGTATTTGTTCAGGTTTTACAGCCAGTCTGATGTGCATATGTTTATCGAGACTAGGATTCATGAGCGTGAGTCTAGTTTTTTTTATTGTGAGCTCTTTTGTGGATCTTAAATTTTGAATTACTGTGAAACTAGTTAGAAGTAATTATAATAAAACAAACCTTTCTTTAAACAATAAAAACTAAACTGAAACAAGTTAGTCCATTTGGGAAACTCGACAAACATTTTAAACCTTAATAAAAATCAAAAATTGAAAATAGAACTCTTAGCACACTGGCTGCACACTCAGAGCCTCTGTCCTCTGATCCTGTGCCGCCACCTGGTCTAAGATTAACGCCGGAAGTCTCCTGCCTCCCCCATCCCTCCCTCTCGTCCTCCTCCATGCTCTGGACTTTCTCACTGCAAGCCAGGTATTTTTAGCTGTGACATAATGCCCCCCTCTCTCTCTTTCACTCACAGCCTTTCACTCTCTGTCTTTTCCTCTCTCCCTCCCTCTCAAACACAGACAGTCCCTCCTCCTACTCCCTCTCCTCTCTTGCCCCCATCCCTCTCTCCCTAGCTTCCAGGCTAGGGCTTAGCTGCTATAATTGACTGCTCAGGTTTCACACTTTCAGCTGCGGGCTGAGAAACATGGCAGTGGAGGAGGCAGCAGAATATTTGGCAGAAGTAAGTCTTTACTGTACTTTACTGTAAAAGTCACTGAGCTCACAGAGTTAGCCTCCTGTCTGCTGATATGCTGCTGTAATGCTAACAGGACTAGAGATTGTGTAGCTGGTGGGATTTAGTGGTGTTGTAGCAGTTACCCGTCCAGACATGAGACACTGTCGAATGATGGTGATGGGAGATTGTAGACTGGGGGGCTGTTGATGGGATGGGTCGCAGTGATAACTCTGCTGCACCACTCTGCTGCAGTGCGTGTGTGTGAATGGATGTGTGTGTGTGTGTGTGTGTGTGTGTGTCTGTGTTTGTGTATGCACTCCTGTGTGTCTTGTTGCAATCCTAACTACTTAACTGTGATTGCACATATATAAAGTCCTCTTTATTGTGTTTTTATAAGTCTGTAGATACGATTTCCAGTGGATACAGTTTCATGTTACAGACTGATATGAATGGAAGTACCTGACCTTGGATAGTGGCGCATGCTCTGTATTGTTTGTGGAAAAAAGAAAACAAAAGAGCAAAAAAGGAAGCTAAAAACAACAAAAATGGTGAAGATTGGTGCTTTAATTCATTATTAATGTCGCTTTCATTCAGCTGTATTTAGTGAGGTAGAATGGCAGCTTAAACACTGTTATGTCTTCAGTAACCTGCTGATATGTGATATACTCTATGCAGCATTTTCTGTCTTACTGTAGCCAAGCAGTAGTTTAACAGTAGTTAAAGTGGGGTCACATAATATGTAACCTGGTTAAAAACACAAGTGGGAGGGTGTTAATCTTAATGCCCTGTGGAGTTAGCAGAATACTGTTCGAGTTTTAAAAGTGTGTCTATAAAATTAGCTTCTACACAAAAGCTGGCTGGTGATATGTATGACTAACTCTCACTCTCGTCCCTCGGCGTCAGAGGGCAGCTCTCATGTTGGAATGTGTGTAACTGTATGAGTGTGAAGTGGCGTGTTGTGGAAAAAGAGCGACAGAAGCATTCTTTGCATATCTCTTTCACGGATAAATAAAGTTGCACTCGAATGACACTTAGCAAAAAAGCTGAGCAGGTCTCCACTCACATGGCAATTTAAAACATGAGTTTTGGGGTAAACAAAGTTTTTGAGTTTGAAGCCTTTATGGTTGCGCTCATGTTGTTACAATCCTACTAGGCTGAAGTCCTACAAACTAGATGGCAAACTAAGTGGAACTTTTACACAATAAAACTTGCAAAGTTATTTTGTAACAAGGTAAATGTTACACATAATTATTTTTAATTACATGTATGTTGTCTGACTAATTATTATTATTTTCACTGACCAACCATTCAGTTGTTATACAAAATGTATTAATGAGACCAAAAGGCCTGAATAGCTGTCTTCAAATTGATTTTCTTTTTGTTGATCCAAGAGACCTTACAGGAAACCCAGTTTTCTGTAAGGTCTGTAGACAGAAATATTGTGATAAAAGTGACAACTGTGTTGGCTCACACCAGCCAGGTTGGCACAGTATCAGAGCGGAGCAACCTGAGAGCGATGATAACAAATTTATTGGAAGTGTGTGACAGGAACTGCAGACATCAACTTTCGTTTGAAAAGGAAAACATGATTCTTGGTTCTATTATTGTAGCTGAGTGGCCTTCGTGGGCAGACATTCCTGAGTGCACGTAACCTCTCCGGTCACTTTGTTGAGCACACCATGCTTATATCAGAATGAACTACCCTTTGCCTTCAGAACTGCCTTAATTATTTGTGGCATAGATTCAACAAGCAGATCCTCACATATTGTTAACCATATTGACTTGATTGCATCACACAGTCAGTCGAGCTTTGTGACGTGGAATGTTTTCCATCAGAAGATGTGTGCACTGTGGTCAGATTTAATAATCATGTCGCCCATGGCCTACATCATCAGACTGAACCATTGATACAAGGCAGGCAACGTTTTGGTGAGCAGGTGTTTCCTGTTCTTAGCTGACAGGTGTGCTATTCTTCCGCTTTAGCCTATCTGCTTCAAGGTTCAACTTGTGCGTTCAGAGAGGCTTTTCTGCATAGCTTAGTTACAACGAGTGGTTATTTGAGGTGCTTTCGTATCAGCTTAAAGCTGTCTGTCTATTCTCCTCTAACTGCTCACACCAACAAGACATTTTCACCCAGAGAACTGCTGCTTACTGAATATGTTCCCTTTTTTGGACCATTCTCTGTAGCCCCAGAATTGGTTTGGTGGAAAAGTGTGGGCTAGGATTACGTTTAATCCATGTCTGGGTGTAAAGAAAAGAACATAACATGTAAGTTTAAGTTGCAGCACTTTACTTTGTTAAATAGATATCCTTAATTTAACTAGGTAAAACTCTCAGTAAGAACAGAAAACATCTTCTTCAAGCAACCTGGCCAAAAAAAGAAAGCAAATATTTTGTGAGCGTAGATACAAATGTAGACACGGGTCTTAATTTGATATATTGGGTATGTTCAGTATCCAGTACATACAAGTATGCAACTGGGTTTTCAACAAGCACAACAAGTGTGTTTAGTGAAAATATAGCAATTAAATAGTCAAAAACTGCTTTTCTCTCAGTCTTTGAAAATGTACTTAAATTTCTCCAGAGTAAATAAAGCTCAAACTGCATTGTTTTCTTTCCAACAAATGTTCATACACGGATAAAAAGGAGCTCTCCCCAGCACAGTTTAATGTCAAAAACGCTCTGTGTTTATTCATCTTTAGTCTAGCTGTGCATTTGTGTTGGTAACAGAGGCAGAAAATAAGGGTTTCTTTTAATGAACATCTCAAATAAAAGCTATGAAAATATTTAAAGATTATATAAAAAATGTTTTGGCATCTGTCTTCATCTTGATTACCTGCCATGCAGCAGACAGTCACAGCAGTGACGTGGTTATTTTCAGTGTCGTGTGCTGTGTATCAGCTGATGTCAGCCTGACCAAACTGGGAAGTCCTGAGCTGGACTCGTGCTGCTCTTTGACCAGAGTACTTTTCCAGAGGATGCCGCTTTGAACTGGAACTCTGATAATGCCCTGAATTATAAGCAGCCCAGGCTGCCCCCACATTAAATTTGAAAGGCTTGGCACCAGGCCTTACAATCCGTCTCTGGGTTTTAAAAATCTCCACGGCACACTGTTTCCAGACTGGTAGAAAGAACTCTTAGTAAATATTTTATTTTGAAATATGGAATTGTATTTGATTACTAAGAAATGTTTTTGCATGTATTTACTTGTGGTAAACATTAAACTGTGTTGCAATTTTTTCTGTCACATGTTGTTTTTATTCTTTGGATTGTACTTATATTTAAACGTCCAAACTATTGGGACAATTTCTGCATGATTCCCTCATAGAGAGAAGAAAATATCCTTTTATTTTACAGAAATAATATGGGGACGCTATTATGTTTCTTTTTTACATTTGCACTGTTGATGATATAAACTGAATTATGTCAGGGCCAACTCTGGCAAACAGGATGGTCTTACTACTAGAGTGTTTTATATTAGTTGGGACAGTTTACTAGATTAGTGTTATTGATACGGTTTCTATTTTGTTTCAGGTTGAGTTACATGTTACAGCAAGGCCAGGCAAAAAAGCATGCAGGGATCCTCCATAGAGGTCTAAATAATGACAAGAATCTGTAACCTTTACAAAAGCTGCAATGCAGTACTTTCACTAAAAGTAATGTTAAACTCCATTAGAGAGGTTACTTGCAGTTTCAGTCATCCAGGAAACTCCCGTGTTTGACATCCTGTAAGCTCTCCTGTGTGTTTGCGTATATGTGATGAAGGCCTTAGATAAGATCTATTCACTGAGTGGGAAATGACCTCAGCAAATAACACAGCTCATGGTGCAATGAGCTTGACTTGATTGTTCGTGTCACTGTAGAGATTTTTACATTGCGCAAAGACTGATTGTGAAATACACAATACAGTTTAAAGCAATAGCCCAGTTTATTCAGTTCAATTATGCTTTTAATGAAAACATTAAGGCTGCTATAATCTGTATTTTTACAGGAACAATGCATCAAAGGCAAAGTTGAAAGACATAACTTGATTCAAAGTGAATTCCAGCTTTGCTGCTTCAGTTCAATGTTATTGGTCTTTTGTGATAGCAGGCAGCAGCTACATTTCCTGCTCCATGACAGAGAAATGTAGCTGGAGACTACAGTGAGTTCAGTTATTTTGTCAGAGCTCAGAGTAGAGCCACCGTTCCTCCAAACATCAAAGTAAAAAGGAAAAGAGCACGCTGAAGTGTTCTGATTAGCATCCCTCCTGGACACCTCCCAGCTGAGGTGTTCTACCCCGGACACACACATTGTGCCTCTTGACTAGGTGATCACCTAGCCAGAACAGCTTGAGGAGGTGCATAGGGAGAAGGGAAATTTTAAGAAATCACACTCTGCTCTTTTTTAAACTACTTTAAACCTGCAGTTTAGCATTTGCCATCATCCATGTCATGGTAAACAAATTCTTCTGTAACCATTCTCAGTGATGCTTGAAAGTAATTGTATGTTAGTGAATTAAATTGTCTTTAATGAAGTGAATTCTGGATCAAACACTATGTGAAAATGGGTTTGTGAATGATCCCAGATGTGAAATTAAGATAATCTCCTGGAATGACAGGATCTGCCTGATGCTAACTTTAAATCCTTTCATCTACTTTGTTGAGAATACTGCAGGTTAATGGGCACATGAGCAAACAGTAATTTGAGAGTGCCTATCCTGTGCACTGTGTGGGCATCCATTCAACTACATGGGTGTGGTAGGCTGAAGAATCACAGCACTGCAATCATGAAATCAGATACACACACACACACTGACTATCTGCCATCTTTTCAACCTTTCTGCTGTCACAGTGCGCTCAAATTCAGCCTGTTTCTGCTCTGCCTACATGGGCCACACCCTGAAATCCTGGCACACAGGGACAGATATAAACATGTGCACATACAGCATATTCACTTCCCTCTTTCAGAATCCTCAGCTCAGCTTGATAATGACACATGTTTGCAGCTGTGACAGGTTAACTGCAAATAGCTCTTCAGCTGCTGCTGCTGCTCCCCTTGGAGACACAGTTAGTCATCAGGGGTGCTCGCAGTAGATGTTAGGGTTGACTGTGTGTGTTTGGTATAATTATACTCCCTTTGCAAAACAAAAAATACACTTTACTTTTCAAAAACAATAATTTTGGATGCTCCCAGCATCAAATGCAGGTTTGACAGGTTTGTGAGTGTACACTTTATTCAAAACTTAGTGAGGGTTTAATCATGTTTACTACCGGGTAGCTGTAGCTCAGGAGGTAGAGCAGGTCACTTACTGATCAGATGGTTAGCGGTTTGATCCCTGGCTCCTCCAGTCTGAGTGTGAATGTGTATGAATGTAGATAGGAAGCAGTCAGTTTAGAGAAAGTGTGTGATTGGCTGAATGTGGCATGTTGTATGGAGCACTTTGAGTAATCCAGGAGAGTAGAAAAGTGCTATATAAGAATCAGTCCATTCACTGTCTGAACAGAGTTTCGTCATGTTGCTTTTGCACTATTATGTTCTGGCACATGTTGTTATTACATGGCTTGATTAAGGTACACATTAGGCTGACATCTGGGGCCAGAGCTGAAACTGTTCTGGGCCTGTTCTGTAACTGGCCTTGTACTGGCCCATGTGTGGGCCACATCTGGCAAACCTGGTCTGGACCACCAAAGGGCCGCCATTCTTTGCAGTATGTGGGCCATGTGTAAGCACATTCTGTGAGCCAGATCCTGGCCATACCAGTTTTGCTATGTGGGTCAGTAGTCAGTCCCCTGTCTAGTCAGCTTTAAAAAATATTTGGTTTTTATGTGTTGATAAGATGGATGTGATCATTTTGTACTAGTATAATGTTTAGTATAGTGTAAAATCTGTGCTATAACCTGATGTGCATCTTCTCAGAAATGTTGCTACATGTTGTAGTTTTATAGATGCCAACAACTGTGATAGGCCTGCTTGATAGAAATATTGGGTAACAGAAAGATTAATACCTCTGTAAAACAAAACGCAATAGGCTGAAATAATATGTAGCATGCTCATTATGTTAATAATATTGTCAGTTTAGACAAACCATTTTTCTAATTTTCATAGTGCTGACAATGCATTTACAGATTAATTTGGTACTGATCTTCTCTTCTTCCTGCATCCAAGACATATTACCTCACTGCAGAGCGTTGCAAGCACACCAGCAGATGAGTGTAAATGAAAATAATGAGCTTTAGTCTTAAAAATGTGATGTCTTGTGTTCCTAAAGTTGCACAGGTACCACTATGCTTGTTTGTGATGTAATGCCTCCCAAAAGAAAGGCTGCATTAGTGACAAAGTACTTCTACTTCATCTGATTGTGATCAAATGTTATTGATTCTTTATTTAGTTACGTTGATTAGTTTCCTAAAATGTGCCTGAATAGAATATCAGTCAAAACAGGATAGCGAGTTAAATTTCTTAAGTATCACGATAAATAACTTACTTCTACATATTTAATTTTAAGTCAGGGTTGTCAAATTCAGTTAACTGAGTGCAGTTTGATGTTTAGCTTAATCCAGATGTGTCATTGAATCTGTAATAAAATGTCTTATGCTGGCACCAATCAAACTTGAAAAAATGTATCAAGCAGAATAAATCCTGTGGTTTTTGGCTTGGATTTGGCAGGCTGTTTTTTCTTGGCTGGGTTTTAGGGAGTTTAACCCAGCAGGCATGTTGAAGACCACTTTATTTCTCTCAGACCCACTCTTATAAATGTTTTCCTATTTTGGCTCTTATTCAGCTTCTTTGAGCTCTCAAAGGGTTTACCACACACATTCTAATCTATTCATTTTGGCTAATAACATACAAGCTTTGGGGGATTTACTCAACTTATCTCCTGTTGCAAGGATTCATAAGTAAGCTTTGACACAAAAATAATAGCCTCCAAGTTGTTTTTCTCAACATATTTCTAAAGTATTAAATAGTCTAAAATAAGCTTCAAACATTGAATATTACTGCTGTTTTAGGATAATAAATACTTTTCTTTTTACATAGGAAAAGTTTATTTTGGCAGCATTCGAAGATTCTAATTGTTTGTGCATTCATTTATACAGTTTTTCCCATTTTCCCTGATTTCCTGTATGTGTCTTTTGTTCAGCTCATTGCAATACATTGTATGTTTAGGATAATAATCATTTTCTCCTGTCTCTGTCTTCCTGCAGACAGATGTAAACGCTTGTTATCTGCGGGCTGCTCGGGCTGGCAACCTTGAGAAAGCGTTGGATTACCTGAAAAATGGGGTCGACATTAATATTTGCAATCAGGTAAGCTTGCTAATAAGACTGCACCATTGTAGAGGTTTTTAAAGTAAAATTTCTCTTTTCCTAATCACCATATAAACAACTCAAACCGTGTATCCACAGTCTTTTTATCCCTGAAACTCCAAACTCAGCTTTAAATTGTAGGAATAGTTCTTCTAGTTATTTATATAATTTGTGAAGCAGGCACAACCTTAGACTATTGCCATGCCTGCATGGTCACCAATTCAACCTATGGTTTGTTGTGTTACAGTCCCTAAATATACGACTTACAGGAACTAGATTAAATTAGTTCAAGTATACCAAATGGTTTGGATTCAAAATCACACATAAAGAGTTTATATGTTGTATGTTAGTCTCAATAGAGACCAGATTTGCAGGGGAAAAAACAAAACAATAAAGATTATTTTAATTTAATCTCCATTCCTCTTCCTCTCTTTTCTTTCTCTCCAGAATGGCCTCAATGCTCTCCATCTGGCCTCGAAGGAGGGCCATGTGGAAGTGGTGGCTGAGCTCATCAAGCAGGGTGCCAATGTGGATGCTGCTACTAAGGTGTGTGCCACCCAGGAGTCGCATAAACACACAATCACTCACACAGGCACACTGTGTATGCATGAATTCACAGACACACACACACACAAGGTTTGCTGAGTCTGCACCTTCCCAAAGTCACATTGATTAAGCAGCAGGAGAGGAGATGAATGGCTGCATGTGAGCAGAGAGGTCAAGTACTGATTTAGTATAAGTCTTGTCGCGGACATTCTGGTATTTCACCACATAGGGCTTGTTGGTCTGGTAGTGTATGTAAAGTGTTTGACAGTGAAATGCTCCACTGCATTAAATTTATCCATTAGAAGAAAGGCGATTAAATTCATGATGATTAGATTCTCTGCCATGATGCTGACATCACCACACTAAACTAGGTTAGTGGGAGTAATTAGGTAATAATTCACAATTCTTACAGATGTTTCCCAGCACTGAAGCAGTCTGCTTACTACAGTGTTTTTAAAAATACTAGTACAGGGTCGTGGTATTAACACCAGAGACTTGCAGCTGATGCTATTTGTGCCCATGTGCCATGCACTATTAGTTTACTTTGTCTGATTTTTCATTATATTGTTCAAGATAGTTGATGGAGTCAACCCTTCTGTAACACATCTGCGCGCATGAAACTCCAAAATACTGGGTATAAATGTATAAGCATTTGGTTAGGCTTGATAATGACTTATTAATACTATCTGAGAATGCTGGAAGTGAGTGAAAAGGCAGATGTAAAAACAGCTCAACAATTAATAAACAAAATTGCAAAAAGCAGCTTAACAGGTGTAACAAGCAAACTGGAGTCAAGCTACCCTGCTACACCAGCTGATCCGATCAGCTAAAACTCTTCTGTAAATCCAATTGCAATTTAAGTAATTTTAGCCTATGAGCAGTTACTGTTGCCCCTGCGAGCTGCTGTGCAACCCCTCTCCACCTGAGCTTCCCCTTTTCATGCTAGTTTTTCATACCTTTATAGAAAAGGCAGATCTGATATTAAAACATAATAGTGCACATTTGCAGACAGCCTCTCCAGTAAGAACTTCACAGTGCTGCAAGTAGTTATTCACGTAAAACATGATAGGCACGGTTACAGAAACCTAACTTGGTTTCTCACATAGGAATTTTGTGTGACTATTCTGTTCTAATCTTTGAAATGTCAACTTTCTAACTAGAATATCTGTCAGAAATGCTTCCAGAAGGTCAGATACCTTAGAAAACTCCATTATCTGTAACGTTCCAAAGCTGATAATCCGTTATTGTCCAGCTGCATATACAGGTGACATTTAATTGCACAGGGCAGAAAAAACACAAGAACAAGCGAAGAAAGGAGAGGCCTTTGTAGCCCTGCAGGTGTGAGCATTGTAATATATCAATAGTTCTCTGGGACTGTAACCTGAATCCTTCCAGAAGAGGACAAATTCTGGTTTTAATATGTGCTTATATAGTAATTATGCAAGTTTTTAAAGTGTGGCTGTAATGGCAGCCCTTGTAAGTGTTTTATGTGCGACATAAGTGAGCCAAGGAAAGAATACACTACTGTACATTTCATTCAGTCACAATTTATGTTATGCTGTGATGGGGGAAGCACTTCTATTCAATTTTAGCTTGAATAGCAAACTGAAACTACAACATTAACAAAAACAACTATGTCAAGGAATGCTATAAAACTAGTCAGAAAATGACCAATAACAGGTATTCTCTGAACAGACATGTTACAAAAGCAGTTTAAAGGTGTCTGATGTGTATCCCTCGCTCATACAATGGCTACCCAAATGAGCCATGAAAACTTCAAGAATCCCAAATTAATGTCAGAATCAAACCATTGTATCTTGTTCTAAACTGGATTCAGCAGCAGTAGGAAGGAGAGGTGAAGCATGTGAGGAACGAAGCGAGGTGTATGTGCAGAGGGTTTAGTGGCAGTAAGAATGACAGCATGGCGACAGCTGCTGCTTGCTATGGCTGACACACATATAACAGGTGCATCCGTTAGAGCTGCAGTATGAGTAATGCACATATCAGACTAGCTTTGCTAGTCTTTTCAGTATGCCAAGTTTTCTTCTTTGTATTTCCATTTTTTTCTCTTTCTGTGACTCTTGAAGGTTCATCTTCCCGTTGCACAGTATGTATCTGTTATAGTTATTCAAGTTGAACCGTTGTTCAGAAGTAATGCTATAACCTTAATTTTCACCCTTAACTAATATGTGCATATGTGTTGTTCATGGTTATGTATATTTAATCTGTATATATCTGTATATGAATATGCTGGGTCAATGGACAAAGGGAAACAGGCAAAGTTTCTTTTGGTTGCACACAGTTAAACACTTGATGTGAAGTGCAAAAGATGCAGTCTTATAATTAGCTAGCTACTGACAACAATGTAGCTGTTTATGTTTCCAAATGTACAGTATCTGACAGTTACCGTAGACTGTGTTAGGGGCCTAACAAGTTAAAAATAATGTGGCATCACCAACAACAACAGTCCTATAAAAGGACAGGTAAAGCATTACTCTAGAAATGCTGTTTATTTCGGTAACAAAGCACAAGACCAAGTTGACTGGTTATGAAGTATTAGTACTTGCAAGCTAAGGCTAATGGGCTAACTGCTGGTGTCCTGACTGTTGGGCTAGTGCACTTGACTCAGTCGTGTTATAGTTAGCAGAGCTGGACACATCAAGATGCTCTAGTGCTCGATAAGTTAACTACTGTTAAATGCCAAAGTAAACAAAGAATAAAATTCATGCTAGTAAAGTTAGCATCAGTTTCTAGCATCAATCAGCAGACCAGCTAATGGATTCAGATTGTGTGCTCATTTTCATTCAGTGGGCAGCCCTTTAATCTGTGCTTGCCAACAGAACAAAAGACAGTGAAAATGAATGATATTCATGAACAGATATGAACAGATTTTGATTTGTAGACTTATTCAGTTTGTCAGTCTTCTGTTTTGGGGGAATATGCTCTCTCCAAGCTTTACATTATAAATTATATAAATTATATTGCAAGATGCAATTATTATTTTGTTAGCCTAATTTTATTTATAGTTTGTGAGATTAGTGCTAATCATAGTTTGCATATATACACACACAGTACGTACATGAAGCTGTCGCTGAATCATTTTGATACAGCAGAGTCCCAAAGTTATATTAATTGTCCTTTCCTGTGAATTCTAATTTATGATTTACAGAAGTCACAGACAATGATATCATATTGCAGCAAATATTAAAGTTTGACTGAGATAGGACTTTAATAAAAAGTGATATTTTTCACTTGCAGCAATCAGACACTGAAGCTTGTAAAAGTGCTTTAAAAGCTTCCATAGCCTTAAGTCAATCCATGCTGCTTTTAACTCTCCTGCACTCCCCCAGAGAGATGTGTGTGCAGTTTGCACCTCTGCTGTAAACAAGCAATATGCAAAACATTTCTCCTGTGTGACTCATAAACATCCACATAGCCCAGGCCTTTACATGCATCCAAAAAGCTAAAAATAATTATTCCTAAGTTTTCCTAAAATTTAAAATGTTTGTTTTGTTTCTATTCTTTAGAAAGGAAACACTGCCCTCCACATAGCTTCTCTTGCTGGACAGACAGAGGTGGTGAAGGAGCTTGTCACCCACGGTGCCAACGTCAATGCTCAGTCTCAGGTAAGGCATCCCCTCCCGAAAACACAGACACATGAACTCACAAGGCTGTACAGTGAAATCTTCTCTGTTGGAAGACCATGTTTGAGATCGTGCATTCATCCAGAAGAATGTGTGCATACAGGGTCCATTTGTGTGTGTGTGTGTGTGTATTTGCTTGCTGTGTCAGCAACTCTGCTGTGCAGCTTAGCCCACATTCGATAGTCAGGATGCGCACACACTCACAGTGGACTTGTCGCCACAGCAACTATAATGATGTCACTGTGAAGGCTTTGGCTGGAGCTGATGAGAGGAAGAAAATGACATCAGTATTGATGACCTTTAATCTTTAGTGCTGACCTGAACTTCTTTCCATCTCCGATTTTACTTGAAGAGTAGGAGAAGGTCAATTGATTTTATGCAAATTCTAGTAGTTACCAGTGTACATCACCAATGTCCATCACTGTACCAGATTTAGTCGTTACAATGCAGTTGCAATACTTGGGTTAAAAAGTATCTTTAGTTATCTGCACAGTGCCAAGTGCTTTTCCCAGTGTGAACTTCAGCATTTTGTCCTCTCTTTTTCTACTGACGCTTGATTCCACAGTAGAATTACAGTAGCGGGCAATGCGAAGCTTTAGTTTTTAACCATGCAATCAAATTTGTGTCATTTAAACACTAAAAGAAAGAGTTAGTTTTGTATGACAGTATGTTTATGTGGGACTGTAGCCTCAGGTTTATGCTGTTAGCTGGTAATTATGAGACAGTGCATTTCAGCGCTTCTCATGGAGTAACATGAAAATAATCTAACAAGCAGTGTAACGAAATTGCTCTCTTCAAGGAATAATTAAGTAACAAATAATTTGTAATACGTTACTGTGTTCACGGCATCTAAGGAGTAAATGTTTAGGATCTCTCCAACAGTAATGGGTGGTGCTTATTCTCTTCTCACATTAAAAGGGGCTTGTAAACCAGAGTGTCACTATAGCTAAGTTTTTTGAACAGGCAACCCATATGCTGAAGGCTGCAGGGGCCTTGTTTCAAAAATGACCCAGTCTATTTCCTCCATGTTAATCCCCATTAGTCTCTCTCTACTTTTCTGTCTATGCTTTACTGTCCCTGTCCAATAAAGGATAAAAATGATTGTTCTGAAAAATGCTTTATGGAGACAGGAGGGGGTCTTCTTCTCTTATACTTTCTGGGTCACTAGACACACCGGGGACATATAATTATGATTCAAAAGAATGAAAAAGTGGATTTCGCATAATTTGCCCCCTTTAAATTATGTGTATAACGAGAAAAGCATTTGGTGCAGTGACACCAGAATAACTACAAAGAATGGAAGAGGAGGATGAAGAGGAGTTTTTTTGCATGCTGAAGTGGTTTTTGGATGCCTGTGTTGCTATGGAGATATGTTTTCTTATATCTAGTGTGGTAACACACACACACACACACTTGTCAGCTTCAGCCCCAGATTGACTTTTATCTACACTCTTATCAGGTGTGAGGTATGTGTTGAGGTGACGGTATGTACACCATGATAACGCTGCTGGAATATAACATTTGTGTGGGGTGGTGGGAGTCAGGGAAAAACAATCTCCCTACTCTCAAGTATGATTGGGTCATCATAGTTTTAGTGTATAATAGCAACGTGTGGCAATCAAGTTTTCTGAAAATTAAATTAAGAAACCTTTTATAGAATAAAAACCTGTTTTGCAGTCAATTTCACACCTGACACATCAAGGTGCTTTATCACATTATTGCAGAAATCCTATAAAGCCAATATTGCCAAAAAGCAGTACTGCTTATTGATGTTTCAGCACTGCCCACAATGACCTAATGTAAGCAGAGATATTAACGGGATTAATCACCTTATCACCTGACTCCTTGATATCAGTCTGACCAACATTTGTTGTGTTTTTAGTCTATTAACACTAGTCTTTTTAATCATTTGTATTGTAACTTTATTTAGTTTGTTTTGTCAAATGTGTTTTACTGTACAGGTTCTATATTTTTCTTTAGAAAGAAGGTATAGATGTCTACATAATGTCTTTCAGTCCACATGCAGAATTTTATTCATATTTCTGTTTTTTCCAATATATGATAATTTCTTTGGGGTGAGAAATGACAATCACATCTTTCTTTCTGTAAGGGTCATTATTTTATATAACTGGACTTTAACTGAGACACTATTATTTGGTACTAATAGAAGTAATTTTTTCTACAAGCACGCAAACACTTTATCAATATATACAAAATAAAGCATGCTTCGGTGTTCTTGCGCTGTTTTTGGCTTGGTAAAGTTTCATTAATTACCTCTAATGTTTAAATTCCCTATCCTTGTGACACATAGATCGAGAATCTGTTAGAATGTGTCATTTTTTAAACATTAACAGCATCATTTCTTCTTTTGTTTCTCTGCAGAATGGCTTCACTCCGCTGTATATGGCAGCGCAGGAGAATCACTTGGATGTGGTGCAGTTCTTATTGGACAATGGCTCCAGCCAGAGCATCGCCACTGAGGTAAAGGCAGTCTCTCATACACATACACAAAACACAAAGACACAACCTAACATGTGTTTGCACATGCTCACAAACCCATAACATCTTCTAACAGCTACCAACCCCCTCTGTAATTACATTGCAACATTATGACCATCGGTTTCTTTGTTTCAAATGTTAGATTAGTGCCTGCACCCGCTAGCTCATTTAGTAGACGACCGGTGTAACATATGAGGTCACTGTTTATTAGGGTTAGAAAAAATAATTATTTTTCAGAGATTAATCTGTTGCCTAGAGGGAGTAAAGAGGCAGAGTGATTAGAGTGAAGGAGGTAGAGACGGGAGCAGCAGCAGCATGTGTTCGTTCAGAGTGACCTTGACTGTCTTCAGCTGCCAGCAGAGGGAGGAACCGGTGACGTTAACAGGAGAAAAAGCATGAGTGGCGAGACCAAACGCTACGCTGTGAGTGTGACACAGCGATCCATCATCTGCAGTAGTAAAGCAGACGGCCGACTGCCACCGCTGCAAGACTAAAGTGTGATGATCGTTTTTCATTTTAGTCACATCTTTCAGTTTCTGATCCATAATCATTCTAACTGACACATGAAAAAACTTTATAATTTCTTCCAAACAAGTTAATTTTCCTTTCATACAAAATGTAGGGATAGGCTAAGGTTAGCACTAATGACGACATTCTGAGTATGAATCATTTAAATACAAGCATCTGTACAGTTTAAATTTTGGCTATGTTGTTGGGAATCTTAAAGTCTAGATCACACGTGGGCAAAGGAGGGCCAGGAGGTCCCTGAAGTATCTCGATCCAGTCCACCACATGTTCAAAGGAGAATAAAATGAGCATCTAGCGATATATACATATACAGATGCAGTTATGTGGATTACAAAGAAAAAGTGTTCGGCAGATCGGACATAAAGAATAAATCAAATCAAATCACTTTTTTATCGTCACATCACATGTGCAGGTACACTGGTACAGTACATGTGAGTGAAATTCTTGTGTGCGAGCTTCACAAGCAACAGAGTTGTGCAAAATACAATAATGTAAAACAAGCAAAATATAAAAATGGCTAATCTAAAAAGTAATAAATATATGTACAATATGTAAAGGTATATACATTACTGAATGTGTATACTAAATATGTTTTTCTACGTGTGTGTGTTTGAGTGTGTATATAGTATGTATATACATGTTTTACAAATGAAATAAAGTAAACAATAAAATAAGATATATAAAATATACAGAGGTTGGTATGTGCAAAACAGTGGTATTTATATACAGTATGGAGTGCATAATGTTGAAGTTCCAGTAGTGAGGGTGAGGTGTCTATGAAGTGTTCAGCAGTCTGATGGCCTGATGGAAAAAGCTGTCTCTCAGTCTGCTGGTACGGGACCGGATGCTGCAGAACCTCCTTCCTGATGGAAGTAGTCTGAACAGTTTATGGCTGGGGTGACTGGAGTCCTTGATGATCCTCTCCGCTTTCCTCAGGCACCGCTTCCTGTAGATGTCTTGGAGGGAGGGAAGCTCACCTCCAATTATCCGTTCAGAGCACCGCACCACTCTCTGGAGAGCTTTGCGGTTGTGAGCGGTGCTGTTGCCGTACCAGGTGGTGATGCATCCAGTGAGGATGCTCTCAATGGCACAGCGATAGAAGGTCCTGAGGATGCGGGGGCTCATGCCGAATCTCTTCAGTCTCCTGAGAAAGAAGAGGCGCTGCTGCGCCTTCTTCACTGTTTTGTTTATGTGTACTGACCACGTAAGATCCTCAGCCAGATGTACACCAAGGAAGCGGAAGCTGCTCACTCTCTCCACAGCGGCGCCGTTGATGGTGATGGGGGTGTGTACTCCTCTGCACCTCCGGAAGTCCACTATCAACTCCTTTGTCTTTGCGACGTTGAGGGTGAGATGGTTGTCTTGACACCAGTGGGTCAGGGCGCTGACCTCCTCCCTGTAGGCCGTCTCATCACCGTTGGTGATAAGACCCACCACTGTAGTGTCGTCCGCAAACTTCACAATGATGTTGGAGTTTCTAGTGGCCGTGCAGTCGTAGGTGTAGAGTGAGTACAGGAGAGGGCTCAGTACACACCCCTGTGGAGCACCAGTGTTCAGTGTGATGGGGGATGAGGTGGTGCTGCCCAGTCTGACCACTTGGCGTCTGTCAGACAGGAAGTTAAGGATCCAGCTGCAGAGGGAGCTGCTCAGTCCTAGATCCTGCAGTTTCCTGTCCAGCTTCGAGGGAACGATGGTGTTGAATGCTGAGCTGTAATCTACAAACAGCATTCTCACATACGTGTCTCTCTTCTCCAGGTGTGACAGGGCAGCATGGAGTGTCAGGGCTATGGCATCATCAGTGGACCTGTTGTGGCGGTATGCGAACTGTAGAGGGTCCAGTGAGTCGGGTAGTGCAGAGCAGATGAAGTCCCTGACCAGCTTCTCGAAGCATTTGCTCACGATGGGGGTCAGGGCTACGGGTCGCCAGTCGTTCAATGAGGAGATGGTGGAGGATTTGGGTACAGGGACGATGGTGGCCATTTTGAAGCAGGCTGGGACTACAGACAGAGAGAGGGAAAGGTTGAAGATGTGTGTAAACACTCCAGCCAGCTGAGCCGCGCATGACTTGAGGACGCGGCCGGGAATCCCGTCCGGACCAGTAGCTTTGCGTGCGTTCACCCTCCTGAAGCACTTCCGCACATCCTCCTCAGACACAGTGTGCGCACTGACGTCATCCGCGGTGCGCACACTGTCCGGTCTCGTGGTGTTCGCTGTGTCGAATCTAGCGTAGAATACGTTTAGATCCTCACACAGAGAGGCCGTGGTCTGCGGTGTGCTGGTTTTCCCTCTAAAGTCTGTGATCGTGTTTAGTCCCTGCCACATACTCCGAGGGTTGTCAATCTGTTGCTCCACCCTGTCCCTGTACTCACGTTTGGCTGCTTTGATCGTCTTCCGGAGTTGGTAATGTGCGTGTTTGTAGTCCGATGTGTTCGCGGAGGCAAAAGCGGTGCTCCGTGCCGCCAGTGCTGTGCGAACATCTCCGTTAATCCAGGGTTTTTGATTTGGGAAGGATTTAACTGTTCTGGATGGGACGACATCTTCCACGCATTTTCTGATAAATCCGCAGACTGAGTCTGTGTACTCATCAATGTCTTTAGCAGCCACGTGAAACATTTCCCAGTCCGCGTGATCAAAACAGTCCCGCAGCGTAGACTCCGATTGGTCCGACCACCGGTGCACCGCCCTCAGGGTTGGAGCTTCCTGTTTCAGCTTCTGCCTGTAGGCGGGCAGGAGCAGGATGGAGCGGTGATCTGATTGGCCGAATGGGGCGCGGGGGAGGGCTTTGTATGCATCCCGGAAAGAGGTGTAGCAGTGGTCAAGAAGCCGGTCTCCACGAGTGCTGAAATGGATGTGTTGGTGTAGTTTTTGTGAGACTTTCTTCAGGTTACCCTTATTAAAGTCCCCGGTCGTGATAAACGCCGCCTCTGGGTGTGCGGTTTCCTCACTGCTGATCGCGCTGTACAGTTCCCTGAGTGCTCGGTCAGTGTCGGCTTGTGGGGGAATGTAAACCGCCGTAATAATCACTGCTGTGAATTCCCTTGGTAGCCAGAATGGCCGGCACTTAATCATCAGGTACTCCAGGTCCGGTGAGCAGAAAGATTTGACCGGGTGCACGTTCGCATAATCACACCAGCTGTTGTTGATCATGAAACATACACCACCGCCTCTGCTTTTCCCAGTAAGCTCCTGTGACCTGTCCGCGCGGTGCACAGAGAACCCCGGTAGTTGTATTGCGGAGTCCGGTACCTTGTCCAATAGCCAGGTTTCTGTGAGGCAGATCACGCAGCAGTCCCGCATCTCTCGCTGGAATGAGATCCGTGCCCGAAGCTCGCACAGCTTGTTCTCCAGAGACTGCACATTAGCCAGTAATAAACTGGGTAACGGTGGTCTGTTAGTGCGCCGTCTCAGTCGAACCAGAACGCCAGATCTTCTCCCTCTGCGTCGGCGTTTGCGGCCTCCACGGGCCCAGAACAAAGGCGTCTCAGGTGAGATGAATGGGGGGTCTGCAAACGGAGGGTCCGTGTTGCAAAACTTGAACTCTGGAAAGTGATGAGAAAGTCCATCTTTTATGTCCAGTAAGGTTTGTCGGTCGTACACAAGGAGACATGTGCTACTCGTGAAAAAATAAAGAAAAAGTAAAATTAAACACAAAAAACAGCTGTTGCTTGGGGGAGCTCGCGACGAGGCTGCCATACTCGGCGCCATCTTGGTTAAGTTGTCAACTGAAGCAGTATGCAGAACACATAAAGATTATACTGTCATGATGTTATTCTGTACTTGCTGTCCATTTAGTTTTTGGTTTCAGTACCTTAAATGTTGCACTCAGCCCTAACAGGTCATTTAATTTCTGCTAGTGATGCAGAAACATCTCATAAATATAGTTCTTTTTTCAGTTTTTATTCTGTATAAAACAGCTGTTATTTGAGCAAACATTATTTAAAAAGGAGCTAATCAAAGTTTTTAGATAGGGATTAATAGATATGTTGTGCTCCTGTGAAAAATAATGACAGGACAGGAAACAATGAAGCTCCAAAGTGCACAAAGATAAAAAATACCAGGTATCAGATACCCGTACAATGTTGTAAGTGGGATCAATCAGACTCATCCTTTTAAAATATACTTTAAAGCTTTAGTTTGAAGGTAATTAGAGAGGTGCCTTTTATGTTCTGCTGATGTGTTCTGCAAATGCACATTTGATGCTGCTTTTATCTTATTAGTATTAGTATTAGTGTGGTGTTTACAGAACTGTGTCTGAGACATTTCACTCAGGCCTTCGTGGCACCTCATTTTTCCTCCTCGTCTTTCTTCCTTTTCTCTCCTCCTCATTTCTTTTTCATGCCCTCCATCATTCTTTTGTCTGCCTCCGTCTCCTCCTGCTCCCCTCTTATTCCACCACATCTCACTCTTCTCCTCTTTTCACCCTTTTTGTGACTACTCCAGTGGGGTGAGACCAATGTGAATTATTCATGTGAGGAAATATATCTATGAAGCAACTCCTGCTGTTTAATAATTCATGTTTAAGCATTTAATTAGAGAACAAAGCCTTTATAAGAAATATTTGTCTATATTTGAGGATATTAGAATCATCTTTTTTGCCATCACTTTATAAGGGGCTTTACAAAATCTCTTTATTTTTAGTGTGCAACTTTGCTGATACCCCATCAGAATAACTTGATTTTTTTAATAACTCGCTTTGTATTGTTCAAAAACTGGCTTGTGCTATTTTGGTAAGAAGGAAATTGTGCTCTGTCACTTTCCATTTTTAAGCTTTTAAAGGAATATCAAAACCCTGTCTTTGCCTTTTTGTTTGAGGCTGCTGATGCTGTTGTTTGAGTCCCAAAGTATTTTTAGGACATTAAACTATTTTTTTTTTCTTTTCCTGATTCCGAAATCAGATGAAACGGGAGCTAGTGCTTAGGGATGGATTGTGACCTTTAAAATTCTTACAAAGCCTAAATTTATGCATTTGAATGTGTTTGTGTGCCCAGGGGTATGCGCATGTGTGGGTGTGTTTTGCAAACATGTTTTTGGATCACATTATGAATGTGTGTCAGCCTGTTTATGCACGTGCCTCTGTGTGTGTGTGCGTGTCTGTGCAGGCGAGGGTGTGTTTGTTTCTCGCCCTCACTGATTATTTGTGTGAGCGGCGTTGGATGAGGGGGGAGTTTCGGCTTTAATGTGTGGGTGTCTAGTGATGCCGAGTTGGTTTTATCTAGACAGTTGGTGTCCTATATAAACATACAAGTGTGCACACAGACACACATAAACACACAAAGACACACATACATGCAGAGTATATTGTTTTCCTTGCAAGGAATCTTTCCTTTGATGAGTCATAGACGCTCTCCTAGTAGCATCTTACATTTATCTTATTGCCTGCGTGAGTCAGTGTCTATATATAGTATGTATATGTGTGTGTGTGTGTGTCTTTGTGTTTGTAGGCAGTATGCAATCTCATCTTGTCTGCGTCCTAGTATGTGTCCATTAGCAGCTAAATTTCCTTTCCGTTTGTTCTTAAGTGAGACACTGAACTTACTAAAGCACTTACAGTGTCTAAAACTAAAATGCCTAAATTGCTGAATGGTTATGTGATTGCCCTTTACTTGTTCAGCGGCTGTATGTAAATTTGATCATAGGGACTTAAATATTGTTGAATTATAAAGGTGATTGCCAGTGTCTCAGTGTCAACTAGTGTCTTGAGTTTAACCATAAAGCAGCCAAGCTATTTTATAGTAACAGTTGGGTCATTTTATGATAAACTCATATTTTATACATAACTACTTTTTAGCTTTTCTCACTCAAGGACCAATAAGCTTAATCTACTGTAAGACGTAAAAATTATCCACGATTCACAAGAATCGCTGTTCCTAGAAGATTGCTCAGAATTTAGTGAAACTTGCACACAGTGGTCATATAAGGGGTTCAAATTCACTCAGAATCACATTTTCTTCTACATTAAAGTTCAGTTTAATTCAATTCTCTTTAATCTATATAGCGCCAAATCACAACAACAGCCACCTGAAGACGCTTGATATTGTAAAGTAAAAACCCTACAATAATACAGAGAAACCACAACAGTCAGATGATCCCTTATGACCAAGCACTTTAGCAACAGTGGGAAGGAAAAACTCCCTTTTAAGAGGAAGAAACCTCTAGCAGAACCAGGCTCAGGGAGGGGTAGCCATCTGTGGCAGATGATTGTCATTGACATTCTGGTTTAAAATAGTTGTGTTTATGTTTATCAGACAAACATGTTTATGCGAGAAAGGAGTTAACCTGAAAGATCTCCTTCACATGAACTGTTTTTATTGTCAGTTTGGGTGTTAACCATCTGCCTTTAAGGCTTGCTAGCTATGTAGCATTCTGTTAGCCACTGTTCACTGCAACCTCTGACTCTAACATGCATAACATGCATCTTTCTCAGCCCTACTACAGTTAGTATCGTTCCTAATTTAACTCTCAACAAGTTCCTAAGGAGTTCTATGACAATGTCAGGCATTTTCCTCATGGGGGGACCAACACAAAAGGGAGGAACCAGTGACGTTAAAAACACCACCCACAAAAGATTATAGTTTTTGGTTTTTAATCATGCCAGCTGCCGATTGAATGGATGAATAGTTTGATAGCTGCCGAAATGTTTTAAATATAGAGCGCAATCTGTGAGTGCCAACTTAAGAATCTGTCATTTTATGCTTCTTCCGTGTTGGACGTCAGTAGACAGGCATCAGATTTAATGTGTGTAATCTGAAATTATGAACTTGAAGTGAAAATGTGTAATTGAATTCACTCTGAGAGTATTAGTCACATTCACAGCAGCAAGAAAATAAAAGTTCAGGCTCTGAGAGAACAAAGGCGACTTGATTAAGTCTCTCATTGTCTTATAAAAGCGACGTGCCTGAATCACGAACAGCTGTCACTTTACCAGCTAGAAGCAGCTACAAGCGTATCATATGCCATCTCTGAAAGTGTGACTGTCAGCTGACGTCAAGAAGAAAGGAGTGTCCATGATTATTAAGATGATATTTTAGGATTCTTAGCTCTGATTAAGGTTGTGTTGAAACCTCCGAAAGGAGATGCAAGCACACTCCTCTTCTTGCCCCATATTTACAGATGGCGTCCAAACTGCAGTGCTTCGGATGAGAAAATAATACTAACAGGACTCTGGAGGCACACTGGCCCTGTGTCCCTCTCATCTGCTTTATAAGCCGACAGCCCTGATTTATATCATGCAATTTTACAGAGGATGGCCAGGCTGTAAGGACAGCAGGCAGACACCTCAAAGGTGTTTGATTCGATTTTTTTGGCTGATGATTTAAAGCACCAGCAGCCAAAAAAATGTCATGTATAAAACATGTTTAATTCCCACTGCAGGACTTTAAATCACATCAGGTGAGCTTTGGAAAAGGTGACCTGGTGTGCTTAAATACTTTATACCTTTATATGTAGGTTTACCCACCACTTTTTTCCAGACTTAAATATATTATTATATATAAGGCTGATATTTTTGACGACTTTCATAGACTTTACAACTTTTAATAGAAAGAAAATGAAAGTAGAAGCAGCTGGTGGTCAACACATTTTTGCTTTACAGGCAAAATATTCCCAGTTTGATTCCGGGTGGAGACACAAATCCAGTGTCAGGGGTTTACAAGCCAGTTTAATCCTAGTGACGGTCCCAAGCTCAGATAAAGGGGAGGATTCCTTCAGGAAAGGTATTTAGTAAAAAAAAAATCTGTGCCGAATCGAATATGCAGAGCCGTCTGCTGTGGTGACCTATTGGGAAATAAGAGAGCAGTTAAAAGTACTTCCTAGTAGTGTAAGCAGCATCCTGAACTCAGATGAGTTTCTTGAAAGTTTTTTTAAAGATAGTCATGTTTAAGTTGCTCTTTTCTACCAATTTTACCATTGTTATTATTTTATTATTATTATAATGCTTCCAATTTTGCCCAAATACCTGAAAAACTATTGACATTCACCTTCAGGCTTAGCTGTAATTTTCTAGTGCAATAGCAACTATTACCTTGCTAAGCTAAGAGGTTTTACATGATAAAATATGTGCATTACATTAGCATGTATTCACTGCCATCTTACCGTATGTTGTTAAAGGGTGTCGTACTTTGGGAAAACACTTAACACATAATCACTTTATTGTGTCTGAGGTGACATTTATAGCTTACAGTTGACTTTTTCTGGTTTGCAGGATGGTTTCACTCCGCTGGCGGTTGCACTGCAGCAGGGCCATGACCAGGTAGTTTCCCTTTTGCTGGAAAATGACACCAAGGGCAAGGTCCGCCTCCCAGCGTTGCACATCGCTGCACGTAAAGATGACACCAAGGCTGCCGCCCTCCTCCTCCAGAACGACCACAATGCTGATGTGGAGTCTAAGGTATGAGCTATGAGCTGGACTACACTTCCCATAATGACCTGCTGTTTTGTCGTGTCTGAGATCTGGTCTTACTCATTCATAGTCCCATGACAACTTTCATGTAATATGGGTCCGATTCCTGTTACGTCTTTCTTTACGAAGGTACCTGCGAGGGTTAGCGGTGGTTAGATAACTGCTGACCGTAGCATACAAACATCAAGGTGGGCTACATCTTCTCACTTTACTTCAATCATGAGAGGAAATAAGGATATTTCCAAACTATTACACCTATTTCTTTTTTTTCCAACCATGTCTAAAGACTTTATTTCCATTGGTGATGTAGAAAACAGAACCATTTGTCTTTTAAAAATCCCATTTCCTGTTTCCTTTACTTTCAGTCTCAGATTTAGTGACTGAAGTCTCACAAACAATAAACTGTCCATATATCAAACTACATTGAATTATGTACATTATATTAAATTATTTCTGTATATTAATGACAATAAACCCCAATCTCAAAAACAGTGATATAACTGAAATGTAATGTAATGGGACAAAATCTCAAACATCAAAAATATTTGCAAGTAACATGGGTTCAAATGTCATTTGTACTTTATTTGCATGGAACTGACCATCAATCACATATTACATATTATAGGATAGGGCAGAAAAGAGATTGTCTTTGCTAAAGACTAAGATGCTTTTAGAGTATCTATATAAAAACTAAGGATAGTCTACTAACAACAAAATTGTTCAAGACTTCCATTAATATGGAATACATTTTGAATTATGTGATTCTCTGGATTAATTAAGGGTACACCTTAAGCTGTGGCCTTGACTACCCTTCCCCCAATACACCTGTATACTTGTGGTGTGTGTGTGTGTGTATAATTCCCTCAGGGTATCATTGGGCTATGAATATTTATAAGTTCCTTCTGTTGTTCTGTGTTGATATTTCTATTAGTCGTTTAAGTCCCAGACAAGTTTTCTGTGGGACAAAAATTGAGCAAGTGTTCATATTTTGGATTTTTAGAGGCACTCAGGGCAAGAAACAGTATCATCAAAAACAACAATACAGCTACATTTACCCCAAGGACCATTCTCATTGTAGAACAAATACACACTGTAAGGGAGAGTTGCAGTCCATTCCCCAGTTTTGTGTACTTCTTTGTGACTGCTTTTTGGTTCTTTTCATTGTTTACAGCCACATTGTCACATACCCATCCTATAGCTTGATGCAACCATGTTGTTGGTGTTGCAGTTGTTCTTGTTGTGGTGCACTAACCACCTCATTCTCTCCTCCTTCTTTTGTTCCTCCCTCTACTTGTTCCTTTTTCTTACAAATCCCCCCTTTTCCCTTCTAGATGATGGTGAATAGAACAACAGAGGTACATCTTCTCTCCTTCTTCTCTTCTCTTCTCTTCTCTTCTCTTCTCTTCTCTTCTCTTCTCTTCTCTTCTCTTCTCTTCATTATTCACTCATGGTCACCATTGCAAAGCCTTCTGTCTGCTAGCATGAGCACTAGCACTAAATGCTGGCATGAAAGCTTTTGCTGCTGAACCCATGTGCCCATTTTTTTAAGCCTGCATGGCATTTTGACTTTTTTATTTCTGTGTATGCAGTGGCTCGCTGCTATAGTTTATAGCATTGTAAATTCAGCAGCGCAGTGCATCTGGAGGATTCACAGCGTTTCACTTGCTCCTCATTTTGTCATGTTACAGCCTTATTCCAAAATGAATTAAATCCATTTTTCACCTCAAAAATCTACACGCAATAGCCCATAATGACAAAATGAAAAAATCTTTCTTGAAAATCTTAAAAAATTTATTAAAAGTAAAAAGCTGTCTATATAACATCCCATAGTTGACAGTGCATGTCTGAGCGCAAACCAGGCCATAAATTCCAAGAAATTGCCTACGAGACAAGATTGTATTGTGACACAGTTCTTGAGAAGGGTACAGAAAAACTTCTGCAGCATTGCAATTACAGTCCAAAGTCTTTTTCAGTATGATGCTGCTGTTCAATCTTGGCTGTTTTGGGGCAATTTCTCTCATCCTTCTCTGCAGACCCTCCCAAGCTCCATCAGGTTTGATGGGGGGCGTCGATATATAGCTGTTTTCAGATCTCTCCAGAGACGTTAGTGTGGTTTCAAGTCTGAGCTCTGGCTTGGCCACTCACAGACATTCACAGAGTGCTTGCAAAGGCACTACTTTGTGTTCTTGGCTGTGTGCTTGCAGCCGTTGTACTGTTGAAAGATGAAGCAGGTTATCATCAAGGATGTCCCTGTACATTTCTGCATTCATCTTTCCAATTGACCCTGACTAGCCTCACAGTTACTGCTGCTGAAAACATTCCCATAGCATGATGCTGCCACCACCATGTTTCACTGTAGGAATGGTATTGGCCAGGTGATGAGTGGTGCCTGGTTTCTTCTAGACATGATGCTTGGCATGCAGATCAAAGAGTTTGATTGTGGTTTCACCAGACCAGAGAATTTTCATTTCTCATGGTCTGAGAGTCTTTCAGATGCCTTTTGGCAAACTCCAGTCCTGTGCCTTTTACTGTGGCGTGCCTTCCATCTGGCAACTCGACCATACGGGCTTGATTAGTGGAGTGCTTCAGAAACCTTTTTCATTAACGGATGTTGGAGGCCACTGTGCTCATTAGAATCTTTAATGCTGCAGAATTTTTCTGTACCCTTCCGCAGATCTGTTCCACAATACAATCCTGTGTCATCGGTCTACAGACAGTTTCTTGGACTTTATAGCTTGGTTTGTGCTCTGACATGCACTGTTAACTATGCAACTTTATATAGGCAGTTTTTAACTCTTAATAAATTTGCAACAATTTGAAACAAGCCTTTTTCACTTTGTCATTATGGGGTATTTTGTAGAATTTTGAGGGGAAAATGAACTTATTCATATTCCATTTTGGAATAAGGCTGTAATGTGACGAAATGTGGAACCAGTGAAGTGTTGCATATACTTTCCAGATGCACTGCATAATGTATTTCTACACTAGGGTAATACAATCAGTATATCATCACAGTCATATTACACATAGCACTTTGCAGAAAAGTAATACCTACTTGATTTTAACTTAATTTAAATAAATGTATTTTATTTTTGTTTCATGGTTTATATAAGTGCAGTCCAAGACACATTCAACTTCTTCCAGTTCCAGTACAATACCAGTGTATAGCCTCCAGGTGTCCAAAGTTCCAACTTTTTGAGTCCGAACCAGCCAATATCTGATATAAATATCTATAAGTTTATAGTCCCTGCATCTAAAATGATATCTGGTTTTAGATTAGTTTGTAATATGTTCTTGGGAACATCTACACCATGTGTCCAAATTGTTATTACATACATTTAACCTATATTTGTAAAAGTGTAATGCAAAATGCCCCAAATTTTTGCCCAGTCTCACAAGGTTAAAGAATCCTCAAAAAATTCCTAGATGGAAAATTCCAGATGTGGATTCAAAAGTAAAATTTTTCGAAGTTGTGCCAAGGTATGGTGGCTCTGAAAGGTCAAACCCACTTCAACCGAAAGAAACAGTAGAGACTAGAAATAGGCTCCAAAAGTGCACAAATCACAACAGGAGTTGGATAAAACACAGTGAAAGTTGAATTATTATAACAGGAAAAAACTAAAACCTTAAAACAATCCTGAAGAGTTGTTGAGGAGACACTAATGTGACAGAACAGCTATATGACAAGCTAACAGTAAACAGATAGGAAACGTGCATTATATGAATTATGCAATTAAAGTACACTTTACCTAGCATCCTTTTCTTCCTCACAAAACAGATGAATCCTCCACTTCTTTTAAGCGTCTCCTGGTGCAATCCTTATTGTGTTTCGGTTTCCTTTATTTCAGGAGCTGTTCTGTCACGTTAGTGTCTCCCCCAAAATATTTCTGTGTTTTTTTCTGTATTTTTTCTACTTCTATTCTGTTTTTATTCAACTTCCATTGTGTTTTGTGTTGCTTTACTGCAAATCCGCCCAAAACTTTTGGAGTAATGCTGAAAACAAAGAGACAAACCAAACCACTACTAAAATGTCTTTGGTGGAGGTAATTGAGCTTCTATCAGTGAAATCCAGCAGGGTACCAACACAGGATTAGGGAAAACAAAACTAAAAGAGGAGGAAAATGTAAAAAAAAAAAAAAAAAAAAAAAAAGAGCTCAGCAGAGGCATCAAGGTGTAAGATTTGAGTTTGCATAACTTAAAAAAGAACTTTATCTTTACCATAAATCCAGAGTTTATGGGATGCATGAAATCATCGTGGTCATCAGGAAGATAAACTGCTACAGCACAGCCTAATTTTTATTCAAATTAAATAAAATCAACAAAGAAAATTCTTTTGTTGATGTGATTTTTCTCATGCAAAAAGTAGCAGTAGCCAGTTCATGTGAATACTGCTGTGTTCGCATACTCTTCATCTTGAGTTCATTACTGGGTACATTCTCATTTAGTCTAAAATATGATGTTTAGAATTACAATGTAAACTTTTAAATGTAACTACAATTTATGTAATATTTTTATTCATTTTCTTGTCAAGAGTAAGATATTTTGCAATAACTGGGAAGCTAATGACAAGCTTCAGTTGACTTCAGCTTATCATACTGTAGCTTAAGGATTACAGATGGGGAAAATAGCTAGTTTGAGTGGTTTTGTTCATACAAAGAATTGTGATTTTACAAAAGTGAATGCCCTGAACCCTTACATGCTTGTAACATGTAACTGTATCCAGCAGTAATGGGCATTGGTTTATCAGACCATTGCACCCAGCTGACATGTGAAATGACGTGTTGGAAACCACATCAGTTAGCAAAGCAAAAACTCAAAAAGAACTTTGAAATAAAAAAAATGCATTAGCTAGTCTTGTTGTCTTTTTGGAGTTGTATTTATGTGTGTTGTGTAATATCCTTGTGTTGTTGACATTTCTTTCTCCCTTCACAGTAGCATCTCTCTGTACTGTGATCCCACTTGAGTTACAATATTTTTATTTGTTATTTGATGTAGAAACATTAATTTTTTGGCATGCACTGCTTGTTGCTGCAAAAAATAATTTTGGGAAACAAGCTAAGAATGAACAGTTCGAAATGATCAAACTAAATGAATGATTTCTTTGTTTTTTTAAGCCGTTCATGTTCAGTGAGCCGGTAACTTAAAAGTCTTAAAAAATGGCAATAGTTTAGGCTTTTCAGTCACTGTTTCTTAAAAGCAGTCTTACAAACTCAACTAAAATAGATGCATGCTCACCTGCATGCTGCTTCCTGTCAGATAAAAGCATATAGCAAGGAGTTTTTTAGGAATGAAAACAAAAGCTTAATGAGACACATAGTATTTGCATTTGTTTTTTAATCTGCATGCTTTTTTTATTTGGTAGGTTCTTATTTTTGTTTGTATTGTGTCAGACAGTGTTAAATGCTGTATACTTACCACAATAATTTCACAAAAAAGTTGAAATATGCAGTCAGTGGCCACTTTATTAGGTACATCTGCAAACCTTAATATAAACATACATGTTAGCATTCTGTTTTGATCGACATTGTCAGTCAGGTGGAAACAGAGATGTTACTGAGGTAGCAATTTGCATTGGACAAATTTATATTTGAATTTAAATCTGTCCAATAGAACACCAGCATTAAGCAAACAGTTAAATTAATGCCAATTGCCCGTCATAAGAATAATTGGTAGTGCTGTTGGACTTTATCAGCTTGCCTAATAAAGTGGCTAGGGAGTTTGTGTTTCTTATATAAGTCCACTCCTTTTATGTTGAAATTTTCAAAGCATGTCTGACTCCTGCTCAGCTCTGGTCTGCTGTGCTCTGTTAGTCTGCTTTTAGCAAGATGCTCTTACATGTAATGTCCAATCATGCTTTGCTTATTGCTCATTATTAGACAGTTGCTGCTTCTTTTTCCTTCCTCTTTAATTGTTTCTCTTCCTGTGTGTCTTGTCTCTCTCGTCTCTCTCAGAGCGGTTTCACTCCTCTGCATATTGCAGCTCACTACGGCAACATCAACGTAGCAACACTGCTGCTTAACAGAGGGGCAGCTGTGGACTTCAAGGCGAGGGTAGGTCCTTCACTTCAAAGGCGACAAGCGCGCACACACACACACACACACACACACACACACACACACACACACACACACACACACACACACACACACACACACACACACACACTCATATCTACACGCAGAGTGCTGCTGCAAACCTTCATACCAAAATTCTTACTTTATGCAGGGAAGGATGTGCAGGAATTTTTGCTTGCCTGTGTGTATAATTCCACAGATGTACTTGTCACTCTCCTGGAGGAAACATGCACATGCAGTCCGCGTGCTATCTGATCCCACAGACTGTAGGAATGGATGCAGCAGTTATGGATTTTGATAGCTGGTGGTTTGTGAGTGTGTAAATGTTATAGCAAATAAGCACTTACCATGTGGAAACAACCCAAAACACACGTCTCATACCATAATTTACTCATGAAAGTGGCCTCTTTTCTAATTATCTCACCCAATGTGCCATTTATTTGATTTATTCATAAATGTTACAGTTATGCTTTCCTAAATATATGTTAGAAGTGGGCACATTTATGAGTAAATTAATCTGTTTGTAACAGAATCCACTCAAAACTTATCTTCTGCTTATCTGAAGTCGGGTTGCAGTGTCAGCAGGCTAAGCTGGGTTTTTCAGACTTTCCAATTCCTCCAGGGAGATCCAAAGGCATTCCTAGACATGATGAGATAAATAATCTCCAGTATGATCTGGGTCTGTCCCAGGGTCTCCTCCAAGTTGGGCATCCCAGAAAACCCAGAAGGGAGGCTCCCAGTCGATTTCTGAATCACCTCAGTTGGCTTCTTTCCACATGAAGGATCAGTGGCTTTACTCTGAGCTCCTCTATGTCTGCAGCTGAGCCCACCCTTTTATATTTGCACCCTTATTTTTTTGCTAATTATGCACATTTCATCACCATAGGTGAGAAATTGGGCAACACAAGCATTAATCCACATTTACACCCCATGCTCCACCTTCCCATCACTCATGAACAGATTACAAAACATAAACATAAATAAAAGTTGTTTCTTTTCCATGTCTATAATGTCAGTCAAAGTAACTTCTAATCTTCCAAGTTAGGATTAAAGGTGTTTGTCTTTTGATGTGTTTTGGTCCAGATTCAATAAATGCATCACTTTACTCAAAACAGAAACAGAGAATAGTCATACCGGCCTCTCTGATTCCTTTGTGCCACAAAGAGCTTTATTTTTTCCCCCAAGAACCATTAAAAACACATCATTGAGCCACACCCTCACACTCAACCCTCACTTTCCTTCATTACTGCAAACATGCACAGTAGGGGTGGGCCAGTAATTACATTTAAATTGTGATTTTTCTGCTAACAATATGAAAACAAGATATTGAGCTAAAGCAGTGAATGTGCCGCATTCTGTTTTATCAGGATCTTCTCGCTTCATCGTGTTTTTTAAATGCAGGATGTTCCTTTCCTCTACCGCACTTGCATTTATTGTTTCTGAAACGCCCAAATTCATGCTCTGAATGGCAAATTAGGTTCAGTTCATCTTTATTTTGTTCATTATTTCTATTTAATTATGTTTAAAGTTAAGGAAATCTGCTGAGAGATATTTGTTAGAATCTTCAAATGTTGCATGATGTTTTCAAAGCCAAGGAAGCATTTTAATAATCACATTCAAAGCTTGGACCAAGTTTTAGTACTTTACATATCATCTCTCTCTCCCTCACACACAAACACACACACACACACACACACACACACACGCACGATTTTGCTTGTATGTATGTATCATTCAGCAGCCCGGCATATTTATTTACTCTTTAAATAACTGTGAAAACTGTGTTCTTTGGTGGCAAAATATCAAACACATACTGGAAATACACACAATCTCTGGTGAACACATAGAGATATTAGAAGCCTCTGGCATTTTTAGAACAGAACCTCAAAGCTAAGGTTGCTCTGGCTGGAATGATCACTGTCCTCTAGAGGGGGGTATTTAGCCATTTCCCTCTGGCACTGTCAAATAGAGCCAATTTTCCCTAAAAGTGACGTATTAGCAGTGGTACTCCTTCTCTTTTCCTGAAATAAATATTGATTTTTCTTTTCTTTTTGGCTGAATAGCTAAACAATGCGTCTCTGTTTCCTGCAGAACGACATAACACCGCTGCACGTAGCATCCAAACGTGGGAACAGCAACATGGTGCGACTGCTGCTGGAGAGAGGGGCCAAGATAGATGCACGCACCAAGGTAAAATCACATGCGCACAATGTTATTTGATGCAGTGTTCAGTTTATATTTAAATATTGATATTTAAAAGTGTATTCATGTATTTAATGCTCATAGACTTCAATATTTCAATATAACTTAGAAGTGCTTTACATCAAACTAACATAACTCCTGATAAAGTTAACATACAGCCATACGTAGGCTGTTTACACAGGGTGGTATGTGAAATGAATATAATGGAAGGGTAAAAAACATTAATTAAAAATGAGAGGATAAAATCCATAATCACTAGGTGTAGGGTGCTTTACATTTGTCCATCATATAATTTTTTAGCTGAGGGATTTCCAAAAACCCTAAAATTATTATTATCTAATCCCACCCACAGCCGTGCGAGGTTTAAGCATCACCTGCGGTGTCATGTCATATCTTGTCTGTTGCTCTACGAGCTTGTTGATGATGGCATGAAGTTCACGGCTGAGCAGCAGGTGTTTGTTTTCACAGGACGGTCTAACTCCTCTTCACTGTGGCGCCAGGAGTGGCCATGAGCAAGTAGTGGAGATGCTGCTGAACAGAGGAGCTCCAATACTGTCAAAGACCAAGGTTTTTAAGAACAAGTCAACAAAATCACATTAGCAAATTGCATCCGTATTAACTTCACATCCCTGAACATCTTTCTCCTCCTTTTCCTTCCAGAACGGTCTGTCTCCTCTTCACATGGCGACGCAAGGCGACCACCTAAACTGTGTTCAGCTGCTGCTGCACCACGACGTGCCCGTGGACGACGTGACAAACGACTACCTGACGGCACTGCACGTTGCCGCCCACTGTGGGCACTACAAGGTGGCGAAGGTCATCGTGGACAAGAAAGCCAATCCCAACGCCAAGGCGCTGGTGAGGGGATCTCAATTATTTATTGTGATAAAAATTGATGAAAAGTACAAAATAATGGAGAGGAATTAAAAGGGCTCATCATCTCAGAGCATCTCGTTGCTTGGGCTAATCAGGAGAAGCAGGAATTCTTTTATGTAAAGTTAAAGATGATAAGACATTATGTTGTGACTCTTATTGAAATCCTGTTCCTGCATAAAAACAGTTGTGCTGAATATTTGAGCACCTTCTTTTTAGCAATGACAATCTCAATGACAATTGCATTTAATTTGAATGTAGACAAAGCTATTAGCTGCAGATAAAAGCTCCATGATCTCATGCAGTTGTCTGTGGGCTCCCACGTTGAAACCTTAAGCTTAAAAATTTGGTGGATATTTGAAGAAGTAGTGAAGTTCTAAGTTGCCAGCTACTGCCAGCTAACTTGGTTAGCAATGTGATAACATGTTAATCAAATGTGGCTTCACTTTCTATTGGTGGATTGCATAGCCACAGATACCATCTGATCAGTGCATCTTGCTAATAAGTAGCAAATTTGCACTCCCCAAAACTGGAGCACAATATTCTTGGATGAGCTCCAGACTGCACCAGCACTACGAACTCAGCTGAGGTGACAACTAGTAGACAGCCACAGCGGCCTCTTTTGGCAGGCATCTGTCAACCAAACCACAAAATATGAATAAGCGTAAGCCTCAAAACATTTTAAATTCAGTTTGAAAAAAAAAATCCCCCCTACAGTGTCACAGAACAAAGCTGGACTGTAAACTTGTAAATGTTTATTTCTGCTCGAAGGTTTTAACATTTTAACATGATAGTCTGTGGGGATTGACATGCTTTTGGAGAGAGCCCCAAGTGGCCATTTGAGGTATTGCAATTTCAACCACTTAACGCCTAGTGTATTATATTTACTACGTATAGTTTTTGTGAGTTTTTGAGACTCCTGCATTTATCAGTGAAAAATTTTTTCTCCCCAGAAACCCTAAATAAATTCCACAATACATGTTTAAGCAATAAACTAAATCTGATTGCTGCTATAGTAAACATGATACAAATTAAAACTTATATATGCAAATTGATATGTAATGATTTTTTTTTAATTTGTCAAAAGATTCAATAAATGTTCCATTTTCAAAATAATTTAATTTTTGGGAACTTATTTGAAGGTTCAGGTTTAAAGAGTTTTTATGCTAGCGCCAGAGTTTGGTGCTGTAAAAATGCTGCTAGACCGCTGCATCTGCATAATATGCAGGGACATAGAAAACTGATGAAAATGAAGTATTAGAGCACCTGCTGTGTTGCTCAGGGTTGTGACATTTCAGTCATTTCACTTTACAACTAGCCAAAAATGTTTTTTCGTCTATTTAAGTTGTAGCTCTCTGCCTTCTCTCATTTTTTCTTCTTTTATTACAGGCCGAGATGCAGCATTTGAGGGGTAACACAAAGAAACAAGTAGAATTAGACTTTACTATCCCAGCCGATATCTTGGCATAAGACGAGCATTGCTGCTCTGTAATGGGAGCAGTCTGGGTGTGGTTAGAGCACTGGGACTTTATAACCAGAGAGAATAAGTAAGGCGGGGAAAAAGGACATGGAGAGGAAAATGAAGTCATAGGACTGAGCCTGAAACCTCAAAGTCAGGAGAGTAAAGGAGGGGAGGGATGAAGGAGGGTGAGGAGGGAGAAAAAAGTGAGTTGTAAAGGAAAGTATCTATTTCAGTGTGGAGGAGTTTTTATTTTTTTTAATAGCTTACAGTCCACTCGATTATTTCCACACATGCTTGTCTGGTTTGCAAGCAGAAGGTTTTAAGAGGCAGAGGGAGAGAAAGAGAGGGGATAAAAGAAAAAACAGTCCCCCCTTTGTGCTGTAGTTTCCACTCGGTGTTCCAGATTTGTCTGCAAGTCCTACAAAGCCAAACACAAAGACTGTTTGGACTATTTTTATACTTTTATTTCTTTCTTTTTGTCTTTCATAGAATGGTTTCACTCCCCTGCACATTGCCTGCAAGAAAAACAGACTTAAGGTGATGGAGCTGCTTCTGAAGCATGGAGCGTCTATACAGGCTGTCACAGAGGTAAGTGTGTCTGGAGTGTGTGTCTCATTTAAGCACTAAGACATCAATTATTTTTGTGTAGTTTGTTAATTTAGTTGTTGGAGTGGGAAATTCTACCTCTACTGCTACTCTACACTTGTAATCCACTACATTTCAGAGGAAATACTGTAATAGTTGGTCTTCTGCTGATTGATAGCAGGTTGACTTTCTTAAAAGTTTGCACATTTGCATTTAATGACCTACAGAAATGTTCTCGTGCTTCTTCAGTGTTTCTTTAATTCATTGACTTTTTTCTTTTCCTCTCTTCTTTGCGTTTCCATCTCTAGTCCGGTCTGACGCCGATCCACGTTGCAGCTTTTATGGGACATGAAAACATCGTCCATCAGCTAATCAACCACGGGGCTTCACCAAACACAAGCAATGTGGTGAGTTCAGGAAGTTCGTCATCATCATTACCCTGTGATAAGACAGGGAGCATGAGAGGACATTCTTTCCTTTTCTTTTCCTTCCATGTGCTGGGTGGGCGGGCGGGGGGAAAGCAAAGTGCAGTATATTTGCTTATAATATATTTTTAACCATAATATTGGAATATTTCCTCTTTACTGTATAACAGATGGACATTTTGATCTTTTTTGCTTCATTTCATTTAGTTCTCAGCATCTTCAAAAATTGTACAAACCATTTGATTAGCTCATAACTTCATAAAGCTTAAACCAGTGATTCCCAAATTTTTTTTGCTAGGCCCCCCTTTGTTTTTACAATAAAATCTTTTATCAAGTCTGATGAGCTCAGAGCTCAGGTGGCAAAAACAGAATCAAAATCCATACAGGCACACGGGGAAAGATGCAGATACGACTATTTATACACCGAGGGGTGACTGGGGATGAGAAACAGAGGAGGAATGAGAAACAGGTGAAGACGATCAATACGGTCAAAAACATAAAGCTGCAAAAGTGACACAAGACATGAAAGAAAACCGACCTTTAAAATAAAACAGGAAATACCTCTAAACATAGAGACAAGACTATCAGTACACATGGCAGACACAGTAGAAGACTGGACAATGAAGGCATAAACAGAGAAAGATGAGACAGGAAGGAGCAGTTAGCAAAATGGTGAGGGAAGTACGCCAACAGGAAATGACTACCTCATAACAGACACTTAAACTAAGGAACTCAAAACTGAGACTAGAAAGTTTATAAATTCTAAACAGTAATTAGGGCTCAGAGAGTGCAATAAACCTGAGCCTCAGTATTGCTAGAATGAAAACATATCACAACAGGAATCAAAATTCAGCCTACAAAACGCACAAATCAAACCTTCAAAGACCAGAATAGCTTTAGAAAAACCGAAACAGAAACCCAACTCAGATATTTTGACTAAGGATTCAAAACTCAAGAGCAGCACAATGCCTATGAAACCCTTTAAAAAATCTGAAACAATACCTAAAACAGCTAATTGCACAGAGAGAGAGAATTGCAAACATAGGAAGTGACTTAACACTAGCTGTTTATCCACAAAATCTAAACCTTAATTGGTGCAGACGGCAGAGAAATCCTCCGTAGGTGGAGAGGAGGTATTTAATGTAATTTGCTCATACGGAAATGTGCTCTAATTCTCATCTGGTCCATCGACACTCCTCAGTAGGAGCTACAAACTTTACTACTGACCCCGTTAACTCTGGGATGACATGAAAGGAGAAAAAGAGGAGAAAAAAAGTAAGCTGAGCCAAAGAGAAAGGCAAGAGCGAGGAAGAAAGAAAGAGGGGAACGAGTAGTGCACAGTCAACTCTTCAACCCCGAGTGTTTGGTCGCCCACGTCGTGTCTGTGGCCAGGTTACCGTAGTAACAGAGCATTATGGGACGTCATTATGGTGAGTTGGGTGTGGAGAGCGAGCGTGGGGGTCTATCTGGCTCTTTCTCTTTTTCAGTCACTCCTTCCCAGTGTACGTCTTCACAAAAAGAAGTTTTTTTGTATGAGGGTGTTTTCAAAGAAAGAGAAACATTCAAAACTTTGGAATAACTATCCATCCCTCGTTTTCTGCTTGTGCTTCAGAGGGGGGAGACGGCACTCCACATGGCAGCGAGGGCGGGACAGTCCAACGTGGTCCGGTATCTGATTCAGAATGGAGCACGAGTCGACGCCAAGGCCAAGGTAGAGCATCACTCTCAATCAGTAACGATTATCTGCGTGTTTATATGCACCTGGGCATTAGAGCCACTAAATGTGAGCACAAGTGTGTGTTTGTATGCCTATGTAATGTGTCTTTGCATGTATTTAATTACTGAGAAGCTACAGTCATGGGTCAAAATTATTCAGAACAGCTTTCTGTCAGCTTAATTTATTAAGTAATTCTACCTGGTGTGCATTTCATACATAATAATATCAAGTGAGTCTGTTTTTTTATGTGTTTTCAGTTCTTTTATGTGAGCAGCTGCAATACTTAACAAATTAGAAAATAATGTTGCCTTATGCTTTACCTGCACACTCTTCGTAAATCATGTTTCTTGTTTGTCCTTTTATGCATTTTTTGGATACAAATAGGAGTAAAAATTCTAGTTACATGAGGCTGTTTTTCGCAAGGATCTACAATCTACTCAGAGCTACAAAAGAGCAGTCATGATAAACAGAGTTGCTATTATGTGACTTTGGCTCAGCAAATGTGTTGCTAAAGTTATCTGGTTATTTACTGGGAAATTGTCTTATACAATATATTGAAAGATAATAAGGTTGTGTGAGAATCACAGGCAGTAAGTGCATGTTGAACTGGGTGATTTCCAGCATTGTGGTTCAGTTTACAGTAATGGACTGTGTTGGACTGGTGCAGAGAAGACTGTGGTATCTGTGGTCACTGTGAGCTTAAGTCAAAAGGAGAAGTCATCAATTCCCAAAATCCACCTTTAAACTGGCTTTAAACTGGCCAGCAGATGGAAAGCAGCCATATTAGTGCATACCGCATATGCTCATGTAGTAGAATTCAGTTTAGTAAATCCAAAAAGAGCAAAACAAACCTCCAGCAGAGCCAGCAGCAACAACACAGGTCAGCTGATCAGAGCCTGTACACAAAGAACAATCTCCTGGAGCTCATAGGATAAATAATGTGACTTCTAATAAGTTATTCATGTCCCTGTCCTGCACTGCTATGAAAAGTAATAGGGTTCCCTGTACCTATAACAATATGACGATGAAATAAATTCTTTCCAATAGATCCCAATTGATATATTCCTTGGATAATATTATTAGCCAATATGAGCCTGCTGCAAATATATAACATGTTGCATGTTATCCAGCATGAGCCAATAATAATGGTTGATATTCTAACATAATTTGTTCACTAGAGCAGCTTCAGATGCTTTGTTTGCAGTCTATCACATATTTAGTCAAATATACACTCCTAGGGAGATACTCCTAAGGAGATGGGGATGTGGAGATGAGCAGTGTGTTGCATTTAAAATGCCCAATAGCTTGTGAAGTACATTGCATTAAATTTAAAAATGATGGATATATTCCAATATATTTGTGCAAATATTTCTTCAATGAAATTCCTGTATCAGTTTGGTTCTATTATCATATGTATGCTATTGTTCAATACCAATACAATGCAAAAACAGTCCCATATATTACATCAGAGAAATGTCTGTTTCAAATATGCTTCAGTATTTTCAATGGATGGCTTCAGGGGAGAATAAATGTTATGCGAAGCACAGAAGCTCATTCTGAATTTACTCTATTTATTTTAAATGGCAGCGTATAAACAATGTGAAAATATAAGAGGGGTCACTGAAGAGTCTTCAGCTGTGAATCTGTCTCCTTGTTTGCTTTCTCTTGTTTTATGGCAAGTTTCTGCTCATTGTCTTGCTGTTTAAGGTGCAAATGTGTTTTTCTTTTTCTTCTTTGAATGTCACTGCAAAACAACAAAAATGCAGTTGGCACATTTAGCAGACAGAGTCAGAGATTTCCCACGGGAGTTTGGCGATACCAAAAACATTTGTTAAGTGGGCTGCATCTTGTCCAGAAACATGACTCCAAATGTTGGTCCTTTTTAATAATAAAAAGTGTTTTTTGCTTGATTTTTTCTATCAGGATGACCAGACTCCTCTGCACATCTCAAGCCGTCTCGGTAAGCAAGATATTGTGCAGCAGCTCCTGGCGAGCGGAGCATGCCCAGATGCCACGACCAACTCTGGATACACTCCCCTACACCTAGCCGCCAGGGAGGGGCACAGAGATATAGCTGCAACGCTGCTGGACCATGGAGCTAGTCTGGGCATTACTACTAAGGTAAATATGAAACTGCACACAAACATATTGTGCAGGCAAACTAGTGGATCGGTACTCACACAGACACTGATGGCTTATATGCTTATACTCATAAACTAGTCCAAAAACTTTAATTCAATCTGCTGAAGACAGAGAGGAGGTTTTATCCTGTTGCAGATCAGCTAGATTTGCATCCTTGCAGCTGGTAACCTGATGGTTGTCCTGTCTCATCCTGGAAAAGCTTGAAAAATGTTAATGTATGAATTCTACAGGGATTTTGCAACATTTGGACTGAGTGAAGTTACATGATTGTGGAATACCAGTTGCAGCTGACAGTCTGCCAGTGGAAAAGATGTGTCATAATAAGGTTGTGGACAAAGTAAGAGTATAGAGTCTGAAAATGCTGTTGCTGGAGAAGCCTTTGTTGACTTTTGGCTCAGTTTTCCATGTCAGTTACTCATTTCAAAAGCATCAATTTACGTTTCAGCAGAGCGTTTTATGGCCACGTATTTTTAACTCTTTAAAGACAGACCAGGTCATTTTTAGCAATGTCTGGATGAATCAGAAAATTTAGCAACAGGCTTCAGATGTTCGCTTTGTTTTTAAGTTGCTCCGCCCATTAGAAAGTCCACTAAATTCACAACAGCTTTAAAGACTGTGATGCAATTGTAAACCCAGAAGTGTAAGACTTTCTTCTTTGATTATGTGCATAACATGGTTTTCAAATCTTACCTTGTTTGGACCTGCAGTAACTTGTACTCAATGTAAAAGACATATGACGCACACATACGTCCCAAATCTCAGTGAGGTTTAATTTAATCGAGTTGCAGTTAAACTCCCATCTCTACATCCCATTAGCTTCCTCCGTCTTTCCATACAAACTTCTACAGGCCCGCTTCTGAACCATGATCATGGTTTTTGAATCTGTGTTCCCTCACAGCTAAAGAATCTAAATCAAGCACTAAGTTTCTCCACCCTGTGCTGATTTGTGTTTAAGGACCAAGGGGGCAGTTCTCCATGTTGTCATGACATAATCCTGAAAATTGCTCGCTTACTTTATGATTAAACACATGTGGTTCTGTTGGGCTGCCATGTGTAGAAAATGAGTCATGGGAGAAGAAGTAACTGTATTAAATTAGGTGTAATGTTCCTTTGTGTTTCTGCAGAAGGGCTTCACTCCTTTGCACGTCGCAGCAAAATACGGGAAAATTGAGGTGACCAACCTGCTGCTGCAGAAGAATGCTCAGCCTGATGCTGCTGGAAAGGTAATGCATGTTTGTGCATCTGAGAGAGACTTACATTGAAGTTGCACACATCAGTATCGCCTCAGCTGTCATCGTAGGTGTAGCTTTCACAATACTTTCCACATCACCTCTGCTCTGGCTGCACTCCACAACATGTACGATAAATCACCGTCTAACAATTGTTGTGTATGTGTGTTCAGAGTGGACTAACTCCACTGCATGTAGCAGCACACTATGATAACCAGAAGGTGGCGCTGCTCTTGCTCAACCAGGGAGCCTCACCGCACGCTGCTGCAAAGGTAAGAGACAATCAAACTGTCAGTGGAGGTCAAATTGAATGTTCCTACAATGCACTAAAACCCCTCACTTTGGCTCAGGATGAGAGCAGACTGACCTAGATTCATTCGGCCAATTACATGCAATTACACTGTGCTCCGCATGCTGATTAGATTGCCCTTCCACTCTACCATCATATATTTTGGTAGAGTGGAAGGCTGAAGTCAACAAGGGTCCAATATTTTCTGGTAGAACACTGAAGGGATGCATTTTTTTTAATCATTTAAGGCAAATATCTTCAGGTTCAGGACATAAATGAAGCTTAAAAATATTGCTCTTCACCACTAGGTAGATATTTAGAAGCATATAACATCTCCAGCTTGGCTTCTGAAAACCGTGCTGGCCTGGAGAACATCTCCACTGGGAATTTTATTGGTTGCAGACAAAAGTTACAAATAAGTTTCTTTACAAATGAAGCAAATCCTCTAAAACTACTGAATATCCATCACTCATGCCCAGTTTCCTTGCTGCATAAGAACAAGGATCAATACAAGTGGTTCCTCTTTCCTCTGGTATATATACATGCTACTTTCTCTTCAGTTTGGAAGAGGGAAATGAATAAGATTCTCAGTCTCCTTTTTTGTCTCCCCTCCTGTCATCGGTGCACATATGCAGCTCTGCTTTTTTTCTTGTACAGTTAGCATTGTAATTATTACAATTACCAGCCAGCATCATGAAGGGTCAAGAGTGCTACATTAATTCTGTGGAACATTGAACCAGGGTTAGGGTTACAGAGTTTTTGTCTTCTGCAAATTTAAATGTGACTTAGCTCCATTATAAAAGAAAAATGGTAAATTTTCCCGTTCTCTGCTTTCCAGAATGGTTACACTCCACTACATATTGCAGCTAAAAAGAATCAGATGGAGATAACGACCACCTTACTGGAATACAGCGCCTCTACCAACTCTGTAACGCGGCAGGGCATCACTCCCCTGCACCTTGCAGCGCAGGAAGGAAACGTGGACATTGTGACGCTGCTGCTGGCTCGGGATGCTCCTGTTAACATGGGCAATAAGGTGTTTTCCCTTTATTAGTGTGTAGATCTCAAAGGCTGACGTGCAATGACAGAAGATTAATGTTTGCAGTGTATTTGCGTCTGTGTACCATCGACACGTGTCTAACAGGCAGGGCCTTGATTTTACTTACACAAATAATATTTGTTTATCCAGAACTCATTTTGATGGTTATTTCTTTTGTCATTTTTCTGTCATTTGTGCTTCATTACCGTGATATGCAAACCTGTCATTTTGTCTTAAACGGCTTCATTTCAAGCTGTCTCAGTCAAACTCTACTGTATTCAGCACTCTTCTGTCATTTGTGTATTTGACTGTATTTCTGTATTTCTTTGTTTCTGTACCTTCAGTCTGGTTTGACTCCACTTCACCTGGCTGCCCAGGAGGATAAAGTCAATGTTGCTGAGGTCTTGTGCAACCAAGGAGCCTTCATAGACCCAGAGACCAAGGTAATGATAGCCTCTTCATGTCTTTGGATTAAAGTTATTAAGGCATTTGCAAAGTGGATTTGCGTATCTTGCCGCTTCACCGCCGTAAATTAAATATCATTTGGGGTTTGGGCTTTGGTCTGTGCCAGTGCTCTTACTTTTTGTATTTTTGACAAGGCAGGTTCCCACAAAAGTGACACATTTCTAGTTTTAATAGGATAATTGAATAATTAAACACATGCCTTGTAATTTTTAAAAAGACGTGATTTTAAAATGCCATCAAGAAGAGCAAATATCCTGCCAGAACTTATTTAGACATTAACAGCTGCTGAATCATGTCCAGCCTTTGAGTCTTTTACAGAACTCACACACAATGAACATGTGAAATGAACAAGAACAAAAATAAACGATATCGTTCTTTTATAGCTGCCCTTAAAGGCGCATAAACACTGTGTGATTTCAGCAGTCTTTAAAGTTAATTGCAGTCCACCCTGTCTAATGTTGTTTTATAAATATAAGATTGGTAATTGAGGGCTATGCTGTGCACAGCTGGAATACCTCTGCTATTTGTTTCCATGTCGTGACCTTCTTGGCTCGGAAATGGCAACAGCTGGAGGACGCATCATACAAACAAAGCTTCTGCTGCTGCAAATTAACTAAATTTCCTTCTTTGTAGGAATTCAGACATTGAATTTTGCCTATTTTTCCTCTCTCGCTTCCATTTGCCTTTATTTTGGAAATTTAGCTTTTACTTTGTGAGACAGTCAACTTGAATTTCAGATTGAGGCAGAACAACTGTTTTGGGTTGCATTGGACATGATTCACGTGCAGCTGCTTAAATGTTCACAGTTAAAACTCAGCTTAATTTCCAGACAAAATAAACAAGCTCTTCCCATATGGAAAAGAAATAGAAAAAACTTCCATCAGATTTGGCTTGCTTCATATAGTGAATCATATAAGGCTTATATGATTTACTCATGAAAGTGGCCACTTTCTCATTACTTTCATATATTGTTTTACGAAGAATCCAAAACATACAAGTTTCATTTATATAATTTTTCAAGGGATCTTATATCTGTTTTCACTCTTGTATGCTTTTCATACAAGTTTCACACAAGACAGATACAAACTTTATAAGATTTATATATATCTTTTCCATATGGGTTGTCTCCAAGTGTGGGTACTGAAGCAGTCTGAACATTAATTTGTCACAGGGCAAAAATCCTCATAGGCCATACAGGAATCAGTTATCCTCACCAGTTTCTCATGTGGTCTTATTGTTTTATAAAGGGACTTGAGAAGACTGTTAATTCACATAGGCCACAATCAGCTGATAGCTCATCTGTTGCTACTTCTGCAAGCCTCTTTCCAACCCACCTCTACCCCAAGTTTTCCATTTTATGTCATATGTGGTATTTTTGATTTGAGTGTCGTATCTGTTGTCATTTAGGGGGGTCTTGCACCTGCTCTCCCTGCCTTTTGGCTTCAGTGTATGAATACATGCCTTATTGTAGCCACAGTGGTGCTAACAGAAGTTACATTTCTTTTTTATCAGCTTGGATACACTCCACTTCATGTGGCCTGTCACTATGGCAACGTGAAGATGGTTAACTTTCTGCTGAAAAATCAGGCGAAGGTCAACGCCAAGACAAAGGTAACTGTTATTTTCGTGTATATTCACCATACGTCACTGATTTTCTGTCTCTGTGAACATCTTCTAACGCTCTCTCTCATCCCTCCTCCGCAGAACGGCTACACACCTCTCCATCAGGCTGCACAGCAGGGACACACACACATCATCAACTTGCTGTTACACCATGGAGCATCGCCCAATGAACTCACTAATGTCAGTACGCTCAGAAATCTGAAATATTTATTCATTTATTTTTAGCTTCAACACCAATTCTCATCATTTTTATTACTTGTCCAGAATGGAAACAGCGCTCTGTCCATTGCAAGGAGGCTTGGCTACATCTCTGTTGTGGACACGCTCAAGGTGGTCACAGAGGAGACTCTGACCACTCAGGTGTGTATGTGTTTAAAAGAGTGTTCAAATGTGATGTATGGTTTAATATGGCTTCTCAATAGTTTACTTGTATCTAACTGTATAGATACAGTTATACTTAAACTTAGTAGTAGTTATACTTAAATCTGAATCCTAGAGGCAGTTCCTGCCGCTTAGCAGCTATCTTGAAATGCCTCAGGCATTAACAGTGAAGTAACAGGCAGTTACTTCACAAAAACAGAAGCATTGAAGGCACTGACCTAAGATAGTGTTTAAAAAACTTTATTCTATGGAGCTTGGAAAGAAAAGCGTCTGGACTTCTTTAAGTTCTTTAAGAACTTAAAGAAGTTCTTTAAGAAGTCCAGACGCTTTTCTTTCCAAGCTCCATAGACTACGATGACCTGGATGACTGAGAGCCTTCACAGACATAAAAAATATATCTATATAAAAGCTACTGTCAAAGGCTTTCTAGAACATTTTGAATTATTATTTGCGCACATAAGTTTGTATTGCTACATTAAAAAAGTAACATGAAAGAAAAGACCTACATAAACATAGAAATGCAAAGTTACTGGAACATTTTCACAGTAAACAGTGCAGGAGTAGAGATGGTGTTGTACTGGGATAGAAATCTGGATTACGTGTACTTTGGTAAAGTTACTGTCATGATATTAAGAGCGTGTTTCTGTTCAACAGACTGTAATCGAGAAGCACAAAATGAATGTCCCCGAGACCATGAACGAGGTGCTGGACATGTCCGATGATGAAGGTAAAGTTTTGCTTAACAGCATTTTTAAAGTAATTCTATTGATGTCTAAATATCAAGGCTAGATTTGTCTTTGCAACCCAAAGAGGGCCAAATTCTTTAAAATATCAGCTTGGGTCACATTTGTTTTTGTGGCTGGAATAAGTGAATATTTTAGCACTGTACTCTCATTGTTAGATTTCCCTCTATTTTTTTATTGTCAATGAAAGAGTTTGTGTTGCTTCTACTTCTTCTGAATAATTCAGAAGAAAAAGCCCGCTGTTGTTCTTCAACCAGTTTTTTTATTTGTTTATTTTTTAACTTGATCATTGAAAGGTTTGTTTCCACCACTGAAAACCCCCCAAAGCAACACATATTTTTTCCATTCCTAAGTCAAAATTTCAGGTTACTATCTAAAATGTATAAGTTGCATATCTCAAATATAACTCAAAAAAACAAAAAAAACAACTTGAAACTTCTAAATTTGAGTCCAAATTTTGACTTGACATACAATCGTGTGCATGATTGGAAACTTTATTTTGATATTTTCAATGTAACAAATGGAACTAAAACATTTAATAATAATAATCACCTTTATTTTCAGTTCTTCCTTTTCCTATGATTTTGATGTGAATATGATTTCTCCATCTATTTTTGGTTCTTTTTTTTGTCTTTCCTTCATTCAAACACACAGTGTATAAAGCCAATATCCCCGAAATGATCACAGAGGACTATTTTTCTGATGTGGAAGAAGGTATTTTATTTTTTTAATCTTTCTACATTTTTTTTGTTCTTTAAAGCTTTTCCTTTTACAACCCTTCTCTAACGCGTCATTCATTTGTTCTAACTATTTCCAGTCTCTTGCTTTTCTTGTGTCACAGTGGAATCACGATTCTTTCAAAATAAATAATAACTCACATGTAAAACAGCCTATATTATGCTACAGATTAATAATGCTATTTTGAGGAAAAATGTTTCAATGCTGCAGATCCTTTTTTTCACCTTTTTTTTTCACCAAAGCACCTTTTTTTTGTCTGTCAAAATGCACAAAGGTGTCTTTGTCATTTATGTCTGCTTGCAAAAGACTAATAAATGTCTAAAAGTTGCAATATGATGGGATGCACTTGAAATCAAATTAACCTTGAAGGAGATAGAGGTGGATACTAGCAATAGAATTGGGAAAAAAAGTGCCACAAAACGCTCATCCATGCTTACGTGTTTAACACGTTTTATCTCGTAATGTCAGTTTCAGGCTACTATATTTCGTTAAGGTTAAGCAGGTAACGAGATAGAGTTTTTTTTTTTTAAATAATCATCAATTAGTTGTATTAATGTGCCATGTTTTTTCCCCCTCCAGTTTGGTTTTTGGAGTATTTCATATATCTGGTTGCTAGCAAAAAGCTCAGATGTCAACCATATTAGAAAAAAATTATGTTTGTTTTATTGTGAATATAGTGAAGTCACAGCACTGTGGATGTCTTAAACTTATGATGTGATGAGGGTGATTTATTGACGTGACACTAGAAGCAGTGTTTTCAGTTACAGAGAATCACTAACTTTGGCATGGGCTCTGCAAACCTTTCACATGTCGTTTCACTGAAAATTCATAAAATGCATGGTAGAGTTGCATTATAGTGTGGTGAAGGTACTCCAAGCTAAATTATTTAATATTTAAACAGTTGTTGAGGTCTGTAAATTGTTCATGTCATTGGTATGGCTTTAAAATGGCACTACTCTCTTCTTCATTGTTTTCCCAAGTATTTTTCCAAAACTTTTGTTCTTCATTCATGCATGTGTGAGACACCACGCTGTACTTGAGTACTTTCCCCTGCTGCCTTCCCCCTTCCACATGCACACACTGCATTTTTGTGAAGCCTCCTGTACGTTTGTGCAACCAAATGCAGGGGATATGCCTTTCTGCCGGTTGCCATGCCAACTGTCTGGATATGGAGCGTCGGGAAGTGTGTAACAGATTTCTTTTCACACCGCGGAGTAGAATACACATACACTTGATCCTTTGTCTTCAAGGGCTTGTCAGTGATGCTTTCATTGTAGTTTCACACGTTCAGGCCAAAGCAAACACACTGAAGCAGCTGCTGCAGTGTGTGTGTGTGTGTGTGTGTGTTTACTCTTTTCTACTCTTTTTTTAGACTCCTGTATGGCTCAAAAGGATCTGAACTTGAGCTCTTGACCACCAGTGCCCAATGACAAACAGACAGGGAATTAATGATCAGTAGATTTCTTTTTTTTTAGGGGGGGGGGCTTGGCTCGTCCTCCCCCCTGTGGTGTTTTTCCAATGATAGGCTTTCATTTTTAGCTTGTCACATGCTTCATGGTTTCTGTAGTTTACAGTGGATAAATATCAGCAACTTGCAGAAATGTAATCTACTTTTAACAGTTCACTTTCTGCAGTAGTGTGAATATATCACAAAATTACTAGAAAACCTCTGCTGATGTCAAATACAGTATAGCTCTATGTCTGGATATTCTGGTGACCTCACAGTGAGTATTACTGAGTTTTACTGGGTCAAGTTTGCACTAGAAATTTGAATTTTTTGAAGGAAAATAGGATAAAAAAGAGATGAGATGGCAACTGGTAAAAACGAAGGCTGGAGTAATGTGATCATGCACAAATCTCGCCTCCGCCTTCCAGCTTTTTGAAATAGGATGTGACAAGCAAGTGTGGATCTGACTTGAGATTGACAAGTCATTACCCAGTGAGCATACCCTAGTTAATCCTCCTCTTAATAATGACCATAATTTACATAATGAACTACATCTTTCATTTAATTTGTCCCAAAAACTAGCGAATTAGTCTATTACATAATACCGAGGTCCCAAAGTAAGGGAGCTAAGGGCAATTTTCCTGTTTAGTTTTTGCAGACACGTGCCTGCTAACCATGTGATGTTAAATTTTCTGCCATTTTTGATGTGTGATACTCCTGGTGACAGCGTAAGTTAGTGTGAGACCAGTCTGAAACCACTGGTTGTGAGAGGAAAAAATGTGCATTTCCTGAACGGATGCCAAAAACCTTGTTGGGATTGCTTTGGTTGCTTGCAGATTGCCAAGGTTTCCCATAGATTATTTGGAGGACACCAACTTCTCTGCAGACACTCAGCTACTCTTCAGGTGGTAGTGAAACTCCACAAGCAAAAAATGGAGACTGTCAAGTTTTACTACAAAGTGTATGCAGACAAGTTGGCATCTTCCGTGCAAACTACAGACGACTTTGGCAATATACTAGAAATGAAAGCAATTGCAAGAACATTGTGATTGCGCCAGTCTTTGAGACTGATTTCACCTAGCTACAACCAGGAACCCCAGGAACCACTTGCCAACCAGTCTGGAAATGCACATGTTTTTAGGACAGACAACTTTTGAGAAAGGTGGACGTGACGTTACGCAGCAAACCTCTGCAGACTTGTATAACCAAAAGTGTTTTTTTCAAGGAAAAGAGTCATCCCCCTACTGGTCATATAATAGTTTCCTCTTTGAGAGCTGGAAGCTAGGTCCATCTTTTATACTGTATGTGTTCCCAAATGTAGACAGAAATGGTCAAATGTGATTCTGCTTGTGTTTAAACAGAAATGGATGTTGGAAATATCTGCGTCAGCTATTCCTGTAAGTCAAACGAAAGTGATCTTGTTGTAACTAACTCTAATAACCAGTGTGAACTGGCAAAGCTGAACTGATGCAACTAAACACTGTGTGTGATTTTGTTGGTATTTAAAAAAAAAGAAAAGATTTCATACATATGTGCATGACTTGCCTTCACGCTGACTTTGTGCAGTGCTTGTTTTGGTTGTAGAGCTTCAGCAGAGTGTCCGTGTTTAATTTTTGATCTAAAAATATAACGAGGGCAACTCAACGCGCACAAATACACACTCTCAAGCTCGCATACCAGCGGAGGAATGGTGTTTAACATCTCCAGTAACACACTCAATCCATGATCTAAATCAGGAGACCCCTGTGCAGTTTGTAAACTTTGTCTTCGTGAGAGATTTTCCAGACCAGTAAAGACAGTTAAAGTTGGTTAAAGGATTTAAAGGGTAAAACATACACACAGCATGTCGGTATTCAGTTTATGACCAATAACCAATGTAGTGACTGATTTTAATGTCTTTTTTCCATCTTTGGCCCTTTATTCCTGTCTGAAGTTTTGCCGATTCACATTGTAAATATAGCTAAATATAGCAACCTGTCATTTAAGTAGGACAACCTGTTCATTTATGTAATAGAACTGATTAATAGGCTTCAAATAAGATAACCTTCTTTCAGACATGGGCTGACCAACAATGCTGGTGTTATCACTGTATTCAGGGGATGGCATTCTGTCATTGTGATGAGTCACTTGCATTATTGATCTCCTCCCAGTTTCACTCAAATGTTCCCAGAACAGTAACAGAAAGAGTCAGTGTTTCCGAGTTTTTAGGTACTCATGAGATCAGAGTTTCCTTTACAGCTGTTTTCTTTATAGTACCTTTGAGAATTTGAGAAGGCTACGACAAGTAATTATGGGAAGCCATCCAAGCAGTCTTTAGTAAACTTTAGAAAAAAAAGACTCAAACTTTTACCAAACTGCAGGTTATAAATCGCCCCTGAAGTGAGCTACAAGTGTGTGTGCAGCTCTCATGCTTTGGAGAAGCTTGCAAACAGATTGTGGCTTTCTAGTACTTCAAGTATGTAGTAAACTCAAAAGAAAACTTACATAAACAGCTGGAATCAACAAACAAGAAGTAGCTTTTCAACTGTTTTTAAATATACTTGTTTTTTTTATTGTGAAGTCTTATTAGGTGGTTACCATAAAGTTGTTATCAACTTTTCAATATGGGTGAAAGCCACTATGTGAAAGGTGTTTTGTGGTTTTGGAAAGTTCTGTGTGCGCCTCCGGCACGTTTACTAACCCTCGATATTTAATTATCTGGGGGCTTCAAGTTTTTAATACAGCCTTAGATAGAAAGTGTTTGGACATGTGGCACATAAATGGTCAGCATGAACAGATTTGCTTCTTGGCTTTAAAATGCATTACAAAAACTTGATGCTTTTCTTAATACCCAAGAGCCCTAAAGTTTGAAAACATTCTCCAGTGAGTTTCCAAAGTCAGGTTCTGTTTACTGCCTAAATGTTACCTCAAATGAACCCTTCCACGTCTATTACAGGCAGAAAATGCAAATTTGAAATTGAATTAATTTGGAGGTTCAAGAATCAGGCGTTCGTGTATCAGTGGGCCGGTATTATTGGCCAGCATTAGCTATTTACTGGTCTTTCTGTACCAACATTTAAACTGGCTGATAAATGAACATTTAAAAAGTAAAGACTAGAGAAATGCCCTTCAATTAATGTACATATAGCAGAGCAATATCTGTTTATGTTTTGTAGCTGAATAAAAAAAGGGCTGATATATCAGAATACTGGCTTTTACAAAATGATATGATAAAATCTGTGTCAGTATTGATCTTAAAAATCCATCAGGCTCTAGCCAGAACACTGACTGTCAGCCTTGTGGATAATATAACACTTACAAAAAAAGACAGGAAGGTTGGAGGTAAAATAAAAAAAAAGATGATGTTTTTAAAACAGTAGACTGTCCTCTTGAAAATTAACAGTGCAGTCCATAGAGGTGCAAACAGGCATGTCAGCAGAATCCTTTGAAAAATAATGGGATAATGTAAAAAGAAAACATGTTCATGAAAATAACATGTTGAATTGCAACTACTGCAGATACACTGAGTATTGGTATGTTGACTAGAATCTAAAAAAGTGTGTAGACATATGAACAATTTGCATTATCCATGACAATGTACAACATCGGTTTGTTGCACAGATAAATACATGCCTGTATTTCCCTCGTGTCTCTCTATAGATGCTTCGGTGTCAGTGCCAACCGGTATAATCTGCATTGTTTCATCCTTTGTTTTGATGTGGGTTGTGGCAGAAGTCACATTGTTAGAATCTTAAGCTAAATTTGGCACAGGTCACCAAAGCTCACTCTGCCCATAATGCAGTCTAGAACCACTGCATTATTATCAGCACATTTTGCTGGACTGGCTTTTCAATTTTCTACCAAGCTGCAAGTTCCAGTTCTTTATTAGATATTTGCATAATATCCGATTCAGGAAAGAAGTGGCAAAATTACAACTTTCTGACGTGCAAAGCAGCTGAACGAGTGAGGTCATTTGTGACTGACACCAAAGAATTTACATGGAGAAGCAAGAGAGATAAAAAAGGGGGGGCAGACAGAGTCAGCAGTACTTTGGAAATTCAAGAGACATACAATATGATATGTAAACAAACCAGTGCACAAATAGAAATCACAAGATTGAGAACTGGAAGTTAAGGAAATCAGAGTTTGTACATTCCACTCTATGTTCTCCTGTACATCCAGTTTCAGTGTTAGACGGCTAAGTCTGAGTCACACACCCACTTACTATTTCTGTCCTGCAGTGAGCTCTAGGTGTCTGTTCGGAAACTCACACACACACACACACACACACACACACTGGATAATCCTGGAGTGGGGTGGGTAGGCGGGAGAAAGCCGATCTGTTTGTGTGAGTGCCGGGCTGTGAAAGAAAGATAGACAGTGTGTGCAGGAGAGAGCGACAGAGAGCTAAAGGGAGGTTACAAGTCGAGGAAAAGTTAGTTCAGGGCGAAATCCTCCAAACTGGACTTGTGGCTGAATGAAGTGCTTTAAAGCAGGAGGTGAGTTTATGGCTAACTGAGGAGGGGGTTTCTGCTCATGTTGAAGCTGAAATGAGAAGGGTTCCCGGAGAATGGGTTGGAATGTGGCCAGATGGGGTCTGTAAAATGTTTGTGAATATGTGTGTGTGCAAGAAAGAGAGCGAAAGTTTAGGGGGAGGGGTGCTGTACCAGCAGGGGGTGAGGGGACACGAGAAGGAGAGGGAGGGTCTCTGTTGCTTTGTGGTTGCTGGAATGCCTTCCTTTTCTTTCCCCTCATTTTTCTGCCTGCATGCACTTGCTCTCCTCCCCTCGCTTTTTTAACTGCAGTCACAGGTTCATCAGTAGGATAGGAACTACTGTACCTCTGAGGGGAATAGCATGCTCCTACCTGTTTTCTTGCGACACCTGTAACGTATGTTTCTATTCACTTCTTTGCTACATACTTGCAATGATGTCCTGGGGCTCGGCTGTAGAGAAAGCATTTTCATCTTGTGGTCAGTTAAACCTGCTGAAAAACTCTGAGTTTACCTTTATTTTGATATAAAAGTTAGTTTTGTAAGCCCTGATAGTGGAATTATTTGCTGTTTCCAAGCTTTACTTGTTACTGTTAACCATTTCTTTGTCACCAGGAGACAGAGACAAAAAGCTTTCAGTGACAGCAGGACTTTTGTTTGTGTTTGTTGAACCAAAACTGGACTGGAAAACAGCCTGTAGGCAGAAGCTGCATTGATTTGTCTAAAAGAGCCCGTGTGTATGTGTGTGTGTGTATGTGTGTGTGTTTGTGTTTTGGTCTGCATGAATGATAAAAAACAAGGCCAACTGACTGGGCACCACAGATTTGTGTTAAAGATCTAACCCAGAAAGCAGTTATTGATTGAAGAGACTGCGACCTTAAAGTTTTGGCATTACCTGCTGCAGACGAGAGTAAAAATGTATGCAGAACCTTTTTTGTAAAGTTAACTCCCTCTGTGTTTTAAACCACCAGGTGACGATGCGATGACGGGGGACACGGACAAATATATGGCCCCCCAGGATCTGCGGGAACTGGGCGACGACTCACTCCCTCAGGATGGCTACATGGGCTTCAGCATTGGTGCACGATCTCAGAGGTAACATGCTATAACATGCAGCAATTTGCGTTTGTGCTGTGTCTGCTCCTAGCTTTTGTATGTTTTCTACATGTAGCATTATAACATCAGTTGTTATGACATACATAACATTGTAGCTGCCATAAAGACTGTGAGAAATGTAGAGGTTTCCAAAAATTTTACATTTCCATGGCAAAAAAATTTATTTATTTATTTTTTACCACGGCTGTAGTTTTGTTTCAACATTTTCCCAGGAGCAGTATTTATAGATCCACGACTCTTATAGATCCAGGCATAGCTTCTGGGTTTAAAATGTGAAGCCAACTATTCTGACCTTAATTACCTCACTCAACCTTTTTGTGATGATTTTATGGTCTCATCTGGCAGTTTAGGTCTATTAACTTGGTGATGGTGGCATTTAGAATAAAATAGATGATAAAGGGTGTAGCTATGTTGCGATTTAGACAACTCAGTGTGTCAGGCAGAATCACCGTTGTCTCTTTATACAGCCTAATATCTGACATGGGAACAGACAAATAGTATTTGCAAAAGAATGAAGGTTTAAAGACTAGTTAAAGGTGAAAATATCTTGTGAAGAAAGCGATTACCAACCTGACCGACTTAGCCCCTTGATTAACCCTTTATTGATTTAAACAGAGCTTCCTTGCAAGCAGTCAGGTGGCTGCAAGCTATCACTACGTCACCAATCTTCTCATACCACATATTTTACAAAGATGTGCAGATAACGTGTGCTGTGGAACTTGTTCAGCCAAGACCTAAAAGAAAAAACATGGGCGTAGCACAGGTCAAGTGGCTGTAAAATAAAATCTCTAAAGTACAAAACAAGAAACTGCTCGTTCAAACGAGTTTGTGGATTTTTTGGAAAAATAGTTGGGCACGTGCTTGTTTTCATTTGTGGTCATCTCTACTTTTGTAGTGCAATTTATTTTTATTTAATGGGTCTTTTTCAGACACAGTTACTGCTTGACTAGATACTGCAGTGTTAATCAGAACAGGGTTCATGAACTACTCCTTTTAACAGCACAAGAAATCTTGTGATACCTCATGATCTAAAAATACAGTTTGCACACGGAAAATGGATAAACTCACAGAGATGCAGGTTTTTAAGTTGTATATGATCTTATTTGTATGTCAGAAGATTTTAAATAACAATGTAGCTTTCCATTATTCTGATCCCTATATGTCACACACACAAACACACCCAGAGGTTACAGTTTGCACCCTGCAGCTGCTGAACATTATGCTTGTATGAAAATATTGACACTTGTGCAACTGGCTGAAGAGGGAGGGGTTATTGAATATCTGAAGCGTGACACACATGCACGCTGAGCCACAGGAAATTAGAAGCACGTTCGATTGCATGGCCTTGAGTGCTGGGTTAGATCAACACACACTGTTTGAGGGGTGATGTCTGTGCGTGCGTGTGTGTGCGTGTGTGTTTGACCAATCTAGCTTAGAGGTAGTTTAACAAACTGGTTTCTCCTGCAGTAATTGGTTCAAATAACTTCCAGTGCAGTCCATCTAGAAGATAATTAATTTTAATAAAAAAGCTATAAAAATAAAAAAGTTTTAGAAAGTGCCTTCCAGGTTTTCCTCATAATATTATTAACCACAGAACATGAGTATCATGTATAATTTATGATACTAGAGGTTCATGTAATACAAATTCTGATCCCCAATTTCAACTTAGCAATCTTTTTTTGTTAGAAAGAATAGAATAAAATAGCCTTTTATTGTCATTTTACATGTACAACGAAAATAGTGGAAGTTCGTTGTAAGAATAGATCAGATTTAAAGTCTTATTCAATGTGATGAAATGGAGAATTATCATCCGTGTGCAGTTCATCTCAGCTCTAGAATGTTTGGAGTTTTACAAACACGTGATTTGGTTCCATGGTCTGAAACACGGGCTATTTGGTTTCAGTCTTTTTGTTCTCCCCTTTTTTTATAGCTACAACAGATAAAACTCAAATAAAACTAAGTGCTTCATACCAGCAGAGCAACAAAAAGCAGGCAAACCATAGCTAACTGATGAGAATAGTGGCCTCAGAGATTAAGGGTCATTCAGATCTCAGAGCTGGACTACCTCCCTATTTGCAACTCCTCCCTCATGCACAAAGTTTCAGGCAGCTGGTTAGGCAGTCAGCCATTTGTCATCATTGTACCAACCTGCATCTGTGCTCTGGCTTCTCGTTTTTCTGTCCACTCCTCTGTTTGTTCATGATGTTTTATTCTCTCCTCATGTCCGTTTTTAACGTTAGTCCGAAAGTCAGGTAAGACTCAAGGCATGAAGAGGCCTCGCTATACCTCCCCCATCTCACCCCTTCCCCACTCCCTTAAACCCCAGTTGCTATCAGTATCATGACTCTGTGGTTCAATGTAATGCATATTGACCATATTTGTTTAACACATTTGACTACTAACTCAATGATCTTGACCAGTTTTGTTAACTCTGTGGCACTGTGTGTTTGCTGTGGTTCACCTGTGTGATCTCTGTCTGATTTCTTACTTTCAGTTAATAAGCGCTCAGCTGGTTATAGAGAATAGTGGTGTTTATTTTTATGTTTGATTGTATCTTGGTCTTTGTGGGTTTTCCACAAAGGTGGAGCTTTGCATCATTTTGATTTCTGTGTGAAGTACTCCATCGAGCTTCCAGGGACCTGAACTGATATCTGTAGGCAATGAGGATGCTATTGCCTTCATCAGTTTAGGCTCAAATAGTTTATTCCTCTGTACGTTCAGAGAATATATACTGTATACTCTGTAATAAAGATATCAAATGTGATTTCATGTGGATAAGTAGTTACATCGTAACAAATATCACAATGTGAAATTGCAATGTTATTGTGGAAGAAACAAATCCATGCCAAGTGACATTTTTGTGATCTCATAACATTGCAAGCATAGTCTGTAAAAGAAGAAAAGGAAAAAAATCTTTGGAAAAATCCTTTTGTTGTATCGAGGTCTGTCTAAAGCCAGCATTCACGTCCATTTTTCCGACCTCAGTAAACACTTTCCTGCTGATTTTATGGGCTCAGCTGCTAGTTTCAAGCCTGCTGAATAACATATAAAATTATTATCATAGCATTATGACCATTATCAGAATGAGAGAAGGAGGATTATCTATCATCTAAAGATATATTAACGTGCTGTTAATCAATTCTGTGTCATAGTTAGATCTCCCCTTAAATCCCCTTCGCCCCTGGCTTATCAGGTCCAATTTTAAACCATCAACCTGGCGAAGGTGAAAAAAATGATTCTTGCAGATCTCTGGGACTTCACCTCTGTGGTTGATGTCACAGAGACACAGCTGAAAAAACAAACAAACCCAAATAAATAAATCCCTGCAAACAGGTTGAGTAGCACTTTATTATAATAGTTGTTATTACTGTAGTAACTATAGTTGTTATAGTTATTTTTCCTGATTTCCAAAGCTGTGACTGCATACATTTGGTCAGTTGCAGTGATAGTCCCAGAGCAACATTAATGAGAAATTGCTAGAAGCAGAATTACTTGTAAAAGTATTCAAATTTTAAGTTGGAGCTGTACAAATGAATTTAATGTTATTTAGATTGTTGTTTGGACAGGACAAGTGAAACTCTTTCAGTACTGAATCGCTTCACAACACAAGTCTGACTTTAACTACGGGCTGTAACAAAAGTCAGATATCATCTAGTCTTTTTTTAGATCATATCTTTGGCTTTTTTTATAGAAAATCAAGATTGCTAATTATGCCCTCATTAAGATCATTAAACATTTTTGTTCTGCAGTTTCCTTTAGTTTAACCAGTATACAGTTTCATGCAATATACATTTATCTCCCCGAAATTATTCCACCAATTTGAAATAAAACATTTTTTTCTTCTTCAGGAATAATTTATGTTGAGGACATAACTTTTGATTCCTGGAGACACAAATCAATTGAATGGAATGAATGGAAAAAGGACTCCCAGCTATAAATGTAAAATCTTTGGATAATTGTATAAAAAAATAAATCTGTTGCAGCCACATCTGCTCTTGGTTTCCACAGCCTTGTGATTTTAGAATTTAGAGTTGTGCTGTAGAGCACTTCCTGCCATTGATAGTTAATTGGTTCACATCAGTTTACTTGCATAAAGCTAATGGCACTGATGTAATTGCTGTTGGGATGTTGCAGGCAAACATTCATCATGTCATTGCTCAGGAATGCTCTTTATTTGCCTCATAAAAGTTTGTCTCAAAGCTCCCATCACAAACAACATTACAGCCTGCACAAGCTGACAGATGTATACAAAGACATGAGGAGTCAAAATAGCGCCAGCTAATTATCACCAAAGTTGTCATTATGATGGGTAAATACCAGCTCCCCTCTCCACCAGCATCTGTCGTCCATCGTGTAGCAACCTGCCTTCATTTTACACGCTATCCTGCTTTACTCAGGCTTATGGTGCTTTATTCTGTGTGCAGCATGGGATCAAAGTGAAGAGGCTAAAAATGCAGGAAGTGTAAGAACAGGTGTAGATGGAACATGTGTTTTGTTTCTTTTACTGTACACTGATCGCCCCAGAAGTACAATCTCATCTGCATCTGAATTTTTTTATTTAGATTTTTTTTATCACTTCAGCGAAGTTACACATCAGTCATTTCTCTTAACTTTTAAAATGTTTTCTTGTGGTTGTTGTTGTCACTGGTGCCATACAGTCAGGTTCCTGGAAGCTGCATGCATTTAATGTGTTTGTGTTTGTTTTTTTTGTTTGTTTTTTTCTGTTCACTTTCATACCCCTTTACCCTCTGCTCCCCCTACCACCACCACCACCTCCTCCTCCTCCTCTTCCTCACCTCCCCTTTCCATCACTGTGACTGTTGTCTTGGTAATCTACTACGACAACCACACCAAGCCTTCGTTCCTTCAGTTCTGATAGGTCCAACATGCTGAACCGGAGCTCGTTTACACGGGACAGCATGATGATAGAGGAGATACTGGCGCCGAGTAAGGAGATGGTACGTACACTGACTGGACCTTCGGGTCTTAAAAGTGGACCTATTGTGCTTTTTCTTATTTCCTGTCATATGAATCATGTTACAATGTTTAATCTTCAACATAACCAGGGCCAACGTGTCAAACAATGAGGTCAGTGTATTTACAAATAATCCAGATAAGCTCAGACTTAAGACTGCTCTAAACTCTCAGTTTCACACAGTCCCTAATATGGACATCACACATAAAAGTCACATCCAGCTGCTGTTCAAATCTTTTGTTTGCGAGGAGCAGCCAATCACAAGAAAGTTGGCTTAAAGGAAGGGTGATGGGCTCTGAATCAGCTTGTTTCAGATTTTGGATGAAGTGAGAGGCTGCTCATATAAATAAGGATTATTATGAATTGCAAATCATGCAAAGCTATTCTAGTGGGAGCAAAAAATCAGCATTACAGGCCCCGTTTGAAGCTGCTCATGCTATGCTTTATACCTCTTGCTGGCTGCTCCCTTAGTTTAATTCTCTCAGCCGGTAATCTGCTGGTCATTAACTTTACAAGTGACACACTTCTGTCTCCAAATGTACCGAGGTGTCTTGGTGCTGTGCCAGAGGCTATGCAATACACCAATCCTCTTACACTTGAGTTGCCACTGACATAAAGACGATCAATCCAGTTACAATTTACTGAAAGAGGAAATGAGATTAGTGCTACCTGCTGCTATCTAAGAGGGATTATTGTGATGCCCCACTTACTTGAAAGATGCAAGAAAATAGCATTTAAGGTTGCGAAGAAGTCAAGTAAAACTTGTTTATAGAATACCCCATGAGTTCAATGATAGCGCGGATAAAGATTATGTTTGCCTGTGAAGTGACAGGTAAAGTCTTTCTTGCATAAGCAGTGGCAAATGTGCATCTCTGTGTCTTAAAATGTAAAATTGGCACCAAACATGACTCTTTGAACTACTTGGTTTGCTATCCACAAAAAAGCTGAAACATGCTGAAAACTGCTAAACAGTTTTGCTTTTCTCTTTTCTTTTCTTTGGGAATTACTTCAGCCAGAACATGGTACATAATCTTTATATGTCAGCTAGCTATCTAGCTATCTTGTTGCTATTGCATAATGTAACTCTGCATTGAATCTGTGTAGAGCCTCTAATGTAGCTGACACAACAGGCCTACGCCTTTTCCATCATTTATAATATCAGTGGAGTTTCTCTCGTCAAGGTTATCTATCCTCCTCCAGTCGATTTAAAAATCCCACTGAACACCACTCAACCTCTTCAAACCTTTATTTTTTAGTTAATGCTTGACTGTAACACAACTGACCATTTTACTAGATTTACACAAAAATCCAGATAATTTTATTAGATAAAAAGAATTTGGACTTTTGTTTGAAACTCTGAGTGGTTCTTTTATATTTCATTGCTTTTGCAAGCTGAAGGGGCATTTGGACCCAGAAGTGGATAAAATGGTTTAACTCTGAATTAAAAACTTTGCTCCTTTGCACAAAGAGTGGTCAAAAACTCTGTGGGGTCTATTTAACTGAAATTTAAAAAAAAACTACATCTGAGACTATCTGCAAATTTATGACACCGGGACATATGATTGTGTAACTGGAGAGTAAAGATGTACTAGTTATTGAATAACCACTTGTTTCCTCTAACGCTGCTCCAGATGCTTCGTAAGGAAAAGTCTTTCATTGTAGAGCAGCACAATAAGGTAGATGTAGAAGTCATTATGCACTCTTCGTGTCAGTGGGTTTCCACATGTTGGTATCATTTAGTTGTGTAAAGCATTGTTAACTTTTCTTTTTTTTATATCACTTATTTCATCAGTTGGATTCATTTGTTACCTTACTGCTTGTATTTACAGTGTTTTAGTAGAGTAGCCTCCCTGTTTTTACTTATCCATGTGCCTTGGATAAGTAAAACCAAACTTTGTGTCTTTGTCACTCCCCGTTTTTCCGTAGCAATTTGGAGATTAATATAATATTCCAAGTATTTTTTCCTCATTAAATGTGAGCGAGTTTTCAGAAGTACTCTAAAATTTTAGCTTTAATTTTCTGTTTGAAGCGTGGTCTTCAACTTGACATGTCATATTGGTGCACATCTGGAGTATAAATAGTGAATCTGAATCTTTCAAGAGCATCCTCAGACTGATGACACAACAGGCCTGGTGTCAGTGCATCTGTCTGTCTGTAAACATTTTTAGTCGCCTGTTTTCTCCCATCTGATGTCTGTTTTTTCTTTCGATCCTTAATGTGGTGATTTTTCATTTGCATTTTACTCTGAGCTTCGTTTTGAATGTCATCAAGATGTTTTTGACAGCTTGTGTTCTAATGAAATGTAACATCTCCAGATTTGTTTTTCACGCTAAGCGACATCTGCTGCTGTCTTTCTCGTGAAGAAATGATTTTATGACTCATTCATAAATTTGCAAGAAATATCTACAAAACTAGTGATCCCCCTCTAAACTTTGACATTAAATAGGGAATATTGAAAAATCTGTAGCCTCCACACTATTAGCCTTGCATGTGCAAAAGCAAATGTAAAGACACAAGTCTTTACATTAAAAGGAGAAGTTAGTTGAGATTTTCACACACTCGTGAATTGCACTGACTCTGTTGTCTTCTCCACAGCATTTGGCAGCGGCTAAGGACTTTGACAGCGACTCTCTGAGGAGGTACAGCTGGACTGCTGATGCACTGGATAATGTCAACCTAGTGTCTTCACCAATACATTCCGGGTAAGCATGTTTGAAAATGTGAATGGATAAGAACAGGAGGAAAGAGTGGGGGGAGTAAAAAGGGAAAATATCTACTCTTCTGTCTGACCTAATCACAAAGATGGAGTGAAAAGGTGGAAGGAGAGGAAGGAAAACGGCTTACTAGTTTTATACCCTTTAGAGGAAAGGATGAAGTGACTGTCATCATCTCCTTCTGCTTATTATGTGTTTTCTGTCTGTTCTTCTTGCTGAGTCTCATTTTCTTTCCCTCTGACAAGGCAGCTCATAGATGCAGCATATTTTCTTCACCCGTTTTGAATCTTTAAAGCTAATACTTCGAGGATTTATGTAATTAAAAAAAATCAAACATTAATAACAAACAGGTGAAACTAGAAACTCTTTAAAACTGCTGTTAAAAATAAACTTTTAGTCACAACAAAGTAAAGCTGGAAAGTTGGCCTCTCCTCACCTTGATTTGAAGGTCACATAACTCATTGGCTCTTGCAGCTGTAACAGGTAATCTTGACCTCTTGGTTAATTGCCCGTTAAGGGACTCGTTTGAAAGTTACGTACACTGCCTGGCCCAAAAAAAAAAAATTACAGTTGCATTAATTTTTTATCAAAACTTCGTCTTGTTTAGTCAGACCACTGCGTAAAGCACATCCCAAGATTCTAAGGTTAAAGCCTGGACTGAACCACTCTTTTACAATTTGTCATCTTAGAATATGCCACCAGAGAAGAAACAATGCACTGTTCAAAAAATCTGGTCATTCAGTATATAAAGGTATTCACCTGACCTCATTTCTGGGGTATATAACATACATTAAACCAGATATCACCAACTAAAGCAACCCTAGATTATAACACAGCAAGCACAAGGCATGATGGGTACATCGCTTCATCAACTACTCCTGGTGCCTGAGGCCCCCATCACTCTGGAGCAGGGTAAACTGGACTCATCCTGTCCACATTTACCACGTAGATTTATTTACAGAGTCCAGTCTTTATACTCCTTATCAAACTGAAGCCTTTAATTCTGATTAGCCTCACTGATAAGACTACAGTTTGTTTGACTCTTCTGAAACACATCTTACAATGTGTTTGCATGAGAAATGAGAAGCTACTCACTGCATCAATTAGAGATAATTAACCTGTTTCCAATCTAAACATATTATGGGAGACTCTTACGTATTTGCTTAGTTAAACGCAGGTGGTGAGTGTTTTTGGCCAGGCAGTGTACAGCTGGACACTTCAGGCATAAACTGTTAAGTTAGGATTACTTAAATTCTATCTGTTACTTAAGTAAAGGAAGATAAAGCTATATTTTAAACAAAGTTTTATTTGACATGTTTGGGAATGGTGGAAATTTGCCTTTCAAGGGTGGATTTAGAGAAGAAGACTGGGGGAAAAAATTAAGCCACTGCCAGCAGTTGGTTATCTTTAGATTAGTGCAAAGATGGGAGAGAAGGAAACTGCTACACTGGCTCTGTCCAGTGGAAAATCCACCTACAGGCAGCTCTAAAGCTTGATTATCAACATGTTATATCACCTATGTTAAAGCCGTATAAAGACAAAAATACAGTTCTTTTGCCTGTGTGATGTAATTGGCTGCTGGCTGTTTAACGAATAAAGAAGACAATCTCCTCATCTATATCTCCACAAAACAGCAATTAAGACTATTTCCCATTTCCCACAGTTTTCCCTCAAATTCTTCCTTTAACTTGGGGTTCATTAATAATGATCTTCTCAGCTGTATTTCCGATTACAAAGCTCTGTGGTTGACCTGTCACTCCTCCGTTGCTTTGTCGTCCATCCTGCAGTTTTTCCTCTCCGCTCCCGCAGTACGACAGCAGGTGATTGACTGTGATTGGTTGCCTTCTTTTTATCACCACCACTACCTTTTTTTATTTAATTTTATTTCCCGATGACATTGCACCTTCCCCTTTATATTCACTCATAACATCTGTGTTTGCTGTTCTCACCCTGTGTTGTTACAGACTTGACGTAAAGTGTTTCGGACTGTTATCCCTGTATTTATTCTTTCCTGTTTGTTAGGAGAAAATCTTTGAGTTTCTAACTGATCTGAAAGAGTCTGTGTTGCCAGATCTGACCAAATGTGACTTTTAAATTTAATGTTGCTGACATAGGCTTTAGCCATGTGTTATGGTTTTTGCATTCTCCAGCAGCAAGCCTCTACTGTCTTGACAATCACAGGATTAGCTTTAAATAGTCAGTAAAAACATGGCAGATATGTCATTCTAGATCAAAATGTTAAAACTGAAACTCAGTAAAAGCGTCAGTTTGGTTTATAATGTGACAGTGAACCCAGCTCAGTATTTTATTCTTGGACTCTGCTAGAATAGTTTTGCATGAATCTTACACTGGCTCTCTGTGGAATCTCTCTCTCTCCCTTTAAGCATTCTCTCTTTGATTGGCTGCCCCTTGTTAGCAGGGGATTTTAACAGCAGGTGGGCGGGGCTTTATTCACATACACGCCCCTCTTTATGGCATCATGCAGAGCCAAGAGTAGAAAAAACTGACTGAAACGTTTCTTGAAACTTTGGCTATGTTTAACATGAGTATAGATGACAGTTAGAGTGTATGTATGACAGAAAATAAGGAAGCGCATAACAGATCCCCTTCAAGCATATTTTTAAAGCAACAATTCATGTGCTGTTTGTTAAATAACATAAAAACTAACACCACATTTTAGTTACAGTATTGCATGGTGTGCGTCTGTGTGTGTGACTTATAAGTTCGTTGTTTGAGTTAAATGAGCTGCACACAGAGGTACACTACCTTCTAATGTGGGTAAAAAGGCAAGACACACTGGAGGTTCCTGTGTTGGTGTCCTGGCTGTCAAATTTATATATCATCTCCAAAAAAACCCCAATAAAACATTTAATCTAAAATCCTATGGAATCGACTAGTTTTTACATTTTAATTCAAAAACATTCACTTTCTGTAAATGGATTTACCAAATTTGCGACATCTACGTGCCAAAGCTGTTTTTGTTCTTATTTTATTTTTTCAACTTCAGTCATAGCCAGCACAGAAACCTCCGTACATTTTTGTTTTTTCTTCTTTGTTCACCTCTCTTTCTCCCTTTTACTCACACTTACTTTGTCAGTGTTTTGAAGATCACAGCATGGGACCTCGACTAAAGCTCCTCTCTCGTCATCAGTACAGCTGATAAACCAACATTTGTTTTTCTTCTTATTCCATTTCTTTTCTTTACCCTTTACTTGCCCTCTCTGGTTATCTCTTTTTCTCTTCACTTTGTTTTACCTCTTATCTTTGCACACTCCGTTTCCCTTGTTCTCTCTCTCCTGTCACTCTACGTCTCTCCCCCTCTTTTTCCGGCTCTTCCTACCTTTTTACTTTCCGTCAGGTTCCTGGTCAGCTTCATGGTCGACGCCAGGGGTGGTTCCATGAGAGGAAGCCGTCACAACGGCATGCGAATCATCATCCCACCCAGAAAGTGCACAGCACCCACCCGGATCACGTGTCGACTAGTGAAGAGGCACAAATTGGCGTCGCCTCCCCCGATGGTGGAAGGAGAAGGCCTGGCCAGCAGACTTGTTGAGGTCGGTCCCGCAGGAGCGCAGTTCCTTGGGTAAGACCTTCTTTTTAAACATCGCTGAGATCGTTTTTGCTGTTGCTTAACGGCTTATTTTTGTGCACCTTTGTTCTGTATCTTGACATTTCCTTCCTTCTGCTTCTTGCCATTGCCATTTCCAGCCACCTGCGTTTATATTGGAAAGTGTGAATGTGTGTATGTGCATGTTAAGGGGTAATATTTGCAGTACAAGTCTTTTTGTTGTAGTCTGCTCACCCTCAAGTAAGCAGTGTTTCCCCTTTGGCAAAGTAAAGGCAACATTAGTAATGACTGTAACATGTTTAAGAGTAAATATTGTAATGTAAATATGTTGGCATAATTTGGTTTTAATGTATAGCTGTATTGCATGTGAGGAGTTTTTTTTTTTTAATTCAGCAGTTACAGTTTTAATATGATTTTAAAAAAATGACTGCCTGTTTGATAAAGACGGCTTAGAGCTGTGTATCTTGGTCCAAACTGCAAGACAACTCAAATATTCTGAAAGAATACTGCTGAATATGATGGGATTTCAATAGAGCATATATCAAGATATTTGTTTAGGATGACGCCAAACGCACAAATAGGATCACAGGTTGGAGTTCAGTAATAAGTTCAAAACTAAATGTTTGGAAGTTCAACAAAGAATTGAATCCATTTGATTTATGGCAGTCGAAGCTTTGTTTGCATGATGTGTTTTCCAGTTGTTATAACAGCCACAAAATGGCACCAAAGTGCAGGGAAATAACAGCTGTGCATCTGGGTCCCAACTGAGTAGGTTTTCCATAAACCTGATGTTGTACACAAGTTCATTAGACAGATGTAAAATGAAAACGGGCATTAAATTGATTGAATTAAAGTCTGGGGGGCCTTGTGGTTAGTCCACAGAATCAGTGACGAACACACAATTATACCACTGGACTTATGATTTTTCTAGCAGAATTGTTTTCCAAACCAGTCCTCTACAGCCCGGTTCAAGTTTTAACAGTCCAACCTCTTCTTGCAATTTGTATTAACTCAGAAACTTTATCAATAATTTAAAAAAGAGTAAACTTAGCAACTGTTTTTAAACACTTTTAAATGAGTTGAGGATTTACATAAACAAAAGCTTTTTAAATCCTTATGGTGCACATGGCAGTACTGAGTCAATAATAGCTTGGTCACACTAGTGTTAAAACCTGCGGTTGCTTGGTGATGATTTTCTTTTTCGGCCTGACTCACTCTGACTGCAGTCACTCTCAGACATATTGGTGAAGATTTGCAAATAATTGTGATATAATTTAGAAATGCTGACAGATTGCCGACAAGTTGCAGTCAATCTGAGTCAGCCTTCTGCAGCTTGTCTGTTTGCAGTAGGGGACTGAACTCAGCTGGTTGCCAACTGGTTGTATTCTGGTTATATTTCTATACAAATGTGAAAATTGGGGGCACTTGTTTTTTATTTTGCAGTTAATTTATAATTCTGCAACAACTGTGTAACTATTTGTGGAGACATTTCAGGATTTTTGTTGTAGATCTCTGAATGTAAGCATTCGATGTGAATTTCTATGTATGTAGACGGCAACAGATTTGCAACGAAAGGCAACAGATTTGAAATTTCCTTTGGTTTTTCACAGTTAATTATTGCGTTATCCTAAACAGAATGCATGCACAGTGATTGCCAGCTTGACCTCATTCGATTGCAAACCGATGGCGGGCTGGCTACACTTTATTGCCATTTTATTGCTGTCTTGACACACCAATGTGGCTTTGAAGACAGTAACTAACCAGGTCCATGTCTTTTCGAAGGCAACAAGTTCATTTCGCACTCTCACAGTAACTTTGGTTGTGTTGCGGTCTGCAACAACTTGTGCAATATAGTTTAAGAGCCTGAAATGTTTAATTTCCATGTATTATAAAACAGAAAGTAGCAGCATTTGTTCCCATTGAGAAGCTGTCACCAGGAATTCGTTGCTATTTTTGCTTGGAAAATTTCTAATTATTGCCCCATCTGCTACTCTTATTACTGCATAACTCATGAGATATGATTAAAGTAAAGAAATCTGTGATGTACAGGCAACAAATATTGCCTCTCTCGCTTGTTGCCATTGCTGATGCCACTAATTGTACCTGAAACAATAAATAAGATGTTGTTACTGATAAAAGAGCTTATTACTGATACAGAAATAGAAGTCGGTGGTGTGTGTGTGTGCTTTTACTGACTTTGCGAGTGTGTGTTTTGTGTGTATGTGTGTTTCATTATTTTGCCGACACAGTAAACTACATCTCCCCAGAAAGCTGCCAGCCCTTAATGAAGGCGAGAGCCTGGTTAGTCCCGTGCTACAGCTGGGACCCAGAGGAACTAGATTTATTGGGTAGGAACCAAAAATAGCACCCCTTTCCCTCCTCCCTGCTCCCCTTTCTCCTGTATTTCCCACCTCCCCAAAGGAAACAACATGACCGAGGCTGATTCATGCTGATGGTTTATTTTACCCATCTCTGTTGACTTTGATTTGATAGGTTACAGCATCAGTATGGGTGCCATGTAGTTTTGGGAAGAAATAATCGATATAGTTGGAAGATGGGTCAACCAGTAATAGCCTCAATGACTTAACAGGCAGAAATTAGCTTTTACATGCAAATTCTTCCTAAAACTACACAGTTTAACTGTGAACTCCATTACAGTTAATTTTCCGCCACTTTCATTTATATATCATATTATTTTTTTTTATTTCAGAAGCTCTCAGTGGGCCTCTGACATCACTGAATGTAAAGGTTTTGATTGGCTGTTTGGACTGGACTGCGCTTGTTGGGCATGAGCCTTTTTTTTCCCTGAAGCCAAGCATCATTCTGCTTCTCATGACTACTGTTATCAGTTTTATGTCATCTCACGATAATTTAATATAATTAATGTCAAAAGTTCTTGGTAGAAAGTGTTATACTGATGACATTTTTATGTGAGCAGGGTTAAGATCCTAAAGCTGTGCCTCAACATTCAATTTTGACTCTGTATGTCCAACAGCACATTTGAATTAAGCTCAATGAACAAATGAAGCCAAACGAAGACCCAACCAGACTTTCAGGATTAGTTAAAGGGCCTGATCAAAGTATTACTTCAACCATGGGGGAACTAAATCCAGTTTAATGCACAGTTGTGTGCTATACATGTTTTATGTCTTCAAAAATTAATCAGGTGTCTTATCCAAGTGGGACATTTGAAGCTTTATATGCAAGTAAAAAAGGACAAATTTGGGCTGCCAAAACAAAAAACAGTGAGCTCGGCAGCATAAAAGGCCTGAACATCCAGAGAAGACAAGTTTTGTGGATGATCACAGGATCCTTTCTATGTTAAAGAAAAACCCCTTTTCAACATCCCCTGAGGTAGGCAGACATAGAAGGTAATCTACCATAAAAAGAAAGACTTTACCAAAGAAAATACACCAGAAAGTGCAAATTACTCATCAGCCCTAAAAAGGGAAATGAAGAATGGTCATAATGAAAAGCATACAAACCTAGTGAAGGAGCTGTATTGCATGGTTTCAGGGACAGTATCCAATAGCAGTGGATCAATAGTATCCACTTGTATCAAGTCAACTTTACTATGTAGAAAAACTCTTTCTTCCGATGACCATGATAGCCAGCAGTAACCTTGCATGTTTTGTCTTTTATGGCACAAGAAACAAAGCATGCAAAGTTCCCCGAGAAGTGCTAACAGCTTTGAACCTGGGACTTTCTTGCTGTGACACCATCATACTCCTAGTTTTTATTAGTATTCCTTGTTTATTTTATTGCTTTTTTTGGCGCTTTTATCAGCACAGAATTATAGAGCTTCATGAACGTAAAATTGAAGCCACGCACAGTAGTTAAAGCACATGATTTCACCTTTACATTTTTTTCAAAGTTTCCTTTTCTCAAAATTGAAGCAGTCCTGTTAGTTTTCTGGGACAGGTGACTTATCGTACCTACAGTGCGCTGAGGTGCGACTGCAATAATTGCTCCTTGTGTCTTTCAACTAGCTCAGTTTTTCTCTAATGCTGGCTCAAATTTGTGAAAGTGAATTCTTTCTTCTTTGATTGAGAAAACAGGAAATTCAAAAAAAAACCTTTTTTATTTCATTTTTAATGTATATACTTACTCAGACAGCTTCACTTTAAACTTACTCTTCAGTTCTACTGCCTACTCTGAGAGTAGTGCATATTCATCTGTCTCTCTTGTGTTGCTATCATGCCTTGTTTAAGTAAGGGCTGTGCAGCTTTCTCCTCCCTCCCCTCATTACATCATGACATCATCTGTCTCGTCAAGTCGTGCAAATTCACTCTGAACGTCCCATCGACCCTGCAGCATGGCCGCCGCAGTGATTATGACGCTTCACTCTCATCAGCAGAACCACATTTCATTCACATCTGTATGTTATCACACCTGTATGTTATTAAGATCAGTGTCTCCACTCTTTGTACTTTGTGTAAATTTGGTAATACATTTTTATTTGAATACCATGAATACCGTAGTATCTTCTTAAAGAGTTGTCATTTGAAAACTCTGTTATCATTTGTCTTTCAGGTTTAGATTTAAATTAATCTAGCACAAACTTCCCTCACCATTCTTATAAGAGAGGACTACACTGTCTGCTCTCCCAGCTGCTCAGATAAAGGCCCTCATTTATAAAAATGTGGAACGTCTTTCCTGAGGGCTTGTGTCATTTGATTCATGAATGACTTTGAGCATAAAAAAGAACTTTGCCTAAGTAGGTTCTAAGAATCACATTTGTAACATAAGCATCTGAAATCAGTGATTATAATCAGCAATCTAAATGAATGTGCAATTTCCCCACAAACAGGTGTTGGTTAAGGAATGGAAAAGCTGACTGAAGCCAGGCATCTTGTGTTATTTTATGGATCAAATCGTGAATTGACAAAAAACAAACATGAAAGAGTTTGGACAGAAGCAGAGATGTATAAAGTTCAGAACACTTATGTGCCTTGAACTGCAATAGCCCTACATGATTTTTAAGAAACCCCTTTACATCAAGTTAGAGAAAATTTGATCATCAGCCTTACATTTCAAGTTACTACTGAAATGTGTGGTTTTTGTGCTTACTTTAGATTTTTACTATGACTTAACTGTCAGTCCATTTTAGAAAAAAAGCCCCAGCTCCTAAAGACAAATGGTAGAGTGGTACCTTTCGTTTTGGCTTACATACTTACTTGTCATGCCAATCAGTCAAAGTCAAAAGTCAAACAATGATATTTCCTCAACATATACCTTACCAGGCCTGTGATAGTGGAGATCCCTCATTTTGGCTCGATGCGGGGCCAGGAGAGAGAGCTGATCCTGCTGCGCAGTGAGAACGGAGAAACCTGGAAGGAGCATCTGTACGACTGCAAGACTGACGACCTCAATCAGCTCCTCAATGGCATGGACGAAGGTGAAAAAAGTGTTCTAACTTTGTTTTGCTATGCTAGCATCTGCAGCACTAAACACCTAAACCACAAGTACTTCAGTTTCTGTTTTAGAGCAAGCTGTGGTAAAAGTTGGCGCATTAATGAGCAAACACTGAAATAAACTGAAGCAACACCCTGATGATAACTGGTTCAAGCTGATTGGAGTGCTTGTAAAATATGTATGACAAACATGTTGATTTCTGTGCTGAATAATGAGATACTTGGCTTAATTTGGAGGAAATCCAAAAATAATTCACATGGAGTAAATGACCTGATTAAATTGCATAGAAATCAGATAAAACATCAAACGAGCTTGATCACAGACTACTACTAGTACAGCGAACATACATTGGCAAATATTTCAAGATTTTAAGATCATTCTGGGATTTAATCTGAAAAATGCCTGTAAGTGTTTGTAAGTCTGTAAGTGCACATTTTTGTGATTACAGAATGTGATACTGAGGGAGTACGCTTGTGTTTGTAGTCAGTGAAATAACTGAAGATTTTAAAGTTTACTCCATGAGGTCGTTTTTTCCTTTTTTTTCCCATTTCATTTATTTGATTTCTTTTCATTCCCTGTAGAACTGGACAGTCCCAACGAGCTGGAGAGGAAGAGAATCTGCCGCATTATCACCAAGGATTTCCCGCAATACTTTGCAGTAGTGTCTCGTATCAGACAAGAGACGCACCAGATGGGACCAGAGGGCGGGACTCTGTGCAGTCGCAGCGTCCCATTGGTTCAGGCTTCCTTTCCAGAGGGCGCACTAACCAAGAAAATCAAGGTTGGATTGCAGGTGAGTTTGAGAGATGTAAACATTTGCTGTTTCAGTTTAACTGCAAGAGTTTATGATGTATAGACAAAAGCACACATAGTACTATAAATGTACAGTAAGGCTACAAAAATAAAACAACAAAATCCTCATTCCCTGTCGGCTCTGCTATCCCAGGCTCAGCCGGTACCCGATGAGGCCGTGAAGAAAATCCTTGGTAATCGAGCAACCTTCAGCCCCATTGTTACCGTGGAGCCAAGAAGAAGGAAGTTCCATAAACCAATCACCATGACAATCCCAGTCCCGCCCCTCTCAGGGGAGGGGCTTACAAATGGCTACAAAGGAGACTATACTCCCTCCCTGCGCCTTCTCTGTAGCATCACAGGTATATGTGCTTTTGAGATGCCAAGAGAAGAAATATTTGAAAGTAACAACATTTGGGCCAGTCAGCATTTCTCCTGAAATAATGTGTCTTTATTGTTAATGAGAATTATTACACAAAATCGTGTCTTTGTTGTTTGAATTAGATATTTCCATTTAGAAACATGGTAACATTGCTTCATTACTTTACATTCTTGTCGATTAAAATTAGTGTAATAATTCTGGTCTGTGACCTGTTTTAAGTAAGTAAGGTCCATTTCTTCCTTACTTACTACTTTTAACATGAAAATGCTACACAATGCTTAAACTTGGTGACAACCACCCTTTTAAATTCTGACCTAACTAGCAAAGCCACTTGTGCTAACTGTAACTCTGAAATATCTCAGCCATGAACAACCCATGGTAGATGTTTAGTTGGTGGCTGCTAGAGCAAACAAGACTCTCCGAGCGCCCGTGTGAATGTACACAGTGATTTACTTTTATTAAATGTTTGTGCAAACCCTTTTATGCCAGCCTGCTTTCTTAACAAGTACCAGATGGGATATCTGTCAAAGTTAAAGCTCAGTGATTTTCAGTTGTGCAAAGTGTTATTCAATTTAAAGCCCAAGAGAAACGTGCGACAGAGGTGTAAGAGTTGCATTTAAATGTGACCACTTTTTGTCTTTAAAGCAACAACAGTTCTTCTAGAAGGTGGATGTTAATGTGTCTGGTTATATTCTTGGAGTTAGTATGTTGTTGTAGAGTTACTTAATCAAACAAAATGAGTAATTTACCTGCTTTGCATATCTAATATTTGGGCCTTGTTCAGTAATATAAGTGCAATGTAAAACTCACAGTGAGAATGAACATTTCTGTGAAATGTTAAACTTTTGAAATCAACATCATATTTTACATTTTTCTAACGAAAAGTGAATGAATAGCATTTAGGTAATTATCCAGTACTTTAATAACATTTGCATCTTACATGTCTTAAAGCATGTCAAGTTGAAAGTGGAATAGACATAAAGAAGAGCCTGATTTTTTCTAAACTTTATCTGGATAATTATCTGCCAGGTGGTACATCACCAGCACAGTGGGAAGACATCACAGGCACAACTCCTCTCACCTTTGTTAATGACTGCGTCTCCTTCACCACTAATGTTTCTGCCAGGTGAGATCAATTTTTCAAGTCATACATTTATATTTATGTAGATATTAATCTGTCTTAAACACTGATCACTTTACTTGCTTCTTGTGCAGGTTCTGGTTAGCAGACTGCCACCAGATACCAGAGACGGTGGGCCTGGCCACGCAGCTCTACAGGGAGCTGATCTGTGTACCCTACATGGCCAAGTTTGTGGTGTTTGCTAAGATGAATGACCCAGTGGAGTCCAGCCTGAGGTGCTTCTGTATGACGGATGACAAGGTGGATAAAACCCTGGAGCAGCAGGAGAATTTTGAGGAGGTGGCCAGAAGCAAAGACATAGAGGTATGAGGGTTAAGTGCAGTTTATTTAAGTATTTTTCTCAACATTAAATACAACTGATGTTACTTTTACTTTCATTATTCCCCAAATCCTATCAAGTATAACTCATAGTACAGTTTAATCTATTATGGAATATTTTGTCATCTGTAAATTTAGACTTTTTGGAACGTATCAATGATTATTAGTGAAAGCATTATAATTATTCTATGAGGTTATTATAATGCTCTGGATCTACACACACGTCTAGATCATTAGGAAAATTAGAAAGAAAATGGAAATGCTGCTGAGGGTGGTGATAAGGACAACATAATCGAATAAAAGAAAATAAATAAAGTTAAGAAATGAAGGAATTTAATAGTTTGATCAACTGGGAGAAAATAAGATTTAATTTTGCACTCCTTAGTTAACTAAAATAAATTTGTATTTATTGCTGCATTAGGTTTTTGACACGTCTGACAGCGTGCAATCAGTTTCAGTGCTTGACACTGCTGAGCATTAGGAAGTTTCTGCCTGGTGTCCTTAACTTTATCACAGAAACATTTCTTTATCTCTATTCTTGTAAATTTGTTTTATATTTTTATGTTGACTATGAATGCTGTTTGTTTTATTCAGGTTCTGGAGGGCAGGCCTATATATGTGGATTGTTATGGGAACTTGGCGCCCCTGACCAAAGCTGGTCAGCAGTTAGTTCTTAACTTCTACGCCTTCAAGGAGAACCGTCTGCCTTTCTGCGTCAAGGTACCTTAACGTGTGCTCCAGCACCACCAGCACCTTTTGGCTAGGCTAGAATACAATGTTGGCTTCATAAATCCATATGGCAAAAAACTTAGTGCAGTCCAAATACAGGGTAAAAGCTGCAGTAATGGTTAAGTTAGTTCTATTGTTGTTTACTGCCTTTACTGCTCTTATTCAGATTCAAAACGCAGTTCCTATTCTCGAGCTAAAGTCGTTAAATGAATCATTCTTTTTGTGTCATTTTGCATATCATTAATGTTAAAACTACACCTATGTGTGAATTATTTTATCACATCACTGTAACAAAAATGAACAGTACTAAAGCAGAAAAGTTGGACTATTTTTTATGTTACACTCAATTTCTTAGCATTTTTCCTCCATCTGATGTAACATGCTACTATGCTGTCTACTTTGTCTGACATGGTTTCAATTGGTGGTGTAGACGAGGCAGGTGGACAGGTGGACAAAGGTGACGCGACCATGATAAGGTGGAGATGAGGTCACATGAATGAAAGAGTTGAAAGCAGAATGACAAATGAGCACTGAGATTTAAAGGGCACAAACAGAGGCTGATTGACTCATAAAAAGCAGATGTAAAAATAAAAATTGAGAAACAAAATTGTTGGAAAGTTGAAGCTAAGCCCAAACACCCAGGAATAGTGAATACAAATCTTTTTTTTTACTGAATTTATGAATAAGCTTTCATGAGTTTGGTTAAAATTTCTTGAGTGTTGGCATATCCATTAGACTTCCAGGGGTCAATCCTGGAAGGCTACTGGTGAACCTTTTTTCCTCTTATAAAAGCACCATAACAGATGAGAATTTGGTCAGGTGGAAGTATATTGACCAAATGTTGATTACATATAATTACATACAAATATTTAAGAAAAATTGTGTATGTTTCTGTTCTGTGTCCTGTGTACTGTTTGTTTGTATATGTGTCTTTTTGCTGCTGTTACAACCAAATTTCCCCCTGTGGGACAATTAAAGGATTATTCTATTCTATTCTATTCTATTCTATAAAGTCTATGCAAAGATGCAAATCGAGGAAAATTCACATGAATTTGCACCAGTTGACACAAAAAGAGATTCTCCCACAGACCATGGACTATCCTGATACCCATTTCTACTCCTCCTCCCATTGGATGTGAACATTTTGTGTATTTAATTACGTGTTTTTGTGAAAATAAAATGATAAGATTCCTTTATAAGGTGTTATAGGTGAATACAAGGTAAAAATGGGCAATTTTGGCCTGTTTGTAGATAGTTTCTAGGCATAAAGGCAAATAAAGTATATACCACTAATACCCTAGTGCTGATAAAAAAAAAGTATATATATTTATATTAAAGTAAATCTGCAGTAACTGGCACATTGTAAAAGAAAGGAGTTCAAAAAGAACCATTTTCTCACTGTAGGTCAGAGATCCCAGTCAAGAGCCGTGTGGTCGTCTCACTTTCCTGAAAGAATGTAAGATCACGAAAGGCCTTCCACAAACTGCCGTGTGCAACCTGAACATCACGCTTCCCGCAGTGAAAAAGGTAAGGTAGCATACACCCACCATTCTCTGTTGTCACATCCATAACCATATTCATGGTTAGGGTAGTTTCAGCCCCGGATAGATGAAAGACAGAGAAAGACTTTGGCCAAATTGCCGCCACTGTGTCTTTTATCTGTTTAAAGCTTCTCTCTGTGTATATCGGTTACATCTGCAGTGGATTCTTGTCATTGGCTGTTTCATTTTGTTCCTACTCGCCTTTTGATTTGGATGCTTTTTGGCTGAGGGCTTGTGTGCAATGGTTTTTAGTTATCAGGCTGGCTTTTCGTGGCTTCATTTTGCTGCTGAATGTTGGTGCTTTATGCTCTTTTTTTTTTTGTTTGGTCTGTTTTTCTTTTTTTGGTTTTTGCTTTTTCCTTTGCTTAAGTGGCTCTCTTCTGAGTTGGAGCTTCTGTCAATCACTCCTTTTTCACCCCCTGTTTCTTTTCCCCCTGCTTTCCATTATGTTACTCCCCCTGTTCCTGCAATGCATCTTGGGAACCAGGAAACGGAGTCAGATGCCGAGGATGAGGTAAACCACACCCTCCCCACCCTGTGCTGTCCTCTGCGCTAGACCTATAGTGGCCCTGCTCTGCTCTTCATAGCCTTATTTTTTCCGCTTCTATAAGGGCATTGCAGGCTTCTTCAAAGCAACTTTTAGCTGCTCAGTTTTGCATGATATATGGTAGAAATGAAAAACTACTTGTCTTGTGTCCACTCCTTATCCCTTGCGTTCTATAGTATGTGATACAAATGGCTCTAGAGTTTACTTGTTCTTAAGATTTAGCATGTATTAACACTAGCCCCGAACTCATTATTTTCATTTTTAAGTACATGCAGTAGATAGTTTGTAGGCTTAGCTTGACAAACTCAAGCTAAAAGACTAGCTTGGCAAAGTAATATTTAATCTAAATAGTATTAGCACTTCCTAAATAGAAGATTAAAACCTCTTGAATACTCTTAAAGGAGTTGTTGTTGGTGCCATATTTTGCAGTCATATATGGGCTTTGTATTTAATGTCAGTGCAGACTGAAAGGTTTGCTTTAATTTGACATTGCAAGGTCCAGTTGTTGCTCATTTGGCAGCAATAGTCAATGTAGGGTGACCTAGAACTGATAGGCTTTTGTGTTGTTTGCTATTGTTGCAGACTGAAAAGCCAGATCGACAACGTCATACCTTTGCATCCCTAGCCTTACGTAAGCGCTACAGCTATCTGGCCGAGCCTGCACTGAGTGAGTTTGACATCTTCACTAACAAACCCTGTAATGAATTTAATTATACCAAGTTTCGTGGATAAGTTAGTTAACTAACAGCTTTAATTAACCTGTAAAATACATAATCGATATGTAGATCGGTGTGACTTATTTAATGTGGAAATGCATTATTTCTCATCCTACATGACACGCACTGTCCACATGCTTGTTTACAAAGTGGTATATATTTTTGCATGGGTCAGTAAGTGGTTTTGAGTTTCTGTGCCATGCTTGCCCACATTGTGAGTTGTTGTTCTTCTGGGTTGATTTCCACTGCTGTGTTATATAAGTCAAATTTTTTCTTTGACTTACCAGCACCATGGTAATAGGCATTTTGGATGGAGGTCAAAGTAAAAAATTTTCATTTGTCCCCTCTGATTTTAAAGCTCTTTTTGGCTTTGTGATGAAGTAGCAGTTTTGTGTGGGACAAAAATGCATGTCAGAGGTCTTGAGTTTGGCTTTCTTTCAGGTGTTTATTTTAAGTTTTACCACAGTCTTTGCTTGTCACCAATTTGATGCTGCATGACAAAATGGGCCAAAACTTTAGTCTTGGAAAACACATTTTGTCATATTTGTTTTAAGAGAAAATGAAAATGGAACCTTCAACAGCCATTGGCTCTGTTGGATCACAGTTTCTAAATTGTCTGAGGAATCTGTCATCATGTACTTTTTGGACCAAACAGATAAAAGGCACTTAAAAAAGCGGATTGAAATTAGAGCCAGTACCCAAATGTTGATATTAGAGTTTCTAAAGTCCAAAGAGAGAAGTTGTTTTTGTGCTTATCCTGGTGCATTTGTCTTGCCATTTTTTCTGTTGTCAGTTGTTGGTCTACGCCATTGTCTTTGGAAATTTACTTTGCTGCTGTGTGTGCTCTCTTCTGTTTATTTCTTATGTTGTTTTTGCTGTTTTTTGATTCATCTGCCAAACAGAAATCACACAGGAACACAACTGTTTTTTTTACGCCATCTTTAGTCTGTAATTAAATTTCTTACCTCATGTAACTGTTATTGTTCCTTATTTAATACTAGGACTGTTTTACTGACCAACTCTTCCTCCTCTGATCTCCTCTTCTTTCACATTTTTTTCTCCTTTACCTTCCCCAACATGATTTTCTGTTTATCTTTACTGTTCTGCATTTTTGTTGTTATTTTTTTGCCATTCCTTCTTCATCATTGTTTCTATGAATTCACCTGAAGAAACAGCAGTTGAACGAAGCGCAGCAGCAAGAGCATTGCCTGCTGGTTACCCTCACAAACCTGTCTTTCCAACCAGACCTTGCCCACCATGGTCGACTGCTCCTATTACCGTCCCTGGCCAAACAAGGTCCGTCGGAATGGGGGGTGCCCTCATCTCTACCGATTCACCGGCAGCCTCACCAGCTGCTTCTCCACTGAAATCTACTTGGCCCCTCTCAGCCCCATCAGCTGCATGTCCCACAACTATAAAAGTTCCACCAGCACTTACCCTGTCATCCCCAGTCAAATCTGCCAGTGACATAGCGTCCTCATCCCCCATCCGTTCTTACAGGACTATGCCCTCACCCATTAAAACTGTAGTCCAGCAGGGTCAGTACCCTGTCCAGGGATCTACCAGCCTTGTGTCCTCTGGAAGTCCATGCAAACCTGCCACTGATCCAGCTTCTATCAAAAGTCTTGCTTCAGCATATACATCAAGGACTTCTCCACTTCACGCAATGCCCAATGGTTATATACCAGAAAAGTCTCCAGCTCCTGTTCCTTCTACAGCATCACCAAAGACATCGTACAGCATGTACAGTTCTAATCTACCTTTTAAAACTGCCCTTGGGTCCACAGTTGTGACAGATGCAGGGGCGCATACCCTGTCTTCTGTTAAAAGCATCTCCAGTCTGTCCTCTTTGAAAACCTCTGTAGACTCAACACTCTCATCCCGTGGAGGGAGGACATCCATCTCATCTCTCTCTTCCACTGGCCAAACAACCATTGCTTCTTCAGAATTGTCCATGATGAATGGATCTGTCTCACCTGTAAAATATCCATCCTCTTCGTCCACTCCATCCTCCCCTTCTTCACGCCTTATTTCAGAGAGAAGTAGCAGCCTTCAAGAGAGGATCCAGGCCACCACCCAGGCAGCAACCTCTGGTGTCAGCGCAGCCATAAATGAGGCTATTGACTCGTACTCTGTCTCAGGCTATGGCACTCTTAAGTCACTGTCGTCCTCGCGTAGATCTGCAACAGCAAGCTCTGCTTATGGTTCTCTGAGATCTGTAGCTGCCTCCCCAAACACGGCAGTTTCGTCTAATACAATGACTGTGCCTGTCTATTCACTGGTTAATGTCATCCCAGAGACCCCTGCCAAACCAGGACCTGGGTCTCTTAAGATGGCTCTTCCCGACCCCTCTCGCACCTCATCATCTCCATCTTCCTCTTTGTCTTCCTGTGTTACTACAACAAAAATAAATTCCCAGTTAAAATCCCCTCCATTTATCACACCACCCATTATCCACCCAACTGCAGCTTCTAACCAGGAGATATTGAAAGATGTAGCAGACATGAAACAAGATCTGATTAGGATGACAGCTATTCTGCAGACAGACACACAGACTGCAGCTAAAACTGTCCAAACCTCACATACTGGCACTCCCAAAGAGACTAAGTTAGAGGAAGAGGAGCCATATACTCTAGTGGAGAAAGTAAAAGAAGATTTAGTCAAAGTCAGTGAGATATTACAGAAAGATATCATTAGTGAAGCTAAAGAAAGAGCCTCGGAGGACGAATGGGAAGAATTTTCCAAAGATGAGATTGAAGAGGCACAAAGAAGTGCCATCTCAGACTTTTACCCTCCTTTTGATGAACACACACTTTTACTTAAGCACCAGTCAAGCAAAGAGTTAGACTTGGCTAAAGTAGTAGACTTTTTAACAAATGATATCGGTGCTAGCTCTCTCTCAAAAATGGCAGAGCTGAAATGTAAGTATGAGGAAGAGGCAAAAAGGGATGGGGAAGAGAAACAGAAACGTGTTCTCAAGCCATCCATGTCAATACAGGAGCACAAACTCAAAATGCCTCCACCAGTTTCAGGCATGCTCAGATCTCCCTCAGAGAAGGACCTAAGCAAACTTGCTGAGTCATATCAAGGGTCGGACACTATATTGGAATCGCCAGAGGATCTGTCTCATGAGCAGGATAAGAGTCCTCTGTCAGACAGTGGGTTTGAGACCAGGAGTGAAAAGACACCCTCTGCTCCCCAAAGTGCAGAGAGCACAGGACCTAAGCCTTTATTCACAGATTCCCCTATCCCCCCCTGCGTAACAGAGACCAGGACTGAAGTAGTCCATATTAGGAGCTACGAGCAGCCTGACGAGCTTTGTGAGCCCGGACTAATGGAAGAGGCTGCAACTGCTCTCCCTGCCATAGAACCACCTGAAGCAATTTCAGCAAGCTCCAGCAAAGCCCTGCAGATGAAAATGCCTGAAGAGGACTCAATGAAAAGCATGTGTCTTAAAGAGGAAACCCACATTACTACTACTACCAGGATGGTCTATCACAAGCCCCAACTGACTGATGGTGCAGAGATGATAGAGGAGGCAATGTCAGTTAGAGATATCATGAAAGCTTTCCAGTCAGGTAGGGATCCATCTAAAGATTTTGCAGGCCTTTTTGAACACAAAGCTAGCCAGGATTCTGTCAAAGGTGATGAGCTCACTCCTAGATTTCTTGACAGAGACGTTAAATCCAAACCCAAAGTTGAAAGGATAATTGAGGTTCATATTGAGAAGGGCCACAGCACTGCAGAACCGACTGAGGTCATTATCAGAGAAACCAAGAAACACCCCGAGCTTTATGTTTACAAAGGTGATCGGGGGATAAAGGAACTGACTGATTATGATGAAGCCCAACAAGAAGAAGATGAGCTTGCTGTTGAAGAATCCCTGCCCACCTTCCTGGAAACATCTCGTGTTAATACTCCGGTGTCACAGGAAGAAGACAGTCGTCCGAGTTCTGCTCAACTCATAGCAGATGATTCATATAAAGCACTTAAATTGTTGAGCCAGCAGTCCATAGAATACTGTGACGATGAGCTATCAGAGATCCGAGGCGAGTCGTACAGGTTTGCTGAGAAAATGCTTCTCTCTGAAAAACTTGATGCGACATCACTGAGCCACTCTGACACAGAGGATTCAGCACTGGTTTGTGACAAAATCCGCCACCCGGGTACTGAAGAAAGTAGTAGCCGTAGCATTGAGGGTGCAAGTCAACAGCAAGGAAGCCCCAAAAGAGAGTTTGTCTCAAAGTCATCAAAAGATGGGTCTCCTAAATCTGCTAAATTCCTGCACAGGGATGATCCATCTCAGTTTGATAAGGTAACAGTGCTCCATTACTCCACAGAACAGGGCAGCCCTAAACATGCAGTTTGGATGCGTTTTACAGAGGATAAACATGACAGGAGCAGGGATAAGTTACTTTATGAGGATAGGGTGGACCAAACTGTAAAGGAAGCTGAAGAAAAACTCAGTGAGGTCTCACAGTTCTTCCGTGATAAAACGGAAAAGCTCAATGATGAGCTTCAGTCTCCTGAGAAAAAGCCTATAAAGCGAGAGCTCAAGGATCCCAGGTCTTGGCCTAGCTCACCCAGCAGCAGCCCAGAGAAAACCCAGCAGAAACCCAAAGCAGAAGAGGTGTTCAGTAAAAGCAAACTCAGGGAGCCTTCAGTTGGTAAAATGTTTGGCAGCACCACAGCAGCTGAAAAGAAAAGCTCTAGTCTACCAAGCAGCCCACAGAAAACTGTTCTCTCTCATACTAGTGAGGATAAAATCAAACAACAGACAAAGTCCTGTGTGTCTGAACCCTCCTCTCCTGCTCATGTAAAATCAACATCCAAAGTGAGTGAAGTGAGAAAGAAGTTTGAATCGGAGGCTCAGAAAGTTAGTCAAAGTCAGGCTAGTCCAGCCAAAATTCCTCCTCCAGTACAGCCAAAACCGTCAATAAAGAAATTGCAGGAGAGCAAACTTCCCGTTTATCAGTTTTTTGCAGGAGGAAAAGTGTCAAAAGCATCTGAAACTTCAGAAGAAGTAAGCCCAAAAAAGGATGCTGAGAAGGACACAAATGGAAGTAAACCTGGTTTGATATCAGCATGCCCAAAAGTCCCAAAACTAGACAAGCCACCTAACAAAAACATCCCAGATGCCTCTGTACAAATCAGTGAAACCAAGACAGACAAAGTAAGCACTAAAGGGAAGGATAGTCCATCCAGTGCAACTCAGGCAATTAAAGAAAGCAATAAAAGTCAGAAAGCTCAATCACCTATAATTCCTGACAGTGCTAAAATTCCAGAAAAAGCCACTGACAGTAAAAAATACCAACAAATTACAAAAAGTGAAAGTGCTTCCAAAGAAATTATAACTGAGCTATTCAAAAAGGATGCAGAGGAAACACTAAATAAAAATCTTAGAAAAAAGACAGAATCTCAAATTCCTGTTAGAAATACATCCCTCTCTTTAGATAATGACCTCACTAAGAAACCAACAATAACTAGACCCTCACAGATACCAACACTACCTAAAACCAAAGTACAAAGTCATGAGACAGTCCCAGCCAAAACAGATCTAACCTTTGAAATTCTTGATAATGCACCCAAAGATTCAAATTCCAATAACCTTCCTAGCCCCATAGAAATGTTGGAGAAAGCCATTACACCTCCAGCTGCTACAACAACCAGAGAGAACTTCAAGGGCATAAAAACATTACCTGTTTATGTTGGCGTTCAGGTGGGTAGACAGGCAGAGAGGGAAGCTAAAGGAGCACTGTACAATGTCAAACAAAAATCAAACTTAGCCCTAAGCCCCATAAGCCCAGATGATGACACACTAGAGCAGGTTTCTTTCATTGACAGCTCGGGAAAAAGTCCCATTACACCAGAGACTCCCAGCTCAGAGGAGGTCAGCTATGATCTCACATGCAGGACCCCCGATGGCTTTATGGGATTCTTGCCAGGGAAACCAAGCCCCATCATGGAGGTATCTGAGGAATCAGAGGGAGATGACCAGGGCAAGGTTTTCTCTTTTAAAGAGGCCCTACCAGAAAGTAAAACCAGTATTTACTCTACCCAAGCAGACATAGCTAATGCCAATAAGGAAGAAATAAAAACTGATAATCAACACGAGTTGAGCATCAGCAATTTAAACCAACATGAAAGAGTCACTGGCATGCATGACGAAATAACAGGACAGGAGAAGCAACAAGCATCAAAAGACAAAGGTATTGCATATATTGAGTTCCCTCCCCCTCCTCCTCTGGACTCAAGTTCAGAAATGTCAGACCCAGAGAGAAAAGGTTCCTGTGCTTCTTCCGAGACCGAGACGGAAATGATGGAGGTGAATTTGCAGGAAGAACATGACAAGCATTTCCTGACCGAGCCAATTATACGAATACAGCCCCCATCCCCAGTGCCCCCTGGGGCAGATGACAGTCAGTCAAATGCTGATGAAGAGGATGATGAATCAATCTTCCAACCCATTCCTTGCAAGAAATTCACTTCTAAAGTTTCTGAGGAGGAGGACAAAAAGAAAGAGAAGGAAAAGGCATCTAAATCCAAAAAACATGACAAAAATGGAAATGGGCCCAATGGTGGCACCAATGGCACAAATGGTTCTAGTAATGGCTCAAAAGTTTCAAATGGCAAAGGAGAGGACTATGAATGTGAACAAAATGGAAATGACCAGTCAATTACAGACTGTTCAATTGCTACCACGGCTGAATTTTCCCATGACACTGATGCGACAGAAATAGACTCCCTTGATGGATATGAACTCCAAGATGAAGATGATGGCCTGTGTGAGCAGGCAGACTTACGGCTGTTTGGTCTTCCAGACAGCCGGAGAGATGTCTGGGCAACAGATACATTTAGGTCCTCTGATCGCTCTTTTCCCCAGACTAAACTGGAGGTTATTGAAGAGGAAAAAACCCCAGAGGAATGTCAAAAGGATATTATTGGTAAAGAGATACCCTCAAATGGTGGAAAGACTGATGGTGTTAATAAAGATGGAGCTAAAAGTCAGGAACAAAAACATTCAGATAAAGAGGGGTTTTCAGACACTTACTTTAGTTATAAGATAGAAGAGGAGTTTAATTCTCCTTTTAAGACTGTTGCCACCAAAGGGCTGGACTTTGACCCTTGGCCCAGTAAAGGTGGAGAAGAGGTCGTTGATATGGGAGGGACACGGGGAAACAATGGTGAGCCTAAGCCTTTTGGACTGGCAGTCGACGACCAGTCCCAGGCCACAACACCAGACACTACCCCAGCCCGAACTCCAACGGATGATAGCACGCCGACGAGCGAGCCAAATCCATTCCCCTTCCATGAAGGGAAGATGTTTGAGATGACACGCAGTGGTGCGATTGACATGAGCAAGAGGGACATGGTGGAGGAGAGGCTCCAGTTTTTTCAGATTGGTGAGCATTATTACGCAGCGGGCAGGTACAGGGTCAGGGACACTGAAGTAGATGGGAGGGAGCAGTTTTATATTCAGGAACCCACAAATACCTTCTCAGTCCCCCATGTACCCATTCAGACTACTACTGTCCAACTAGAAATATCAAATCAGGCTAGCAGTTATAGCACATGCACAAACTCATCCTGTAACACGAAGCCTAAATTCTCCACTTTTAGAACTGAATTCAAGCTGTCATCTGATAAAACATCCAGTGCCTCAAATAGCACTGCTAAAAGTGGAACACCAAGCACCTTTGATCATTGTAAAGACAAAACCTCAGGGGCAACTGTAGATAGTTTTTACCATGCAACATCAAATTACACAGATTATTTTAATTTTTGTGCATCAAACATTACTCCAGATAGGTCCAAACAGACAGATCATTTGGCATGGACCTCAGAGTTTCAAAACACAATTTACCAAAGCACAGATTATTCTTCTGCACCTTCGCAACAGATTAGAAGTTTGCAAACATCGAGCGACAATATCAGTAGCAATATTCCCGAGTGCCATTCAGATGTCTTTCAGACTGGCAGTGTCGTGTACAATGTGTTGTCCTCTTTAAGATCCACTCTGCAAGAGGTCAGCAGGATAGAAGCTTCCTTCAGCCAGTTAGATGAAAGCAAAAGTGAAGGCAGGGGTTTTTCTAATGTAGCAATAATAAACACTGAAGCCAAAAAGGTCAAAAGCCAGATATTCAAGTCCAGGTTACCACTGAGGGTACCCTGCCAAAAACTATGCAGTCATAGTCAACCAGTGACGAAAGACAAGTCACAAAAAAATGATAAAGTCCTACTTAGGAAACATGGAATTCTTAAAATCAGGGAACGATTAGATCCTTTTAAGACTTTATTACCAAGGTCGAAAATTCCAGTATTAAAAGCCATTAAATACCCTTCTTATTTGCAAGAGCAGAAGCAGGTCAGTACTAAATCTACAGTTAGGGGTAGGAGCAATAACTCTGCCAGGGATGGTAAGCAGCTAACTAAAAGCAAACCCATTTTGATAAAAACCACCAGTAGAAGTACAACAAAAGAGATGGGGAAAAAGAACAGCTCAGTGTCAAAATGTTTTAAAGCAAAGTCTGTCAGTAGCCAGATAGTCAAGTCTTTGGACAAAACCATTTCCAAGGAGGCTGAAGCAAAGTTAGAGGGGAAAACACTGCCCACTGAGGACGAAGAGTGCTGCAGCCTCAGCACTACCAGGAACACTTCCTTGTCACAACCACCTAGAGCTTCTAGAAGTTCCTGCCCTTCACGCACCTCTACCTCCACCTCCACCAGCACCACTACATCAACATCATCTCCTATAGATGTGAGAGCTGAGGTTGAGCAGGCCAGCAGTGAGAGGATGAGGAGGAGCATGAGGAAAAGTAGGCGGACACTTGGAGGGGAGGAGCAAGAGCAGAAGGAGGAAGGGAGTCAGGTTGATCAACCAATCCCCGCTCCTGTCACGGAGAACGAGACTAGTTTGTAAACTCTTTCTAAAAACTTGTTATACTTTACCCTTCTCTCTATGAGATGCATGCAGCTGTTGTGGGTGCTTGTGATGTGACTTTGTAATGTAGCCGTCATTTCTTCTTCCTGTCATTCTTTTTATATGTCCTGTGCTGTCTGATTTGTTCAGATAGAGGCTACAACATGGAGAATCTGTCGTAGACTTTTTCGGTAGAGCAGAAGACTTTCACATAATTTAAGGTTTTAATTCTTTTAGGAAACAGGATATCACTTAATAACATCATAGAATTACTGTTCTGGTGGACAGAGCTTTATAAAAGCGAGGTCTTTGGATAGAAACCGGTACAAGCAATTAAATTTCAGTATCAGGAAGCACCTTTTAGTTGTCATAAATGGTTGCAAAAGCACCTCTGGGAGGCTAAGTTTGTGAGTGTACATTTCTTTCACAATAAGACAAAGTTAGCTTTGCACCTACCCACATGACACAGCACCACAGCACTCACCTCCACTCTAGATGTGTCTGAGATCTAGACTGTTTTGGGGAAATATGAAGGTGTGTTTGTTTTGATCTGCTTGCCTGGTTTGTAGATATGTTTGGTGGTACTTTTGCTCTGTGAAATCACTGTGAAAACAATACATCGGCTGAACTTGACAATCACTTGAATGACAGCTACACAAGGGCATGTCAGTGTAGTCAGCCACTGGCACTTTGTTGTAGCTAGATTGCTTTTGATTTCAAGTTTAAGCTATGAATTGTTTTTATCAGTGAGTGGGAATGTTGCTTGATGGTAGATTGTTTGTGGTTAGTTGTGTGATACTTTGAACTCTAATTACAGAAACTAATACTACTAAATATCAAACTTATTAGTGTAAAAATGTCATTGACGATTTTTCTGGCCTCACAGATTCTCAAATCTTTGATTCCCCTTGATATTATCAGCCACCCGTAAGCCTAAAAGTAGTTAATATAATGATTCAGTTATATTAAGACCTAATATTTAGTACACTGAACTAAAGAAAATAAATTGAATATAAAAGAACAGGTCTGCAAAGTAATGTCAGTGTGGAAGGGCTTGACACCTGCATTCCTTCTAATGGCCAGCAAGGAGCGTCTTCTGTCCTCGCAAAAAGAAATTTGATTGGTTCAAAGTTGAATTTGCCTCAAGGCACTTTGCCTTGTAAGTAAGGTAAAGACTCTACAGTAATACAGAGAAAATCCCAACAATCAGCCGACCCCCTATGAGCAAGCACTTGGCAACAGTGGGAAGGTAAAACTCCCTTTTGCCAGGAAGAAACCTCAGAGTAGAAGCAGGCTCAGTGAGGAGGAGCCATCTGCCACGACAGATTGGAATGAAGGGTGCATCTAATTGTAAAGTTGTCATATTTTAAAGAACTGATCAAAATGTAATCAATTAATGCTTCATTATAGTTGTACGTTTTAATACTTCTTTTTAAATGTAGATATCATTAGAGTTACTTCTTTTAATAGTTGCATAATCAAAACTGTGCAAATGTTTCCCATCCCTGGGTACAGATGATGTGGAGGCCCACACAAGGTCTGGAAATGAAATCAAAAGCTGTAGAATATAGCCCTTAAAACATCTCATTGGAGAGCTTCAGCAATTGTGGTAGGTTTTGTGTTAAGCTAAGTAAACCATGGACTTTGAGTAAATTAATACCAAACAGACAGATAGTATTGGATTCCTTCTCATCCAGTTTTCATCAAAAGAGCAGAAAAAATCCTAAAACTATTTAAATAAGCATTTAGTTTCTTAACAGAACGTTGAGGTTTGTCAGGCCAGAAAATCTCTTTTTTTCTTATAAGTGAGACGTGGGACAGTGAGCTAAAGTTGGTCTTTCTTTGTTCGGTTTAATATAAACACTGCATTAAAAACAAATGTTCATTAAGTAGTTATTTAGCAGGTTACATCAAGGTGAAAGGTCCAAAACAGACAAACTTAAAGTTCACAATCCCAATCTGTTTCTTTCATTACATTCTCCGAGTCTCTGTGTGTGTCTCTCACTGAGAACCACATGTGATTCATTTGGAAATTTCTGTCATTACATAACACTAACTGTTTGTACCCTACCCTTCCTTGCTTCCTCGCACAGGCCCTCACAGTCCCTGTGAGAGAACAGACCTCCGCATGGCGATAGTAGCTGACCACCTTGGACTCAGTTGGACTGGTGAGTCTAAACACATCTCCCCCTTTTTTTTTTTGTTTGTTTACTTTCACATTGTGTAAAGATTAAGCCAAACAGAACCACAAAGTGATGTAAGAAAAATGATTATCATAAAATGTGAGAATTTTTAAGGCTGAAGGAATGATCTGGACTTAAACGGGCTCTATGTGTCAGTTTTTAAGGGTTTGTTGCCACCTGGTGGACGTATACTGTAACAATTTCTCAACTGAGCAGTACTGCAGTGGTATTTATAGCCACATAATACTACAGCATCATCGGTACATAGCATATAACAAAAAATAACTAAAAAAACTTCTCATGTTTGGATGTTTTTCAAACTGTGAAGATACTTAACTGCTGAATACATGTAGGAGATACTAGGATTTGAAAGGGTGAAGAAAATATATAAAGCAATAAAAGCTTCATTGATTTTAAGGAGCATAAAGCTTTGATACATCTTTATATTTGAGTGTATTTTTAGAGGAATAGCAGGCGTATATTTTACTTGAGCAGCGATTAGGGCGTGGCCCCTGCGGCCGCCTGCACTGCAGCACTTTGCCCCACGCCTACCAGTATTTGTGCGACTGGCTGTGAGTGCACTGCAAACGTATGTCCGCTGAATGAGTGCCCAGCTGAGAGAAGGAATCTAATCCATATTTAATGTGTGTTCCAATTGCAGAGCTGCAGTGAACCATCAGACCTGCTGAACATTAGCTTCTCGTGGGTTTAGATTTAGAGTCGTAATCCTAGTACTTCATTAGCTGCAGACTGTGTCTGACACATTGTTTGGCAGTAATTCATTTCGGTGCTGCAGTTTAATCAGTGCATCAGCACATCCGTCACCTCCTGCTTTGTAGGCAGTCAAGTGTAGCATGTAACATGGGCCCAGACCAGATGTAAGTGGTGCAAACATGAAAACCAATTCAAAATACCACTTTCTCCACACGCATTTTCTAGCTAAATACTGTTGCTGCATTTGTTTTTGCATTTCTACACATTTCCCTTTGTTAGGCATGATACTGTCAGATTTATCAACTGGAGAGCAATCTCTATAAACAGATATCTTCATATGAACATGTCAGATCTGGAAGCTAGGGACATGTTTTCTGTCTGCTTTCTGTTTGTAGTATGAGTTCTAGTCAGGTTTGAGCAGGCTTTGGCATGCATGCCAGTAAATAGTGATAAAGTGAAATGATCAGCTATTGTCTCACAGTGATTTAACTTTACAAAAAAGAAGGAAGCGATGCATGGCACTGATGGCATCAGATGCAGCAAAACTGTAGAGCAACAGTAGCACACTACCCACATTCATACCACAGGTGTAAATGATGGCAATGGCAGTGGCGTCATGCTTGCAGGCAGTTCTCCAGAAAACCAACAACACGTTGTGTCAGCTTGACATGGATGATGTTGTGCATAGGTTGAATGCTGACTGGTTAAAAAGAGGGAACAAGAGAGAACAAGAAAGAGAGCAATAGCTCAATTTAAAAAAAATAAAAAGATAATTAATGGCACGCAGTTTCACTTTAGCTCTTTGTATGTTTGAATTTCTCTCATGGGAATGGATGGCTGAAAGACTAACAAGAGCATGAGTAAGCGTAGCCCACAGACCAGATAAAACAAAACATGTAACCTTGGTGGTCAATAATGGCGCTGCAGAAATGTCCTGTTGTGGAACTCCAGCCCTGCAATTCAGCTATCTATATGCTGCTGTTACAGAGCTGGCCAGGGAGCTGGATTTCTCTGTGGATGAGATCAACTTGATCAGAGTGGAAAACCCCAATTCCCTGACGGCACAGAGCTTCATGCTCCTAAAGAAATGGGTGCACAGGGACGGTAAAAATGCCACAAGTAAGTACAGAAGTAGATATGGCTGCTGAAATTCATACTCATATATATTTCAGTTGCTGGTTTATGATAAAACGAATCAATAAAAGGACATTATCAATGTTTGCGATGCCACAACATCACCTTATGAAGTAATTCCTGTCTCTCTCCTCCCCAGCGGATGCTTTAACCGCGGTGCTGACTAAGATCAATCGGTTGGATATTGTGACTTTGCTGGAAGGGCCCATATTTGACTACGGTAACATTTCAGGCACACGCTGCTTTGCCGATGATAACGCAGTATTCCCGGATCAGTCCGATGGTAAAGTGTAGCCCACCCTAGCTGAACTCAGTCTATCTCTCAGTCTATCCCTTCACCCTTCTTCACCACCTCTCTCAGCCAGAGGCAGTCGGACATGACTGCGTAAATAAATATTGAACCAATCAGGCTTGACTAAACTGTGGAAGTTAATGACCAAAGTGAATGAATGCTCCAGCAGGTTCATTGAGTTCATGTCAGATAATGGACCGTCAGGTAGTAAACGCACTGGAGCCGTGTTTATTGAGCAGTCAGCTTGTTCGTTCACCAACACAGGCCAGTGCAATTCGTTCATAGCACTCAGTCTTTGGAACTGTAATGACAAGTGACAGATTGATAGAAATTCGTTCCCATATTATTGATTTTAATTAAGCGCAGGAAACTCTGTACCATTTTTGGGTGCATGAAACTTTTAGTATGTTTCATTGTTTTTGTCAGATGTACAAAAGCATGATGAAGGAAATGAATGCCGCCTCTGTCCCCGCTGATAAATGCATTTTTTTTAAATCTTGAATGAATTTTTCAGATGGGGCAGGGCACTGCTTTGTAATTTGGTTTAACAATAGTTATGTTTATGTGTGTTTTTTTAATTAAACACAGCCATGACATGAGGATACATGAAAACATAATTATAACAACCAATTTTTAACAAGGCATGCTTGCTTTAAGCAGTATGGCAGACCCTTTTCTCTCCCTCTTCTGTATTTCTCTCTTTCCTCTTGTATGGAAATGAAGTATGGCAGCAGTTTGTGACTCTGACAGACACATTGAAGGCCATTTCAGAACTTTTACCACAATGTGCTGTTTCCCTCCTCACATTGCAGATACGTTCTCAAATACATTTTTAAATGAAAATGCTTTTTTTTATATAAATTTGACCATTTTCCACTGTTAATATATCTTTAGATAACTAAATTTCAATGAGGAGAGATTACTTGGAAGAATTTAACATGATTTATTGAGATGGAGAAATTCATGTATTTGGCGATTAGACTCTGATGACCCATCATAGCAGAAGAAAATCCCAGCGGTGATGGATTTAGGACAGGACCCCCTGGAGTCTAGACACTGATGGTAGTGAAGATGAAGACTGAGGCTTGAATAGAGCTCTGACTGCGGTGGAGATGGGGAGGTGGTGGGTTGCACGAAAGAGAGCCTGAAAGGTAGAATGACAAGAAGATGATCGGACTAGAGAAATGATGTCAGTACTGAGATTGACAGTGTGGGAAAGCATAAACATGTAAACAGAAAAGAAGCTGAACACCCAGGAATGCAAGCAGTGATTACAGATCTTCCTTATTGAACTTAAGCATAAGCTTCATAAAACAGGGGTAGAGCCAAGGGATGGATACGGGGAGCAGCACTGCAGGCTCAAGACTGCCAATCCGTTTGACAACTCAACAACCACCACATAGTATCAAAGGACTGAAAAGAGAAGCATGTAAAAATCAATAACAATATTAAACAGCATAATTATATTCACGAATGTCTTCAGTTAAAGCAGTAATAATGCTTTTTTATTTCTCTAGCCTGTCTTTTGTCCCTGGCTATTACTGCAGCTCTATTAACCGACTGCCATTTTTTATTTAAGGAATTAACCATTTAACATGATTAGCACGAGTAATGATGACTAATTATTAACTTCTGCCGCCAAATCCAATGCCAACTTTTTTCCCATGGATTTTACAGAACCATTGCTATGAATGGAATAAAATAAATCTTTCCACTACTGTTCTTTACTTCTTCAAGAAAAAAGCAGATAACACGCACTAAGTAAAGCCAAATAAGCTCTTCTCTGGATTCAGTAGACGAGTTTAGAGTCTGGTTTGGCACTTTAAAACAAAATTCTGAAATGGTCTCATTTCCAGTCTGTGTAATTAGGTTTTCTTGAAGTCATCTTAACACAAGGATCAGTGTTCCTGTTGCCTTGAATAACAACTGAGCTGAGGTGATCTTTTTGCAAAGATGATTTCAAGGGGAACCGACTTAAGTAGATTAACAAAATGCATGGCTATGGCTTTGTGTGAAGGGCTGCCTGCTCTGTTGTTGTTGACTCACATTAATACACTTCTAACACTCTTTAAATGGGCGAAGCCTTTTCAACACATCCAGAAGTGTTTTTTTATTTTTTGATGACTTGCACATTTTGATCTGGATGTGCTCTGTTCCACACGGCACTCACAGATGAGTTGAAAATGAAACGCCTTTTTTCAAAGTGTACAGTGTATACTAATGCTTCTGTGTCACTGCTGTTAGCTATGTGATACCTGTCATCTCCTGGTTCCTACGAGCCTCCCAGCCTCTACGCTCCACTGTAGCTTCCTCTGCTTTGAGACCAGCAGACTCCCTGCCTCTTCATCCTCCTCTTCCTCTTGCTTCTGAGTGACTAATTTCCACAGCAAATGCCCTTGTCTACTGAGCAGCACTAATCAGCTACTTCCCACCAATGGCTACCTTTTGCTAACCTCAGCAGCTTCAGGATCCAGTCATAGCTTCTGCTCCCACCCTTGCAGTTGAGTAGAATAAGAATAGAACAGCACAGCCTGTCATTACTAACAGCTTTCTACAGGTTGTGGAGGAATATAGCAATCTTACAGCTCTTTGGTGAGAGTTTAAGATCGCTCTTGTCAGCCTCTGCGCAAGCTGGATGACATTGAGAGCTAATTGCTGTCGAGGCCCATTTCAGATGCTCTTATCCATGGCATAGAAGTGCTCCAGGGGAGTCTCTAACAGTAAAGCTCATTTAACCCAGTGTACATTTGCCAAACCAAACCTTAAAGACTATCAAGTCTTTAAAAAATCACTGTAAGGTTGAGAAGTTATTGTTTGGTTTGGCAAATGTGAATCATAGCCATTCTTCTGAACTTTTCGATGTGAAACATTCAGGATCTTTTTCCATGAAAGAGTCTAAACATTGTGACATACTGTGTAATTTCCTTTTAGTAAGAAATCTGATATGAGGTGTTATCATAAGGTTCTGCAACTTTGTCCACAAACTATACTTGATCTGAATTTAATCAGATTTCGACATCATGTCCTTGTGCACCACTAGACCGCTTTCAACTGGCTGCCATTTTTAGATCACTCCATGAAAGTCGTTCTGACTGGTGACTGTGATTTCAGCATGAACCTCAAACTTGCAGATTGAGCCTACATGACCTTTTGAGTTTAAAATCATTGGTGATGAGAGTTTTTCACCTACCTACAATCAAGAGACAAAAGAGCAGCTATGAATGTACAAAGAACAGGAAAAACTTGAGTAACTAATGTATTTGCCTCCCCCAAAAAATATGACACAACCACAAGGTAATTAAGACATAATGCACCACGCACAGCGTCGGCCGCTCACATTGAAAGATTCACCACAGATGTGAGATCGATCCTGGAGAACAGGATCAGGCATCCTTTAGATGTCTTAGAAGGATGACGAGTTCTGATGGGGGAACTTCGAGGAACCCATCTTATACCAGCAAATAGTGGATTAAAAAGGAAGAAATAACAAAATCACCATCTCTCCTCATCTGATTTGGATCCCTGCAACTTTAGTCATTTTGCCTAAATGATTTGAGATAGACTCATTTTTATGATAGACTGGAGGAGATTCAGTGCGCATCACAGAGGCACAAGTGCACATGGTAAGGATGGGACTTTCATGGAGTGATCTACAGAACAGCACATGCAGGTTTTATGGACAGGGTCACAAAACCTCATACTTTAGTATGCTCTGCATAAAATTAGTAAAAGTCTGGATTTCTCTAAGAGAGTGGCGGTATTAGAACTTGGAATTTATAGAGTCTAGACTTTTAGTATTTCCAAGCATTTGCCCTTTCTCTTTTCATAAACATCTCCTCCTCTTTAAACCTCCTAGACTGTAAAATCTCAGTTTTCCAGCAAAAAATTATAAAATTATTGAAATTATTTTTACTACCCTGGGGTGAAGGGTCCAAAGAGATGATACTCCTGCTGACTATGGTGCCTCTTCTTGCTTATCAGCTGAGATGAGCAACCCGATGAGTCCTACGCTCAATCTCTTCGCTTCTGCAGCTTTGTAGATTTTAAGCCTTCATCAGTCACATTTTCACTTCATTGTCTGTGTGTTTGACCTGTTTTATTTTTACATGCCTTGTTCTGTCTTCTAACCAGTTTTTGTCTAACATTTGTTCTGTGCCTTTTGTTCTGTGTCTTGTGAACCTTGCTAATTGCAACAGCTCCAAAACGTCTTAGAAGTCCTCAAATGCCTCAGCCTTCCCCTCTGCACACCACCTCCCTTTCTTCTTCCGCTCCACCCGTTCAAACCACACATATCAACACTTTCTCTTCCTCTTCTGTCTTTTTCTTCCCATCTCCCCCTTCCACACCTCCTGTTTACCTCCTGCCTGTGGCCCCTGTTCTCCCTCACTTCTTCACTCTGCCTTATTCTCCTCCTCTTCCCTCCTCCCCTCAAAGTCCTTTTAGCTGCCCTTCTTTCTTCTCTCCTCACTTTCCGCCCTCGGCCCTCTACAAGCCCCTGTCTCCTCTTTCTTCCTCACTCCCAACTCTTCACCTTTTACCGCCTCCTCATTCTGCCTCTCCTACATCTGCTGAGTCTTCTCTCCCTTGTGCCTCTCCTCGCACATTATCAGCTACTACTGTCCCTTCTTCTCCTTCTCCATCTTTAATATGTGCCCCCTCTCCACCTTTACTTCCTCCCTCTTCTACACCTCCTCTCTGTCCTTGCTCTTCATCCTCTTCTCCACCTCAAAATCGCCATTCTCTATCTCCACCTCCCCCATCCCCCCCACCCTCTCCCCTCCCTCCTGGTGTTCCTCCTTACTTCAGGCGAGATCGTTCAGTTCCTGAGGTTTACATTTAGAGGCCTGTGTGCTTCTCACTGCCTTTTGTTTGAACCAGCACAATTAAGCTACCTGAACTCTTCTCAAGCTTTTGCTCATAAACAGACCTAATTACTGAAAATGAAGTCCAGCTTGTTTTAAAGCATTGTAATGAAGTGTCCCGCCTCACCAACTTCACTAATGTTGCATTTATTCGAGTGAGGCTGGGTCTAAGGCTTCGTAAGTTTAAAAATCAAAACTCAAGTGCCAATTTTAGGATACATAAACAGTATATGCCAGGTTTTTGGTTTTATTTTTATATTTTGTGTATTTCTGTTTCCACCACTTTTTGATGTGGTCATGTCTACTCGGTAGGGCTGGTTCAAAAGTCATTTAAAAGTACTTGAAATTATTAATTCTTTTTCTACTTCTAGAGGCGGCAGAACAAAATTTAAACACAACAAATCTGATGTTCGTATATATTACATATCGAGTACAACTGGAATAGCATTATCATTTATCCACAGGAATAAATTCCAGAGTCTGGTTTGAACTCTGGTTTGTTCTGCAAGAAGCAATCCAGTACTGGCACAACACATTCGGATAGAAATGCAGCCAGAGCCACAAAAGTGTAGAAATATCTGTCTTAGATGGCATGGTGTACAAAGCAGGAGAGATGTTTCCTCTAAGTGAAGAAGTAGATTAATGAACTCACTCTGGACACCGATTGTGCAAAATATCCTCAACACATCGTGCATTTAAAGTAGCTGAACACCTGATGAATGGCCTGTTTTTAATTCAGAAGAGACATGAAGGGCATGCTTCTCTTAACAACAATGTGGGTGTTTATCCTTTTTATTTCCAAACTGTATGTCCTAATTAAACTTGTAGTTGTAAAAATATGTCACAAGAATTCAGCTGAAAGCACACTGTGACCTTTGTAGATGTGTATAGGTGTGTGTAGCATCTAAAGAGCCAGATGTGTTTCTGAGCAGTTCACAAAAATTAAATTATAGCTTAAAGGGGCAGCGGCTCCCACTCAGCCGGCAAATTCCACTGTAAATATTGCTACATGTCTGCTCTATGTGTATGTGATTTGAGATTAAATACAGATGTAATACTTTGCATCCATAGACTTTAAAGGTAATGGCATGGCGTATTTTTGTTCTTATTTCAATTTAATATATTTCTGAATACTAAAATTCACCCACCAAATGCACAAATACCACAAGCAGAATCTAGAGGTGCAGTTCCCAGGAAGTTACCACTGGGTGTAAACAGACAAAGGTTCACCATAATAACTTTATAATATGTAAAGTTGTGTTTACATCTTATTCTGCTACTTAATCAGTTACACTTGTGACTTTTGAACAGATGCTACCCTTAAATGTTTCAAATGTTTCTCATTTCATCACCTCCACCACTTTACCTCTCCTTACCTCCCTCTTCCAACCCCCTTTTTTTAATCTTTACCCCCTCTTCGATCCTCTTGTCCTCTAATCCTGTACTCCTACAATCCACCCAGGCTACGACAATATAGATCTGGAGCTCCAAACCCCCTCAGACCTCAACTACGTGCCCCCAACCCCACTGCGCTCAGACGACTTCTTTAGCGAGGGCGATCCTTTAGTAGAATCCCATAACAAGTCCACGCTTACTAGACCTAGCGACCTCTCTCTCACTCAGACCACCAGCACCTCCAGCAGCGACCCCCTCACAGTGGCCCCGGGTCCAGGCTCCACTGCCACAGAGCTACCCATTGCTGGGCCTGAAGATACAGAAACTGAGATGTTTACCGAAGAAAAAACAGGATTGGTGTGTGTAGAGAGGCCAGATAATGACAGACGGTTGGTAGAGCAATCAGGAAAGGAGACAGAAGAAGTAAAAGCAGGAGAACATCTTGTTTTGGAGAGTCAGGGAGGGGCCGTAAAAGAGAAGGCTACCGCAGACACTGGTCTTGGAAATGGAGTGGAGGAAGAAGAGGAGGAGGAAATGACGCAGGAGAGGTTGCAGAGTCTGCTGGAGGATATAAAGCTGGAAGAGGGCATGGAGGAAGAGGAGGTGTCAGAGGAGCTTGTGAATGCCATCCTTGAACAAGTACGGAAAGCAGAAAAAGACATTTATTCAGTTCCAGGCAGGAGCAGTGAGACGTCTGGCGCAATCGGGGAGTCAGCAGCCCCTGGCCCTGTTCCGGGCTCTGAGGAGGGCAGGTAGGACTTGATTTTATTTGAAATTTATTGTCACGTCTTTCTGCTCCCAGGTGTATTGTCCTAAATCTATTTAACTCGTCCAGCCCCGACAGTCTAGCTGATTCGCTGGAGGAGCCCCAGGTTCAGACCAACAAACAGAATGGAGGTCAGACTGAAGCAGCCAGGGAAGGCATGGAAAAGGTGCCCAGGAGGAAGGAATCCCAGGAGGACAGCAGCACAGCGGGACCAAGCAGAGGAGACAAGGACGGAGGCAACAGGTCCCAGCACAAAGTCCAGGTGGGAATCGGTCCTTCACAGAGAATCTTGTCTTGAAGCCTTGAAAAAGTCTTTAACTGTATATTATATTATTCTCCTTCTGTTGTTATGTGGGCTTAAAATATTTAACCTCTGAGATTAGCCCAATTCTTCTATCATATGTTAACTTTCCATATGAATCCCACACACTCTGGCCTCGTTGACATTACTCTGCTGCTGTGCTGCCTTCATCAGGAGAGTGTTAGAGAGAAGGAGTCCGACTCTGATGAGGAGACCACTGTCACTACCAGGGTGATACGCAGACGGGTTGTACTCAAGGTCTGTTAGGCCTGGTGTGCAGAGACATGTTGAAGCAGAGTGCAGTGGACCGATAGCGTGTGAAGAAGAGTGATACCAGAGAGACTGAACAGAAGCTATTTGCTATGTGTGCTGAGCATAACAGTAGCAGTGTTTTTGTGCAAGTTTGTTAACATGGAGTGGAGTGTGTGTGCAGCTATAGTAACTTAAAAGATAACTGGAGACGGGATATGTGTGAGGAAACAAAGAGACATTTTTTTTAGATTAGCATATGACCCAAAGAGGAGTTCTAAATTTTCTCTAAATTGAATTAGAAACTTGACTACAGCTGTTTATACGTTTAGCTTTGCTATAGCATTAAGTTCTAATTGCTTGCTTGCCTTGCTTGTGCTCTTCTACCTGGCTGGTGGATTGTTGGTTGTGCTTTACCATATATATTTAATTCACTGACTAAAAGGAATGTGCCAACCTTCTTCTGATTAGCGGAAGAAAAGGTGGCCTTAGATTTAAGCTTCTTTTTTGCATCAGCTAGAAGCAACTAATAGATATTTTAATTATTGATGCTAAGTGTTTCCAGGGAGTCATCAGTTAATTGCTTAGTGTAAAAAAAATAAAATAATAAAAATCAGAAAATAGATTCATAAAGCCCTAAGTGAAGCTTTAATACAAATTAACAAGATTAAATCAGCATATATTTACATATAGGATAGCGGAAATAAAAAAACTGGTGTTTTTGCCTAATGCCGCTTTGGAATTGACACATTGCCCATATTGGAACACATTTCCAAAGTGGAAAAAGTCTGCTTGAAGATCTTATAAATTTAATAAAAAAAAAAAAAAACTAAAGCAAGAATATAACATGTACAGTATTCACAGACTTTGCTGTGACAATGAAAATTGAGCTCCGGTGCATCCTGTTTCCACTGAAAGTACTCCAGCCATCATTCAACATTCAACACAACCTCTTCACACCCTCCACAAAAGGCCGAACTGGCTCGACACCAGTAGATACCAGTTATATTCTATATTCTTTATTGTTTTGTTACAATCTCTGGCTCTATCAAGGTTCATTTTGAGGTGATAATAAGATGCATTTGTATGGTTTTTGAACGAGGTTTTGCCTGAACTTTTATTTTTCCATCTATGGACACATCCTTCTGAAGCTTTGTTTAGAAGAAACACTTTTATTTTATTCTTTCCATATTTCTATATTATAAATGTCTTTTAAACAGCATTTGGTGTTTCCAGTGCTTTTGCTGCTGCTGGCTTGGGTTTTGAAGTTTGGACGTGTTGAGATGGCCCGCAGGATGCAGTGTTACATTACATTATTTAACAAACCTACCGATCTAAATACTCACCTTTCCAAAACCTTTCCACTTTATATGATAAATATGTTCTAGGGCAAAAATATCCTGGTTTTGCATCCATTGTGATTTGTGGGCTGTTTGGAAATGCTTCTTCATTTATTTGATGAATAACAGTCTTGGAGCTAACCCTACCTGCACCTTTACCTTCCTCATTTCTTTCTCAATTTTCCATCCAAATAAAAAATTTCACCCCAGGGAGAGGAGGCCAGAAACATTCCTGGAGACTCTGTGACAGAGGAGCAGTTCATAGATGAAGATGGGAATCTGGTCACCAGAAAAGTAACCAGTCTTTCTCCTCCATTGCTTTTCTTGTCTTACACCACATGTATATGCCATGTACAGCCACAGTAAAATTTAATAGGGAAAACGATGAACCATGGAAGGCACAAATCTGTTATGTGAGCTCGATCTGTTTCCCCTTTGGCCATACGCCCTTGGTTTGGGATTGATTGGTTATCTGACCAGTGACCTTCAAAATTGAGGGTTTGGGCCAAGCAGGGGAATTCAGATTGGACCTCATTGTCACAATGATGCCGACAACCTCTTAGATGCATGAACCAAGCCTATCACATACCATCCCATTGACTTTTACAAAACACTTCTACATATCTCCCTCATCCTTTTTTCTATCACTTCTCTCAACTCCCCCACCCTCCTCCTGCTGACATGCTTCTTCCCCTGCAGGTGATCAGAAAGGTTGTACGCAGAGTGTTCAGCTCAGAGGAAAGGAGGCAAAGTGAAGGCGAATTTATTGCAGCAGAAGAACCTGCTGCTGCTGGTGGGGGAGGTGTTGGTGGTGGTGTAGCCTCAGGTGGAGCTGACACTGCTTCTTCATCAGGAGCGGCAGCAAGAGCCACGGGGGGGAAGGGCAAGAAGAAGGGGAAGCGCTCCCGACACGGCCACAAGGAGGAGCCTCAAAGAGTGAAAACTGAGGTTGCTGTCGAAACAAACTGCCTGACTTAGTGAGCTGAGCTGTCTGCATGAAGCTGTAGCTTTGTGTAAACTCTTAATCAATCAATGTAAACTCTTAATCACCTTTTAGATGAGCAGAGGACACACATTCTGACAGCATTAAGGCAGCCATAAACCAAAGTAAACTGCATTCCAGTGAGGGGAGGTGTACTACAAAGCGAGAATAATGGGTTAGTGAGTTATGTTTAGCCTGGCTAGATCACCATGGCACCTTCTGCTAAACAGATAACATGGTCCAGAGTGGTTTATTCAGGGTTTTGTTGTAAAATTGTCTTGAAGCATCACATTACCACAAATGCTTTTCCATACAAAGTGCTTGGTTGCATCCCGTTTCTCATAGGTGACACTCAGTAAGCCCATTTCTGTAAAGAAGAGTAAAATTATGCGTCAAACACTCCCTTTGATGTGAGCATGCATAGATCCTAAAGCAGAAAGCCCAGTTTGCCAAAGAAAGTTGATAACCATCATCGCTGAAGGTTTAGTTTTCATAGAGCAAGCTAACACAAAGAAATGCTCTCTAGTAGCCTCTGGTGGAGCCAAGCGGTAAGTTTTAGTTCAGGTTCAATTCCCCTCTTGCCCCAAGTGTCCTATGAGTTGAACCTGAAGCACAGTTGAGCTGCGATTAAGACCAAAAAAGCGTTTGTGATTTAAAAAAAAAAAAAATAGCACCTAAAAGTCCAGCTAAAATTTGGGCAAAGCAGGTTTGTCAGGAGAAGCAAGAGACAGGTGAGCAAAGACAAAATGCCATGGCCATATCGTCACTGGGGACCTCAAGTAGATTTATAAATACACATCAGTTTACGCATGTACAAACAGAAGATGAAGATCTTGGCTAAGATTGGTTTATCCATACAAAATGGTAAAATGACAGAAGTGTGAAATGTAATGACTAAATTGTGATGTTCATGCAACTCAAACTTTATTTTGGCATTCAGGTTTTGTTTGCTGTTTCCTGTTTGAAAAATTGAGTGTGAGTTTATGAAATGCTATGCAGTTTAGAACAATTTCATAACAGCAACCTTACTGTCTGAATACAGTTTGCAGTGGTTGCAGTGTGTGTTTCCTCAGTAGCAGCTGCAGCCTCTAGGTTGAGACTAGACCGAGTTTGAGAAATACTAATATCAAGTGATTCAACTAATATAGAATGTCGTTATTCTCTCTATTAAGCATGTGTGATTTCATTTGCAAATTTACAGATGTAGTAATTTTAACATTTTTCACTCCTTAAACCCATCTTTCCTCCAGCATGCTGCCTGATGTAGAAGATGAACCAAACTGTGCTTCATTAACACTCACTGATCATGCCTTGCCTGAGTTTAGTACTGACATTTTCTTTCTCTCTCTCTCTTTTTTTGTTTTGCTTTTTTTTGTTCCTGTCTTATGCTGAACCTCGCTGCTTTTCTTAATCTCCTTCTGCCAAGCCTGGAGACGGTGCCAACAAGAAACCAGGGAGGAAGAGTCAATCGTAACAGTAGAGCTCTCAACTACAACTGGTAAGAGGCCACTCATAAAGACACTAAAAACTCCCATAAGTTACCCAAAAATTCACCTATAGACCATAAAGATTAATTATGTGTGTTTCTGTAAATACAACAAGAATATAATTTATATTTTTTGCTTAATATAAAGTATGGTATATAAAGGCATGTTTAGCTGAAGACTTTAATTCTGAAATTTAGAAGTAAGACCACTCAGATGTCTGTATGCTGAGTATGAAGCCATCTACCTTTTAACTCTGATGTAATCAGGAAGACAAGAACTGAGTTTTTCAACTGGAATAAAATTGTCAGTGCTGTTGTACTCCCATGCATTACAGTCAAGCGCACCATGCAGATCTTTATTAACAAGAATATTTGCAAGGATTTAAAAGCTAGCAATAAGTTAAGTTGCTAGTTGACATCTCAATGTGACTTTTATGTTCTAGTTAGTATTTTAAAAAATATAACCTTACGTTGTATGTAAACAAGATGAAAACGAATCACTTGCGAGGTTTTGTAGGACACTTTCTGTAACGTTCCAGAATTAACTAAAGCTATCAAAATGGTATGAACAAACATTGCTTATGAATTCATGTCCAAAATGTCTTTGTACTGTGTTGAACAGATACTGGAGATGAACTAGAGTCAGGTGGTACTTTCATGTAATTCCAATTTGTACCACAAGGTGGTGCAGTGAGTAAATAAAACATATAAACAGGAGAATTAATTAAAAACACAATTACAATCGAGGCCAAGAAAGACAAAAAAAAGAGAAGATATTTAAAAGATATTTAAAACTGCAACCCTAAAGCAAAAAAGCACTTTTTTTATACAACAACTCAATCTGAAGTATAATACTTTCCTTTACACTCAGGTCCATGGACATCCACCTGTGACCCCCCACACACGACCCTGGGAGGAAAAACAGACCAGAGCCAATGAAACCGGGAGCCAACACGTGTCTGAAGCTTTCGCTTTACAACGCATGGTTTTCAGCAAGACAACACGTTACTTTTCTTTGATTTCGCATGAGCATGTCACCAAACTCACTCACTGTTGGAAAACAACACCGAAGGACACGCATGGACGTGAGCTGGAAACTTCTTTAACCTTCGGCGAATGAAAGGCGTCTGTGACCAAAGACGGCAGAAACAGCGGGGGAAAAGACTTCACTCTCTCAGACACTCGCCTTGTATGGCTTTATTTTTTCCTCCTGCACTCACAGTATTGGGGTGCACCATGTGGTTCTTTTATAAAACAAAACAAAACAAAGGAGATATAATAGTACCTGGGTGTTTTTGTTGTACATAAATGACACTGTATAAAATCTTTAAAAAAAAAAGAATTGGTAGCTTCACAGATTGTTTATGCACTGATTTGAGTTGATGAAGCTTTGCAGAGCCAGTGCATTTGTATTGAGAGGTCGACACTTTTCGTGCAGCCTGGAGTGTGTCTTCTGACGTGCTCTTCCCAAATATAAAAAGGAACAAAAAAAAGCTGTATGTGAATGAAACGAATGGAGAAAAAAAATTATGCTTGATTTTCAACAGAGGACATTTTCTTTAAAGCCAACAGCTACTCTGCTCTGTCTGAGGGACATTCTTCAGAGAAATGATATTTTGCTGCATGTGATGTCACTTTATTTTTAACGCTCTCCTTTCTTTCTCTTAATTCAAAGCACTGTAATACAACTTAGAGAGGGTGTGATGGTACTTCTGTCTGTGTGAGCACTCATAGTAACCCAAACATCTGTCATCTATAACTGTTTTTTTTTTATTTAATTTCTTTTTCTTTTTTTACAAATGAAATGACACTCCACATCCTAGTGGCAACATAGTACAGCATCCTTCTTATGCAACAGGAAAGTACTGACACTGTCCAATGCATCTTTCAGACTAGCACATTGTTAGCTCTAGACCGCTAGCAACGCTGTGTGTATGTGTGTGTGTGTGTTTAACATTAAAAAAAAAAATCCATGCATACTAGAAGTGTATGTTTAAACTTTTAGTTCTACTGTGGTTTTTAAAAGGGGACTTTTACTTTGATGATTTTTATCTTGTTTATTTGCTTCTATTTACACGAGAACAGAGAATCTCATTTTTAGCCCCATCACTCAAATCTAAATCTTTGTAATCACACACAAATCACTGTCAGTTATTAAAAATGTGACTTTCTGTTCATGTGTAAATCGTTTTTCTGTTTTGTTTTGTTTTTCATATGAATCCACCCTAAGCATCCATTGTTGATAATAAATCTGGTACCGACATGTATGACAAACCAACATAGCCTACACTGGATGATCCAAGTAATTATTTAAGCAGAAAAATAAATTGTGTTTAAACTGAACCTCTGCTAGTCAGTCTGATTTCTCTTTCTGGTTGCACAGGCCCAACAAAATACTGGACATGAATCATACTGATGTCTTTAAGACGTCAAGAAACCCCATGGAAACTAAAAGACAATAAAAGACCTGAAGATGTAGGCTAAAGAGCTTTGTGCATCACAACATATTTGCCGCACATGCTAGTGTCCACCAGTAAATAATGCCAAATAAATGAAATACAGTCACTAAATATGTGGCCCATTCTCTTTGTAAAGGCAGTATTATACACACTACATTACATTACACAATATAAATAGTTAAAAATGATAATCGTATACACGTCTTAGACCAAATGCAGAATAAGGGTATTTAGGGGGATATATGTCCATACTTCCATGCCACTTGTGACCCACAATGCCCCAGTCATGATCTTAACTAAACACTGGTCATGTGACCCCTTACATTCTGCATCTAACAAATTTTACATAAAAATATATATTTAAAAAATTATTGTATATATAAAAAAAGACCTTTACAACTTTTTCACTTATATGTCAACATCTGGCATAAATCAAACATGCAGATCATCAAGAATGTGATTTCTATACTGGATTGGTCAGGGTTAACAGGGTGCCAGTGGAAACTGTGCTACTGTTAGCTAAAGACAAACGAAGAGGAGAAGGGAAAGGCATGATGGAACCATCATTGGCAAAGAGAAAGAGCTGATGGGACATGCAGAGGGTTGGTGTAACAGAGGAGGACGCTAATGATAGGGTGAGTTGGAGGTGATCTGTTGTGGTGACCCCAAAACTGAGTAGAGAAGAAGAAAAAGAGGAATTTGACCAATAAAATCGCTGAAAAATATCATTCTGTGTTTCGCAGACTACCATGTTTCAACCACTTGGTACAGTGAAAACCAAATACAGCATTTCTTTTTGGAAAAACTAGACCAACTATACTTTTTATCAAAATTATTGGAGATTTGTTTTTATAATAATCTTTCAACAATAAAAAAGTACTGATCGATCTATCTATAAATATAAATAATGAAATATACATTTATATCTGTAATTTTCATTTATAGTGACTCTGAAAAGATAAGATGTGAAGCTCTATATAAGAAGATATTAATTGTGAAATCATACAGAGCTGTTTTTATAATTAAAGCACATACAATGATACTGGATAAAAGAAATATCTTAATATTTTACACATATTTTGCATATGACTTCTTAATATTTCCAGTAATTGCCCCGCAATCTAGCTAGGATTCAAACAACTGGTTTATGAAAACAGTAAAATTTGGACTGTACCATCAGAGCGCTGCAAAGCTCTCAAAATATAATAAGTTCAAAATAACCCATATCTTATACCGGGAATTGGTGCAGCTCTTTTGTTAACTTCTTGTCTGAAACAAGACATTTTAGCTGTCTTTCTGTCCAAGTCAACTTTATTCTGATTATAAAAGGTTTGGACAGCAGGTATGTGGTTCTGCTCCATGACATCGTCCAACCTCAGTAGAAAAACTTTGTAGAATCGGAAGTCTGAGATTTTTGGCTAATGGGGCGTGCGTTTTGGTTTTCTATTTGTCATATTGTTACGTGTTGTTGTAACTTCTGCTGCCCTCTTGGCCAGGTCTATCTTGAAAAAGAGATTTTAATCTCTTTTAAATGTATGTGATTTTTTCACCTGATTGGAATATTCAAAATGAAATCTTATAACAAAAAGGACTTCAAGCCAAAAATAAAAAAGAGACTGGATTTCAGAGGCAACATCATTTAATCTCTGAAACTGTGCATGTTTGCCTTGATGCTCAAATGAAATCTAACAGTAAGACCTGAATAATGTAACCTGACTTTTTGGATTAATAAGTAGTACCTAATCTCAGCCTTAAAGACTTTAATAGACTGATCATCCCCGTGAGTTATTAGATGTCTTTTCAGTTCGTCTTTCCTCAGGAATGTTTTCCCACGGGATGTGTCAGCTCTCCTTTGTGGACACCCATGTGTTTGGAGAGTGAAGCTTTTCCCACAGACATTACACAGATAGAGCTTCTCACCTGTGTGGGATCTCATGTGGATCTTCAGCGCGTCTGTGACAACTTTTTATCACAGATCACGCTTTGATGTGTGGACCCTGCTGTATGGATCTTCATGTGTTTTCAGAGCGCCCCTTTGTCCAAACTCTTTCCTGCACATCCTGCACAGAAACAGCTTCTCCTCCGTATGGATTCTCATGTGAGCCTTCATGTATTCTTCAAAGCTAAAGCTCCGACCACACACGCTGCAAACACATGGTCTCTCCCCAGTGGGAGCTCTCATATGCCCCATCAGGTTTCCATTTTGAGTAAACGCTTTCCCGCAGACAGTGCAGACAAATGGTTTCTCTCCTGTGTGTGTTCTCATGTACAGTTCCGTGTGTTTGTGGCCTTCAAAATGTTTGCCGCAAACTTCACAGTCATTTATTTGGGGGTAAGCTTACATCGAAGCTTCAAGGTTTCCTGGGTCTCAAAATGTTTCCCACACACGCCACACATATCTGCATCCTTCTTGCCTTCCTGTGCATGCTTCAAGAAAGAGGTAGCAGAAAGACTTGCTAGAGAAATCCCTCTTCCTGTGTCCCTTAGACTTTGTTTTTTCTGTCCGTTTTATCACTCTGTTCACTTTTCTTCCAGTCCTCATCACTCTCACCCTCTGTACTCTCAGCATCAGAAAGGTCTGCCTCAGATGTTTCCACAGACTTCACAAACATCTGCACTTTTTTTCATGTGTCAGTGCACATTTCAGAAAAATGCATCTGTACTGAAAAAACTCTGCAACAACTGCATTCAGTATTTGGTTTTTGTTTGTTGTAGCTGTTCTCTGAGAACGATTTTTCATCTTTTTTGGAAAGATTTTCCATTCACTTTGTAAACATCCATACCTGGAGTTCCTGTCCGAGGTGTTCTTGTCTTTGATTTAAGTAGCTCATCTTTTATATCTTTATCTTGACTCCCACCTTTTGTATTTTTGTTGACAGTACCTTTAGGTTGAGGTCCCCTTTTCTGCTTGTTGGGTTTAGTAAAACTGTGAAGGCTTGCTGTTGATAAACTCAGAGTCTATCTCTGTATACATGTCTTTAATCTGTCATAGATCAGGCCTTGTCTCATCATGCATCTGCTACTCAGATGAAATGTTCTTTTCACCACTGGACCCAAACAGTGATACTTTATCTAAAAGGAATATCAAAGAGGAAATTCCACATGGAAACAATGCCAATTAAAAAAACAACATTAAAGGCAGCGATTATATTTCTGACATGTATTGATTTGTGTTTCTGGATGTAAATTAAATAGTCCTACTTTTAAAAGGCAAAAAGGTCCCCATTTAAAAGCTGGATGGGATGGGGGTGGTGTAAATAATGTCACACAGTGCAGTTAAAAACTCTCCAAATGTGTTAACCTTAGCTGCATTATTTATTTTCACCAAAACTACTTACTACTACTTACGATTTAGACACTAAAAGCTACACAGGGTTATTTTTCATTCATTATCCTTAATTTATCCAGGTAAAAGTCTCATTGAAATAAAGAAACCGTGGAAAAGAATAAACTAAATATTGAAATGGATGACATGAAGTAATTTTACTTTTCAAGATCATTTCACACTTCCCTCGTGTAACCTGTGTGTAGGCACAAATGACACAAAAGAGCACAGTCAAAAAGTAGTGAATGAAGCCTCCAGAGACCAAAAATTCAACCAAACACAGAATTGATCCTAAGCCTATAAAGCTCTAAAAAGTGTTTGCACCCAAACTCAATCTGGAAGGACTAATTAAGTTAAAAAAAAATAAATAAATACACAATCACAAAAATGAGGACAAAAGAAGAAGTGGAAGGGAAGGCCTAAAAATACTATCTCCAGCAGGTAAACAGTATCTTAAAGTCATGTCCGTAAGAAACAGGACAAAAATCCATCAAAGGACTTGATGCAGGACCTGAAAGATGCATCTGGCCTTTCAGTTGAGGCACCTGCTGTTCACTGAAGCCTCATTAGTGAAGGTCACCCTTACTTACAGAAGCTTCAATAATAAAAATGTCTCCACTTTTTGCTCAGTATGAACGATATAAAAACAAACTAGCTGAAGGCAGGTCACCCTGATAAATGTCACTACTGAAGCAGTCATTTCTTTTAAAAGGGGTCTTGTGTTTCCAAACCTGGAGTGTGCAGCATTTTCTCCGTTACGTCCTCCACAACTTCTGTCAGTCTCTTCTTCTTCTTCTTCTGTATAGGGTTTATTGGCGGTTGGCAAACAGCAAAATGGTGCATTACCGCCACCAACTGGTGTGGAGTGTGGACCGAAATGACAAAAATAAATAATTAAACAAATAAATTAATTAATTAAAATAAAAGAAAATATTCAAATTCTTCCGAACAAATGGGTCTGTCTTAAAAACCAAAACACAGCCTGATAACTTTCACTCATAGAGCTCACGCGAAATAAATCAAACAAGTCCAACTTCACTTTCATATCGTCCAGCTTTTTGATCCGCTGTCTCCTCTCCATATCATACTTCTGACAATGCAATAAAACAAGTTCTATTGCTTCCTGTTCCCTAGTGCAGTCACACTCCCCTGTACAGTGTTTACCTATTAAAAAATAATGTGCTATTTAAGCCAGTGTGTCCAAATCTCAGTCGTGATATAATCGTCTCCTCTCTCCTGTTTCGTCCTGTACTTCTCATTTCCCCCACTTTCCTTTGGATGTTGTACAACCATCGCCCTTTCCTCTCCTCCTCCCATTGCTTTTGCCACCTTTCCTTCATTTTGTGTCGTATTCTGCTCTTGAGCTCCGTCCTACTCACACTAATAACCATATCTATCATTCTGTCAGTCTCTCCGCGACCAGCCTCCATTTCACTCATAATGGAGCACAGAGGCATTTATTTCCATTTCTGAATATTTTTTATAACTCCTAGAGCTGCGTAAACACTTTATCACACATGCAACAAACTAACAACTTAAAAGCCCGAACAAACTGAAAAGGAGCCATGTTGCTTCTGGTGTTTTCTTCATTTTCAAATTGAAGAAATACTTTTGGTCAGTGGCACAACACTGCCACCTTTTAATATGTGGTCACTGCACTGAGCAGGTAATACAGTATTACTGCTATACTTCATTGTATCTAAAAGAACAGGGAAATCGTTGTACATTTTACTATGACTAGATTTAATTCAGAGCTTTATTTGGCATATTTCTTGGCACACATTCAACAAGGTGCTGGAAACATTTCTCAGAGGTTTTTAACCATAATAACATGAAAGTGTCACACGAGTTGCTGCATATTTGTCAGGTTTTAGTTCTATTCGTTCTGTCACATTCTAATATAATCCTATAAAAGCATGTCAGTCTTTCAACTGCCATGCTCCACTACACAGCAGATAAGACTAAACAGCCAAAAATTTAACACAGACATGGCAATAACTGAACCTCTGCCCTGTGACAGGGCTAACACATCAGGCGTGCAAACAGGTAGGCAAATTCATTATAAAACCACAAAAATGCATGCCTGTTTTGCAACTACGGGACCCACACAGCAGTCAAGACTGACAAGAATTATCCAAATATGCATAATATTTTACCAGGCCCCAAAGCCAAAATTGCATAGCATTAAACATAGTCAAGCACTCTTTTGCAGCAAAAGTAGTAGAGTGAAATTAATTAATGATAATATTAAACTGCTCATAATAAGCCAATCGTTGTTATCTCCATCTCAGTGCTTGGTTATTAAATGTGACTTGTTGCTCGGGGTTTAGGGTTTTGTTTTTGGGGGTTTTTTTGTCATGAGGGGGACTGATGTCCAAAGTGTTCAATATGAGGAAGGTTTTTAACCATGTTTTGGTTTTTTTGGGTTTTTTTTCTTTTTTTTGTCTGTCCCTTTTGGTTCTTTAGCTGTCAGAATTGTTGTCTGAAGACCAACAAGGATACCAAATGGATTTATTTTGCCAAATGGATCATCATGGCATTGCCGTATTGGTCCATTTGATCAAACTTTGTTGTTATTATTTATTTTATTTTCAGTTGTTACAGATGGGACAGACATGACTGGGGGATAGGAAAGTGAGAAAGAAAGAGAGGAAGGAAAAGAAAAACAGAAGGGAAAAGGGACAGTGAGAAAGGGCACTTACAAAGACAAAGAGAGAAAAAAAAATCTCCTGGATCACCTGTTGAGAGAAAAAGAAGAGAAAACAAGCAAAAAACAAAACAAAAAACAAAGCAACATACTAAACACAACACCATCCCGTTAATCTAGCTAAGTGTGAACAGCAGTAAATACTAAATATTGAATGTTGTTGTGCAGCACGCAGGACCGACAGCGCACAATGTGCTTTGAAGTAGCAGCTAAGAAAGGTGTAGTTTATGTCTATGAACAGTGAACACCCGTGTGCACACCTGTGTGGATCAGCGCGCTTGTATACAAAAGGTTTCTCCATGTAACGGTCTGCTAGAGGGTGTAGAGGGCCATAGCCCCGTCCCCCAGGGCATGAAGCAGGCATGGAGGAGATCCAGGCTCCCGACATCCAGAGGCCCCAGAGTGCGAGAGCCCAAGGAGGACCACCGGAGGGGCATCCGTGCCACCCTCCTGGGAAGGGCTGAGGAGATCCCCAGACGAGGGGTCACCCAGTAGCCACGGAGCAGAAGCCAGAGGGGGCTGCACCGGCATGCCCGCCGGCTCTGCCGGCAGCCAGCTGTGCCAGAGTGAACCGAGTCGCAGGCCCCGAGGCCGGAGGCCCAAGGGCCCCCTTTGCCCCGGAAGAGGCCTGACCGAGCGACAGGCACCAGGCCCCGCCAAGTAGCCACCGGGAGTGAGCTGGTGCATACCTGAGCGCCCAGCCCCGGACACCAAGAACCACCAATGCACCAACCCCTGAGGGCATCAGTTACCGGCAGGGAGTGTGGTGAGGGGAGATAGACCTCCACACTTAACCATGTTTTTAATTGAAGTTGGAGAATGGTCACATGGATGAGGTAAAGGGGGGAAAACATTTTTTTCTTAGAGTTTTTAGGATTATGAAGTTGCTCCTTAAACTTAATAATTTTACAATATAGTAGTTATTAAAAATACTGTGATGTAATTATATTAACTAATGATGGGTAGAAGCTGATAACTGAAAATTTCTGGCCACTGTAGATTATAATGCTTGGTCATTATTTAAAGAATCTAAACCTTATTGTTTATCACAAATTAGAACAACAGGAATCACGTTAAAGTGTTGGGGGCGGGGTTTGCTTGTTTTTTTGTCTTTTTTAATTGGCAGGAGGTGCTGCGATGTCTTACTTGTGCGACAGAGGGTGCTGCAATACCCTCTAACACCTTGCTTCCCATGCCATGCACTGAGTTGCTGGCAGAGGATGCGCAGTTGAACGAGTGTACCTAATAAAGTGACTGATGAGAGTATAGGGAAGTGAGACAGCCTGCATATAACGGTACAGCAGATGCACCAAGAGGACCAACTGAACATTCTTCCCGATATTTTTCACCATATATAGTGTCATCGACACTATATATCAAGTCCTCTAAGAGTACCCGCATTACATATTCAAACATCAAGCAAAAGTATCAATAATATGCGTGTTTTAGCTGGGACTTTAATATTTACCTGCATCTCTCTGTCACACACACCTTTCCTTTGAGCGTCCAGACCTCCCGTGTCTGAGAGAGATGGAGTTAGTGGGTATTAGGAACTGCGTGAGCGCATCCATGTGCGTCATTGAGAATGTGACAGACTCAGTGATTGCATCGATTCTGAGAGCTTGTTGTTCTCATTCCTGATTTTTTTTAAGGCACAAATTTGCCAATGACAAGCCAGCAACCGTCTTTGTCTCTTTATGTCTGCACGGATGCTTAGCAAAACTCTACCGCTTTGTGATAGCGGCCAAATTCTTTTAAATTAAATTTTCTATCAATCTTTACGCATTTTTATGCAACTGCAGCAAATCTCACTTTACTTGGTGTTTTTCCTCTTGTGTCCCACTTAACTGTTCATCAGGCATGTCACGTGTGTATTATGCAAAACACAGAATGGCAAATATTGAATGTTCAGTGTGCACTTTCGGCCCCGTGTGCCTGACGGGCCCACAGACACGGGTATGACGTGGGAAATCGCTGTCATCACTGCAAGTCGAGATAACGGATCTGAGTTAATTATTGATATCATCCCAAAATGTTATCTTTATCATATGAGGTTATACAACAGCCAAATGGGACACGGGGTCTCTGGAGGGGACGTGAGGACGAGCGAATATATTCTTGATGTATTCAACATCAGGTCTGTTTTTCAGTGTCCAAGATTTACTGCTTATCTGATCCCATAGGAATCCAATAATAGAGCAAAGCTGGAAATGTCTTTAAACAGTGAGCTTTTATTTGTGTCTCTGGCAAAAGAGGGGAAAAAAACAACAAAGTTGATGAAGTCTCATGTCAGGTATTCAGCTTCTTCTTAACTGTATTAAATTCCTATGGATCTATTATAAGTCGATGTAAAAACATATTAAAAAACTGTCCAATTGTATGCTAGTGCATGCATTTTTCTCCACTATAGGCTAATTTATCAAACTATATTGTTTGATTTGCATATCCAAATGGAGGCAGGATAGAATAAGTACATGTAAGTACATTTAAGTACTTAGTACTTTCATTTCCATCTACTTTAAGAATTTACTTAAAGTAGATGCTATGATTCAGAGAAAAATATTGCATTTTAAACAACATTATATATTGGAGTATTAGAACTGTAGTTAATGTAAAAATAAGAATGAATAAAATGTAACCCATTTAAAAAATGTCTATGTGTGTGTGTGTGTGCAAATATAACAATTTTCTGTTGTTTTTTTCTAATAAAAAAGTAAGTAAGCATTTTAAAGTTGTATGTAATTGGTAATTCATTAAATTTACTTTTATGTCATTTCAGCTTTTATCGTTTTGTTGTTTTATTGTCTAAACTTTATTCTCTTCTTTCCTTTTTACTGTTTTAGTAAACAGATTAAACCAGGGATGTCAAACTCATTTTACATCAGGGGCCACATACAGCTCATTTTGTTCAGTAAAACTACATGATAAATGTGTATAATGACAGAAAGACGTATGGATAGTTCATTGCACTGCCCTGTAATTATAAAATATAAAGTTTTTTGTTAGTTTACTGTGAATAACAGGAACTTTCCCATCATTTAATTGTTTATTATTTTGGTGTAGGATGAATGACAGTGAGGGTAGGAAGTCTTTATCAATAGGAAAAGCTGTAAAACATGAAAATACTGAACATACTTTTTAGTATTAAGTTTAAAATCGATACATTGCTTCACATTATCTGAAAACTGTCCACTTGGCTGGATTTGAGTCTTCACCAGGCCAATTATGGCCCTGGGGCCTTATGTTTGACACCCCTGGATTAAACTGATGAGCCCCTTTTAATATTTGCATATGTATTTTTATCTCTGCACCTACTGTACCTTTCATTTCTGCACATATAGTATATTTTATACTGCATATGTGTTATTTATTGTTGGTTACTGCTTTCTTTTCTTTAAGCACTGATGTGGGACAGTACACCAATTTCATTGTACTGTTGTACAGTGCATGACTGTGCAACGATAATAAATTGCAAATAATGAGTTAAAAGTGTTTGTTTTCTGTTTATTTTCTTTTAATTGAGATTATTCTGAATATTATTCTTATTGTGTGATTTTTAAAAAAAAAAAAAAGAAAGCTGAGTATCTGAGTAAAATGGAATAAATCTAAGTCTTAGTCTAAGCGGAAGAAAATGGTCATTAGTCAAGTATTAAAGGTACATTCCAGTAATAGAACATTTTTAAAAATGAACCAAGTCATTTTTTTTACATTTACAAAATTTTTATTTAAAAATATTTCAACAGTCCCAAAAATACTTTTAATGACATTGAAAAAATACATTATTAATACAGTTAAAATACTATACTGAAGTCGTGAATGACCGTCCAGGACAAGCGTCATTATCGTGTTGTCGCATATTCAAAATAGTTCTTTGTGAATGTCACTGGGCATCCCGGATAGTGCTTTCACTTAGTGTCACACAATGTTCAAGGTTCAGTGTCCAAATAACACAAAATGCATTTTCCTGTTGATCTCAAAGCTTTTCCTGAGGATCACGTGGCCGTGTGGATAAAACAAGCACCAAAGGAATGTGTTTTAATAGGAAGAGATTTCCTTTTCATTAGTCTTTGTGATATGAAGTTGGTGCTCACACTGCCTTTTTGTTGTGCTGGCTCAGAGATCGGTTCACGCAGTATGGGATGATACTGACAGTGACCAGTGGCACTGTGGCACTCTTGCAGAATGACAGCAGGTAGAAGAGGGCAGCGGTATGTGTGGGAGGCTTGAAGGAGTCAAACAGGTGCAGCAGGAGCAGAGAGCTGATGATGCATCCTGCTTTGACCAACGGGCTGCTGCTCTTTTTGGTTTCGGTGTAGAGGGGGGAGTGCAGGCCCAGACCCAGGCCAAACAGCGTGCCCATGTTGCGGAGGAGGCTGGCAAAAGGCGTGGTGTCCAGGTGGACCCACTCTGGTCTGATGCACCACTTCTGGGCTTTCTCCATGGTCCACAGCAGGTCCACACCCAGAGCTTTGAGCAGCACATAGAAGCCAACAGCGAAGGAGGTGAGGAACAGAGTCGTGTAGAAATACTTCTTCATGCTGGCGCTGTAGATCCACTGAGTTCTGTTAAAGGCCTCAGCCACAATCATACCTAGAAAACAATGACCCACATTAGGAAAGCAGAGGCGAACATTTTGCGTTACTTATCATACCACTGCAGGCTTAATAACTGACCATATTTCTGACTATATATTTTACTGAACGACTGAGGCATAGCCAGCCATTCACTGAAACTGTAAAAATACTCACCTGTGATAAGACCAGCGATGACCTGGTGGGGGAAGTGGGCAGCAATAAAGACCCTAGAGAGGCAGACACACACCTGGACCCCACAAAAAAGTGTCCACAGAAGAGCCTTCAGATACCTGTTGAAGTACAAATTCACACAGCTTAGATTCATTGATTTCCAGCAGCTCGAGATTACATGAAAGAGAATCTTTTGAAGCACTGTGACAATAAACACAGTTATTCTTCTCTTATCATGAGAACTTCAGCTGCCTGCACGTCAAAACAACCCGTGTTTAACACCCTGTTTTCAATCAATACTTCTCAGAAGTCAATGATCAACCCCAGCACGAAGAGATAGTGTGTCCAGAGCGATAAGCTCTGAATGGAGAAAAATGGTAAACAACACCAAAATCGGCAGGGCCAAGAAAGGAAAAATAAAGTTACAGACTCACCACTGACTGTTTGTGGATTTGTTGCTGGTCATGATGGCGAGGATCGAGGTCACCAGGGTGTAGTAGACTCCTGCAGCTCCCATAGCATGGCCAGAGGGGCTGCCTGGGTAACACAGACAGAGGGAGGAAGGCAGTTATTAACATGTGGGCCAGAGCAACCTGCACTGCTCATTCATTCACTGTTGTTTTAACCTAAGTAATAAATGAATGAAAAAGATAGCCACTATTTTATTTTAACTTTATTTTAAACAACTCAATAAGCTCATATGTTTGGCTGCGGTCCAAATAACCTAACTGCAAATAACATAACATGCATGTTTATGGACTGTGTCACAGGGGAAACATGCAAACTCCACACAGAAAGGCAGACGGAAACCAGAGGATACAAAAGAAACGTTCTTTCTGTGATATGTACGAATTAAGCACAATATCACCTGACAGCATTAGGTCTTTATCTTGAGGATGAGTGCCAAGATGTAGAACTTTAGAATGATAATTTATTTGATTTGGCCAATTTACTTCAAAGTAAAGTTCAGGCAGGAACACATGCAGAGCGAGAGGAGCTGTGGGCTAATGGGAGTCGGTTTATTTTTACCCTCACGCAAGTTAATGCAGCCGTGCATGAATAGTGGTGTCTCTCACCTGGTCCAGTCTCACAGGTCATTGGGTACTGCTCGATGTGAGGGGGCACGGCGTTTGCATAGTAGGCTGTCTCGTGGACCCACCAGTACGGCCTCTCTCCAAACAGAATCCTGAAGAGGACAGCAGAAACATGCATTTAGTTACCATCTAAAAAAAGCTTATTTCACACGATTATATATCAGTTAAAAAAATACGCTCACCATTTGAACACTAAATTAAGCCAGTCTCCGATCACAGCCACCCAGATCAGCTTGATGCCCACTGAAGCCCGCAGGTGAAACCAAAGGGGGAAGAAGATGAAAAAGGTGTTCCTCAGATCAGCCGCCCAGGAGACCCAGAGAAACAAGCCCTGGGCATCTTTGTAGTTGGTCTGCAGGTAGTGGGTGCTGCTCACCCCGAAACCCTGCACGGCGTCCATCATGGCATTAAGCATCTTAGCGTTAAGAGGAAGAAATCTCAGTCTAGTGATGTGTGAGTGGAAGAACAGAGAGTGCTGTTATCAGCGAGACAGCTGGCTGTTTTTATAGCGAAGGGACCCACTACCCAAACGCATGCACACGCTGATCTTTGGACCTTACGCATGTGTAATAAAACACCGGGAGTCACTAGAGTTTGGGAGGCATGTCACACAAACAAGTTGGGAAGATAACAGGAAAACAAAACGTCAATCGTCTATCTTAGAATCACTGTACAGAGAGAGTCACAGGAGAGAGGGAGCCAATCGATCAGTGGCTGTCCTCCTCAAGTGTGACCCAAATTAAACACTTTGCAGAGAGATTTTTTTTCTGCTGACCCACAGACTATTTTTAAATGTCATCTTCATCTTCTTCATTTTTGTCCACGTGGCTTTGACTTTGGCATTAATAAAGGATAGCCGTGTTTTTCATATTTTCCCTTCTTACAAGTGCACATTCTCACTAATAATTTATCAGTTATGTCATTGATTTTTTAGTGAAAACATGCCGCCGTTCAGAATGATGGAGTAAGCCATTTCTATATTACATAAGGAGATCAATGATTAAATGAGTGAGTTTGGGATGAAACAAAGCTGATGAGATAGTTGGTGACAAAACAGAAAAAGAAAAAAAGAGATAGCAGGTGGAACATAAGGTACTGCACTCTTATGAAAGAAAGGTCTGGTGGGGACATCTGCACAGATTAGCTCATATTTTGTTCTGTTTCCAGAGACATGTTTACGAAAAGTTCAAAACCGTTTTGTTGTTTCTCACATTGGGGTTCAGGCACAAGTAGAGATAACGGGTCTTTGCTAGAAGTCTGCAATCTGTCCATGGGCAGCTGCTGCTTGCTGTTACGATAGCTTTTAGCAGAGGGGGCCCCCTGAGGTGTAAAGGTTAAGTGACCTGTCTGCACTGTCGCAAAGTTAAACAAACTTGCTAGCCTTGAGTAAAGTCCAGTGGGAATCATTCAGTGGAAGAACGGACAGGACGGCCTCAAAGAGCTTTGCTGAAACCTAACCAAGAAAAAAACCAATAAAGAGACGATATTTTCATAGCATCGTCCTCAGAAAGAGGTCTGGGTTGTGATATCATGGATCTTCTACACAGCTGGGGCGTGGAGCTGGCTGTCTATCTGCAGACCAGATATGGTAAATATGAAGGTTTGTTCAATCTGGCATCCACAGTGGCCGATCTGCACACCACGTTCTTCTGGTTGTTCCCGATCTGGTTCCACCTGCGGAGGGACACGGCACTCAGGCTCATCTGGGTGGCTGTCATCGGAGACTGGCTCAACTTGGTCCTAAAATGGTAACTGGGTGAAAGAGTCCAACTTGAACTAACTTAAAACTTAAACATTAAAAAAAGGAACAGTTGCATGATTCGTTTCCTGTTTTTTTTTTTTTTGTTTGTTTGTTTGTTTCACTGTGGCAGGGTTCTATTTGGGGAAAGACCTTACTGGTGGGTTCATGAGACCAAGTTTTATGGAGCAGGACCGGCCCCTTCACTCCAGCAGTTCCCCATCACATGTGAAACTGGACCAGGTAGAGCTCACGACAGGCATGCGGACCGCATGAAAACTGAATAGAACTAGTCTGTCATAATAGAATGATAAGATTTATCTGGCACAGTGCACAATTAGTCTGATAAATACTCCAGTATATCATTGCCAGATGATAGCTGTAACAATTGGCAACTGTACACGACTTTCTGTGAATGGGTATGACTTTAATGGTGATAAATAGGTAATAAACTTGTAGTGCCTTTTATCTTGCTCCAGTTTCTTTGAGAGATCTCTGTCCTTATACCTAATAGTAGAAGGGAAGGTAACAAGGTGCAAGTGTTTTTCTTGGGGGGGGGGGGGGGGGGGGGGGGGTACTGTAATTTTAAACATGTGTTATGTATGTATTAACGTTCTGGAAACTGAAAAAAAAAGATAAAAGATAACAACAACTTTCAGCAAAATATGACATATTCAAACCCCCTCAGACTTGGTATTGCGCTTACTCTGGTCACCTGCAAACACAACTGCCAAGTCTGACGAGGATTGGTCGTCACGATAGATGAAGAACCGACTGATTGGTTTTCACTCTAAATTAGTAAATACTAAGCCCAGTTTCTTTCTTTGCAGGAAGTCCTTCAGGTCATGCCATGGGTGCAGCTGGTGTCTGGTATGTGATGGTAACAGCGCTGCTCTCTATTGCAAGAGAAAAACAGTGCCCCTCGTTGCTATACAGGTGAGTCTGTGTTAATACAATCACCTTTTCTGGCTCTCTGGAGTCTTTAGGTTCTGTGCACCTACAATCAGTGTTGTCCCTGTCAGATTTTTGTATATAGGCCTGTGGATGCTAATGGGCCTGGTCGAGCTGGTGGTATGCATGTCCAGGGTCTACATGGCTGCTCACTTCCCACACCAGGTTATTGCAGGAATCATTACAGGTCAGTCCATCTAAAGAACTCTAGTCGATAAAGTGTTGACTTTTACAAGGACTTTGATGTGCAGAATTTTCATAAAAACATTTTGTGAGGGTTGGAAATTAAGTTTACTGAGTTATTATGTAGCCTACAACTACCAGTAGCATATTTTTAGGAGCAAATGCTAAAGATCAAACAAAGAAATATTGTAGAAGAAGAATTAAAATATGGCTCAGGTGTAAATGCAATGGCAAAATTACAAAAATATGATATATATCTTAGACCATTTTTACTTCAAATATTGTTTTATTGAGTGTACATGTTACACATTGTCCCTGTTTAATAAACCACCTTGTCTGTTTTCATCTTAGGCACACTGGTAGCTGAAGTTGTTTCCAAGGAGAAATGGATCTACAGCGCGAGCCTGAAGAAGTACTTCTTAATTACCCTCTTCCTCACCTCCTTTGCTGCTGGCTTTTATGTGCTTCTTAAAGCTCTGGATGTGGACCTGCTGTGGACCATGGAGAAAGCCCAGAAGTGGTGCATCAGGCCAGAGTGGGTTCACCTAGACTCTGCCCCCTTTGCTAGCCTCCTGCGGAACATGGGCAGCCTGTTTGGTCTGGGCCTCGGTCTGCACTCACCGTTCTACAAGACAACCAAGATGAAGATTATGAACGCCCCTTTCAGGATTGGATGTATTGTCATCTCTGTATCCCTGCTTCACCTGTTAGATGGATGGACATTTTCCCCTGAAAACCATATGACTTTCTATGCCCTTTCCTTTGGTAAAAGTGCTGTTGCACTTTTGATCCCAACTACTTTGGTGCCTTGGGCTCTCAGCAAGATTTACCCTGTAAAGACAGAAGGCAAAAACTTGTAGCTTTAAGGCAACTGGAGGATTAATGTTCTATATTTACAAGGATTCTTACTTCTCATTTTTAATAGACATGGATTAAGGCTCATCTGTACTGTTCACTGTTTTTTTCTGTTTTAATCTGGGTCTAGGTTAACTCCATATCTAGGAAACTTGCTATAGAGTTTTTGGAACATGTCTGAAGATATTGTGCTGGCTTTGTTACCATTTAGGAGCAGAGGGAAGAGGCTACTTTACTGATTGGAACAATAACATTTAATTGGATGTTACCATTCCCAGAATCTAGACTACTTAGGGACAGAAAAAGGACGTAGACACCCACCTAGCACTTTCAGATAATTGCTGTAAAGCTCACTGATAGACCACATTTGCTCAATTTGACCGTCCCCTTCACGGTATGAGCAGTAAAGGGTAAAAGTAAAACACAAAAAGTCATCTTAAACCTTTGTTGTTGTTGTTGTTTTGGATATGCTAAGCTAAGCTAAATCTTTCCTGGCTCTACAAAGTGCTAGCAGCCTTCTAATTTAGCTGGGTTTAAGTAAAATATGAACATTTTTCTACAAATGTTTTCTACTAATTGTTTTCTAAATGGTCTTATTGGAACTTCTGCTACAATTATTACAATTAACCTCCTTGAAACTGAATAATGGTTTATTTTTGTCCATCAAATTACATTTAGTCATGTTTTCATGTTTAGAATAACTGTCTTTTCAGTGTCTGTAATATTGTAAGCTTCTTTAACATCCACAGTATATATGAGATAAAGATTTTTACACATACACACAGCCACCACCTCAGCAAAAAAATAGTATTTTTTAAACAAATAAAAACTGTTTCTTGTGATCATGTTTTCGTGCTTATTTGAGAAATGCGGTGCAGCCCTGGCAGTTTTCTCAGAATGTCTCAGACTGATACTGATTAATTCTCTGGCCAGAACAACCATTAAATATTAACCAGAGCATGCTCCACTCACTCGGCAATCCCACATAGTGACACTGCCTCGCACCACAGCCATGCGCTTTCAAAGGTACATGAAGGGTCAAGGGGCAGAAAGCGTTGCCGACAACACGTGGGCCTCATAAGGCTTTAAAAATAGAACCTTGTTCAGGTGACGAACTATCGAAGCAGCTTTGGATGTATGGTACTGAGATCAGCAGGATTGCAAACAAAGGTCACTATCATATTATCACAGACACACCTCTATAAAACTGCTAATTACATTGTGAAACTGCAACGTAAAGTACAACTGAATGCAATCATAGGTCACCTGAAGTTGCTGTGGTAATGAGAAAAAGCAGGAAACTGAAGGTGGTCGCTGTGGTAACTTCGCTGGACATGAAGTCCTGCATCAGATAACTTAGATCTCGTAGATCTAAACATCATGGAGCCAGTCTGGGATTACATAAGAAGACTTAATCCACCAAAGAAGCGTTCTTGGAAGAGCTTGGAACAACCAAACTGTAACATAGCTTAATAAAGCAGATAGAGACTGTCATTATATGGCATTGTTTTTGAGAACAGCCCCATGTTATCTTGCCTAAAAGGTTTGATCAGCACTGCACTGTTTTACAAAATAAATCATACTTAATCTTAACAGGGCCCAGTGATTATCACAACACATCCCACCAGCAAACACCAAGTGCCCCTTTTTTGATCATTTTATCTCATTTTCTTCTTACGCTGTTCTAGTTATTTCCGGTTCTTATCTCAAGAAGCTATATGGGAGTTCTTTGTACAGGTATGCTGCATTGCGTTTGCGTGACTAGGAGGCAGGGGGACAGACAACTACGTCAGGGACGTTGAGTAACTGTTTACATTAGTTTACAGTCACAATAGTCAGCTCGCCTTGGTTGTTCTCCTCAATTCTGATGTACAGATCAGATCTTATCACTGTTTATTGCAACTTTTGGGAAAACAAACGTTTTTGCTTCGTTTTAGTAATAAAAAATATACTATATTATGTAGATGGGAGGCTGAGCTGTAAAACTATCGGCTGTTTGAGATTGAGGAGGGTGTTAAAGACACACCGGAGGGAAAATGGAAGAGAAATTAACTTTTGAATTTTATGCATGGCATACCACACATAGGATGCATCTGGGGCAATTTCACTAAGGAAACACTGACATGCAAACTAGGAGTGCTAAGAATTGAACTGTTAACCTGCTGTGCATGACCTGCTCTAATTTTGCAGACTTTGCAGATCACTGAATATATTTTCTCATCCTCACATAACCTTTGCTATATTTACTTAAAGATGCAGCTCTGGACCAAATAAATAAATAAAAAGAAGTGTCGGCATAAAAGGTGCTTAAAAAAACATGCCTCACAAATATGCACAGTCTAATCTGATCAGTGAAGTCCTTCATGCCCCTTGTCAGCTTTTCAAAGTTAAGAAAAGCATTAAACTTTGGGTATTAGTCTAACTGCAAAGAGTGCAAGTGTGCGAGACTTACCTCTGACATATACAATTCCCATATTATGCCTTAAACCTAAAACTAGCACCAAATTAATACAAACTGAACTAATTAATCAAAACTGAACAGAAGTAAAAACAATACCACAACAATACCAAAGATTTAAAAAACTAATGACAAACACAAAACTGTAACTACATCTCTTCCCCTCTCTCTCTGCCTGCTTTCCCGTCTAACTTCAGTGTCTCTCTATCAATAAAGGCTAAAAAATGGCATAATAAAGAATTTAAAAAACAAAACATATGCTTGTTGTCACGGGGCGTTCTCCTGCTAGAAGCAACCATCAGAGGTTGGGTCACTGTGGTTATAAAAAGATGGACATGGTCAGAAACAATCCTCAGGTATTGATTACATCACCACCGTCAACCTGAACCGTTGCCATAAGGTAGGCTGGATCCATGCTTTTATGATGTTTGCACCAAATTCTGACCTTACTATGTGCAGCAGAAATGCAGCAATGTTTTTCCAGTCTGTGAACTGTAGCCTCACTTTCCCAATCTTGGCTGACAGGAGTGTTGACCAATGTGATCTCCTGCTGTTGCTGCAGCTCTTTAATATGTTCTTCTACCTGGTTATGACAAGGAGTTATTTTAGTTTCTTTTCAATTCTCTTCTGAACTTTGGCATTTTGTCCTATAGAACTGCCGCTCACTGGATATTTTCTATTTTTCAGTCATCATCTGTAAACATGAGGTGGTTGTGTAGGAACCTCCTAGCAGTCAGCACTTTCTGAAATACTCAGACCAGCCTGTGTAGCATCAACATTCACATTCAAAGCTGCTTAAATGATCTTTCCCCCCATTCAGATAATCAGGTTGAACTTCAATTGGCTATCTTGACCATGTCTGCATACTTGAAGGTGTCGAGTTGCTGCAATGCAGTTGTCTGATTAGATATTTCTCCTAACGAGAAGTTGAAAAAGTGCGCCTAATAAAGTAGCCAATTAATCTATAATATCATAATCTGCTGGTTAGTTAAATTTTAGGAATCTCAAGTTTTGAGTTGCTTAACATGCGAGTAAAGTTACCTCAAAACTTTCCTATCTGACACCCATTCAGTGCAATCCCATTAAGCACCACTTGACCTTTAATTTTTAAACTGTGGATTTGCTTTTATATATATTTGGGATGCTGACTTCTGTGTGAAATAAATGCACATGGGACAAAGGATTTGATATTTAAACACACAAAAGTCGGGACCTTTACACCTTGGCTTAAACTAGCAAGCACTTACAAGCCACAGCGACATCTGCAGGTCAAGAGGAAACATTGTATCCATGTCACACCAGTATTTGATGTTTTGCTTCAAATTTCAAAACCAAACAAACAAAAAAAACCCTACAACATGCCTCCAAATGTCTTATCAAAAAACAGTCTTTTATTCAATACAATGAGTGCTCCAACATAAAAGAAGCTATTGACTCATGAATTTTCACTGAAATCATTTAAGCCCACGACTTAAAACTTGCATCGTTTTCATATTTTGTGATATCTACACGTCGCAATGTGTAACATTCGCAGAACAAATTAACAGCATGTTTTGCATTTCCTATGAACCACTGTACTGATGATGCAGCAGGAGTCCAATATAAGACAAAATAATTAAAACAACAAATGGGCAATAATGACAAACCACTTTGCTCTGAATATTTAAGAGCTACAAATGAGGCCGTTCACGAGGATCTGAGGACAAAATGTTTAATTAAAATTAAAAAATACAAAGCGCTTTTTGATATCAGAAGCCCCTTTCAGACATGCACTTTTCAAATAAACAGCCATCTTAACTTTACCGAGCCAGACTGCTTAACATTTTTATTCACTCTGCAAAATCCTGAATTCATGCGGTAGCAGAATGGCATGCGCAGGTCCTGAACAGCAACAAGACCATTTTAATAGTATTTTATCTCATCGGCACCACTTAAATCATTCTTCTGGGATTACTAAACCAGGAAAGAGTTTTATCCTTTCCAAGCCCGAGTGGGAATGACGGGGTACAGCTCCTTGCACATACACAGAGAGGCCCTGCACTCAGAAAGAGATGCAAGTGTGGTGACACTTCACCGCTTATACGGATAATACTAGCTGCCACATATCGCATGCACACAAGAACTTCTCTGCAAATTACGAACAAACATGAGGAACATTAACATAAAATTGATGAGTGCATGACAGACTGCCATCAGTTTAATAGCAATGATATCTGGCGCACGTCTGAAAAGGGCTTATGATCTGTCTCCCCATTTTCTGAGTGAATACTCTTCAAACGGTTTAAAAACAATATTTTACAATTAAAACAAACAAAACAAAACAAAACATGTGTCCATCTATAGAAGCTATGTCTTTGTATTGGGCTGTCTTGATTGTATTGGAGAAGGTGAATGTCTAGCTGTAGTCCTGTGGACCAGGGCCCGGCTACTGTAGCTCAACAGGCATGGTGAAGAGACGAGGGGGCAGACGGCGTGGGGTGGGTGGGTGGATGCTGAGACAGCTGGATGAACATCAGTACAAAGCGTCAGCATTACTGCTTCGAGGCCTCTTGATCTTCTCGATGTTCTTCAGGATCATGTCATGTAACGTTACCTGGAAACAAGCAAACATATCAGTTATTCTGCTTTCTGAATGCAGGCAAGTATAAATAGATGCTGATAAATAATGAAGGCCACAACATACGTATTGATTTCTGAGCTCCGAAACGATGATTTTCAGACTGATGTATTCCTTCTCGTCAATCTCGGTTACTGTGCGCCGATAGTCCTCCTGTTTAAAAAAGTTGATTCTATGTTTATTTTTAATTGTACATCTTCTTTTAAATATAAAACAGAACTGCCGAAGTCAGTGGAAATGGGTGCAGATAGGCTGAGTTTGTCATTTCACTAAAGGATAATTGATAATAAGAACTTTCAATTCTGCAACAAGACAATTTTTAATCAACTTTTATTTAACCACGATGCACCTTGAGATTAAAATCTTTTTCAAGGGTGACCGATTCATAGAGTTTTAACAGAAACAGGCAAACACATAAGAGCTTTAAATTCTTCCAGATATACAAACACACTCTGCTTTAAACTCAGCAGCACTTACATCTGCTCCTTTCTGTGAGGAAGAACACTGCCACAGCCTTTACAAAAAGACCTTGAGTGGGCCACTGGTTTGGATGTTAATGATCTAACTGTCAGAAACTGACTCCATGAGGGTGGCATGAGGGCCTGGTGTTCTTCAGTGGGACCTGTGCTCACCGACCAGCACCGTGCAGGGAAATCGACTGAGAACACCAGAACTGGCAGGTCCTCCCTGGCACCCTATTCTCTTCAAATGGGCGCAGGTCTACACTGAGCACATGTGACAGACGTAAAGGAGTTGAAGCTCATCTTGTTTTTTGCCTCTCCAGTGCACCTGCTGTCACTTTCATTTACACCCAAGCACATGATGGTTTTACAATGATTTCTGATTCACAACTGGACAAACTGAATTCCCTGAAGTTTAAACTCTTTTGTTTTAATCTATGTTCTCTTAATTTTCTGCAGAGAAATACTGACATTTTTATTTTTATTGGTTTTTTTTTTTTAAGGACACAAAGTTAGAGCAGTTTGCCAAAACTTTAAATTCTCTCCACACAGGATATAAATTGAACCTTTCTGACAAAAGTAACAAATTGTAAATGAGCAAGGTGTTGTACCTTTGGCGCTAGCTGCAACTGGCTGCTATACATGTTGTAAACCACTAGATGTCATCGTTTACAGCCTAAAACCAAAGACCACATATTTTTTAAAGGCTTTCTCTTTTTCTCTCAATATTTCTTATAAAACCCAAATAGTTATTTTACAGCCTTAAGTGTATAGGTTAATTATCCCAAATGTACAAATCATCTGTAATCCTTCTCTTCTCCTTTTGTTTATATGTATAAAGGAAAAACTCTTAATTGAAAGAAATTGTTTTTAAAAAAAAAAAAAAAAGCAAATAGTTAATTTCTCAGCATTTGATAGACTTTGACATCTATAGTACAGCTTATATGGCTTTTTACTTTCTAGTACTTAAGCTATTCACTTACCACGTGTGGATATTTTGCTATTTTAGAAACCAGCTTTGCCCTTGTGATGTAGTATCTGGAGGTACAGAAGAAAGACAAAGATGGTCTCTTAATATGAAAGCGACTTCACATTTTAAAGACAAATCCCAAAGCTGGGATGTTCATATGAGATTGGGATTTCTGCAAGGTTCTGCAAACCTTGATATCTGGTCGAGGTAAGATGCAGCCTCCCCTTCAACTGTTCTGAGTTCAGCTACTGTCTCCTCCTGGATTGACACCCCAAAGTTGTTCCCATCCTCTATCCTGGGGATGAGGAGCTGAACCCACATTTTAACCTGCAGAAAGAGACAAATATAGATAAGAAAAGAGGATGCAACATCTGACAAGTAAACACTTACGCCAACAGTATTTTAGCTGATGCTGAGCATGTGATAGTCATCTTATAAAAAGAAAAATTCAATACCCTTTGCTTGTTTTCAGTCCCGACTCTTAAATCTGTGCCTTGCTTCTCCTGTTTCATTAGTAAGCCTTCATTTGTCACACATTCCTAGCTTTGTTGTAAGTTCATGGCTCCTTGCTGGGTATGCCAAATGGCCAAAATAACTTACTTACTTAGATGAAAGACTTTAGAGCTCTTACTTACTGTGTTACATTTTTCTATGAGTGTCCTGATCTCGGGCTTGACCTTTTCAATAAGATCAACAAGGTTTGCATTGCTCTTCATCATCCCATCAGGCATGACAAAGACCTTGGTGCCAGTCACTGATAAAGGAGTAAAAAGTTAAAAATACATAAAATACAGACTAAATATTCAGCTAGCAAAACTGTACTTACCCATGTCATCCGCACTTCCATCCTCCAGCTTCCTCTTTTTGGCATTTTGCTGTGAGAGAGATGCAACAGTTACGAACAACTTCTCATCCTTGCCTCACCAACAGTTACTGTAACCATACGAAATCGAACTCTAAAATGTATCCTCACCGCTTCTAGTCCGTCGTGGAGATTTGAGAACAAGATGGGATCTGGCACTGGCAGATTTATGTCTGAGTGAATTTCCTTCAGTTCAGTGATGTTTATGCTTGGATCCTGAAAAAAAATGAGAACATTAGTTGTCAGACATGGTACAAATATAAATATACAGACATGGTAAGAAGAAAGCACATCTGCTGCCAAATCTAATCTATTTCACATGTCAGGACATCAAAAAAGATGATCTAGAAGGTTTGAAAAAAACAGATGAATACAAACACAGAAGAACTACATATGACTTATGTAGTGACATATACAGTAATGTCCAAGACTTCATATGATTATATCATTATGTAGTCAACAATAACCAAGCGATAGGACAGAAGCAGTGTGAGGAAAAACTAAGAACACACCATGATTCAATAGCTTGTAGAACCACCTTTAGCAGCAACAACCTGAATGGTTTTCTGTATGATATCAGTCTCTTACAGGAGGAATTTTGGCCCACTCTTTATATGCTGCTTCACTTCATTAAGGTTTACAGGTATTTACTAATACACAGTCTCATAAATCCCTGCCACACAAAACACCTTATTCTCTCTTTTTCACTCATTCTGTTGAAGATCATTGGCTTTTGTGACCCAACTTTAGCTGTTAAACAGATGGCCTCACATCTGAATTTATTTTAGGACAGAGAGGAGTTCATGGTCGCCTCTGTGACTGGAAGGTGGCCAGGTCCTGTGGCTGAAGAGCCTTCTCCCAGCAAATCTTACAAACAAGCCACACTAGTCCAGTCTTTAATTGTGCTGTCATGCACTTTAACATTTCACATTCTAACTGAGGCCTGTAAAGTCAGAGATATAACTCTTACAAAAATTACATCTGAACATTGTATAGTGTGACCTTGAGTGCGAGTTGACAGTGATTATTACCAGCCATTTCAATGTTTTCCTCTTGTGAGCAACCTACCTCACTGGAAAATGATGGACTTCAAATTGTTTGCTTTTATAGAGATGTTTATGTTTGCTGATGACCAGTTAGGGTTAGGGGGTTAGGGTTACTGGCTGTTACTATTTTAATTCTGGACAACTGATAAAGCAGGGCTCGCAAAATTTCAAAATCCCTGGTAGCCCTTCAGGCAGGCACTCGTCAGTTTTTGGTAGCCCAAAATAAATTTAAGTAGCCCGAATTAAAAAAAAGAGGACAATTTTTTGATTGATGTTTTGTTTCCTTTACAATATTATACTTTAATGTATAATATTGTAAAGGAAACAAAACATCAGTCTAAAAATATTTAAAACACAAATTACAACCATCAACTCAAATATTTGGTTCTAATTGAACAGAAATTTCTATGAGCTTGCAAGAACTGTGTAGAACATGAATCAGTCTGTGTCAGATCCTGAATTTGAAATTTCCACTGAAATCACGGGTAAGAGGCAAGTGGAACCAAGATCTAGGACATTTGCTTTTTAAAGTTTGCAAAGACTGCTAAATTTTGCCAATGGTAGTTCACTCTTTGCAACATAGCACGCTGTTCTAAACAGCTTTTTCAGGACTTCTTGTTATGCTTGGTTTATTTTTAGTATGTTTTTTGCAATTGGTGTTTGTTCTGGGAAAGATACTGCAGACTGAGCAATAATGCATTTCTTGCATTTCTCATGGGTTCTGATGGGGTCTTTCTTAAAATGACTGGTCCCAGTAACAAAGGCGCTTGTCGACTCAGAAATCGAGGGAAACTCACAACACACCCGGCAGAACATTATGTTATTTAGCTCGTCATATTCCAGCCACATAAATTCTTTTGTCCATGAAACCAAAAAAGCTGCGCTTTCCTTTTGCCTCATAGTCTGATTTGTCATAACTTTTCCGTTTTGTGGTAGGCTTTTCTTTGGCTGCCCCTTCTTCACCCTGACCTGTCTTGTTTGACTCTGCAGAACTAAAATACCTGCGTAAATCCATCTGCTTTTACACACGTACTTACATAACGGTCAGCAATTCTCTGCGCAATCAACCTCTATCACATGTTTAAGCTTGCTGCAGGAGATTTCACTTGTCATGTTTGATAGTAAGCTAACGATTGATAAGACGATGCCAGAGGAATTGGTACGCAATTAATCTGTGACTTACCAATCAGTGCTGCTGCTCTCTATACACAGTTCGCGATCGCAAAGTGAAAGTGAAAGCAAAAAACAAGCGCAATTCAAACGCGATTTCAATGTGTCACATATTGACAGTGGCTCATCGATGACATAATTACTCAGCTACATTTGTGAAAGAATGCAAAAGCATTGACATATCTTTCCTTCCTATGATAGCCCGACGGGCAGGGCGGAAATGGATTTTGGTAGCCCGACTGGAAAAATCGCTAGCCCCGGGACGTCGGGCTAGCGATTTTGCGAGCCCTGTAAAGACTGACTAACAGATAATGAACTTTAACGCCAAATAATACATTGGAAGGAATGAGTTTCAACTATCCACAAAGATTTAAAATTATGCCAACTTTATTTAGCTGAATGTACAATTAACTGACCTTGAGGAAATGGTCAAGTTCCAGTAACTTCTTTGGGAAAAAATTGGCGACTAGATCCTCTGCCTGGAAGAAATGTGCAGTGTTAGTGGAGTCTTGGACATCACAGTCATAATAGGTGTGTATGAAACTGTGCTCACCAAATATACACATTTAGCTATACATATATAGAAACATCTATATCTGTGAGCTTGCGCACTAGCTACACATCAGAAGGTTGGTAGATTTATCCCCTGTTCCTCCACTACATGTGTTAATGTATCCTTTGCCAAGATACTAACCCCAGTTGTCCCCAATCCATCAACTGGGGTGTGTGTGTGTGGGTGAGTGTGTGTGAATGTCAGATAAACAGTGCTCAAGTACAGATAAAAATGCTGTTTGAATGTGTGTGTGTGTGTGTGTGTGTGAGAAAGAGTGCAATTGGGTGAATGGGGCTTAATAGAAAGTGCTTTGAGTGCTCAAATAGAACAAAAGGTGTATTACCAGTACCAGACTGGTGTTTCCCCCTTTAGTAAGTTAGATTTAATTTACTCATAGCTGGACGCAGGCTTCCATTAAATAAAGAAGCAGACTTTACGCCTTAACTACAGGCCCCTAAAGGCTCGCTATGAGCCAGGATAAACTCTGCATGTATATATTTAATTTACAACGTAAGACAGAGACTTACTTCTGCGGTGATACGTTCCTTGAAAGCAGCGACCTGTAAACACAAACAGACGTACGAGAGTTTGAATACCAAAAAAAAATACTCATTTTACGACAGTAAACTTTATTTTGGTCCAGTTTTAAACACATGACCGGGTCATCAGTGTGAGAGACAACCTCTAGCATTGGTAACTCAACGCCGGTGTGAACGGCAGCTGGCTGAGTTAGCTAACTTGGTGGCTCAGGCCTTCTTCAGTGCATGTGGTCGTAGTAGCAGCAACCATTTTCCCAGCACAGGGGGCTGTAAATCAAACTTCATCTAGATCCCCGTTACGCTTAGCGCCACCCTGACACCACACCTGGGGAACGGTTTGACAGGTGTACTGCAGTAGGCGGGAAACAAGAAACCGGTTAGCCGGTAGCTGCTCTTAGCCTGGCCTTATCCGAGCTCCCACATCATGCTACTAAATGTGGCTAACATGCTAGCAAAGAACATGGCAACAACAACACGCAGTATAAACTCAACTGGAATTCACAAAAGGCCAAACCTCACCTTGGTTTTAATTTCACTATCCACCTTGAGGAGTGAAGACATCTTATGTAGTCGAATATGAGCAGAACGATTGTCCCAACAGCATTCAATTCACCTGTAAACGTGTGGCTTATCACTTGTCTGCCACACTTCGTGAGCTTAAAGATGACGACAATAAACATGCGACGGAGGCGGTGTTGCGACTGCGCTTGCGCGCAACGTCACCGTCTTTTTCTAGACGCAGCTGACGATGTAAACAAGAGAAAACATCCGAGGGCAGCGGGGCTCACACAGGCCGGGTTTCACGCAAATGATAGCCATTAAGCACCCATAGACGGTGGACATGGGGCTCCCTGTTACTATTAAAGTCAATTTCCGGGGGAACGTGAAGAGGTTTCTGGCTCAGGATATGGATAAATTGGAGTGGGAAGCTGTTGAAGTCTGGGTAAGCAGCTAGCAGAGTCTTGGCTAAACGCTGGCGCAGTTTAGTGAAAAAGTAGGCCTAGACGTTTTGGCCTAGACATATAAACAGAGCTCCCAAAGGATAATCGATGTTGTTACGACAATAACAATAATGTATTTGTAAATAATATTTTTTAAGCCAACCGGAGCTTTACAAAATATAGGCACACAAGTGAGGACGTGCTCAGTTTGATTTAAGGTTACTACATATGTATAATACAGTATCCAGCTGTGGAGGTCTTTCTCACTGACTCAGACATGGTTCATGTTTTTCCTAACACGTGTGAGGAGAAAAACTGAACTGTTCTCAATTGTTCTGCGTTACTTTTCAGATCAAAGCATCATTTGGGATCAACCACTTTCAAGTGAAATACTTTGATGAAGACAATGAAGAGGTAAGGGATTGTGTACATAGTAGATTTTCAGTGCTAATGTTTTGGCAGAGTCCAAGTTCAGTTTTTAATTTTTCATTTACCTTATATTTCAGATTTGCATAAACAGTCAAGGTGAGGACAATATTTAATTACTTGTTTTCTATATATTTTATGTTGAATATGTTTAGGTTTAGGTCTTCCTTCAAAGGTAAATCACCAGGACTTTGTTAAAAATATATGTAGCCAGCATTTGTTTAAAGCTTGGTTTAATATACTCAAAATTCAAATACATGTTTGATTATCAGATGGCTGAAAAATATCATGAAAAAGCACAAACCTCTGTTAACTAAGATAACAAAGACTCTTTTCCCTAACTACATCCTAACCCATTATGCTTACATGCATAGTCACCCCCTAATGACCTGTTTTTTATTCAGGAAAGCTGTCCAACTGATAGATTCCTAACCTGATATGGATCTATGATAGATAATATTGGCATTCATAACATGTATTGTAGAAATTATGTCAAGTCCTGTCTTCAGAATTTGCTTTGGTGGTACATTTACCTAAATACAGTGGACTTACCAACAGCTAAACCGATGTGAACCATTGAAAGGCCATGCAAAACATGTGGTCCACACAAAGGTGTTAAACAGAGACAAAAGGTAACACAGCAGGGGCCTGGAAGACAACAGTGGGGTGTTAAGATCAAAGACATTTAAATGCACAGGTAAAACAAATGGGTAATTCTATTGTAGGCTCAAACACTCCATGGTGGAGGCAGCTGCCTTTTGGTTACAGGGATTGTGATCAACATCCTTTTCTGCGTTAGTTATAAAAAATGTGTGTCGCTCAAACCGGTTTTGTATGCATTGTGTTGAATACTCACAGCTCTGCCTGCAGGACATGTAGCATAATATGCATAACAGTAAACAATGATGTGTGGAGTCAAGCTGTGTCTTTTAAGTTGTTAACTGGTTTTAAGATACATTGCTGGAAAGTTAATACATTTGGAACCTACATTTTTTAACCCTTACTCCTGGTGTACCCCTACATGAACATATCAAAATACCAGGGAAAAATACAGATTTGAGTCACAAAATGTGAAGTTATTTATTGTTTGTTTGTTTGTTTTTTTCCCCCCACAGATGAATATGAAGAAGCCATCAAGGTACTGTAGCAGTGCTAGGTTTAAACAGAAATGACAGAGTGATAGCTTTTGTTAATGTAGAGCAGTGATTCTCAAACTTTTCAAAAAGAGTACCACCTCATAAAATATATGGCTCTTAAAGTACAGTAGTATAGGGTTACTTAACAGCATATACAGTTTACACGAGACAATTTTATTTATTTTATGAATGTTATTTATTTTAACTGTCATGAACAGGATGTGACAAGTGATAATACTAACAACTGTACTGCATTAAAACATTAACAGCAGGCGGGATATCCAATCTTTAAGTGATGACGTGATGAAACCTGCTTCTGGGTCTAAACTACTCTGCGTTTATTAAGGCTCTTGTGTTTTTGTTGTGTATCTTGTTCTATTTAATCTGAACAAGCCCCTAAAAATGGCATTGATCACTGTCAGCCTCTCTCGGTTATATCACCCCTGTTCATTTTAAAGCTCAGTTTTTAAAACCTTACCGTGTAACTACAGCCCAGCCCATGCAGCAGTATATTAATGACTAACCTCGTATTTTGGATGGATTATCTCAGTCGTTCTCCTGACTGAAGTTTGGTCCATTTACAGCATCCTGCCATGTGATTGCGTTTGTCCCAACCCATCGGGAACCCTCACGTTAACTTTTATCAAGTGGAAAAAAAGTTAGCGTTCAGCCTCCAGTTTCACTGTGTTTATATTATGCTAACATAGCTGTGTCGCTGGCCATCATTATGTACCAGCTAGCCCAACTTCAGTAACCCTAAAAACGTCGCTGCTGTTTAGTTTTCTGTCTTCATTTATGTCGGAAGTGATAGCAGAACTATTTTAATTTTTCAGAAATCTTTCAATCAGAACATGGTATATTATTCAATCTTTAAAAAAAATTGGAGACTTCACATGTACCACTAGAGGGAGCCCACATACCACAGGTGGTATGCGTACCACAGTTTGAGAACCACTGCTATAGTATATATCCTTACATAGAGAACTTGCACTGTAAAACTACACTTAAGACATAAACAACACAACTGTGTCCTTAATTAGACTACTAAAGCTATAGAAGAACAAATGGTGAAAATAACAGAATATATGTGCAGTATATGTACTATGCATCTGTACACACATCACGTTGCTACTGTGTGTTCTCATGTCACTTGACTGCGGTTTGCATTCTATGCTAATTCTCCATGCAGAGTGCAGAGAAGCAGGGAAACCAGTTGCACATGAATGTGTACAAGATGAAAGGACAGGCCTGTGGGGGCCCACTGAAGACTGAGGTGAAGGAGCTGAAAGGAGACCTTCGACCCGCTCCTCCTTACCCCTCAAGGGTTAAAACAGTGGACAAAGGCACGCAGGTCACCCCTGAGCGAGAAGCTGTAAGTAATTCTACTCTTCCCCCCAACTTTCTTCTCCCTATAGATTCTCACATGTGCAGTACCTTTGAAATCATTTTAATAAAGTTGGTGCCTCAAGTCAGTTAAGTTTTTGTGCCTGTTGAGGGAAAGGTTTGTGCTTATTTATTAAAAGCTAAAATCTCTGATTTTGTGACTTAACTGAAGAATGGTGTATTTTCATGCAGGTAGCAGTAAAAGATAACAAGGGGAACAAACCAGATGATGAGCCCCCTCCTATGTGGTTTAGATCATACATGGAGAAGGTAAAATTTAACCGCTGCTGTGAAGCAGTATTTTTACATTGAACATTTTATTTTTGATTTGCGATTAAATAAAATACTGTGCTCTGCTTCTGTTTTTCATAGTTTAAGGATGAGGTGGTAAAGGAGGTAGTAGAAAGAATGTGCAGCGACTTTTCTGTCCAGTGTTGTACCCACAAATCCCCTGAAGGTCCCCCTGAGGCAATTGGGGCTATTGGCGGTATTATGGGACCCAAACCAGGCCCCTCCACCTCGAATGGATCCCTTGGCTACACCCCAAACTGCAGCAGCTGCAACAAACTCACCTCTGAAGGAGCCTACAAATGCAGGTATGCATGAAATTAACTCTAGTCATCACAACATTGTTTTTAACCATTTGTACATGCTTGTTGTTTTTTAAGTAGCTGTGTAAATGTTTACATTAATGTCTTTGTTATTTTCCCCGCCAGCGTGTGCCCATCCTGCATCCTGTGTGAGATGTGCAGACATAGCCATGACCCTAGCCACAACCTCGTGAGAACCAAGACACCTCTCTCCATCCCAGAACATGGAATGTCAGGAGAGTTAAGGTAAACAACCTAATCTGAGGATAACTCTGCATTAATGAAGGAAAATATGAATAGAAACACACACAAAGTGGGATTGTAAATTATTCTTGCAGCTAGATTACTGTAATTAATGACTTATCAATGGGAATTTTGATGATTTTGTTTTTGGAAAATAAACATTTGATAGTCCACAAATAGGTGTTCCTGATGACATTTTAAACCAGGTTCCCAAGGCGAGGAGACAGGACAGTGCGCAAGGCCGAACGACAGCGCCTCAAAGCAGAAAGAAGGCAGCTAAGAGCCGAAGTGAAGGAAATCAAGAAGAAACTGAGACTGGAGAAGAGGGGGCTGCAGTGGAGTGGGCCCTCTACCTCAGGAAGAGCCACTCTGACAAACATGGCCTCCACATCCACCCAGGTCCCTGCCCTGTCCCCTCCTACTGCCTCAGACACAGCCTCAGGTCCAGCCCCAGCCCAAGGTTCCATCCCTGCCCTGGTCCCTGAACCCCAGGCCTCCAGTCCAGAGTAAGAGCCACCTCGGAAGAGCGTCCGACAGTGCTGGGTACCTTGAACCCAGCATGGATGCAAAAAAGTCTTTTTTTCCAAGAAAAGAAATGAAAATATGCCATCTTTGTAATCTAGTCTGTATGAGTGTATCGCTGGCTGCTCTGGGGTGGTGGAAATTGTTGGAACTACCTCAATGTGAAAACTGCTGCTGCTGCTTCATAGATTTTCTAAGAAAATTGCTTTTGAGCTGCAAAAAAAAAAAAAAAAAAAAATCTGCGGTCCTGCTTTTTTGATTCGTAGAGAACAAAAGATGGGTATTATAAGAAACCAGGGCTTTTTTCAACAATGCTCTGTACACTTGAAACTAGGGGTCCCGGGGTCTCGCACACGTCCTTGGTGCCCACTATGGCTGCCTTGTTTCTGGATGAAAATCTGCCTGACGGCACCAATCTGGAGCCTGGTACCAAGTTCATCAAATACTGGAAGATGAAGAACACGGGCTCTATCTGCTGGACCTCAGAGACTAAGGTACCCCTCCCACTCGTCAAGAGGACAGGCTGCACTCTATCTTTCCCTCCTGCTTTACTTCCACTTTGAGCCCCCACTGTACTCATAGCCTCTTCTTATCCACTAACACCTGTTAAGATTTTTTACCCAGCGTAATACCACTAACGCCCTCTCTGTCTAAGATATTTCTTATTTTAATTCAGTTAATCTGTGTTGTAGTTTAAGTTTGAAGTCTTTGTCATTGTTTGAATGGATGGGTGTGTGTGTGTGTGTGTGTGTGTGTGTGTGTGTGTGTATGTGTGTGTGTGTGTGTGTGTGTGTGTGTGTGTGTGTGTGGGTGGGTGTGTGTGGGTATGTGTGTGTGCCCCTGACTTGATTGTATGTATTCTTTTAGTTGTGTGACTTTTTTGCATGCTCTCGTCTTTGTGCTTTTTCGCATGTGTATTCCTATTTTGTGTTTTGTGTATGTGTGTACGTGCACCCAGCTAGTGTTCATGTGGGGAAACCTCAGCTTGGCAACAGAGGAGAAGAGGGAGGTGCCGGTGCCCTTGCTGCCACCCGGACATGTGGGAATGGTCAGTGTGGCCTTAGTAGCTCCTGTGACAGACGGGACGTACACCTCTCACTGGCGCCTGGCGCACTGTGGGTCTCAGTTTGGCCCGCGTGTCTGGTGCAGCATCGTGGTCAAGCAAAGAGACAAACGCACCGGACTCAGGCATCAGAGAAAACGACTGGCAAGTCTGCTATTCAGTAACACCCTGCACAGCTGCAACATGTGCACATCTAGATTATTGACTTAATTCAGGCTGTTAGTCGTGGACATGGATGACGCACTCTACATATTTCTCTGAAACAAACAGGATAATTATAGGGCTGTGACAGCATGACAGAAGCATTAAAATATTTTCTACAATCAGTTAAACTGTTAAAATGCATTTTAAATGTTTCCCGTTTGCTAAATGTGTGGATTTGCTTTTCATAACACAGCAAATATAGCAAGTTAGGCCTCAGTCACACGGGCTTGGAGACCAGTGGATGACCCACAGGCGACCTGAGGGAAAAGTGCATTTTTCCCTACTGGTTGGTGGGTGGTTACTGCCTCCCACTGGATGAAAACTCCTTGTGATTTCTTTGGTTGCTAGCAGATTGCCATTGTGGCACAGGCTTGTAGCCTGAAAGATGCTAACATCTGTGCAAAGATTAGCCTTTTACTCTCTGAGCTGCAGAGAAATTTAAAAGAGAGAACAACTGGCTTCAAAGTAAAAGCTGTGCCTTACTACTGCAACCACGACATTTTAAAGGGCGCAACTTTTACTTCATGTTCTCCGTTTCCAGTTTGCGTGGTTTCACTGCTGCTTGGTGAGTAGTTTGTGAGTGTTTGCTTTGCATCTTCCATGCACACGACAACATGTTGGTGACCGAAGGAATCACAAGGAGGTTTGCAGCAAACCACTGCCAACCATCTACGTGGTCACCAGTTTGTTTGTAGGCCTTGTGAAAGGAACTTTAGGAATCGATTTCACAACAATCACTCGCAACCGGTTTGTGAATAATTATTTTTTCTTCCGTATAGGTTGTCCACAAACTAGTTTCCAGGCCTGTGTGACTGTGACCTTTAGAATAAATTCTAAAAATAATTGATAGATCAGTTACCAAATTAATTACTGTTTCTCAAAAAAGCTGGGCAGCTGTGCAAAATATCAGTAAAATTATAATGCAATATATTTTAAATCATGAAGCTATATTTTTTTAATCGAAAACAGTCCAGTAATAATATATCAAATGTTGAAACTTTTTTTTTAATTTAGTGTATGTGTGGTTTCATAGCGTAGTAGTTTACACTTTTGCCTAACAAGTATAAAAGTTCTGGTTCTATCCCGGAAGCACATACAGATCCCTTTATGGTCAGGAAGGTTTTCCAGTGTAAAACATTTACCAAATCAAACATGCAGAGAGAACCACTGTGATGTCGCCCGCAACACATTAAAAAAAGTGAAGAAAAGTGCAACCAAGCACAAAAACAGAGCATCACAGGCAGGCTGAGGTCTTTAGAAGTAAAAATGGGGCTACATTTTACAATCCACCTGTCTTTAAAATGCCCTGAAGTAAAGTGGAAAACAGTCTTGTGGTCTTACCAGTCAAAGTTTGAAAACCCAGTATACTTGATGGTAAAGACGGGCCTTAGTACACATGACTTGGGTAGTAATGCTACTGTGTACAGGCTTTCAAGACACATTTGCTGACGTGACATGAGTTTGTAGGAAGTTCTGGACTGTGCAACAAAGGAAAATCTCAGATCACATTCTTCATTACAGCTGCATGTCTTCATAGTAAAAGAATCTCCCCACTAAACCGGCCTGCCTGCTTTCCAGACTCGTGAGCCATTGCAAACATTTGAAGCATAATGAAACAAAAAAGTCTGACATAGGAGGCTCTGGACTGCTGAGCTAGTGGATTCCTTTATTATGCAAGAATAGGATCACATTTGCTTTTAAAACTTTTTGAATTCTGTTCACAGCAAAAAAAAAAAAAATCAGTTTCAACATTTGACATAATGGCGTTGAGGTATTTTACAATAAATAGGAACTAATTTGTAAATCATTGTACATATTTAATGTTCTCTACTGCAGTATGTGAGCATGTGACTCTGTGTACTTGTGATAAAATAGAATATTAAGAATTAAAAAGGTTAATGCATGACAAAAGATCATATACTATAAACACCAGAAGTGAAATAAAAAAAAATAATATTATGAATGGAAAAGTTTCAGTACACTTTAGTGACACTAACGATGGCACACTTGTTTGTCCTTCAGAAGAAAGATCTAAGACCACTGAAGGAAGAGATGGAGCCAGAGGAGAAGGAGGCGCGGGCCAAGAAGGGCCACAGTGGCTTCTTGGCAGGCCTCTTCTCTGAAGACTACTACTTCCCACCAGTGGACTTCATGACTGCACAGGTGTGCACTCAAAAAGCTCAGAAACCTAAAACATGCTTTAAAGTAGCTTCAGTCAATACTCCTGAAAGCTAGCAGCAAGGGCAACTTTTAATAAGGAAAATATGTGAAATCTGTTGAATAACAAACAGTACTTGGCTCTTAATTATACACAGAGCTTGGCAGAAGTACACTGGCACTTATTTTTGTATTTTCCCTAATTTGTTTTGTTATTAAGGATCTTCTATCTTTTGAGTTGCTGGATTTAAATTTTGCGGACGACCTGGAAAAGGTTCCTCATAACACCCCTGCAGGTGAGTCAAGTTTAATGCTTTAATACAAGAAGAATAACTGTTATTATTCATTATCTGTTTTTTGAATAAAGGTTTTGGATGAACTTTGTTCTTTTCAGGTTTAACAGTTTAACCAAGTGAACGCATCAGGATTTAGAAACATAAACTGTGTCGTGTTTTCTCTTCATTCATTTCTAGATTTGACACCGTGTATATCCCCTCTTCCCTATTGCACTGTTGTGTTGGACAAGTCCAGCCCATCTCCCAAAAAAGAGGAAACAGAGATCTCAGGAGTCCGAAAACTTTTTGGTGAGGCGAATAGAGTAATAGAAGACACACAGAGTAATGTGTATTCAGTATGAATTCTTACAATTACTGGAAAACTAAGTCTGCCAAAGCCATGGGATGTTAGGACTAAAATTAAAACTTTTGAATTAAAAGTATTTTTGCCTTAAATCAGCTGTTTAGAGGGCAGCTTCAGTCATTTTACACATTAGACTTCAGTTCAGGTTAAGCTCTTTGTACCTCTAATTAGATTTGGTTTGCACAATGAGTCTTAATTACTTACGCATGACTTATACTATATGTGTTGAATCTGCTTTGAGCCTACAGTGTCGTCAACACAAGTGCCTGACGGCCGTATTCTTGGATTGCTCAACAGTTTTGCCACCAAGACACTAGCTGGTGGTGGAGTTTCTCTCTTTGAGTTCAATCATTATCTTCCAGTCATTTAAAAAAAATGGTGGCAGTTTTCTGTGGAAGTGCACTTCAAACTTTAGTGAAGGTTTCTACAAATGTGTAGATTTAACACAGAAGCATTAATCATACTTAACATTTAAAATAAAAGTGTCTTTGTCATGTAAGATAGTATTCATCTGAGTGATGGCTGCTGGATCAACGCTGTTAAACTTTATCAGGAAGGAAGAAATTGCAGCCATCTCAACAAAGAACACGAGCTGTCGATTAAAAATCAAGCCAGCTAATTGCTGTAACTGTCTGGTGGCTCACTGATCAGCCCACTCGAACCTTTCATGATTTAATTTCTGGACTTAATGCAAATTTATGGCGTTTACAGTTAAATAGCCGAACAATATCACAAAAGAAAAACAATCAAAGTGTGATTTTTAAATCAAATAAAATAATTATATTTTTTTTAATTAAGTGGACTTCCATGCAGTTTAATTAGAACTAGGACGCATAAACTAACAACTGATTTAAACTAATCCTACAGCACCATCATGGCAGGGAGTCAAAATACTTGTATTATCTCAGTTATAAACCGTGGTAGCCAAAGTGTCTTGTTTTAAAGTTTTAAAGACATAGTTGTTCCAAGATAAGTGACTGAGGTTTGGTGAGAATGTCTTCAAAAGTCATTCTCATATAGTTTGGCTTACGTATATTTAAATAAATTCTTACTGTCCTGTAGGCTGTAAGTGAAGTGCAAAATTAATTATCTAATTGTTCGTTGGACTTTCCTAAGGACGGAAACTGAGGAATCTGAAGGAGGTGTTTACGCCTGTGGCCCAGGAGGAGGAGAGGGACGATGAGATCAGTGGAGCGCAGTTCCTGTGTGAGACCGTCATGCGATCCCTCGCTTTGGAAGAAGCCCCCGACCACAGACCCCCTCGCAGGCTCCAGCGCTGCTGCCACGAACCAAAGGGTGAGGAGCCTACCAGTTTACCAGTTGTCAACATCATCTTGTTTAATGTGCTAAGCTGTTGTTTTTGTGCTACTCTTACACGTTTCCAGTAGTTTCCCCGGTTCTGAAATTTGAGAAAACAGATGAGTCTGAGGAGACCGATGAGTTTCAAGAAGGAAATAAGATCGGTGCCGTTAAACCTGAAACTTCAGTTCTGCCTACAAACATAGGACTCAACTGGATCGCCCAAAAAGAGGAAACCAGGCCAAGTTAGTGCACAACATCTGGGATTTTTTTCGTTTCTGCTTTTTTTCTACCAAAATGTCTGTTTCTATTTGTATGTTATGGTGTGACCTCAATATCCAGATGTTGATTTTAGTCATTTCTTTCCTTCTTGCAAGTTTCTCCACCTGAACCAGAGAATAAAAACCTGCGTATGAGTTATAATAACGAGGACAAAGACTTTGAGGTCTGTGATGGTACCCAGAACGTGACGGATGATCGAGAAGAGAAAGAGGAGGATGGAATCAAAGGGGAAGACTGGGATGAGGTGACTTGATTAGATCTAAATTATTGTAAGAGAGTTTGTATAGAAATTCTCATGTAATAATATCCTCATATTCTTCTCTTGTGCCTCAGATCAGCAGCCAGATCTCCTCAGTCTCCTCTGACGATTACAGTGTCATCCTCCCAGACTGCTTTGACACCAGCCGGCCTCTGGGGGAGTCCATGTACAGCTCCGCCATGTCACAGCCTGGCACTGGTGCTGCTGTGGCCTCGGACAAATCGGATGTAGAGCAGGAGGAAGAGGAAGATTCCACCATGGAGCCAGGCAGGGATGCACTACTGGCAGAGAGGCAGGAGCTGACAGAGGTGGCCTCTGCTGAGGATTTACTGGCAAACGCTGGGCCTCCACTAGTCACTCAAATAAACAGCAGTGTGAACCAGATGCCCTGTGCCTCCCAAACTGTGGATGAGGTGACCTTAACCCCTGAAGTGGTGCCATCCCCTGACCCCCTGCTTCCCCCGCCGACCCTCTACTCACCCAGGTTAGATGGGGAACACATTTGGATGTTAGATAATATGAAAGCAAAATGTTATTATTTTTTCCCTGCCAGTATTTTTCCCAATGCCCAAACAAGCCTCATTTTTTTTAAAATAAAAGTTTCTGTATTATTTCAGGTCTGAGGCACTGTACCTGGCTGACGATCCCAGTTCTCCAGCCTGTGACCCAAATGAGCCGCATCAACCAAGAGTCCACCTCAATGGTGAGTATCACTGCCACAGCTAGGTGTAACTACATTAGATATAAATAACAGCACAGCTCACATTACTTAGGAAACACATTTTGCCCACTGAGCCAAGACAGGAAGTTAGACTGCACACCACCTTTAAGGATCTGTTGCTTCAGCGAAGGGTTTTGTTCCTCATTTAACCTTTGTTTTTGTGTAATTTCCCTTTTTTTATCTGTTCTGCAGTATCATCTGGTCTGTCAAGATCAGCAGGCTCAGCAGCCAGTGCCTTTGAGACATATAATCCCAGGCCCAGCAATGCTCTGCAGCCAAGGTACAAAAAAACAACAAAGATTTATTTCTGTTGAATGTGCGTCTGTCTTTAACACGTTCATGTTTCATGTTATTGTTTGATCTATTAATATCCTGCAGGATCAGTAAAATTTCTTAGATTTGTGGCATGCTGTCTGCGTTTCGTGACAACGTGGCTAACTGTGCCACATTGCTTCCTGTAACACTGTTCTGTGCAAGGTTGTGTAACGACAGCGCTGTATTCGTTGCAGGGGCCAAGGAGGAATCACAGAGGGACTTGTTAAGGGAGCTCTTTCTGTGGCAGCATCTGCTTATAAGGCTCTCTTCACTGGACCAAGCTGTTCAGTAGAGGTATATAACACATCCTGCTGTTTAGAAACACTCACACACAGAATTTATCATCTCTTCAAGGATTTAATGAGGATTGAAAGAAAATTTAACATCTCTGTTATACTCTGTATCTTCTTTTTTGCTATGATTGAATCCCATAAAGCATTTACTGCAGTAAAAATGCCTCTAAGTTCTGTGTTATTTATTATTTTTGGGTTAATTAATTCTTAAAGTCGCTATAATCAACAATATAATGGATCATGTGATTATTTCTATATTAAATCAGTGATCCATCCTCAAACAGTGATCCATTTTAAACTCCAGATTTTTCCTCTTTTACTCCGCTAGAGTAGCTTTGCGTAATTCACAGCTCAGACTAATTATTATTTATTTTGTACTGGGCCTTGGTGGAGCCCCTTAATTCTGTAGAAGCCTCTTGGATGAGAGGGGAAGCGATCAGTAAAGTGTTTACTGACAGAACGAGGGCGCTTAGGGCCGTTTTCCCAGGGATTTCTGGAAGTCCTTCTGAAGCCACATGAGTGAAACCACAGAAAGTGCAGTTTTAGTCACAACAACCTCATAATCATAAGATACACATCCCTGATTATATTCCTCTTACCACCCTGCTTCGGTAAAAATTCACCCACATTTCTCTTCTCTTCTCTAGCGAGGCATCGACCCAGCTACCACACAAGGCCCTTCCAAGATGGACCAGCTTTTGGAGATGGGTTTCAGAGACCAACGGATGAACCGGCGACTGCTGAAGAAGCACTTCTACAGCCTGGAGCACACCGTCGACGAGCTGGTGCAGTTGGCCGAAAACCGCCGCAACAGATATAACGTTACTTAGGAGCGAAGGTGGCAAAGATGTGAAAAGTCAGCATTAAGGTTGTGAATTAGTTTGACTTTAAAACACAGTGTAAGGATAATAAAAATAATTGGATTCAATCTATTGGTTGAGGGTTGAAAGATAATTGGGATCAATATGAAATACCGTAGCCTTTATTTCTTAATTATAAGAGATAAATGAACATTCATTTGTGGCTGCTCCTGCCTTTGCCTTTAATTTAGCTTTACCATTTTGATACAGTTAACCATAGATACACACTCAGAAGTTATGATGATGGCGGTTAATCTTTGCCATGCCTACCTGGGCCTTAGAGCTCTATGGTGCTGGTCAAAAGGAGCAGGAAGTAAAGTCTGGACAGGACTAAAGTGTATATTCCAACTCATCATCTTAGTGTTCGTATGGCCGTAGCAGCTGCTTCCTCAGTGCTGAGAAATAAGTGTATAGGCAGGGCTTGGCTGGAGTCTCATGGAGCACAAAGCTGTGAAAATGAAAACTGCTGAATGTCCAAACATGTTCTGAAAAGCCAGCGCTCGTGTACGATGATGCTATGTGAATCCTCTGGGGGTTAGGGGTAAAAGTGCAGTAATAAGAACAAGAAACACATATTTAAGACATTTCTTGATTATTGTAGTGAAATCTGCCTAACAATGCAATCTTTTTCTGTATCAGAGTACTGTTATTTTAGACGTTGACATGTGGAATGTACACAAAACTGTCCGAGCGGATCACTGCTCGGATGCAAATGTTTCTGTTTTGTTTTTTTATACTGCTGTTTAGGAGACACCTGCATGACAGGTAGAGGCTTTTAGAGACGAGTCGTGTTTTTCGTGATTTTTAGCACAGTTAGAATGGAAAACGTCCGCTTTGCGTCATCTGTCGTCATCCCTGCCTGCCTGCATCTCTGCTCGTTCTCATTTAAACACCAACACCAACTTAGAAAATGTCTTTAAACACTAACTCAAGCAGAAACGTCTCTAACGACACATTCCTCAAGCTCATAACGGAAACAGAACCAAGTACGTTTTTATTTCGCTACATTTCCTTTTTTTCTTAGTTTACTGAAGGACACATGTTGGTTGACATGTTGACTGTGATGAGCGTCTGTCAGGTTTTAAGTTACTGTACATCTCTTTGAATGATTTCGCCTTTTTGTGTGTTTGGGGTTTTTCTTAATCAGTATTTTCTTATGAATATGACTGTCCATGTTTCAAATCCATGCTCTAGAAAATAATTCTGACTATATCTACAATCTCAAGTTATTCTGTCACAGAATATATACATTAAACAATGCTCTGTCAATCTGCCAATAAACTATTTGCACATCCCTGTTGCCTGTCCAGTTAATGACACACTGCTTGTCTTATATAGTATGTGTTTGACTCAGGTCATACAGCTTTGCAGTCCCTGGGGACACTAAACCACCAGGAGCTCCATAAACCCCGATTTCTTTAGAAGTAACAGTACTTAGTGACTTTTACAGTTTAATGACTCAGTGTTAAAACTATGTTAAAATGCATATTACTAAAAAATGTTGTTTTTGTAAACTTCCTTTGTGTTTCAGATGCAACTACAAGTTTTATACAGCTGTAATATTTACACAGTAAACTGCCAATTTTTGCATAGAGATTGTAAGCAAAGGGAAACAGATGACCAGTTAAACTAGATGTACACTCACTAACACTTTATTAGGTACACTGTGGCATAGATTCAACAAGGTGCTGGAAACATTTCTTGGAGATTTTGGTTGACGTTGACATGACAGCATCATATAAGTTGCTGCAGGTTTGATGCCTTCACATCATCCAAGACTGTTCCACCACATCCCAACGTGCTCTACTGAAGATATGATAACTGTGGAGGCCATTTGAGTACGGTGAGCTCACCGTCATGTTCAAGAAACCGGTTTGAGAATATCTGAGCTTTGTGTCGTGGTGAGGTAGAGTCAGCTGGAAGCAGGCATCAGTTAATATAAAATAAGATGGGTCTGTTTGTTTATACCCATTTCTGAGCTTTCTGTCTAAATCCCACAGCAAATATTCAAACTCATCAGACTGGACAACATTTTTCTAACCTTCTGTTGTTTAATTTCCAGTGAGCCTCCAACAGGAGTGGCCTTGCATGTTGTGATTCCTTCTCTAGCCTTCTGCAGCCTTCATTACAAGGTTCAACATGTTGTGAATTCAGGGCATTTTCTGTAAACCTTAGAGATGGTTATATAGGAAAACCCCAGTAATCAGCAGTTTCACTTTTACAATGAATTTCTTTAGGATCTCATAGAGTCGGTTTTCATATAATGAAGATACTGCTAGAGGTCCAGCACAGGCCCGCACACATCTGCCACTCTAACTGACTCATTTCCTGTTTTAATACATTTTCAAAGACTAATATTTCATATCAAACACTCACGTGCCGCCCACTCAAAACCTCTTCTCTATTGAAACTAGTAACTGCATCCAAAAGCTGTGCCAGCCGGGACAGTTATAGTAAACTGAACTGAAATCTGTGGGTCAATTATGAAACAGCAAATATGGTGGGAGAAGGGTAAAGTCTCTGTCAAATATGGAGTTGTGTTTAAAGGTTTGTGGCCACTTGTACAGGATTTGACTGTTTAAAACGTTTGCTAACAAAGCAGGGAATCTGTCAGAGTGGAATGAAATAAGGAACCTGATGTTAGAACAGACACTGTGTTTATTGAAGAGCATATAGCATAAACAGGTTGTGTGTCTAGTGTCGGTGCTTAAAGGTGTAAATACACAACACAAACATACTGTTAAGCCTAAAATGATTCATCCCCCTGTCGTATTTAGGTTTAAAGTCATCTTATGACTGGAAGTAATCTTAACATTTTGGAGTGTCCCACCTTACTCTGATAGAGAATCTGCAGGGAGTTGGAGATTATGGTGTTGACAAAGACGCCTTCCAGGCAAAGAAAAGAAAAATCCCAGAAGAAACCTGCAAAAAGCTGGTCAGCAGTTTTAAAATTGGTTTGAATGCTTGAACACCAATAAAACTTTTCCACTGATTATTGAGAAGAGTATAAATAATTTTCTAATTGCCATTTTTACTCCTTTTACATTGTTCTGTTATATTTTGAGAGATACCTGCCTTGTTTCCTACCCGTTTCTTGTTTAAATTTAAATCTCTACTAGAATCTAGATCTTTCAGAATAATTTGGGGCTCATTTTATTACATTTAGGCTATGTTTTTATTATGAATTCCTGTGGTCTGTCTAGCTACAGAAATGTGTTTTACTAGAAGAAAATAGGGAGTTGTTTTGTACTCAGAAAGGTGTATTTTTGTTTCCAGCAGACATCTTTTGGAGATGTACAACAATCGGGGCAAATGACATTTTTATAGGACGTCTGGAAACCAACACAGAGCAGTTTACTTGTTGAAGAAGTGTTATATTGAGTATTAAAGTTTATGTGAATCGAGTTTACACGTGATTATCCTCTTATTGGGCAAAACTTCCTCGGTTTGAGATAATCCGAAACCACGTGAGAACAAGAAATGTAAATTATTTTCTGTTGTAATCCACAAACTGAACGGTAATGTGTTTCACAAAAGTAAAACGTCTAAATTCCACGTCTAGTTGTTTGGAGCTGGATCCGGTCTCCCTGCCCAGTGCGCGCACCTGACGCAGGGGAAACAAATTCCGTCGTGAATAACGACCATGGTACGACACAACGTTAAAGATAGTTCACGTTATCCGTAATATGCAAATTATTGTGTCAGCACCCAGTTAAATAGCTTATGGTATGATAGTAGGGTTGGATAATAGACAGCACATGTGATCAGGAAATGACTGACACATAAAAAAGACAAGGAAGTGTTGCACTCAGTACATTGTGTGTATATGAAGCAGCCACACCACGGTCTTAATGTAGCTTCTGAAAAAGCTGAATCATAAAGGAGCTAGCAGCGTTTATGTGCTCATCCTGAATGATATTTGGACTTGTTGTGAGCTGTGAGGTGAGTTTGCAGTGGATGAGTTTTTTTGGTCTCGCTTAGCTTAATTTGTATTGCATATAAAATTGTGATTTTGTTAAATTAATAATACATTTTATAATTTTAGACTTCAGAATCATCCATTACGTTTAGGAGTAATACTTTCAGTAGTTTATTTCTTAATTAGTGTTTAAATACTTGTTTACACTCAAGCCTTGCAGAGTAGCGATCAGTCTTTCATATACAGCAGATAAGATTTGTAATCTCCACTCACAGAAATCTAAATAAACCATTTTATTTTATTTCAAATAATTTTCTTCACTTATCTAGTTGATTATATCTAAAGTTTATAGAGTCACACAATACTGAGTAATAGAACAAGCTATTTGCTTTTTCATATAGAAAAAAGTTTAAAATATGTAATTTAAAGGAAAAAATTGTACTTCATATTCAACTTGTGACTGAGTACAAACTGTTTCTAAAACACAGAGCATACTGTTGTTTTAGTGTGGCTTTATGGAGACTTCCTGCATACTTGTGCCTCTGCAGGACAGCACAAACCAAACACAACAAACCAGTTTAACATCTGTCATCTGAGTTCAAATGTCTTGACTTCTTCCTATATATATATATATATATATATATATATATATATATATATATACATATATACATATATATATATGTTATGACTGTGCAGTGTCAGTCTTGACCACCATCTGTTTACTAGGGGCAACCAATCAGAGAAAGGTTAGTTGAAAGTTGGTTTTGTCACGTGAATTGAGGGTCTTCAGGAAGGCCTGGTATAATGATTTTAAACTTCAAAAGCTACTCTAGTACAAATGAGCATAAAAGGCATCGTTTAAAATGGAGACAGGAAACATAAAAGTAATTCAGGGAGGTTCTGATCACTCCCACACTGTAGATTCTGCTCACATCCTAACATGTATTGCAGTAATAAGCGTCATTTATTGGTCATTTCAAGGTTTGTGAGGGGGGGAGTAACAGCTGACTGGGCAACAGTCACTTCTGTTTACTGCGAGTTATAAACTGTGGTTTTTGCCCTTTTAACATGTTCTTTACTGGATGTTTTCTTTCAGGAGTGCTATGGTGGCACAGCAGCAAAATAAAGGAGATCCCGATGTAACAAAAAAGATGGAGAAGGTGAAAGCAATGAAGCACTTTCCTCCATATGGTAGCATGGATGAAAATACAACAGGGGACACCTGCCCCACATGCCGTGGCACTGGACGAATCCCCAGAGGTTGGCCTTTTTTTGTGAAGGAAAATCTGCTTTTACATGTCTTTACTGTCAATTGTTCACTGTTTTGACTGGAGTTTTAAGGCTTTGACATCATTGTCTGCTGGATGCTTCTCATGCATGATAAAAGCTAGAGGAACCAGTTGTGAAAAACTAACACCGGGTTGACTTCTTCTTCTCCAAATTACTTTCATTTCACATTTAATAGCAAGTTGACCGAAGGAGACTGAAAAACATGGCTACGTATGTGCTGGTGTCAGCTAAGATACTTTCACATCATTTCTGTGGTAAGAACAAAACTTTATTTCCATCTTGTACTGGCAGGACAAGAAGACCAGCTCGTTGCCGTCATACCGTGTAATGATGTAAGGCTGAAACCCAGACGCACGTAAGGAGTATAGCAGTACATGAATGTGTGTGTGTGTGTGTGGAGGGGTGCTTTTTACAGTTTTGAACAAGCGAGTTAGAAATATTTTTGTGTTTATGGTTTGCACTGTTGTTCTATTTAAAATATAATTGTGCATATCTCTGTTTCAGGAAGCTGTATGTGTGCATCTCCATGGGCCTGTGTCTCCTTATTTGCTGTCTGATCCTCTTTTTCCTCTTCCCACGGAGTGTCACCCTTACCCCAGTGTCTGTACAATCAGTCACAGTCTACTTCATCCCAGATGAAGTTAAAATGGACGTCACAGTAAGTAATTTGAAAATCACTCTGCTCATCAGTAGTTTTGGTGTTACAGTAACCAACCAACCAACCCCCCCCCCCCCCCTCCCACAAAAAAAACAAAAAACAAAACAAACAAACACTGTATGCATCTAAATATCTGGGCAGCACTTAATGTTTCTAGGTGGGCATTAGCGTCCCAGTTATGAGGCTAATCAGATATAGTCCGATAATTCAAATGATGACTGGCTTGATCACTGTTTTTGAGATACCACAAAGTCAGTTTAGTTCAATTTTAAATATGGGCATGTGAAAAAACAATGTTTTCACAGGACACTGTGCAGTTTTGGCAGTTTGCAGCTCTGGAGCAGTGCTACAATCTACAATCATTCCAGAAGTTTATTTTCCAGCAAATTCATCACATTTGACTGTGCAATGCTAACAGGAATTGCCCAAAAAAATCCAAGAGCTAATCTCAGACTCTATAGACTGCAGTTAGCATGTTAAATATTAAAGTTCATGACAGTAAATTAGAAAAAGACTGAACAAATATGAGTTGTTCCCAGGAGAAAACCTTTTCTCTCTGACCAGAACATGGCAACATGTCTTGAGTTAAGATTTAAGACTCCTAGAACAATGTCCTTTGGCTAGATGCACAACTTGGGCCAAATTCGGTCCCACAACAAGACAGTGATCCCAAACACACCAGCAGATCTACAGCAGAATAAATGGCCTGGTAAATGGCCTGTATTTATATAGCGCTTTACTAGTCCCTAAGGACCCCAAAGCGCTTTACATATCCAGTCATCCACCCATTCACACTCACATTCACACACTGGTGATGGCAAGCTACGTTGTAGCCACAGCCACCCTGGGGCGCACTGACAGAGGCGAGGCTGCCGGACACTGGCGCCACCGGGCCCTCTGACCACCACCAGCAGGCAACGGGTGAAGTGTCTTGCCCAAGGACACAACGACTGAGACTGTCCAAGCCAGGGCTCGAACCAGTAACCTTCCGATTACAGGGCGAACTAATAGATGAAAAAGAAAACATTTAGGTGTCGCAGTGGCCTAGTCAAAGTCCTCAACCTGACTGAAATGTTGTGGGAGGAGCTTAAGAGAGCTGAGCATAAACAAATGCCTTCAAACCTCAATGAACTGAATAGAAAATGTAATTTGGGGTTTGTGAATATCTGCCCAGCTTAATTAAGTGTAACTAGTAAACTACAGTATATATATGCTTGTCTGCTTTGATGACAGACTTCCTCCTATTACTGTGGATTTGTCATGCAGTGTCTCTGCCCTCTTTTACCCACATCTCTGCAAATCTGTGGACAAAGGAAGGAGGTGACCTCTGAACCTTCTGCTGTGATAAACATTAGGCAACTGGATTTTGAGAGTCAATAAATATCTGAAAATGACTCACCTTTGTAACATGTTTTAAAATAACATGAACGTCAAGTTCTAACTCATGACTCATGTATGTCCTGCAGACGTTGCTTCCCATTATAGCTGTTGCACCATCGGTTGCATTAGACTATGGCTACAGGAGCTATGCTAAACCCTGATTGGCTCTAAGCATGCTTTTTTTATCTCTGAAAATGGACATTAGAAAATGGGACTGACACTTTTGAAGTTGGGATCCTTTTTTTAGAGGTTTCTTTTTGTTCATGTACAATATTGCTCTATTAATGCACATTATTATTTCTGAATTCTTGGTGACCGATTCTATATAAAAATATATAGAATTAGTTGGAAACAAGCAGCATAACATAACTAGTGTGTGTTAACAAGTGGAGGTCCCTCATACATAGTTGTAAAAGAGTTAAGCCATATTTTTACAACCACATTTTTTATTGCCGCTATCAAAACACTATCCACAAAGAAGCACTTGCGTTGCATTCACATGACAGATGGTACAGTAGGTCACTGCCCCACTTAGATGGTGGGGCACTTAAAATTCCCTGACACTTTTTAATAATGCACAGGTGTGTCAGCTGCACTTGACTTGTGGATTTTTTTCCTTTTCCAGAATCTCATCAACATCACCAACAATAACTACTATTCAGTTCAGATTGTTGACTTCAGCATTCAGGCTGTGGTTGGTCAAACAGTCATGGGAAAGAACAAGATCACTAATATGACCGCAATCGAGCCCAGATCACTGAAATCTGTAAGTTTCAGACTGGATAACAGGTCCTGTTGATATCCAGCATTTGTCATGTGTTTAACATCTTATCTCTGTGTCCTCTGATATAATTTACAGAATGTAATTTCAGTCGGCCTGGATATTAAAGATGAAGGCATAGGGTAAGAAAGAAATCTTTGTTTTCAGCACATAACATCAAAAAACATCTCAAGATAAAAACTATTAGAGTCCATTGTTGTTGTTTAAATGTCTGACTTCAGCACAACTTGTTCATGTCTTTCAGCTCTTACTGCAAGTCAAGCAGCATCAAGATTCACACCTTATTTCTGGAGCTTCAGTAAGTGTCAACCTCTGTCAGCGGAAGAGGCAGAGACACTTTAGAGTTTTTAAACCCACAATGTTAAAAGCTTCACTTTTCTGCAGAGCACAAAAACCACAACCACAAAATTATTTTTCTTCACAAAGCCACAGTCGAATCTTTTAATCTGAAATTTTATAGAAGGACATGAAAGGCATTCCTCTAAGTCCAGTTTTTCCTTTGAAATTCAGTGAACTTGGAATTAAATCACAGAACAGTCACGGTGCTGCTATTGAGGAGCTGCTTTTTACCTTAAATGCGTTCGAGAGAAATGTGCTCATTCAGTGATTTCAGTGGCTCATAACTTTGATGCTAACTGGACTAATTAAGAGACAGGTAGCACAGTGGTGTGGTGGCAAAATGTCCTATGTTTGAATCTACCGGCTAACCAGGACCTTTCTGTGTGGGGAGATTCGTGGGTTTAGGTTAATTTATGATTTAAAACTGGCGGTGGGTGTGAATGGTTGTGCGCTTGTCTGTTAGCTGTGTGAGAAAATGGTGAATTGTCCAAATGTGTACCTTATGATATTCTGGGGTGGGCTCCAGCCCCCTCCCGTACTACCCTGAGTTTCATAAATAGATGGACAGAATAAAGTTCAAATAGATTGTACTGACTACATGTACATGTTGTTTTTAAGTTGCTTAAAAAAAGGAAACCAAACAGCATTTGTCACAGTCATGGTCATGGTCAGCAACAATATTCATGTAGGCATTTAAACGGTGCTCGATTGTTACCAAGGGGCCCAAAGTATGCCAAGAAACTATCCTCTACACCACTGTGTTGATATAAGTCAGGATGGATCCATGCGTTCATTCTTTCATGTTGTTTACACCAAATTGTGACTCTACCACGTGAATGTCACAGCAGGAACTGAAACTCATCAGATCCGGCAATGTTTGTCCTTTGTGGTCCAATTTTGGTGGGAATGGTAGCCTCAGTTTCCCGTTCTCAGCTAAACTCCAGTGTGGATTATGCCACACTGGGTAGCAGGGTAGCTCACCTTTTGGGCTGCTGTGGTATCCCATCTGCTTCAATATGTGGTCTGTTGCACCGTCAGAGGTGCCTTCATGCACACCTTGGTTGATTTTAACGAATGATTTTGAATTACAGCTGTCTTCCAGTCAGACCATTTGTCTCTGACGTGTGGCATCAACAAGGCATTTTCATCTATAGAACTGCTGCTCACTTGATATTTTCTCATTTTTCAACCATTCTTTGTAAACCTTACAGATGTTCATTAAAAAAAAATCCTAGTAACATCTGGCACCAACAAATATGCCACATTCAAAGCAACTTGTTCAGGTGTTGGTGGCTCCGTAGTGTAGTGGTTTACAAATTCACCCGAGTAACAGATCCTCCGTTTAATCCTGGGAAGAGACAGAAATCCCTTTGGGGAGATTTGGCATAAAAAAGAAATCTGCCAACTTAAAACATATGGAACTAGCTGCTGTGAGACCCCTTGTGAATAAGGGAGCATCTTATAGCAGCTTTCTTCTATATTCTCATGCTCAGTGTGAACTTCAGCAGGTCATCTTAACCATGTCCACATGCTTAAATGCTGCTGTGATATTGGGTCAAAGAGCAGTTGAACATTTGTACTTAATAAAGTGGCTGATGAGTGTATTTTCGAGCATTTTTCAGTCCTCACCACTTCATAAGAACAAGAGCTATCCACAGGAATCACATATTTGCTCAGCATTTGAGCATCAGTAACGTGTGATATATCGCAGTTTCAACAGCAAAAATGCACCAACTTAATGTCTGTGATGTACAGTAACAGACAAAAAGCATTGGTAATCTGGGTGATTTATCTGTTTTCTGATAATTCACTGCAGAAACCTTTGAAAAGTGAATGCAAAGAATCATGTCACTGTGTGGGTTAGGTGGCTGTTCAAAACAAGCTGCAGAAAATGAAAACTCTTCCTTTTATCTACTTTTTGGATCCTTCTGTGCAAAAATAATTTCTTATATAGTCATATTTTGACACTCTGGATTTTGGTATTTTAATGAAGGCATGCAAAATACCAAAGTTAGTGCCCTAGAAAAAGAATCAGCTAATTCTTAGGAAGGTCAAGTGGGTTTTATTTCGTCTTAGATTTGTTTGATTTGTTTGGAAAGACTCACGAGCTGGTTGCTAGCTTTGTATGTCAGCTGGTTATTGCTGGCTACGCAGAGCACAGCGGGTTTATTGCAGCTCTTTTGGCTGATGTGGCTGAAAACAAAGCCAATGAGAGAATCATTTTGGATGTAACAGCTAAAAGACACTAAAATGCTCCTAGAGTTGAAGGGAACGCCCATCAATAAACCCAGAATTATAAGGGAGTCAAAAAAAAATAAACACAGATGTGAAATATGAAAATGTAACAAAGATTTTTTTTTCTTTTTTCAGAATGACAATGAATATTTCCTATCTCTCGCACACGGAGCAGCTGTCCGTGGAGACCTTTGAGTATATTGACTGTGGCACCAATTCAACAATTCCACATCCTGTGAGAATATGACTTCAATGTACTGAATCTGCAGTTTATACACGTTAACTGCTCTCTGTTGTTTTAACACATAATAAGACTTTAAATGAATCACTACAGTGTTATAATGTAAAAATATTGACGCTTCAAACATGCATGTGTGTAAAATGCACAAAGAAGTTTCAGAGCATTGTGTGAAATGAGCACAATTTGTGAATTTCAAAATGTAAAAATTATTTTGAAGTCATACCAATTTTAAATTGTCTTTAAATTTGTGTGTGTGCACGCGAACACGTGTGTACTACTGTGTTGACCATAGATCTCCTTATTGTTTGTCATTTGCACTTTATTAAACTGTGAAGGTTAATGTTACATATTATATGTTTTCATTTTTTCCCTCATTCATTGCTTCTTCATGATATTTTATACACTAAAAGGGTGTGAGCAGGTTGTCTTGAGGTCAGCTTTCCATTGTCACACTAAAGTGCATATTTATATAGCTAACTTAAAAACTTTAATACAGAAAAATATGCAGGTAAAATGTTAAATTTCTAAACTTAGAAGCATAAAGCAAAGTTACAATCTCGTTTTAAGGTCTTGTGTGATAGTCCTTGGACAGTCATGTGACAGTCACATGACTCTGTGCAGTCCTGTGGAACCCTTACTGCTTTGATAGGAACTGAGAGGGAAGCAGTAGCAGCTGGGTGCTGCTGATCAAATGCATTTGATTAACTGATCATCAGCAAGTGTGACCAGCTTTATAAAAGAAGACGCTTTGGCTGTTTTCTGGTCTGAAGCAATCAGGTGTGTGTTATCACAATGGCAGTGAGGAAAGACAATTGTTGCTGCCTACGAACCTGGAGAGAATTATAAGGTCAGCTTCAAAACTATTTAAAGTCCATCATTCTACAGTGAGAAAGATTATTCATGAGTGGAAAACATTGAAGACAACTGACAATATCTCTAGGACTGGACATCCCAGGAAATTCACCCCAAGCTCAGACCGCACAGCATTCCGAGAAACTGCAAAAGTGCCAAGAGCTACATCCCAGACTCAGCAGGGCTCAGTTAGCATGTTAAAAGTATGATAGTACAATTAGAGACATACTTATTAAGTATGACCGGTCTGGAAGGGTTTCTAGAAGAAATTCATTTAAAAAACAACACTGCAGCAGAGCTTAGGTTTGCAAAGTTACATTTGAAGAAAACCACAAGACTTCAGGAACAATGTGCTTTTTACAGACGAGACCGAAGTGGAGATGTTTGGTTACAATTCAGAGAGCCGAATTTAACCAAAACCAAACACAGCACATCAGCACAAAGATCTCATACCCACTGTCAGCACGGTGGTGGAGGGGTTATGTCTTGGGTTTGTTTTGCAGCCATGGGACCTGAGCACCATCACTGAGTCCACCATGAACTTCTCTGTATACCAACATATTCTAGAGTCAAATGTGGGGTCATCTGTCCAACCTACTGTATCACAGGATGTACTTAGTTATTTACCCATCATTGTTATTTCATCTGCTGTTCTCCATATCCTTTTGGTTTTAGTGAGTATACTTTTTGTCATGTTTTTAACTAGAGCCAATTAAAAAGTCTAAATTGTCTAAATATGTAAGATAAAAATATATGTTTTTTTCACTTTCCAACCTAACCCAGTGCCCACCCTATCGACAGTAGGTCACCAATATTTTTCTCCTGCTCTGTCATTGACTCTACACAAGGTGGACCCAAAGTATCATCGCAGAGTGATACTCTCTGGGCACACACTTCACAGCAGTATGACATGCTAATATTATGGCACTTTGGGCACTCTGGAGTCTCTGTAAGTTAATGGTCTAACCTGAACCACTGCAAGTGTGAAAATTCCAGTAAAGCCAATAAATACTCTATTTTATTTTTTAACTGTACTGCTGTTACTGGGGTGGGGATTGGACCAATACATGTGAAGATATTTGTCGAGCTAGTTAACTAGCAAGTTGTTTGAAATCATTAATTTAACCAGGTTGTTCCACTGGCCTCTTTTTTTTCAAAAGAGACCCATTAACAAGAGGCAGGTAGATTAAAACACATATAATACATGTAAAATGCATGTCAACAAATTCTGAAAAGCATATGCAAGAGTTGCTGCAGACACACAAATGACCATTTCAAATGTTTAGGTGGCAGCAGAGAATGTAGCTTCATGTTTTGAATATGTTTAATGTGAGATTTACAGCAAACTTTGTCATCTGTTATCACACCCAGGAATTGAATTTTATTCACTCTATGTTCACAACCTCTTAAGACTAAAGGAACATGGTTAAACTCACTTGTGTATTTGAAATTACACTTGTTCTTCTTGTGTAGATGTTTTCAGAATGCATTTGCATTTGCTCACACTTGAAGAAAGAGTAACACTGGGAGGTGTTTTACTGTATTTATTTTTATATGCACGTTATTATGCATCAGTGTTTGCTGGTCATGACACCCCGAATGCACGCAATTCACTGCTGCACCAGCAGGGGGCGCGGAGCAGCAGCCCTCCAGGTGGCCGTGACGTCACCCGGGCTTAAGGTGCTGTGCGCTCGAGTCTCTCCGGAGCTCCTCAGTGCTGCTGGAGGAGAACACGAAGATCGCTTGTTGTGAACTATGGCCGTGTTTATCGCTTGTGGATGATGATTTCACCGAACATCTAAAAAGGTAGGACGGTTTTTAAATATGCAGAGGAGAGGTCAGGCTCTGTTTTCAATGCTGGGATTCGTGCAGGCTCTGCAAACTGCATACATGTTTTATTTTCCTATCCTATCCAATCAATCCAATATATCAGGATTCCTACAAGCTCAATAGGTAGACGATGTTGAAGTTCTTAAATTTATTTGCGGTATATCGATCAGGATAAACACGTCACATGAAGTAGATGGTGAGATTTAATGCAGTAGAGGGAGAAAACTGGAGAAAAAGGTGGATTATTCCTCATGTATATATATACACACAGTCATACAACGAGGTTATAAAAACATCTGTCAATAAACATGACAGGGCATTGCCTGTGCAAGCAATAACAGCTGGATGAAAGTCTTTGCACACTGTATTAATATTTTTTTGGGGGGGAGGGGGGGGGGGGTCAAAGTGAAAAACAAAAAACAAAAAAACAAGATAAAACCTGCCCTTGTAAACATGTAATGGTTTTATTTAGTCCAAACAGCAGCTGTTTGATGGGTATCCGGATGTCAACAACAACCGGATTAGTGCAGCTGAAGCAGTCCTTATAGGCAGTCAGCAGAGAGACCCCCTGAATACATGTTATCCATCGGCTGCATTCAAATCAATCTGGCCCAGGAAAAGCCCTTCAGGTTTAACAATCTTAAGAGGATTAACCCTTAGCAAATAAGAAACTACATTACCTCAGACACCTGTACAGATACTCTGTAATGTGGCACATTTATAGTTTTAAATCTAAAGAGTCAAATTTTGAAGACACACACACTGCTATTGCAAAGTAAGCATCTCGGTAGTAGCGAAACATTTTAAGTACAGCTTGGTTTGCAAACATTCCTTAAACACCCATTGTCTTTTCTTTAAATGTTAACCCAGTCTGTGTGTGTGTGTGTGTGTGTGTGTTTTGATAAGGCCTCCAGCACCATCTGATCTTGGACAGGGACCAAATGCCAATCCACTGAGAAAGGATTAAAACAGGAATCTTTCACCTCACCTAAGTAGGTGTGAATTGCTGGCTGGAGTCATGGGGAACCAGCTGACTGATATCGCTCCCAGCACGCCGTTCCTGCCAAGCTTCCAGTGCCTACACGTGGTCGTCATTGGCCTCGATTCGGCCGGAAAAACCTCTCTGCTCTACAGGCTCAAACTCAAGGAGTTTGTTAAAACAATCCCAACCAAGGGCTTCAACACAGAGAAGATCAAAGTGGCAGTCGGGGCATCTCGTGGAATAAACTTCCAGATTTGGGATGTGGGTGGGCAGGACAAGCTGCGTCCACTCTGGAAGTCCTACACTCGCAGGACAGACGGGATGGTGTTTGTGGTGGACTCCACCGAGGTGGAGCGAATGGAAGAGGCCAAAGTGGAGCTCCACAAGATCACCCGCACGTCAGAGAATCAGGGAGTCCCGGTGCTAATTCTCGCCAACAAACAGGACCTGGACTCGGCCTTGTCTGTGAGCGAGGTGGAGAAGCTGCTCTCTGTTCATGAACTGAGCATGTACACGCTGTATCACGTGCAGAGCTGCAGCGCTGTGGACGGTCAGGGGCTCCAGCTGGGCTTGGAGAAACTCTATGAGATGATCCTGAAGAGGAAGAAGATGGTGAAGCACAACAGGAACAGGAAGAGATGAACTACCGGTTCACACTGTGGACTTTATACACCAGAGATTTATACACTGCTCAGATGCTTCCAGGTTTAATGGTCCTCTTTAATGGGAAAGCAATTTGTGCCAACAAAACAACAATTACACACGGCCTGAGGGTCCGGAGAAATGGATTTGCTCATAATAACTGAAATAGTATTGACATTTTTTTTGTTCTGCAGCTGTCCTTTGACAACTTATAGATTTAAGGAAACCTTGATAGCAGTTAGTCCTCACTAAGTGCTTTTCTACACTTGTTTTAAAGAAGATTTCTGAGAAGACACTTGCCTGTTCACTTTAGGACTCATAGAGGGCCACATTCCCATTTGATGAAGAAGATTTACTTAAAATAACGTTCTTATATTCCTCGAAAGGCTTGCACAGATTCTGTACCACTAAATTGCTGTTTTTCTTCCACAATGTACTGATCTTTTTTCAAAATATTTATTCAGTGTATATGTATTTGTACTGGACAGAGGCTCCTTTTTCTTTTTTGTAAATGAACAGCGTCCAGCGCTCACTTAGCACCAATGATATTTAGTTTAATTCCTAACAGATCCTAAGTGCATTCCCTTCACAGACACATATATATATACAAATTTAGCTACCACTGTATAATTATACTGTTTTTACAAATTGTAATTTTTTCGTAAACTGAAGACTTAATAAACCTAGCACTGTACAGAACATACATTGCTATCTTTGTATTTTGAAGGTAGTTGATAGGAATGAGTTAAACTTTTTGGATTACATGGCACGCATAATCTCTCAGCTCTAAATTCACCTCAATATTGAGATTTTCTGGCCACTTCTACAGTGATATTTGAACGTCATCTGTAGCCGTGACTTTAATGTCCAAGTGGATTCAATGATCAAATCAAAATATTGCAGGTAACCTCAAAAAACACTCGCTGAAAACACATTTTATTGTAACTGATAATAAGATAAACTAATATTATTCATGGACAGCAATACAGACAGCAGATTTGGCATAGTTATCCATCATTAATCACTATTTGGTGTGATTGGACAGACAAGCATGCTTTGTTAACTTATAATTAAACTGCAGCCATGACTGACTGTTGATGCATTTGTATGTATGAAAAATAAGTCCTGCTGATGTTTGCGCAACTTGGGAAACACTTGAGAAGTGTTTGGGAAAGAGGCTGGGAAGCCTTGATAAAGTTGTGGCCCCGGGGCCTGTGATATCTTCATATGCCTCTGCTACCTGCTGAGCACCAAACAGCACTAAGCACCTAAAGAAACATATTTCCCCCAGGACTTGGCAGACGGAGCTGAAAGACAGTGAATATTAAATTTCCTTTGTTGACACACACAAAAGAGAAAATACATCAACCAATGCATATTGATGGCAGAATAATTAATTTGCCAAAAATCTGCATTAGTCCCCCGAAATCTAGTATCAAACAGGCTTTAGTTAGTATTTCTTTACATCAAATATTTGCTACCTTAACAGATGATACCATTTTAGCGCTCTTACCAAAATAGGGGGGAGGATCTCCTCCTCGTCCCCTCCCCCACACAAGACCAAACAATCCGTTTAGTTTGATTTCCACCTACTGCTGACAGTGTAACTGCATCAATTAGTGGTGAGACGGCTCAGAGGTGAGCTGGTTGAGTTGTGCTGTTGATTTTGTGGTCATGTGGGGCTGAATCACCTGAGGCCATCTGTACAGCAGATGCTCTGTTGCACTCTTGCTGGAAGTCAACTGACTGTAGCCATCTCGTCTTACTACTTATTTTAATGTTAGTCTCACATTTATGTGTTTAGTGACCCTGGGATGAAATAAAATAAATAATACCACTGGTAAAAATGCATTTCAAAGACTGGCAAAAGATATCTGGCATCTTGAATCGAGTCAAAGGATACGTGAGCTTCTTGTCTCTTGCTGTCAAAAATATGAGAAACCTGTTTTCATAAATCCAGGAGATAAATAAGAAAAACAGAGACCTTTTCTTTTATTTAAATTTCACTATACTGGCATTTTAAGAGTTTTTACACTCTGTTTCTGATGTGTCATCTAACTGTTCATCGTTACTGTAGCAAATATCAGAAATGTTCCATTGTACTTAATACTAGCTCTGATCACACACTGTATATAAAAGATAGGTGTCGCCATTATGACGTCACCCGCTGCTTTCTAGACTATTTTGGCCACTGTCACTGATCCCAAAGATTTATATGAGAGGGTGGAGTGCTAAGTTTCCAGCTAATGTGGATGGTTTTTATCACACAGTATTCCATATTATTTGTCAGATAATCTATTAAAAATGCCCCATAAGGCACTAACAGCAAAAATGCAGTGAAGAAGTTCAGTTTAATATCTCAAAGTAGTGGAGGGAAGGCCTAACGGACCCTGATTGGCTCCATCTGCCTGTGTCAGGACACCTGCCAATTAAAGCAGTCGTGCTAATAACTCTAGTGTTCAGGTGGATGAGTTAGAAAAAAGCTATCAGTCATTATCCAAAAACATACCTTATACAAGCTGTAAACATACTTTATAATGCTCTATAGCAGGCCTCTTTAGCTAGTGAGTCTACAGGGTTTGACTCACATTTGCAGCTAGCCTTTGGTGGCCAGTAGTGGAAAAAAGTTTTTGGCACTTCAGAGTCGGCTTCATTTTCCCACTTGGTGTTAATCCTCTCTTAAGTTGCCATTCAGCTACGCGTGGGTGTGCTCCTGGCCTGTATTTGTCTTGCCTGACATGATGAGATAATGACTTGTTACCTATTCGCGTGCCGCCCGCTGAGTGTTCTTAAACGCTCAATGTCAAGCTGCACTTGCTTGCACTTAAGCACGTGCATGTCCATTATGACAAGAAACCCGCGCACCCACACGAGCACCCATGCGCATCTTGACTTGTGTGACCTCACCGTCCCTATTATTCAAAACGGTGAGCTCATTAAAAGTTTCAAGGATGTGTTGCAGCATCATCCTGACACAGCAGCTGGTCGCTGAATAAATTTGCATCATAATGTGGTGTTTTCAACAGCTGAGACACATTCTGGGCATTTGGAGACATCAGTCAGCCAATGAAAAACAAAAAGTATGTGGCTGAGCTTATCTCCTCAGATAAGCCATACAATGAAGCGATGGGAAACTGTTGTTGAAGCTAGGTTAAGAAGACAGGTGACAATCAGTAGGCAGCAGTATGGCTTCATGCCATAAAAGAGCAGATGGAGAAGTATAGAGAAGGTCATACGGAGTTGCTGTGTCTTTGCGGATCTAGAGAAAGCATATGTGGACCTGTGGTACTGCACGAGAAAATCAGGAATGGCAGAGCAGTATGTGAGGGTCATGCAGGACTGCAAGACAGTGGTAAGGTGTGCAGTGGGAGTGACAGATGGGTTCAAGGTCGGGGTAAGATTACATCAGGGATGGTCTCTGAGCCCCTTCTTGTTTGCAGTGGTGTTAGACAGGTTGACAGATTAGGTCAGGCAAGAGTCTCCGTGGACTATGATGTTTTCAGATGACATCTGTAGTGAGAGTAGGGAGCAGGTGGAAGAGAGCCTGGAGAGGTGGAGGCATACATGGGAGAGAAGAGAAATGAAAGTGAGTAGAAACAAGACAGAATACATAATGTGTGTGAATGAAAGGGAGACGAGCGTAACAGTGATTTATGTGAGTAGAGCTGGCGAAGGGAGATGAGCTTAAATACCAGACAGTGCACAAAAGAAGTGAAGAAGGGAGCCCAGTCAGGGTGAAGTGGGCGGAGATGAGTGTCAGTGGTGATTTGTGACAGAAGGATAGCAGCAAGAGTGAAATAGAAGCTTTACAAGATCGCAATGAAACCTGCTGTGATGTGTGGTTTGGCGATGGTTTGGAAATGTAGTGAAGGAGGACATGCAGAGGACTGGTGTGACAGAGGACGCTAGGGGTAACGTGAGGTGAAGGATGACAGTCCACTGTGGCGATTGCTAAAGGGACCAGCTGAACAAAGAAGAGGAAAAACAGAAGACAACTATGACGCCAGTAAGGCGCAATGCTGTCGTGCCCACAGTCTCCCGCACACCTGATTGACTTCCATCCAGCGGTGGAAAAACCCAAGGGAGCTGCATGTGCATTGTCTTTGTTGCACAGTGGTTTTCTCTTGCATGTTTCTGTCACATGCTGTGCAGACTCCTTGTTACTCTCTGCCTTGCCTCCTCCTTTCTAGGGCATCCTGGTGGCTGACAAGAAACACACAAGAGAGGGAAGCCTGGGGATTATGTGTCAGGGTTTAATCTCACATAGGCAGGTGTATCCCTGGAACGGTGTGACATAAATCAGAGACAGGCACACCACTGGGCTTTGAAAACAATAAGCAAAGCCACAAATAACAAATTCTTCCTGTTCTCCTTAAAATTCACAATGCAATGACTGCAAGGAGGCACAGTCTTAAAAATATAAGCCAGAATATATTGGGTCTATGAGTGAGGACTGGCATAGCAGTGCTGTGAACAGATAGATGACTATGTTAACATATTTGATGAATATCCTCAGTTATTACAACTGTGGATTGATGTAGTGGTCTACAGAAATCTGAATGAATTTCTGCTAAATTAAAATGAAATTATATCAAATAAAGCTGTTGCTGGGTCTCAGATTGTTTAGACAATGTTGTAAAACTTGTGAAACTACAGGCATATGGACATACAGGCTTTTTAAATCTTACTGAGGGGAAAGTCTCCAAAACTTTACAGCAGATTTAGCTGAATTTGTCTTATGCTCACGTCCCACTAACTAGTAAAACTAAAATTAGAGGCTTGATAATAATCATGTGGATTCAATCCATGCGAGCTGCTAAGAGCATACTGGGATCAATGAATATGTGACCATTTTGAAACCCAAACCGACATGGTCTCAATGTCCTTTTGTAGTTATTTATATATAGTATTATTATCTTTATGTGCCCTTTGTTTTTGTGTTTCCCCCTCCTTTCTTTAGCTCTTTTGAATAGTTTATTGTTTTTAAGAGTTGTGCATCTTCAGTCTTTTTACATCCTTTGCTTCTCTGCCCTCATTAATCTCACTTGTGTCCAATCAGTCCTTTTAGTCTTCTCTTACTTGTCAGTTATCAGTTCATTTTGACTTCAGTTTGACCCTGTACTTATTTAGATACTGGTTTTTCTAGCAAATTTTTTTTTTTACATAAGCTCTTAACAGGTTTTAATAAAACTCGACTTCTCTTAGTTAACCTGTCTGTGGCATCTGCATTTGGCTCATCTTTCCTGTGTATCGAAAAGCTGAGGAACAGAGGGGTGCATTATTAATGCCTGCTAACTCAGTCAGGGGGAGGTGTCTTTCAGTGCTGGCCCTCCCAGTGCCCCCCCCTGGCAAGACTGTCCTGTGTTGGTAATAATTTTAATAAATGTGAACAGAAGAGAGAGGAAAACATCCAGCTGAAACATTAACTAAGTCACTTTGTATGTCCCTCATGATTTCCCATTGTCACCTCCCGTCCACTGTGCCCTCAAACACACATAGACAGAAACAGAAGCTATTTTTATTGGCCCTCATATGGTTACCCACATGACAATATTGTGGAAGCACCAATTTTCGCAGTTTCCTTTATTTATGTATGCTTTAAGTAGATTATCTGCTGAAGACATTTTTTAATATATGCAACTTGTTAAGCTTTGCCTTACTAACACCACGAACACCTGCGCTAAAGTTACAGCAGCACAAACTGCGTGGCATACTCACTGGCATTTGCATGCATTTAGTTGGTGATGCAGAAAAACTCTTTTGCACTCCTGGAATTACAGCCACTAAAACACAGAGCAGATAATCAGATGTATTTGAAAGCCATTTTTTACCAGCAACATCTATCTTTACAGTAGGAAGGTAAAATTAATTTAACTTTGTTCTGGAAACAAACTAAAATGATTTCCTTGTCTCCTTTATCAGGCTAATAACAAGACGTGAACATACTGAGTAACATTTAACGTTTAAATGTATGCAGTTTAAAGTTTCAGAGCTCTAATGTGCAGCTGTTATGTTAGAAATAGAAAACAGCACTGAGATTACACTTAGTGAGAAATATATGAATTTGAATTGATATATTTATTTTCCTGCTCAGCGCACTTGAGATGATTGAATCACAAGATTAGCAATTTTCTGCAATATTACCCATTTGTGCAGTCACAGTGTTGCATTTTAATGTTATATTTTTGTTCTTTATCAGTCTTTATCAGTAGGCGGTGCTCAGTTGATCCATTTTCTACAGAAGAAGAATCAAATAATGCGCCAAATGTTCCCTTTTCATGCGAGCACATTCAGAGTTTGAAGAAGAAAGCCTGAGTTAACAAAGTGATAGCTGTTGTCTCTTTTAGGTTTTGTCAAGCCAGCTAATGTGAAGAAACTCTAGTTATTCGTTTGGCACGAGTTAGCACAGTGATCGACAGAGCACAGAGAACACGACACCAAAAGCTCTGACTTCAAGCTGAGCATGCTAACCCATTAATTTTGTTTCACAGTACACCCTTTAGGTGGAGACTATTTGCTTTATGTCTTACGTCAATATACGTAGCATCTAAATATTAGTCTCTTTGCGCAATTAAATATTGTAAATTAATCAGTGCGCTCCACTTTCCCTTTAACCTAAGTGAGAACCAAAGCATTGCACTGACTGCTGAACCAACCAACTCACAGCTTGCATGACTAAATACAGAAACATGAAAAGCAAATTTCCATGAGTAAACTGGCGGATGTACGTAAACAGCCAACAGCATCAGTCATAAAACTTGCAAAAAAAAAAAAAATCATCCCCATAAATAACAACAGACACGTAATGCTCTGCTACAGTCTCTTTATAGCCCCTTTGATGAAAAGCAGCAGGGTGCTGGGCACAAATCCAACGCTCTTAACATGTCCAACCAGGCCCTATAGACGTAATTTTCTCTCACCATGGCAACCCAAAGTCAGCAGTCACTAAAGGGTGACCCGAGAGGGCAGCGGTGGGGGTCAAATTGCTTTTTGTGGCTGGATGTCCAATCCAGCTGGGGTTATCGAGGGGGCAGGGAGATTAGAAAAAGAAGCTCGGATCAATAGAGGAATCCTGAGATCATCGCCTGGTACTGTCTATTTCTCTGTTGCTTTCTTCTCTGGTCCTTTTTTCTAACTTTTCTCTCTCTGTATATATCTGAATTTACTCAGCATCAGTTTTAAAGTTCTCAATAATCTCAGTGTTGTTTCCTCTTTCACGCTCCTCTGCTCTGTATTTTCCTGTATTGATATCAATCACTATTGAAAATATCTCAAATTTCACTGCAACAGAGGCCTTTCCAGGAGATCGACCTTGATGACATTGCTGGGGCTGCAGGGGGAGGCTGGTGAAGGGGAGAGCTGGTTGTTTGTACGGGACACGGTGCAGAGTGAAGGTCTTTTGAGGGTTCAAAAGAGACAGTGTTTGTGGGAGGGCTGGATTAGCTGCTTCAGCTTTTATTCCTGAAAGGTCGTAAAGCTGCCATTGGCGTCCTTTAGAGTCAAGCCTGTAGGCTGAATAGACGCTATGGGATTGCAAAGGAAAGTAAAGCCTGAAATCTTCTGCGCTTGGGGCTATAAATGAAGAAATAATTAACATCAAGGCTATATTTCTTGGTAGTGAATAAGACAATGTGACCACGGGAGGGGGTTCTGTGTTTGTGCCGCATCGCTTTTATCTCCAAGCTGAGCCTCTACGAAAACATGTGGTTCAAATCATCGCTTTTATTCCTCCATTGCTATCAGCTAAAAGGACAGAAATCAATTTATTGTGAATAAGCAGTATCACATCAGGGGTCAGGGAGCATTTATTCATGCTTATATGTGCTCTTGTTTCCCAGCAGACTCAGAGCGAAGGATGATTTATTGCTCAAGGGAGCCGTGAGGAAATAATGGGCTTCGTATTTACTGCGAGTTAAACTTCATGGCCAAACTTTTCTATAACTTGTTCAGCTGCAGGACTGATATAAGAATGACTTCATGGATGATTTCATGCCTCCACACAGAGTCTCAGAGGGTCAATTGCTTTTCAAGAACAGGTTCTCCAGGCTCATGAAGTGTTTCATTAAAAGAAGATGTGGCAAATCACACTGCTGTTGTGTTTTTGATTGTTTTTACACATACTTGATTACAAATCAGTAATGCAGCTTTTAAGATATATTTTCTTTTATCTTAATGTGGCCGCAGTTAATCCCGTCTAGATTCCTCACTCTGCCACCCTGGGTCTACCCCTGATCCCACACTAGGATTATCCAAAGACCCATCTGGCACATGCCGGCTAGCGGGGTGTACATGAACAGTACCCAGCAGCCACCAAACACAAAGTTAGCTAATCCTGACTGTTCCTGCTTTTTAAGAGCAGACAGACCTCTGAGCTGTAACCAGACTCTTGTGGAACAAACTTGCTGCGATGATCAAAGCTGGCTGTTTGTGTCGTGCTGGCAGTGGGTTGATCTGGGAATGTGCTGACATGGGATTTCTGTAGCTTGATTTAGGGTGATAGAATGATCTAATATGAGAGAAGAGGGATATAAAATTGTCACTATTAAATATGTACTCAGAGATCCAAGTGGTGACTCAGTGCAGCTGACTGATGAGCAGTGAGACTGTGAAAAACTGCTGTAAAAATACAAGAAATTTGCCAGTAATGTACCAGTTTTTTGTGAATACAGTTGCTTGTGCCATGTGGATGCTTTTGGGGAAAAATAGTACAAAGAAGCTGGTGTACAGTGGATCTAACCAGTGACTGATATTTTACAAGTAGCGTGTGCAATTCCAGCTTTTATAAGTTTGTTCTATGAATAATCATACTAACTCAAATGGATCAAAACTATTCACATGACAAAAGTGAGTTTTGGACATCCTCTATATGGTTACCACCTCCAATTCTCGATTTTAAATTCTCTTTTACCCGAGTGTCCTGGATACAGAAAGGCAGCATTAACCTAACTGTCCCTTAGTAATAATAATAATAATAATAATAATAATAATAATAATAATAATAATAATAATAGCTATTACCGATCCCATAGTTTGGCTGTATCAGAAAAAAGGTATTAAAAATCTCAACACCAGAAAGAAAATAAACACATTTAGACCTGCTGGTAAATATAGCACAGCTGATATTTCCATCAGAGCTAAAAGAAGGTAAACAGAGCACTCTGGTCAATGGAAACACGACTCCACATGAATCATTGTTGTTGGATTATAGCTGCTAGATGTGCAAACAAACAGCATTTACTGCAGCTGATCTGTGCTGCTGCTGCCCTTTGTGGATTTAACCAACCTCAGTCTACAATATATAAGCAGATGTTACTATTTTCCAGCTTCTAGCCAGAATAAAACTGGTATAAAGATGGTTTTTTACTACAATGTTAGCTACTCAGTTTGGTAACCTCTAACATTTAAATATAGACAGTTTTACTACTTGGTGGGTTAAATCCTAAGATTAACAATTAATCTTTTGTCCACTGTTTTTTTTTAAAGTTCTTTATAGATTTTTATTGCAATTTTATCATCAGCACCATTGATGATTGGAGTAGGGGTCACTCAGGGATTATAGTAAACTAAATACATATTTTAGGCAGAACAAGAGTTACATGACCACACACAGAGGCTGAAGCAGACTGCTTAGAAAGCCGATAACTGCTGTTGTGATACCTTTGTGGTTGGGGGCTTTACATTTCATCAAAACAGCTGATTCAAAGAAAGCCAGGCTTTGTTAAACCTTCCACTTCCTGTTTTACTTTGGCCATTGCTTTCTTAGTGTGTTCCCTGTACTTCCTGTTGTTTTTCAGTTGATTCCTTGATTGTTTCTGCCTGTGTTGTATCTTCCCTCATTTGTGATTGCGTGTCCCACGCTAATTGTCTTCAACTGCGTCTCCTTGTCCAGTACTGTGTGTATATACAGGTCTTGTCAGAGAACCCAATACATGTAATGTTTGAACTTCTTAATGTTTAGCTCTTTCTGAGCATTTGTTACCTTTTAAAATCTCCTCTCTTGTCCTTTGTTTCGCTGTCTCTGAAAACAAAGTTATCACATATTTATCAAACAGGTAAATATATGACTCGGTACCTTTAGCTAGCAGACAGACTTTCTGTTTTAAAAATAAAACATTATATTGCCACAGTGTTAACTCTTTTATATTTTTTATCTGAAAAATAACAACCAAGGGAAGAAATTTACCTCATCTAACTCATATTAAAGGGAGCTTGTACTTTGTAAAACCACAGCTGTGTCAGAAAGGATGACTCACTCCACTACAAACACAAACTGTATCTTTGAGGTCGTGCTATCTCTCCCCATGTGGGCTTTGTTGACTGTGTGTCCTCTCTGGGAGATCAAAATCAGAGCTCCATCAAGTGTGGGGACCCCGATGCCACGTTGGCTCTCTCAGTGATGCAGGAGCAGCTTGGGCTTTTGTTCAGAGCACGTGGGAGTGAAGCTACACGTGAACTGTGGGACTCATGGCAAAGCAAAAATGAACCTACTGGGTTGATAAAGCTTTTTTTCTTCCCCTCTCTCTCTGCTTGTGATGAGAAACCATGATTATAATCCAAGGACTGGTAGGTTATGTATGTCTGTTTCTAACCTCTCCGTGCTTCCTGTTCCTTTTTCAAGTTAAATATTTAATAATATTTAAAATTTTATAAATGCCTGCCCCCAAACAAAATCTATCTGCATTTCAGATATGGAGAAAATGTAATCTCCCATCAGGAGACTGCACTGCTCAGTCTAAACTCAGGGTCCACTTATGTACTTGTTCCGCAGGGTTCAGCTATTCTGTGGGGTCCACTATTGCTTGCTTTATTTCCTTGTTTGCAATATTTAGTTTTGGGACTTTGATGCCCCAAATCTCTGACCACCTCGTAAACACGAGTTTGGCATTTGTGGTTTAAAATAAAAAGCCTTAATACTTAACCATTTGATTGATTGGCACAAAAACTGGCTGAGAAATTCATGTCCTTAATTGTAATAACTCACCAACAGGTCAAAATTTCACTTTCTCTAGAACTTATTTTAGGATGAAATTTCTGCCTCCTTGTCTCCTCTATCATCCTGCTCTTGACCTGCAAATCCACGAAGGATGTTTCAAATCCTAAAATACACTTGGATGAGAGAGGAGGCTTGTTATAGCGGCTACACTTGAGGATACAGCAATTTCTGGCACATGTAAATGTTGTCCTTGCTGCCTGTACACAGCCATTAGCTGGTGGGAATGAAAGGGCTGAATCTCTTTTGGGTTTTTTTTAACGCAGCATGTGTCCTTTACTGTGGTGTTTTTACCTTCACCATATAAAAGAGGTGTGGCACACAGCTGGAATATACAAACTATGGTGGGAAGTGGACTCTTCATAAACTGTAAGTTTTATAGTTTGGTCAGGATTTCTGCCCTTCATGTTTGTTTCTCAAGCCTCTGTCCTTGCAGCATTTCTCTTCCTCGCATCGCTGGAGAAAAATACTAAGATGTACAGAGAGGAAATGAAAGAGAGACGGGAGGATAGTCATCTTGCCTTTTGTTCTTGTTGTTATCATCTCCTCTCCTTGTCCTTATCCCCACCACCTACTTGCTTCATAATCAGTTTTTGCACTTAAAGGACTATCTTCAAATCAAATTAAGTGTAAATATACTATGTGTTTATACTGTGTAAACTTGAAAGAATCTACTAATGCTATGACACATTCTAGTTATGTGTAGAGTGGGCGAAAAAAGGCATTGTGATGAGAAGAACCCAGGAATCTTGACCAAAGTTGTGAGGGTGAATCCATGCGGATCAGATCTGGTATTTGGGGCTTGAGGCACCCATCATGGCCTTTTGTTCATCCCAACCATGCTGTGGTCTTCCACAAGCTATCACAGCATTGCTTTTGTCGCTTTTTTGTGTGTTATTCTTTCAAAGATTTCCCCATTTGAGGGTCTCAAGTTGGCCAGACTCTCAGGTCATTGCTTCATGGTTGGGTAAAGGCTATGCAGTCGAGGTCAGCAATAAAATCCCAATCTTCCACTAGCCATAACTACATGGGATAAACCAGCTATCAGTGCTGATATGACAACCGGAGATGTGGTCACTGAATCACAACGCATAAAACTGGAATGAAATTTGTTTCTAATGCACAAAAAGCAGCTGGCCATAAAATGATGGGGTACATTTGCTCATCTTTTGGCCAGACCTGCATTTTTCCCCCCTCAGCTGAAAGGCATGGGGCCCTAGTTTGTATTAGATATGTACTGGAAGAATGGGAAAATAAATAAAATAGAGAGTACTGTTAAAAGACAAGAGAGAAAAATCAAGGTAATTGACTTTCTTACTAAAAGTCTGATAAAAAATTGGTACAACTTGCACATTTAATACTGTAAAAAGCAGCTGGCTTAGCACCAAAGACTTGAGGTTGGTATTTTGTTAATATCAATAATAAAGATAAAAAGGTGATAATCACATTATACAAAGACCCCTCGAAAGTTTTATATTACAGATTTTTTGGTTTAAAATTAAAGATTTGACAGACAAAATCAGAGCTGTTTCTATTTTAGGTTCAATAAAAAGGCAATTTATTCTGGCCCTCCTGTCCTCCCAGAGTACTTCCCCAGGCTCCGGCTGGTGCACCTGTGTCTCACTATCACTCACCTGCTATATTTATGTGCACCTCACAGATTGTTGATCTAGTCATTGTGGTCAACTTGTTCTGGAGGTCTTAACTGAGCAAGTTTACCTTTTGCCAAGCTTTGAATTTACACCCTACCTGCTGTGTCCACCTTTGTCCTAGGAAACATACCTACCTTGCCTGTGATTCTTTTTATCCACCTACTGAAACAAGCAACCCTGCATAACAAATATATAACCTGTGCCACTGAAATGAGAAACATGATGAGCTGTTTAGATAATAACTTGCCTGCTTTGGACTTGGGAAAAGTTGAAGTAGAACTCTTACAGAAGAAAAGTGGTTTACTAAGTTCTTACAATCCTTCATTGAGAATCCTTGCCTTGTAAAACTTCCAACCTGTTGATCTTCTAGTCGAGCCTCCTGCCTGTGAGTTCTTGTGCCAAGCCATCACACTAATGTGTTAAACATTTTCTAGTTTTTGTACGGTGGCCCTGAGAGGCCAAACAGACTGCAACTTAAGAAAACACCAGCAATAAGAAAAACGCATCAAAAGCACACAAAACACAACGAAAGTAGGAAAAACGACAATGGAAATAGGAAAAAACAAAACAGAAATAGGAAAAAACTGATTTCCAAAAGCACAAGGGAAGTGTTTCTGGGGAGACAATAACCCGACGGACCAGTTGCAGGAACCAAAATATGCTAAGAATTGCACTGGGAGACACTTAAAAGAAGTGGAGGATCTATTGGTTTTGTGAGGAAAGAAAAGATGAGAGGTAAGTGTGTTAGCCTAACTATTAGCATAAAAATCCGTCATCAGTATTATATTATACCATATTTTGGGTTCCTGCAACTGGTCCGTCGGGTTATTGTCTCCCCAGAAACACTTCCCTTGTGTTTTTTCCTATTTCCATTGTGTTTTGTGTTCTTTTGCAGCTTTTTTCTTGTTGCTGGTGTTTTCTTAGCCATAGATGGTTCACAGACACCATTGTGCACTTATTTATAATAACTCAAAAAAGATAGCCTGGGCTAGGGACTACTGACAAGTATTTAAGAACAAAGAGCTTTAAATGTATATTTAGAAAAGATGCACTGTTGTGGGACTCAAGTGCTTCTCCTGCCTCCAACACAATGCTAATGCTTCATTTAGACTTAAAAAACTTGTATGGGAACGTGTAGCAGCCTGTCTTCCCCTCCACTGTACATTGACCTGTGCAGAAGCACCAATCTTGCTTTAGTTACAATGGAGGGTAAGTATTCAAACACTGGGTGGAAGTCCAACATGGAAGCACAACGCACAACCAGCTGGGCATAGAGGAAATATGCAATGTATGTGACATCGCATGTAACGGTCACTATACAGTACATTTAAGGTAGAATAAGGGATGAACCAGTTTTGTTCATTATATCCTGGCTAAAACAGGACAGATGGCAACCCTATATGTGCCTGAGATACTCCCCATGTCTGCCTGTGCCCTTTCATCAATCCACTCAAAGGTCTTAAACCAAGCTCTGCATGGCCTCCCAGCATTAGTCCAGAATAAAATTAATTTCTATCCAATCCCTTGCTGTAACTCGCTCTGCTCAGTTATTTTCTGCCATCTCTCCTTTTTCATGAACTGTCTACCCTTTGAAACCCAGTGACTGCACAGGTGTAACTCATTTTGTTCATCTGGGACACATAGGTAGGACTAAAAACATGTAAGGTATAAAACAACAAATCTATTGATTAAAACACACTGAGTAAAAATACTAAATTACTTTTACCTCGTTTTGTTTTTTATCATATGATAGGTTGCTAATCCTTTGCAACATTATCGTTGTTCCTAAGATGTAGACTGTAACTGTAATGTAGCCTACTTTCTCTGCCATGTGATTCATACATATCATGAATAAAAGCTTCTGTTGAGAGACTAAACCTCTGAACATTTTTGCTAACTTTTTACTGTTTCGCCTCTAAATCATTACTAAAATTCAGCTGCCTCTAGTCTTTAATGTTGCTGTACATCCAATATCCTGGGTGTTACAGCTGTTGGTTTAGTAAAATGTCTACTGACCCTCCTGTGTTCACAGGTACCACACACTGATACTTAAATCATTTTGGAAAAGCCTAAAACTGGGAGGGTTGCCAGGAGTCACAGTGGAAGGAGACCATCAGGTCATAAATAGCCTTAATTCCTGTCTAGACAGGAGAGCTAATGGATGTTAACACCCTGCATATGCAGACCCACATGTACTGCCAAATGATCAAATAATTATGTGTGAGAAATCCAAGCAGGAAAAGCATACTTCAACTTTACTTAACCTGAGCTTACATATTAGACTTACACATATAATTCCATCTTAGCCTGGATAGTGTGTCCACCAACTCTTTCTCTGACAGTAAATAAGCAAAGGACATGATGTGTTGTGCATCCTGAGAACTCATTAGCATCAGACAACGGGCACAATTCTACCTTCCTTATCTCTTTGAGCCATGCATTGTTGATTAAAGGAGAGAAATAACCGAGAGGTTGCACACTTTCCTTTATTATCCCTTTCCCCCAGTTGTTGTTTTTTTCCCTCACATGGTGCAATGTGATTAAATACATAGTGGTGCAACCATTTTTTTCTTACTTAATTGAGCAGCAGCTTTTTTTCTTTATTTTCCAGTGAGAGTATGGTGCACTCTTGAAACCATCATGCCATTTTCCTAAGGAGGGGAAGGGGACATAACCATTGTGCTTCCCTTTGTCTGTTGCCTGAGACACCCCCGCTTCCATCACTATAATAGAAGAGGAGAAGGAAATGGAAAGGCATTGTATGAATGCTTTTTGGAATATGTCCCATGGCACACATTTAAATCACCCTAAATGGAGCATCCAATGATCTGTAACTGTGCGGAGGAGATTGACTTAAACAGCTTCCGCTGGCCCTCTTTCATTAGCAACTTATTAAACCTGAATGGAAACTTTGAGAGCGCAACAGTAAGGAGGGGGGGAAAAAGCCTCGGGCTCCAGCTGAATGTGGCTAAATACCCTGTCATTCTGTCAAGGGCACACTCCAATTTTAGGGAAATGCAGAGGATTTGGGACTACAACGTGCCACTTGCCTTTACTTGAATATAGCAGTTATGTTAAGGCAGTAGAAGCCACAATTTGCAACTCCATTCATTATTCACCAGCTGTGTTTTAAAGCACACATGCTGGGACTCCACAGCAGGAAATCTGCAGAAGAATACACTTGGTATCTTCATTTTTGTTAAGAATGAGCAGAATAAATATAGTTATTTCACCAAGAGAACAGGAAAAAAATTGATGGCTTGTAAAGATAAAAAATCTAGTATTCTCTTCCCAGAAGAAGACATAAAGGGCAAAAGCAATACTTTCTCATCGGTGTCAGCTGCAGCGTAAAAGCTTACTGCTCAGTGTGCGTCATGGGACAACAGCTCAGAAGGTGAAGCAGGACAACAGAGTATCACATTACCCGATGTGTTGCCCGGTGGTCTGTGCACAGGCCCAAGATGACACACAGTGCATATGTTACAGACTCTGCAATGCAGAAAGAGAGAGAGGAGGGAAGGATACAATAACAGGTGCACACGGACACCAATAACTTGCTTTCTGCAGTGTACAGTGACTATTATTAGCCAATCCCACACTAACAGCATTAAATGGATTTGAAAAATGCATGAGTAGCTCAGAGGTAGTTTTTTACGACCTGAAAGAGAGGCGTATTTGTTCAGCTGATGACAAGCACGTGTTCTGATGATACTAACACAGAAAGGTATGAATATTTAAGTTCCTTTTATATATACTTAGAAAAAAGGTCAAAAAAGTCATCCTACACATTGTCTTTTTTTTAAATATTTTATGGAAATACTCCTCCAAGGGCATCCAATACTGCTGTTCTGTCAGTCTGTGTCCTTTGCCAACTGTACTTTGACACAACATTACTGCACATCTACACAATCTATAGTAGAAGGATCATTTGTCAGGCAAGAAACCTGTTTAGAGCTTTGGGCTTTAAACTTTGCTTTGCTTGATTTGCTGATTTGTTTTTCTTTTCATTTTTACATGCTGATTAGGTTGATGCACTGAAAATTGCTTGGTTAGGTTTAGGAAAAGACCTTGCATGTAGGAAAAGTTATGCTTATATCCTGAATGCTGAATGTGTTAAATGTAAGGTCATGGGGTCCTTTGCATGTATCCATGTGGTTAACTCCTAGAAAAATAGAGCCTGCTACCTGACATGCTCAGAATCAGGTAAGTATTCAATATAAGCCCTCATATAACTAATACTTTTCAAGGAAGAGCCTGCTATAAAAAATTAAGTAAGAATTAAGCCTTTTATATGGCATACTTACTTTTTATCTGTGTCCATTCTCAACAGACAACCTTGAAAAATGATCTAAAATGCACTTTTCAAAGTTTTTTCCAGCAAATGATGAGAAAAAGATAAAATATCCTTGGCACCCATGCTTGTTTCAAACATTAGTCGAAATGAGCCACCCCCCTAACAGGACATGAAGGATGAGCACACGTGTCACAGCAGGCTAGTTCATCCCCATTCTGATGTTTAACCTTTCACAGTTACCCCCTTCAAAGTCCACTGTGCCCTCCAGAGAGGGGATAAAAGTGATATGCCAGATGGAAGTGGCCACCCATACATTGTAAATAAAAGATGAACAGGTGCAGTTACATCACACACTAGTCAGTAAAGTCCAGTTGTGAAATCTCGATCCTAAGCGTTTTTGTCATTGCTGTCATTGTTTTGAAATCGGATGTGATGAATGAGGGGCAGATGTGACTGAGAAACCAGGGGACACTAAAGGCTGATATGGTAGCAAAGTAGGCCCATCTTAAAGCTTACCCTGATTTATTGTCCTTTTTCATTCTGATGGGAGCCATAATTTAAAAAAATGAATATCATGTTTTATTCATTAAGACTCAGACCAGTTCAAAGAAACCAAAGGGTTTGAAGGGTTGTTCTCTCATAGACTTCTATAGAGCCTGCTTTTGGTTTTCACACCCAAAAGCTTCACTCATCTTTTTAAACACCCCAAAAAAGTGAGAACTCACTTAAAAGAGGGGTCCATGAGATAAAAACGACACATTTGTGTATTTGTATCTATTATAGGGACACTTTACTGTTATGTTACTGTTATTGGACGGTGATATACAACTTTCAGTTTATGAAATATACCATGAGAAAGCAAATATGCATTATTACAAACCCCAAAGCTTAAGGGACCGGTCTCAAAATGCAAACATCTCTGGTTGGATTAGTTTATCCCCATCTCCTGAAGCTGATGCTTAATTGCCTGTTCTTCAGCCTTAATATGACAGCAATTAACATTATTAACGCTTGGTGATCGATCAACCTATTTGTGGACACTTTGCATAGAGAAATTAGACTCTGTTATCTTTTTCCCCCCACAAGGAGATACTTCTGCAATAAAAATTATGCTTTAAATTCTATGTGCAGCAAATGAAATGTGAAATTTGCATTAACTATCAGAAGCAATTCAGCACTCATGTGCATAATATGCAATATGCTGTAAGAAACTGATAATTGTTGCAAGCACAAAACTCATTTATTAATAGTTTACAGTCTCTGAGTGAACTTCTGACTGAATTTAATAGATTTCGTACCAGCAGGAACACAACTGCGAATCCTGAGAGGCCTGCGGCTTATAACTTGCCTTCAGGCAGAAATCAGTGCTGCTCTGGGAACAACACTGAGCCTTCCAGTGTGCACTAAAAAACAAACATCAGTTTCATGTTTTCAACCCAGAAGTAGGTTGCTTCCTCTAATCTGCCCAGTAACAGTTAGGCCGCGTGCATATGCATGTTAGCGCGTGTGCGTGGGTCTGTTGGTTGTGTGCAAGCATGTATTAGTGTGCATGTTTTGCATGTGCAGCCAACAGTGAGTGGGCTGAAGGGAGTGGAGGAGGAGGAGGATGAAGAGTGGGAAGAGGAGGCCAGTGGTAAAAGCCTCAACAAAAAGCTAAAGATAGCTCAGTGCTTGCAGGCACTCAGTGAAGCTTAGCTTACTCTGTCAAGGTTACTCACACACACACACACACACACACACATACACACACACGGACGGCAGCAAGGGCCCATGAGTGCAGGAGAAGCCTTTTCTGAGTAAAACCACCTCACTGGTAACTGAGTATGTATGGGATCATTTACACTATCGTCCATAACACATTACAGCGATGGCCACATCAAGGTCTATCTGATGTCCTAAATTAATATAAATGATATAGGACAGAGAAAAATATTTAATATTTTGTGGTATGGAAATTACACAAGCTATGACAGATCAAAAACATCTATAACAGGACACAGATTATATGGAACAAATAGCATGGACTTTTTTTTTCTTACAAAAATGCTGTCAAAGTTCATTAAATTGTTCTCTTATCTTCCTAACACACTGCAATTGTAACATTTCATGCAGCAAATGCCTGACGATTTAAACTGGACCAATTATACTCATTTCCAGCTTGATATTTTTACACTACAGTAGCTTTGCATGACTCATAGTTTCAGAATAATCCTTATTTATCTTACTGGGCCTTACTGCAGGGCCTCAGCTCATAAGAAACAAGCTAAGCCAACTTTCTTTTTGGCTGCCCCTCGCAGACAGAAGCTGGAGCTCTGTGCCTGAGATGAGGATAAGATGTCAAAATACTACTGCTACACAAGGTCACCATTCAGTGCCCCCTCCTTCTCTCTAATTAGTTTTTAATTGTCTACATACACTATGCAACCTTGTGTCATTGAACATGAAATCACCTTGACTGCATAATATTTTCCCCTCTATATCCTGCAAACAATGGAAGAAGAGTACAACAGTGTCTGTAACTGTCACCGCGCCTGCAGTGATACCAAAACATTTCAAGTTCATGTTAAACCTGACACGAGATCCTCTGTAATTAATGTTTGCTTTGTCTGAGATTTTTCAGGATGTTCAGCAGCCTGGAAACCAGACAAATCTAAGAAGTCGTGTTTCATTTGTTCTAGTAGAATGCGTTTGGCCAGTATTCTATTTAGACACAACTTTACCAATCACAATCAAGTGTGTGAATCCATCAGCTAGTCGAATGCAACATTTGGTTCTCCTGTATGCCTCAGCCCAGCTTTATAAAAGCAATGTGAAGACTAATGTATGGTATCTTAGTAAGATGTTGGTCATAATATGCAAGCAGAAAAGTTTCCAGTGCTCCTCAAAACTGGAAACTGGAAGGATCAAAGGCTATATTCTAAAAGATATTCCCTCATTTGGTGTGGTGACAAAGGTAGTAGAGAGCACTGTGTAACACTTTCTCCCTTGAGGTTGACCAATCAGTCAATATGTGGTAATTCTGAAGACCATAATATATGATCCATACCCTTTCCATACTCATGGATATGGGCATCGTCATCTTAAAGGAAGTTCTGACACTATTTATTATGTCTTATGGACTAAATGCACTCTCAGTTTCTACTGAAACAGATATTTTCCACCTGCCATCTTAATACATTTTTTGAATCAACATTTTTATACCACAGAGTTTGTAACCACTCATTTATTATGATTTTTTTTCTCTCATTCATCTTTAGTTTCTGTAGAGTAAATTCTGGTCATACACCCTTAGTGGTAAATGTGAGGATTAAGCAGCAAATTAACCACAAATTACATCATCAGTGCAGGCAACCCATTGGTCTACTTCCCTTCGGCCACACATCAATTTGTCTAGACGGTGCTATCCAGCTCACTAATAGCGTGGGTCTAAAGATAAAACTGAACTAATGGACACTGTCCAAAAGGCTGATAATCACAGCCACGGGGTCAGTCCAAGTGCTAGTTAAACCCTCTGTGGAGCTCTATTCAGCTGATTTCTCTGTGATCCTCACAATCATAACAAACCAGCTTTCATTCCAAATGGGATAAAACGCTCCTCTATGAGGTGTTTAATCTTATCTCACCTCCAGCACACTGTTGCCTCATGGCATCTAAGCATCAGTCAGCACATGAATTGATCAGAATAAGACAGGTGTGTTAGATCTTTTTGTTTCTTTCATCTATTTCTAAAAATGCTGTGAGTCTGATCCAGTAAACATCTGCAAACATAGGAAAATGAAAGACAAATACTGTTTCCAGTGAGCCTGATGCTATACAAGGACCAGAAGCATCACATCACACCAGCTTAATCTACCGTATTTTTTGGGCTATAAGGCGCACTTAAAATCCTTTAATTATCAAAAATCGACAGTGCGCCTTATAATCCAGCACGCATTATGTATGAATTCGGTTCTTACCGGTTCTGACCTCGAACCGATTTTATGTGGTAGCCCTCAAAAATCTGTCAAAAAATATTTTAGTACGACTTTGGTAAGCTACGAAGCCGCACCGCTTGATGGATTGTCGGAGCATTACGGTTACCACAGTCATGAGCCTCGCGGAGTCTATTTCAGGTCCCAAAGTCAAACACTGCGGCATCACTGAGAGTTAAAATCTGTCTAAATTCTTTCATCTTTGATAAAATGATCAGCCTTGCTTCTTTACCAGGTGTAACAACTAAGTTTAACATCCAGGCATCCATGAAAACAGAATTTATTTAATTTAACTGAGTTAGAAGTTAGCAGGAAGTTAGCTCGCTAGTTTCCACCTAAACATGATATACCATGTTCTGACGGAGAGATTTCTGAATAAAATAAAACGTACAGCTCTGCTATCACTTCCAACATAAATGAAGACAGAAAACTAAACAGCAGTGGCATTTGTAGGGTTACTGAAGTTGGGCTAGCTGGTATATAATGATGTGCTACGTGATCGCTAGCAACACAGCTATGTTAGCATAACATAAACACAGTGAAGCTGGAGGATGAATGCTAACTTTTTCCACTTGATAGAAGTTAACGCAAGGGTTCCAGATGGAACCGCATGACAGGATGCTGTAAACGGACCAAACTTCAGTCAACAGAACAACTGAGATACGAGGTTAGTTATTAATATACTGCAGCAACATGGGAATAGAGCAGCTGCGAGAGAATTCAAAATAAATGAATCAATGGTACGGAAGTGGAGGAAGCAAGAAGAATGAGTTGAGTAAAGTTTGACTTTTATCAGACTGTTTTGTTTCGCTTAATGCGCCTTATAATCCGGTGCACCTTATGGTAGGGTGACCAACCGTCCACTTTTCACATTATGTCCGAGGCGTCCGGAGGGATTTTCGAGATTGATGAAAATGTCCGGGTTTTCCTACAGAAGTCATGTGTGATGTCATCCCTGAGCTGCGGCTTTGTGAGTTGTTGTTCTGCGCTCACAGACGGGACAGACAGCGTGCAGTGGCGCGCCTGGTGATGTATAAAAGATGCCAAAGCGCAACTGCAGCTTTTCAGACGAACTGCGAAAGAAATTTCCCTCGTACCGTCCCGGTACTGGTAATTTTTCTTATACAGATGAGGCCAGTTCGCAGCCGAGTGTGAAGCGGTGGGAATGAGAATCAGCACCTCCAAATCTGAGGCCATGGTCCTCAGTCGGAAAAGGGTGGAGTGCCCACTCCGGGTCAGGGACGAGACCCTGCCTCAAGTGGAGGAGTTTAAGTATCTCGGGGTCTTGTTCACGAGTGATGGGAGAAGGGACCGGGAGATCGACAGACTGATTGGTGCAGCGGCTGCAGTGATGCGGACGCTGTACCGGTCTGTTGTGGTGAAGAGAGAGCTGAGTGTAAAAGCGAAGCTCTCGATTTACTGGTCACCTATGGTTACAAGCTGTGGGTAGTGACCGAAAGAACGAGATCGCGAATACAAGCGACGGAAATGGGCTTCCTCCGAAGGGTGGCTGACTTCTCCCTTAGAGATAGGGTGAGAAGTTCGGCCATTCGGGAGGGGCTCAGAGTAGAGCCGCTGCTCCTCCACATCGAAAGGAGCCAGTTGAGGTGGTTCAGGCATCTGACAAGGATGCCCCCTGGGCGAGGTTTTCCGGGCATGTCCCACCGGGAGGAGGCCCCGGGGCAGTCCCAGGACACGCTGGAGAGATTATATCTCTCGGCTGGCCTGGGAACGCCTTGGTGTTCCCCCGGATAAGCTGGAGTAGGTGGCTGGGGAGAGGGAGGTCTGGGCTTCTCTGCTTGGGCTGCTGCCCCCGCGACTCGGCCCCGGAGAAGCTGAAGAAAATGGATGGATGGATGGACAGATGAGGCCTTATTTCTGTACCATTATTTAATTCCAGAGGTTTTTAAGTTTTTTTTTTGCCCTTGTTGACTTGTAAAAGCCTATATGACATTTTTATTTCACCATTCATTAACTGCACAGAGAAGGCATCGTTTAAATATGTTAAAATTTTCTTTAAGCAAACAGTATTATTAAAGTTCTTCATGACTGGGCTGAGTGTCCTCTTTTTTGGAAATCAAAATATGGTCACCCTACCTTATGGTCCAAGAACTACGGCAGTAAACGGTACAGAATTCAGGGTTTGTGTCCAGTGCCAGCGACACTGAAGGAGATGCTGTGTATTACATGAAGTAATGGGAAAGTATTTATAAGTGACGAGCTCAGGTCGGTAGATGGACATGTAGTAAAACATAAAACATAAAAATATGTAACAGTCATATATATTGTTATAGTGGTGGATGTTCATATTAAACATGGATAGCCAAGATTTCAAATAATGAAGATTTCAGAGTGCTCTGAAAAGTGTGATAAACATGGGGAAAAAAAGGAAATCGGGAAGGGGGCAACCACTTTTTCACACGGAGGATTAAGTTAACTATGAGTCATCACAAGTCCGACGATAAAAATAAGAAGTTGAAAACAAGCATAATAGGTGTCTAATCTCTAATAATTACAGCGACTCGAATCCTGGTCTCACTCCCGACTTATCATGGTTGGGTAAGGCCATCTTAAGTGCTTTATTGTACTGAACACTGTGAAAGTGTGACATATTACCCCAAAAATGTTAGGTTTAGTCACCACCAAACACTAAGCAAGTGCAAAAAAACAGTGATTTATACCACCTTTACCTCTTCTTCCTCCATATAAGGACTTTATGTGTGTTTCAAACTGGAAAATTTGCATTTATCACCCCAAGAATGAGACAAGCAGTCTTTTCTTAACTGCACAGTAGAAAAGAGACGTTTTACAGCAATCAGAATGCAGAAATTTTGGCATTTTTATATGAGGAGATAACACACTTTAGGTCAAACCCACAGTTTGTGGGTTGATGCTGCTGGGAGAGAGACCAACTGTCTTAGTTATAATTACACATCTAAAAAACATATGCTGTGAACTTGATCCCAGGATCTCTTTTGTGTAACATGATCTGAAAAGACGGCAAGCTGTGTTTGCTCCAAAATATAGTCTCTTATGTATTTTGGCTCAGACATGGGTATAACTCATGACTCTAATCTGACACAGTGACCATAATAAAAGACAAGTTTATTGTGTATAATCTGTCTTTGGCAGAGCTAGATTACCAGCTGTGCAAAATGGAAACTGCCAACGGGCCCCATAAGCCTTGAGTTGACTCTATTTTTGTCAACAGAATTTGATTAATCCTGAAATTGCTGGAAATTTGCTCCAGTGAAGCACAAAATGAATTACAATCTCTGGTGCGCTCTGGTCTCACAGAGGGCCTGAATTCGGTTAGTTTATTTGTTTTGGTTGGTTGTTGTTTCATTTTCTGTGTGTTTATCATGTAACTGACTAAACTTGAGAGACATGCATTATTCCCTAACTGTAACCGGCAATTAAAATGAACAATTACTAGCAGCCACAAACATCCATCATTATTCTCTGGAGTTCAAGACATCAAGACATCAAATCAGCCAGTTAGGAAACAGTATCAGGAGCGCCACACCTGCGTACTATAGGTCAGATAACTGGAATCAAAAACAACATTTATTTTGTAATCGAGCCTCTAGAAGCCAAAAGGGAAGAAACTATTGACCTTCGCTTCCCCGGCCCACTTAAAATCAAAGTGGGCTGTATGTGGTCCATGATGTAAAATGAGTTTGAATTCCCTGGGCTACAGGATCACCAACAATCATTACTAGTATCTTCTATGGAAAAGCAGCATTAAATATTGCTGGCATTATAGACTGCATACAAGCGAGGTGTCAAAACACCAAAATACCTGCTTAAATACAGTACATAAAGCTGTTCACCAAACTGTGAAATAACTAATTTAAACATTGAAATATGACATTAAAAACAAGACAACAAGCAGCCTCCATCTGTTGTATGAAGAAAATAGAAATGATATAAAGAAGAAAAAAAACTGAGTATTTTGCAAATCAAATCCAGACGAACAAATGAGTGTTCTTTAGACCAGCTGCCACAAAAGCCACCAGGCCTTGTATTCATGGATTTACATGTTCCCAGAGGGCTACTATTATACATAAAAGGAATTCACTGGCTTAGATATAACATGACCCTGAGTGCTTACATAATATGAGAGGACAACCCTCTAATCTAATGTTATGTAAAAAAAAAAAAAGAGGTGTGTGCACAAGGTCAGCAAATGAGTGACAAAACATCTCATGAGGACAGGTTATTCACTGGTAAAGTCTTGATAATGCATACTGAGATTTACAGTACTTCACCCATAGACACGTGCTAAAAACTGTATCTTAGACAAATTATATAAACATAGCTATTATATCATTACCTATTGGGTTCCAGTCTCTAGTTCTTAAGACCATCAGTAAATCAGTGACTTGTATAATAACTGCATTTGGAGAAAATGTGTGAATGCAAAGTTAATGGCTAACAAGCTCTTGGCTAACAAGCTAACAAGGAACTAACGAGCAAATTAGTTGAGGTGAAGCTTTCCAGAGAGCTAGTGTCTACATCTGTTTTAAGATCATTTGGCAACCTCCAGAACATTTCTTGTCTCCAAAAGTAAGTAAATCCCTATAGAATCACACGTAAAACTGGGTTATAAAGAAATGTGTTTACATTCTGGATGCTGGAGTTGAGGGCACAGTTGCTGAAACAGCTAACCAGTGACCAACAAAGCTGTGGCAGGCTATACACAAAAATAATTAAACTCACTTCTTAATTATTTGTTCCCCTTTTTTCAATCACCTTAATACACCACCAGTACAAAAGCTCAATGGAAGGAAAAAGTGTTAAGCAAACAAAAACAGCATCAAATCCTACTACAAATTGCAGCCAACATCAAGTTTCACCCGTGAGCTCACCCTACCTTCATGCCCATCACCACCGGATAAGAATGTGAGTGCAACTACTTTTAATCATGGAGAACAACACACCCAAAATGACTCACTCCACAACCAAGAAGCAGTGCAATGTGTGCTTACAAACCAAGCCCTTTGAGATACAAGGACCTCACATAAATGGCTTCTACAGTTGCTCTGACTGACAGGAGTCCCAACAATAGACTACAACAAGTACATGCAGCTGCAGTGAGCTCACCTGTTTCTGAAGCGCTGGTCTTGCAGGGCCTCAATCCCGCTAGTCAATGAACTGAATTTGTCCACTGTGTTTGCACTGTTAATGCATTTTTGAGCATCTTTATAGAATTATCTGACTTAAATAATGACTTGCTGTGTAACACACTCTGTCTGAGAAATCTCGACCTCAGTTTTCATGTTAAATTCTAATATTTTATTTGTTTACTTACTACTAATTAGCACATACACGTGTCTGCGCTTTGAAACTCTTTATAGATGCATTTTACTAAACAAGCTTATTAAACAAGGTTGCTAGTGTTACTTGTTAGCCTTTCCCTCTGGTATAAAAGTGGTCACTTAAGGCCAAGGCCATACCGCTAACAATCAAACTGAGGGGACAAATGAATACATAACTTTAAGTTTGTGTTAAAATCTCTCTCTCTATATATATCTTAATTTATTTTTTCTTGACTTAATGGTATGATAACTAAAACTACTGACTAGCTGAGAGGTTTATGTGGACAAACTTTTACTACTGACAAATGAGAACTATGTAGGACTGTATAGCCATAAACTGTAACATTTTGACTAACAATAACGATATAACGATAATTAAATGCAAAAAACTAAAATATTCTCTTTATACTGAGTCTTCATTTTGCAGCTGCTTGAGACAAAAGCCTCGTGCCCTTCGGATTTTTTAAAATCCTGGCTCTGATTACTTAAGACAACACTAGTGTCCATAGTTATCATCACATTATCACTCTGCGGTTGAAATGACATTAGGCCTAATCAGGATTTAACAAACAGGGCGCTCTAAGTGAAACGCAAATATGCAGGCTGTAAATCTAATTTCAGACAATGGGAGAGATCCTCTCCTCAAACATGCTGCTCAGCTCACAAGACTAAGGTTTGTTTGCTGTGGAAAGTGAGAACAAGTATTTGTTGTAGAAGAAGAATGTTATCTGTTTCCCCAGACGTCGTTGGGTTAAACTCTAAGCACAACCGTCTGATCGCTGTAAGCTTGCACAGGCTGGTGTTCAGTCACGGTCCAACCTTATTTTACTGAATTATGAAAAAATGAAAAGTAGGTTATGCTGGAATGAGAAGAATCCAGATATCGTTAAACAAGAAGGCCAGCCTGTTTAAAAGGGTAGCATGAAGGACTTTACTAAATAATGCATGCTCACTCCTCTATTTTAAATGTTAATAATTTACATGGAAGGAGAATCATGTGTTTCCATCACATCATTTTAAAATACTGAAAAACTGTAGAAGGATCAAGAATGAGAACTGAGAGAGAGATGCTAACTTTAAATATAAAGCTTTAATCTAAAGCGACCTAGCGCCATATAAGGATGGACTACTGAGCAGAGAGGAGAAGACAGGTAGTTAAATATCCCACTGAGCGACTCTTTTAATATCCAGTGGTCTCGTTAAAAATAACTACCCAGTAAACAGTGACCTACTCCAAATTATATGGAGAATTAAAAGGCTACAGGTCAGATTTAGCCACATAATTGGTGTCAGGTCAGTGTGACTCAGTCTAGACTGAAATATCTCCACAAACGGTGCAGATTACTCTCCGAGTGGTCCATTCAGAAATATTACAAAATTTCCAGCACAGGCTTGCACAAAACTTCCAAAACTTGCATACATCATAGCCCCTAGAGAATGAGCCTCCTGATCTTTAGGTTACTTTTTCCCTAGTGCTACAACAAATCTAGCGCAGGTGTTCATGCTCACCCAGGAATGTTTAAAATAACTTTGGTGATCCTTTGACTTCTCTTTTTACTCGTTTGTGGCCAAATACACATAAATCTAAAATGGTGTTTCCATCAGCATCAGTAATGTGTGTTCAGTGGTAATTGTGCTGACCCTAGATAGTGACCTTCGTAATATTACCTTCCAAATGTCAGCATGTCAGTATTTGGCGTCTTTGCACTTGCAAAACACGCCTGAAATTATAACCTCACAAGCTTGTTAGCAAATTAGTTTCAGTAAAATTTGGATATTTTCATAGTTTCAGTGCTACGGTCTCTGCCCAGGTACCGCTGGCTTTTACTCCTATTTTCTTTTTATCTCTTGCTATGAGAGTAGAGTGTATCCAGAAAGAATTCACAGTGTTTCACATTTTGACACGTTGCAGCCTTATTCCAAAACGGATTAAATTAATTTTCCACCTCAGAATTCTACACAATAGCCCACAATGACAAAGTGAAAAAGAAGTTTGTTTGAAATAGCCTTTGCTCTGTGCTTTGTTGAACCACCTTTGGCCACAATTACAGTCTTTACAAGTGTTTTGAGTGTGATGCTACAAGCTTGGTATGCCTTGGGCAGTTTTTCTCATTCTTCTTTGCAAAACCTCAAAAGAGCCATCAGGTTGGATGGGGAGTGTTGGTGCACATCCATTTTCACATCTCTCCTGAAATGTTTAATCAGGTTCAAGTCTAGGTTCTGACTGAGCCACTCAAGGACATTCACAGAGTGATCCCGAAGCCACTTCCTTATTATGTTGGCTGTGCATAAGGTTGTTTTCCTGTTGGAAGATGAACCGTAGCCCCAGTCTGAGGTCCAGAGTGCTCTGGAGCAGGTTGTCATCAAGAATGTCACTGTAGATTGCAGCATCTTTTCCCTGACCCTGACTAGTCTCCCGGTTCCTCCTGACAAAAAACATCCCCACAGCATGATGTTCCCACCACCATGCTTCAGCAAGGATGGCATTGGGCAGGCGATGAGTGATTCCTGGTTTCCAGTTCCTCCTGCCTAGCGTGCTTCCCATCAGCTCATCTTTCCTCTGTGTATCAGAGGACCGGCTCAGTCACCCACACTTACAGCTCCAGTAGTGATATTCCTCTGCGTGCCAGACAGTTTCCCAAGTGCTGGGAATCTTAATCTTGCCTTACTCACCATCTCAACTCACTGCCCAGATGAACTCACCTGGTTGCCCGCTCTCCACTATTTCATTCCTCACCAACCAATTTATCATATCCATCTGCTCATGAGAATCTGAGAATCTTCCTAAACCTTCTAAACATGCCCCAGGTCTTCCAGTTTTGGCTAAAAATGGGAAATCTGCACTGGTTCTCTTTGTTGTAGTATCCATTCATATCTGTTGTTTGACCAAATGTTATCATGTCTTCAGTTAGAGTTTCTTCACAGTGGAGGGTTGTTTATCATTTGCACCCATCAGTTAATATATTAAACTGCTAGTGTAGGCCAGAGGCCTTCTGCAAATGTATTTTGATAATCAGTATATAAAATATATTGTCATTTACAAAAACGTACATGTAAATCACTATCACAGATATTGTTATTAACGTTACAATAAAAGGTTTATGCCCTCCCTTCTATTTGGGTCCAGATTCTGGGGGCAGCACTCTAGATCTCCCAGCTTGCTGTCTGGTTATTTTGTTTTACAATTTTTGAAGGTTTCCATGCAAAAATGGCCACCATGTCATCACTATTGAAGGTGGCTAATAGATCATTGCTTAACAATATAAATTGATCAGCATCTAAATTAACAGTTTGTACAATATATACTGATTTAGCAAAATTTTAAGTAACATTTAGACCAACTATATTTTTCTCAGCAATCTCCAGGCATTCATTTAAATTAGGGCGTGAGGGGAAACACGCTCTCACAAAAGGTGACCGAGCAAACCCCTGAATTTACAAGTCACACCAGGAACGAGCAGACTAGCTGACTGAAAATGATCTCCCCTGAAAGGAAAAACACCCGAGGTCAGGACCTCTTCTCTCATCTGTGAGATTAATGTGGGCACAGACTGACCACCCAGAAGACACACAGGCACATTTACACAAGTTATTTATTTATTTTTTTAAAAAGGACAAATACATGTACAAATAAACACATGTATTAAACTCTGGAAGGCAGCCAGGAAACCATCAAAGTAATTTTGCAAATTTTACCCTCCACATCATGTTTGTGGTGTTGTTGCTTTCCCTGATAGTTGAAATTCTTCTGTGATCTTTGCTCTTATCCCAAGGCATCAGCATTCAGCACTCCAATTTAATCAAGGTGGCCAGTCAGGCAGATGGTTATTTCAATCACACCTCCGCCTATAGAAGCTGCTATTGTTGTATATTCTCAGACATAAGACAAATAACCTTCTACTGTCTGGCTACAAAAGCTTCTGGCCAAAGCAGTGGTCAGTGTGAATAAAAGGAGCTCAAATTGATTGAGATGCACTGATTCTGGTGTGAAAGGAGCTGCTGGCTAAAAGGCACCACATGCGGATATGCATTACAATGGAGTGAGCATGTAGAGGCAACTCTAAATGATAGAGTACAGCACATGCAGAGGCCATCTGGATAATTCAGCAAAAGAGCGGTGATGGGTAGAAATCTTTCATACAGAAAGGGTGTCAGGAATGAAGAAAAATCCTTGCTTTATACTTCAGAGTTTTGCTTTCTGCTCGGTTCAGAAAAACATTTACGTGTGATATTATGTAGTATTTGAAAAGCATAAAGTCTTCAAAAATTCAAAAGGAAACCCATTATTGCACACTCCACCAATACTAGTTTAACCCTCAAGCGACCAAGCTATTTTAGCAACTGAAACTGACCGAATGGGGTCATTTATGGCCACAAGGGAATACTTTTTAATGGTCCTATTTGTGTTTATTATACCTGCTTTCTTTTTGTATGACAGATATGTTAGAATTTGTCACACACGTTTTTGGTTCCACTTTAACTTTATTAATATTTCTTTCAGTTTCAGTCTCACTGTGTTTTTGGTTTCTGTCTGGATTTTAATGGATTTTTTAATTAGCCACCTTAGTTTTCCACATTTTTCCTCCCCTGTATTTTGTCTTTGTAATGTGTAACCCATCCATTGTCTTCCGCTTATCCTTTTCAGGGTTGGTGGGGGGTCTGGATCCTACCCCAGCTGTCTTAGGGCGAGAGGCAGGGTACACCCTGGACAAGTCATCAGACAGAATTAACCTATTCCCACTAACTGCATGTCTTTGGACAGTGGGAGAAAGCTGGAGTTGCCGGAGAGAACCCATGCAAAACTGATCTGGAAATTTTTAGTGCCCAAATTTAACCAAGCAACATATTTGTAATTAGTAATTATTTTTAAAAATGGCTACAAAAATGTGCTAAACTCTATGTCCAGTATGACTCAAACTTTTCTTGTGTTAACAGGAAACTTATTCGCTGCACTATCAACCCTTCCAACTTCCTCATATGGACTTTTTTAACCTTTTTAAATGTATAAAATATTGTTATTTTTGTGCACAAAAATAATTAGTAAATTTGTGTCCAGAAACACAAATCAGTAAATAAAAGATGTTGACATGAACAGATGTGAGACCAGGCTACTTTGTTTCAGTATTGGTTGTTTGGTCATTTTCTTGTTTCTCCTTCAGTTTTCTCTTTTCTAGCCTTGGGTTTTGGGTCCTGACTGTCTTCACCTGCACTGATGACATGCACCCTTGCCTCGTTCCCCAACACGTTTTCAGTCCTTATTGTTTTTGTGTATTGTCTTGTCTTCTCCTTTCTTTGTCATGTTGTTGCCTCATGTGCAGCTCAGTTTTATGCTCATTGATTCTCTCAAGAGTGAGACTGACATTCTGGTGACCCGGTGCAGACAACAGCCTGGAGCTCAGTGCTGTCAGAACAGTGCAGGAGATTGTAGGCTTCAGCATGAAACCAGTCCCGCCAGATTCTTTCTTCCTGCAGGCCTGCCAAGTGGAAACATCAGTTTCCTCATCAAGATCGCACAATAGAGGATAGTACTTTTGCAGTAGCTGATGAAATTCAGCTTGCTGCAGTGGTTGTGCACTTTGCTATATCTTTAATTTTTCCATCACTATCTAGTACACTGCTGCCACATCTATGGACAAAGGCAGACTGCAGAGTGTCATTCATTCTGCTGAGACGTTGACTGACTTGCAGTTTGCTGTCACTCAGAAACCTCTAAACCTCAAGGACACTGAGAAAGGGAAGGAAGACTGTTGCTGACCCCTCCCCTTCCAACTCAGACATAAACTTTTTGTGTCACTCCCCTCTGGCAGGAGGCTGTGGTTCATCAAGACCAGTACTTCATGGCACAAGAACAGTTCTTTTCCCCATGCAGTTGGATGACTTTAAAAAGACTAATAAAGTTTTCTTTTGTTTTTTTAATTTCAGTTTATAATTCAGTTTCTAAGTTTTCAGTTTTTATTTCAACTTTATGAGCCAGTAAAAGCTCATTTTTCATTTCTTTTTCTGCTGTCTGCATTTGGGTACTGTTGTTTTTCTTATTATGCCTTACAGTCATTTTTTATAGAACAAGAATAAAACAAAACAAAAAAATCAAATTGTATGAAAAAACAAATGCATGATGTTTTTCCAGCATTATAAAGTTATTTATGCATTCTTAGGTTATGTTTGAGTTAACTGTGAAATAAGGTATGCTGGTATCGCTTAAACACCAAAATATAGATGAACGTGTAACTCCGTAATTCTTTGACCATCAACAAATTACAATGAAGTTTTCACAACCAGTCTCCTTTTCTCATTTGTTACTTCGAAGCTGTGCAGGATGGTCGTGGAGGTTAACATTGTTCCTCACAGTGAGAAAACAATGTGTGGAGTTTGTTCTCTCCAGGTGCTCTGGAGTCCAAAAACGTACATACATTAGGTTAATTGGTGAGTCTAAATTAGCAGTTCATATGAATATAACAGTGAACAGTTGTCTGTCTCTGTATGCTTGTTCTGTCACAGACTGCTGACCTGTATATGCTGTATTCTGCCTTTTACCCTATGAAAGCTGGGATAGGCTCCAGTCCCCCAATCACTCTAACATATGTAAGATAAGTGAAAGGAGTGGAAGAAAAAGGGAAGAATGGATATTTCCAAGCATAAACATGTCTTGAAGGGCTCACAAATAACTTCTCTTGATCACATGAAGGTTTCACCTACACGTGTTTTAAGGAAAACCTGCCACTTTCACCATAAGGATTGACATGTTTGTAATATATCTACAATCCTATAATTGTTTTTTAGAGCATATACTATGAGAAAAATTCCACTCGGATGTTGAAAAGAGCACCCAAATTGAATCTGCTCTGCTTGCAGGTGAAAAAACAGAACATCTTCCAAGCCAGAGCTGCTTGAGCCCTTAGGAAAAATTTGGCAATTATTGGGCAAAAATAATGCCGAAAAAAGAATCACTCCATCTACTTTAAGTAGAACCTACCAGAGTTGTCCTTAAAATCAGAAAATTTGGAAATAAAAGGGTCTAAAATATCACATAACCTGCCAACTGCAAAGATCAAATCAACTAATACATTAAACAGATTTTCAAAAATAAAAATATCAATGATGCATTTTAGCAGATCAGCTAATATCAGATACTGACGAGACACTTTCAAATCAGATTTGAGTGTGCCCTGTAACTGCACTGCTTGTCACTGATAGCTGATCTGCAGAAGGACTCAGGTGGTGGTCATCCAATTAAACTGGTCATGCAGCATCATGATGTAAAATAAGGACAGAAACTGTCAATAAAAAGGCTAATAAATCAATGTTTAGCCTTGACATGTCTCAACCAGATGGGGCTCCTGGTGGCCTCTGTTGTAGAAACCCCGTATAATTGATCTATTCTACATCTTTGTGTTACATTATCTCTCCAGTGTCTGCTGCTTTCTACTTTAAAAAGGGGAATAAAGTAAAGATGTGTCTGGATGTAAAACCTCACAACATACAACAAGAAAAGTGTTAAAATGTAATTCAATAGTAGAGTAACAGAAGAGCACACCAGGCACCACTCCACTATTCAGTAAATGAAATAAATATGGTAGAACCATAGACTGTATATAAAAGATGGATAACACCATCATGACATCAGCCAGTGGTTCGCAAAGTCTTGTTTTTAGTTTTATGGAACCAAGATGTAATACCATAGGGTGGGTCTTAGGGACTGTAACTTTTCATTGGCAGTGTCCACCTACTCTAAAGTGTCATGTACTTTATCATTTCTCTGTTGTTTTCAATTAGACTCTAAAAAAGTCATTGAACGCCTAAAACGTTTATGTTCAGGAAAGTGTTTATCTAGGGCAAAATTGATTTTTCCCATGGTTCAGGAGACATTTTCCTATAGACTTCTATACAATCACATTTCTTTTTGCCTCAACATTAGTCTCTCCCTGTTGACCTTTGGAAAAGAAGAAGGCACTCGGCGTATTCTTCACATGTCAAACCTAGAGGACAAACCCATCATTTATATACACTTGCTTGCCCCTTTAGGTGCACCCATTCAACTGCTTGTTAACAAAAATAGCTCTTCAGTCTATTTAATCTATTTCATGTAGACATGGTAAAAATGACCAGCTGAAGTTCAAACTGAGCATCAGAATGGTTGTTGGTAACAGAGGAAAATGGCCAGACTGCTTCGAGATAGGCAGACAACAGAAACTCAAAAGCCTCTTTGCCACTTGTACCTACTTGGATTGACTTGACTTAACTCGACTCAGCTCTACTCACTTTTGGTTGTTTTCCATTACAATTAAGTGCCACCTAATCCATATGGGATCGTCATTTGTAGGTGACACAACAAAGGAGGATGCTGAGGCTTTTTGTCTAACTCACAGCCACAGTGTTGATTTTTGTGCAGCCATTTCCTTTGTTACTGGGTTTCAAAAACTGTGGTTTTGATTTTTATGAAGGAGTTGCTCTAGTGACTTGGAGTAACGCCATTGACTGGCCAATCAGTTTCATGCAGTCTGCTGACCTCACAAAGTCTGGATGGATTTCACTTGGAACCATGGAAAACCACAGAAAACCACGGAAAGCCCTAAATCTGAGGCAAGCCAAGCCGAGTATGTGGAAAAGGGCTAAAATAAGATAAGATAAGATAAGATAACCTTTATTAGTCCCACACATGGGAAATTTGTTTTGTCACAGCAGGAAGTGGACAGTGCAAAAGTTAAATAGCAAAAATCAGAATACAATATGAATAATATACTGTACACAACTGTACGGAATAGAAATAAGCACTTGTTACAAATAAGGTATGCAGAAGAGCATCTCTGAAAGCACAACACTTTAAACTTTGGAGAAAATTGGTTACAATAATAGAAGATCACATCAGACGCCACTCCGGATAGTGAATAGTTCTGGTGCAACACTGAATGGCAGGATCAGAATTTGGTGTAAAAAAGAACATGAAAGCATGATGTTTAAAACATGGTCACATCTGCTTTGCAACAATATTCTTACAAATCTAATGTGGTTGATCTCGGCCTGTTCTCTAAGACGATCCACATGCTACTTTCATAGAGTAGAGAAATGCAACATGCCAGTTATGACTGGGACAGAGGTTAATACCATTTTATTTATGCCAACAATGTTTGAATTCAGTTCTTCTTACAGGTCTAATTACTTATTGAATCCCTATTGACTCCCAATCAATTATCTGTGCTGACTTAAGTAGGCATACAGAGATTTCAAAGCATCAATGCAGCTGCTATCTGTGTTTAAACTCAGTCTGGAAATGGAGCAGAAAATGTTTCAGTGTCATAAAAATAAACCAACACTTGTAGTAAAAAATTACCACGTTGAAGGATTATGATCAAACAATTTACAATTTTGCTCATATGCTCATTAATGGTTAAAAAAAACACAATCTTCTTCTTGAACAGGAGTATGTAAAGCTTCTGTGCTCACACAGATCTGATATACATTGATACACTTTAGATGACCATATTAGGGGTCCTCTATATGACATCACACAGGGCCAAGATTAGGGAATAAACTGTCTGAAGCTGAGTGTTTAGGGCAGTCTGAAGCCAAACTATTTAGCTCACTGGGATTACCATCATGTCCTCATTGTGGGGAGTTATAAAATTCCATTTTGTCAGATGTTACCTGGATTTCCCTGTTGCACACACGGTGTCCTTTGGTGTCAGCCCCTTGATGCTGTGGCAGTATTAGCCACTAAGATATAACAGTTCCAATTTAGAAACCTAAGAAGTCCATTTTAGCAGGTTGAAGGCTTGCAGCTTGTCAAACAGGCTTGCTTTCCCCCCCTTTAAATTAGTTCAGTTCTTTGATTTTTCACTCTATTTTCACTTTTGTGTTCACTTGCTGGTTAAGTTTAGGCATCAAATCCTACTCAGTTTGGGTTAGTAAAAAGTCGGGGTTTGGGGCAAAAGATGGACTTCACGACAGCAATCCCGAACACTGAAAAATTAAGGATTGGGAGTAATGAAATAATCTCTGTAATGCTAATACTCTGTTCTGCAAAAGGACAACTTGTGCATAAATGAACCACACCAGAAACACTGACAGAAAGATTTGAGTGATGTTTTGCGAATGTCCGGAGAATAGTCTGGGATTACTTGTGCATATGATGACCTCTTTGTATCAAACTTTGACCATTGCACCATTGTAACGGTGTTTATATGTGACAGAAAATAAGGAAAAGCTCAATAGGCAGACTTTACTGTTATAAGCACACACAGGTGTATGCACAACAGGGAGCTTCAGTTTTTGCTCCATGAGATCTGTTGTTGCCATGGCATTCTACTGCATCTGCTTATATTGCCATGGAAACGCAAAAGTGATGACTGGCATTGGGGCTGTAAGTGAAATGGGTCAAGAGCACCTGCGACGAGTCAAACAGTGAAACGAAATCCGTCAGCGGGCTTTACGGGCCGACCACAGCAAACCCGGCTCAGCCCGAGCTCTGGAGTCACAGCTGGGAAAAACTCTTAACCTATTAACAAACAAAATGTGTGTCACATTAACGTGTCACTTTGATGTTCAGATGTAATTCTGCTAGGTGACTTAGTGGTGACAGGAAACTCTGCATTGTAGACAAGTCAGATATATTCTCTGAAATAATTGGGGTGATGTGCATTTTGTTAAATCAAAGAAAACAGAGATGAATAATTGTCTGAGAAGCTTGTAATCAGCTGTGCTCAGCAAACATTTCCTCTCGAGTAATTTTAACTAAGTGAGATCAATCTTTTGTGGGCCACTGGCTGAACACGACTGAGTGCACCTGAATTGTTATGACTCATTAACCCACTTTAAAAAAACGAGTCATTCACCGTCGCCACCAAGAGGTTACGAAGAAGAACAGCTCGGACTGCCAAGGCTGTGGATTTAAGCCCTCCAACTCTGCTGTGAACCTACTGAAACACAACAGATCATTTTCCATGGATAATTTACTTTTCACTGGTGTGCACTGTGTATAATTATTGTTTGGATAAACAGCCCCCTTTCTGTGCCTCTGAAAATCCCAGGTTCTTGTATTTAAGAGTGCTGCATTAATAGCAAAGTAGCTCCATCTTGTGGTTCTGTGTGACCATTTGAGTCAACGCTTTGCTTCAGTACAGTGCAATAAAAATTATATCTTGGTCTATCAAACCAAATAGATTTGCTTATGTTTTTTCTTATTAACTTAAAATTCAGATCCTAAAATCACATACAGTTGAGCTGTTTCAGGTTTTGCTTCAATTAGAAGGGACACATACATTAACAGGAGCTAAATATAGTCACAGATAGCCCCCCAGGGCTGCACAAACAGGCTGTTAAAAGCTCATGCTGACATCTAGGGGTGTAGTGAGCTAATACTTCTGTTAAGATGTGTCAGACATATTCATTTGGAGGATGGTTCGAAATAGCTGAAGATGTTATTACACCAAGACAGTAACTTTTCTGATCATATTATAATGATGAACACAACCTGTGCCAATAAAAAAAACTTAAAATACAATAAAATCAAACACAAAACAACAGAAAAAAATCTCCATCAGATTAGAAGTACATGAATGAGTTTAAATAAACATAAAAATAAATAAAACAGAGAATATATAGTAGATGTTTCTCTAATAAACAGGTGTTTCATTCTACACAATTATTGCAGTTATATGTCTGTGAAGGTTCTCAGTCATCCAGGTCATCGTAGTCAAAGGAGTTTGCAAAGAAAAGCGTCTGGACTTCTTTAAGTTGCATGTGATTAGAGGATCACCAGGGGGTCCTTTGTCCCTCTTTGGGGGGATACTCCCACTGGGTTTAAATCTGGGACTCTCGACCATTTGACCTTAGAACTGAAGAAGCTTCTCGGATGAGAGGTGAAACGTCTTCAAGCAACTTAAAGAAGTCCAGACGCTTTTCTTTGCAAACTCCTTTGACTATTGCAGTTATGAAAGACTTCTTGTGTCTGTCCTTGTGGCAATGGAGCTGAATCATCCTGTTAGAATTAGTCCTAATTGTTATTATCCCACATATAACAACACAGAGCAGCCACGCCTTCAAATGCACTGAAGAAATGGTTTTTAAAGGTAAAAAGTACTAATGTTTACCATCTCTGCAGAGTTAATGCTGATGTAGAAGGGAGCCAGGTCTGCACTTACCAAACATTAAACAGAACACAAGGATTATTTCTTCGCATTTCAAGAGTAGACAGAAGTCTTGTTTGGAAATCTTATGGATGACATCATAGCAATCGCGCAGCCCACAGGAACATAAGTCCCCTCTTTCTCAGCACTCTGTCAGGCACCACAGTCTTCAACACTGAGCTGGCATGCCTGTTCAAGTGTCCTGTCTGCTTCCTCCTGAAGTTGAAGGTGATTTCTTTAGTTTTGAGTGTGTTCAGTGGGCTGTTTTCTGAACTCTAAGCTGACAATTTCAGGTCCAAACACTGTAGTATCCTGACCACATTTGATTATGGTATTATTGGGGTGGGCAGCACTATACAGGAAGCGTTTTGAGGAAGACAGAAATCATTTCAGTAGTGGGAATAAGCAAAATTATATTCACAAACAAAAAATAAATAAATAAGTAGAGCATAAGAAACACTGACTATTTCCACACTTTTCCAGTTTTGTGAGAGTTTGGACCACTTGAGTGTTCATAATTAATAAGACTTTGACTTTTTGACATGGTTTCTTTCTTTCATGTTCATTTCAAAAGTGTGTTTGAGGGTTAATTCTTGCTTTTGGGGTTAAAGTTAGCAAACTAGGTTTGTGTTAGAGTTATGGTAAGGGCCTGTTGTATAGTAGAGCCTGGTTCCATGGCAACACATGAAATGGTCATTAAAAACAAAAATAATAACTAAAAATAATTACACAGTCATCGGGAAAGTGGACCTTTAAAAAGTCACAACCATTGTGTTTAACCCAATTCAGAAACTTTTTCTAATCCCAACCCTACCCAAGGAGATCCATGAAATGAGCCTCACTACCCTCTGCCTCTTCTATGTGGATACTGACTACCTGTTTTAGGACGTTAATAGAAAAATATTAGGACCCTAAATTATATTCACATTTAGACTGTGTCCTGAAATCAATCATAAACTCATGTTAAGTATGGACAAGCGGTACTTGTAGTGCTATGAAACTTGTTCAAAAAGGTTCTAAACTGATCTAGTTTTAGCATCTCACAAACCGTACTTGAAGGCAGCATCGTCTGCGTGTGCAACTACCATCATTCTCATATCCAGCTCCCGTCTGACCGCTGGCGGGGTGTGTCTCCTGGAGATAGCGGTGGCGAAATGGACCAGCGTCAAGTGAGCATCAAACAGACAAGATTGTACCGGAACTTGAACCTGTATTGATGAAAAAAATAAAAGTACTGGCTTGTCTTTAACTGTAATTAAACTTTTAAATAAATGAATTTGAACTGAAAGACAAGACAAAGACAAATTTGCAGAGTGTGAGATTACAATTTAAACTAAACTTGTAAAAACTTAGATTTTTGTGCTACATGTGCGTTAGAGTTCAGTACTTATTTAATAAGAACTCACATTTAATTTTTCTTTTCAGTTGAAGGGTGTGATTGAGGTCATTGCTCTGTGCAGGACAGTCAGTTGTTACTGCCGAGACAGTGGAAATACGGCTTGAATCACTGTCCCTACCAACTGCAACCTCTTCCTTTGGAGTACAACAAGGGTTATTAAGAGATCCTCATATCTTATTCTTTGCAGAAGTACGTTTCAGGATTTAATACTGTTGCACAAAAAATAAAATGAAACTGAAACCCTACTGCAGATTCTTTCAGAAAAATAGAATCTTCCAAAACTCCCACTGATATTCAAGATGTCCTTTTTTCTACATAGTTCTGTCTCAGTAATCAGGTTTCCTTGTTTCTGAAAGGTAAAGGCCATAATGGGCTGCAACTATCTGCTGATCTCCCCACCCAAGAAAAATTACATTTTAAATAAAGAAAAACTAAAGTAAAAACAATAAAAATAAAAATAACATTTAATACAATGAAATGAGACCCAAAACTGAAAAAATACCCCCCCACCCCAACTACATTTCTAAGAAATATTAAGTCGCCTGAAAAAGAACAATAAAAACTAAAAGACCACAAAAGAAAAAGTAAAACTGAAAAACGAAAAGCAAAAAAACCCCACAAACAACGATCAAACTGAAATAAATCTATAAATAAGAAAAAAAAAAGATATTCAGTATAGTGTTATAATCTAAAATATATGCAATTGAAAAAATAACACAAGAAAATTAAATGATAACTTTCTAAATCTGGTATTTGATGCTGAAAAGTAAAAAAAAAAATGCACTGCAAAAATAAAGAACAAATCAGTTTTTAGGTTTTTTATTCAAAGACATGTATCTTTTACTTTGAAAGTGTGACCGGAAGTCTTTCTAAAAACTGCTTCGCACTTGTCGCCGTGTGTGTGAAGCTGTAGAGCTCGCGCCTCTTCAGACTCAGACACCTTGGAGACAAGAAGACAGCGCGAGCACGACTCACACGCGGACGTATAAAATGCTGTTGAACAACGAAACGAGTCTGACGAGTCGGGCGCTGGCTAGATTCTAACATTACTCTGCGAGCAGAAGAAGAGCCATGAAGAAACACCTGAGTCCTACGAAACAGCATCAACAGCCGCAGCCGCCACCACCGGCTGAAGTCCCGGTTCCAGCCTGCGAGGTGACCGTCCAGCAACTCAACGAGCTCCTGTCCGACGGCAACGGCTTTTACAGCCTACCGACACAGCACTTCAACGAGGTCTTTCCCAGGATATACATCGGTAACGCGTGAGTCATTCACCATTGAATCTAACACGTGATGCCGTTGTGACACTGACAGGTAGGGCAGCGTGTATTTCAGAGACACTCCCTACACATACTCCGACCAGACGCGACCATGACAACGGTGTCGCATGTCGGGTAGCACGCGCGCACGAGCGGTGGTCCTCCGCTGTCATCATCATGGAGGAAGCGACAGGCGGTTGTTGACAACAGATAACCCCGAAATACTAGCCTGATTTCAGGGAGAAGTCAGTAGCCAGACAGTTGGATAACAGATAACACTGCAATATCACGACTATCTGTCAATATATATTATTATTGTTTTTATTATTATTATTGTTATTATTACAAATCTACGCGTGATCCTCTTTGCCTTTAAAGTAGAGGAAACCAACGAATTCAGAACACGAAGGACGAAACTAAAGAGGTGTTTTTACTCAATGAACCCCTCTCTGTCATTAGTATCACTGCCATGTCTTCATCAAGCCGCTCCCCATTCAGTCCCGCTGGGCTGCAGGAACACAGCAACCGTCACCACTCTTTCCCCACCCCCATCTTTCATTCATTATATGACAAGAAAAAAGAAGAAAAACATTTTCTCGCAGAGCAAATTGTGGAAAAAAAGAGATGTGAAATTCTTAGTCTAAATTGTGAAGATGCTCTTTAGACAGGAATAAACAGGAATCTAGTCAATTCATGTCATATATAAGTTAATTCAGCAGTGTCAAACACATTTTACCTCTTCCTATTAAAAAGGATTTCTTGCTCCCCACCATAACCAAGTGTTTGCTCATATGTCATTGTGTGATCTTTTGGAAACTCCTGCATATCTCTTTAGGCTGGCACTATGTTAATAAAATTATATTGCATTAATTCCTTTGTTTACTTATAATGTTAACAAGTACACTCACCTAAAGCAAATGGAAACTGCAAATGACTGCAGCTAAGATACTAAAAGGAGGTCATGTGTCACATTCCTTGCAGAAAATGAATTCATATTTAATATTTTTCCTGCCAGGTAACTAATTAATCAGGTAATCTCCCATCTCTGTAAAGAAATTTGACGTATATATGTTTCTTTCTCACAAAACACAACACAAAATTATTTGCAAATACAAATCTGTGCATTAAATAGTTGATTGTAAACATCTATTGGAAAACGTCTAAGACTGAACACAGGCACAAACCAGACCAGTGCTTTCTTTGTGCATAATCAAATCATGGAACAAAGGTAATAGAATTAACTTAATAGCAGCAGTATGTTTTTTTAAAAATTTTTTTTATTTCTTCCTGTAAGAGATGCTGCGCACACACACACACACACAGACCCACACATGCAGCGTATATGCAGTATAATGTATATTTGTTTATTAAACAGGTCCGCAGCTGAACCATAAATCCATGGTTGTTTGTTGACTTGGTGCTATTGGCTTTGTAATGAACATGCTGACTGTTTAGGAATTTACTGCCCAGTGTTCCAGTAAAGCCAGTTCAGATTGTGTATGAGATGTACTGTAAAATCTTCCTACTGAACCTAGAGATAAACACACAACCCTCTTCGATCCTCGTCTCACTACTGGTATTGCTATTTTGGGCTTTTCCTTTGCCTTTAATAGCTCTTTTACAATACGCGCATCGCAGCTCTGAACTTTTCCAGACCTTATTCGACACAGCTGCATGTGAGGCTGTAGAATTTACATTAATGCGTTTTAATCTGCCAGCTCTTTACTACAAATGTAAATTATAGTCTGGTGAATTTAAAATGAATGAGTAGAAATCATCTATTTTATATCTTGCATGCTCTATCCTAAGAGCTCCCTTGCCTAAACCAGAGTATTTCCAGTAGTGATAAAGTGGACTGTCTCCTACTGTGTGCTGCATGTGAGAAAGAACAATATCAGATAATATCCTGAACTGATTCTTGCCAGTTGCATATGCACAGCCGTGTTTATGAATATTTTATGCACAAATCTGTGATTCCCCAATATTTTCTTACCTGATTTGGTTGTTTGCATGCTGTGAGGCAGTTATTAATACTATAACATTTCTTGTGGCAAAATTTTAATTTATTTACCAATAAAGCACTGTTACCTAGCAAGAGGTTCCTGAGTTCAATTACACCATCAGGCCAGGGTCTTTCTCTGTGGAGTTTGCATGTTCTCCCCATGTTTGCTTGGGTTCTCTTCGGGTACTCTGGCTTCCTCCCACAGTCCAAAGACATGTAGTTAGTGAGATTGGGTTAATTGGTAACTCTAAATTGCCCATAGGTGTGAATCTGAGTGTGAATGGTTGTCTCGCTATGTGTTAGCCCTGCAATATAGTGGTGACCTGCCCAGGGTGTACCCTGCCTCTCGCCCTAAGACAGCTGGGATAGGCTCCAGCCCCCCGTGACCCTGACAAGGATAAGCGGAAGAGGATGAATGGATGGATGGCTGGATGGATGAATGAATTGGTTAGCACCATCAACAAGGAGGTCCTGGGTTTGAATCCACCTGAACAGAAAGCTGGAACCTTTCTGTGTAAGGTTTGCATGCTCTGCCTCTGCATGTGTGGATTTTCTCCAGGTACCTCTGTAATTTGAAATTGGCTGTAGGCGTGAATTAGGGTTGGTCGATATGTAAAAAATTTTCCAACCGGCAATCGTCAGTACAGTAATTGACAATGGGCGATATATTCGCGCATGCGCAGACTTGATGGGCGGAGCAATGTAATCATGGAGGGACTGATTTGCGCGTTTACAACACAGAAGAAGTCCAAACATGGACGAACTAATTTCCCAAAAAATTAGGGCTGTCAGCATTAACGTGTTAATGCAGCATTAACGCGGCCATCACGATTAATGCGATTAAAATTTTTTAACGCGCTCAACCCATCTGGAGCGCAGAACAAACAAACTTTGGACAAAATGCCCGAAATGCGTTGACAGAGACATTTCAGAGATTCTGACTCAGTCTGCGCTCCAGATGTTAATTGTTAATCGCCTTAGTTGTGATGACAGCAGGTTAACGCTGACCGCACTAAAAAAAATTATGAAGTCGCCAATTCGGGATTTCTTTGGCTTTAAACCAGATGAAAGAAGTTAACCTAAGGATCTAACCAAAGTGGAGTGCCGCTTGTGCAGACATATACTGCGAGCAAAGTACTCTAAACACGACTAACTTGCATGGGCACCATCTGCCTGAGTATGCTAGGCTATCACCAGCTTCTGCAGGTCCATCAACAAGCATTTGGGTGCACTCTGAGGAGGGTGCATTTGCTTGCAGATAAAAGAGGGTGCTGTTAAAACAGCGCTATTATTTTTTTTTTCTGTTGACTGCTTCTATTAGCTCCATCATTATTAGCAAAGTTACTCTTAAAAGTATATTACTCGACTGGTTGGTGAGTGGTTGCTGGCAGTCTCTAGGTGAAACTGGTCACAATAATGGTCCTTTGGTCATTACTAGATTGCCACAGTTTCGTGTAGTTTGCATGGAAACTGGGGTAATTTGCAAAAAAAACTCTTTATGTGTTTAAAGTGTAATTTTGTTGCTATTAAAGAAACTAATTTAGTTTCTTTTGCATATATTTTGCTGTGTCGTAATGTATACCAGCTTTTACAGAGCAGCTCTTAATGCCACCTTTATGGATTTGTGGTAGAGAGAACAGATTCAGGGATGCCTCAAAGAAACTTGTGGCTCCAATCACTGCCAGTAGAGTGGTGGAGGAGGGCGAGCCGGACAGAATACAAGCACATTACTGTAGCTCAGTGCTACAACACAATCAATCTGGATGTGCCAATCTGTCCGGCCAAGTCTCCAAACAAAGTGCTGGCAGACCTGCGCTCTGCTGAAGCTGATCAGAGAAAACTGTCAGCATGAAAGAGCGACTCTAAAGTCGACTCTAAGCTCTTTTGTCGAAGAGATTTTGATGTCTGATGAACAAACTAGGTTTGAGTTTTCGGTGGGGGGTAATTACTGAGCTATTTTATTTTAAAGCATATCTTAGAGCTTAGAAAAGCTTGAAAGCACAGTGTAACATAATGTGATATTACACATATCTCAGGCAGGGAGAGGTGGTATTGATTGTTGATTAAAGGCTGTGCCTTGTCCACAGTTTCCACCTCTGGGACCCAGTAATCCTCCCTGCTCATCTCATTAGTTGTACCTCGTTATAAATCAAATTATGTAGCTGGCCGGTAAAAATCAATTGGATTAAAACCAGTGCATCTATTAACACAAGACTAGCATGTGGTGCATCTCGCATACGCGTTTTTTACAGCGCTCGACTTAAATTAGAAAGAGATCTGTCCTTGAAAATGTTCATTAAACTTTCTTATCATAGGTACCCTCAGGAATTGGACCCATTAACCATTTTAGGTTTTGATATACAGTTGCCTGTCAGATTTTAATTTTTTTAGGTCAAGACACAGTTTCATTTACATAATAACTGTTCATTTAAGATATACAGTAGTCACTCATGCTGACATTTGATGGGAAAATGTACAGCATTGCATGCCCTTCTTTATTTTCATTTAATAGAAAAATCAGGGATACTTATACAGCTGCCAAAAAACATCCTATTTTGGTACTCTGTAAGGATTTAACATTTTCAACAGACCATTAAATTGTAAGTTCATATTTTTTTTGTACATACATACATTCGCTCATTGTGCATCACTTTAAAACTCATAGCTAGTCGCTTGGTTTCCTACTTAACCCTCTAACTTATTTATTACCTGTTCATTTGTCAATCAACAGTATTCTTCACTCTCATTGGTAGTTGCATTCAATTCTCAGATTCCGCCCACTTCACAATCACAAGAAATTATTTTGCCTGTAGTTACCTGCCAATTGCCCGTTAATACAAGTTTTCTTAGTCTTTGAACTCAACTGGAGTGACAGTTCTTTCCTATGTTGGTGTTTTGACCACACATCTGCATTTGTTGAGTCTTTCTGCTGATTTATTCAGTTCTTTTACTTAAAAGAATGTATACAGCAGACACTCAGTAAAAGTTTAAAGTCACTAATTCAATAAACAAGACGTTGACTAGAGCAGCACTTGTGTTTATTGAACTAGTCAATGTTTGCATCCATAAATGGATTATGAGTCTACTTTGCCAGCTTGCAATGTTTTCAGTTCAGTTGTAGTCAGCACTCTTAAACCACGGTGTGCAGCTCAGGGACTTAAGGTGTGGTTGTTTGCTTTGAGAAACGCTCTGGCTCTTTGTGAAGCTGGTCTTTAATAATGGATGTGTTGGGACTGCAGATCCCAGGGTAAGGAGGCCGGGACAGGCCCGGCAAATAGGAAGGAAGCCATCGGCTGTGAACCCAGTTGAACCTACTGTGCCTCTGCATTGTGTTGTGTAGAAGTACAGTATAGGCCTTTACACACTACTACCCTTTACACACAAAGAGATACGCATGCCTACGCTTTACTTGCTTCACTTTTTTTGCATTTAAGTGCTCATAGTGTACATGCATATTGAATCATTTATGAGCACTAGCTTAGTCTAAATATACACAGACTTTTTGTGAATGAAATGAAGATATTATTAATGTGTAGCCTGGATTTCTGAATCTCTGCCCTGTAGCTACGATGCTAGCAGACAGGCTGCTTCATCCCTCCTCCTTTGGTTGCAAAGTAACATTGTAGCAGAATTTCTTGTTAGGTATTGCAGAGAGGGTTTTGCAGCCTCCACCTCTAGGGAGCTGCCCAGGGTCACCTCACCTCGCCTCCAGGCTCACGTTGACGTTAAGCCTGTATAGTAAAGCTTTGTCAGAGTGAACAATTTACAGATTCGTGAAAAGTCATGGTTTTTAAATAAAAAACAATACATATATACACTTATATCATGAATAGTATTTGTACGGCAGGCTACAAGGGCAAGCTGCAGTTAGTGATGGGTATTATTAGGAATTTAGCAACACTATCATTGATACTACAGTCTGTATAAGTCAGATTATTGCTGCTTCTGACTTATTGCTATGCTCATTTATGTTTGTTTAATTTCAGAATTTAGAAAAAGCTACTGTCCCTTCATATATGTGCAATAAAAAATTGTAAATTTTAATTTCAGCTATAATCTTGGCTTCTATTATTGATCTTAATTAAATAATCTTGATAAAACTGTCACTCTTGTCCTATTTGCTATGGATCCCTCACTTTTCTATGTGTTATACATAAAGTACACCCCTTTCCTTTACAGTGTCAATTTCATCTCTTTCTAGAAGCACCTAAAAACATGCTTGCTGTTTAGTTCAGCTCCAGATGAGATAACTAAATGAGAGAATTCAATTAACAAGCTATGTCTAAAATCAGAATGAGAAAACTTTATTGTCCATTGCAGTGTAGTAGAAATATGTCTTAAGCATAAGTGTATGCAAATAAAACTGCAGATATAAGAACAAAAAAACATTATAAACAACACATACCAAGGCAGAATTATTACTCACAAAGTTTAATCTGTGGAGAATTGACTGATGCCTTTATTTCTGGATTTCTCAGTCTCTCACCCATTTTCACTCCATTGTCACTGTACAGATTTCCTAAGGCATGCGAGCTTCCACCTGGGGCTTTCTTTGCCCCCATCTGTAACTCCAGACATTTAGTGATGGCAGCAGGCTGGCAGGCAACAACTGTAACCTTTGTGGTGTTTTTATGGCTATAAACACAATGTCAAGAACCACCGCTTTTTTTTCTTTTATTTGGTTTTAATTTTATTTGCATTTAAAAATAAGGTCAGGGTAAATGAAATTCAAGAACTGCATCAGGCTTATTAAGTTAATGATTATTTATGTCAAATTATCACCACAATATCGAACAAAGTAATCTTTAGCAGACTTATGACCAAAGAAAAATTATGTCTGGCCTCCAAAACAGCTCACACTAATTTCAAAGTATATTTGATATTATTTGTGGTAGTCTTCATGTTCCTCCAGGTAATTTCCTGTTTTACTTTGAAGTTTAGTTTTTTAGATGTGCCTTATTTTGGTTTTAATTCATGCATTTGTTCTTTTCCCTCTTTTGTGATTGTCATTACTTTCACCTGTTTGATTGCATCCACCTGTGTCCTGTTCCCACCTGTCTCTTATCATCATTCACCCTTGTGTACTTTTATAAACCTGTCTTTCCCTTAACTTTGCCACAATGTTTTCTTCCGGCTTCCTGTACCTATTTTTTGGACTTCTTTTTAGCTGTTGGACTTTCTGTATTTTTAGATTCTTGTATTACCTACTTTTTTCTCTTTTTGTTTTTTTCGCTACCCCGTGCCATGCACTTGAGTCCAAAATCAAAACTTCCTTAACACAAACATTTCTCTAAGAATCAGTGAACATTGGATAAATACTTATACTGTAGCAGCAGTGTTTGTCCAGATGCTTACCAAAGCTTTGGTGTTATCCGCTCTCCTCATGTCCCATGTCTAGCTGTGATCTTGTTAGATCAGCTGCTCTCTTTTTTTTTTTTTTTTTTTTTTTTTTTTTTTTTTTTAACCTGTCCCGTTTGGTTCTTTTGCCATCAGAATTATTGTCTAAAGGCGAAGAAAGATGCCCAACGGATTTACTTTACCAAATGGACCATCCCAGCCTTGCCGTAATGGTCCATTTGATTCAACTTTTTATTGTTTATTTTATTTTCACTTGCTGAATACGGGACAGACTTGACTGGAGGAGAGAATGTGGAGAAAGAAAGAGGGAAAGAAAAAAACCTGAGAAGAGGGACGGGGAAAAAGGGCAAAAAACAAAAACCAACAGAATAAGCAGACAAAAAATACATATATCGATCACCTGGATCACCTGTTGAGAAAGAAAAAAGAAAGCAAGCAGAAGAAAACGAGAGTAATAAACAAGATCACAATGATATATGAGAATATGACAGTAAATACTAAATATTAAACATTATTGTGCAGCACGTGAGATCGACAGCGCACAGTGTGCTTTGAGGTAGGAGCCAAAAAGGGTGTAATTTGTGTGTGTGATCACCCGTGTGTACACCTGTGAGCATGAACGCGCTTGTTTTTAAAAGGTTCCTTCATGTAATGATCTGCTAGAGGGTGTGGGGGGCCACTGCCCCGACCTCCAGGGCATGAAGCAGGTATGGAGGAGATCAAGACTCCAGACATCCAGAGGCCCCCAGAACACAAGAGACCAAGGAAGACCAACAGAGGGGCAGCCGCGCCACTGTCCCAGAAAGAGCTGAGGAGAGTCCCAGATGAGGGGTCACTCAGCAGCCGCGGAGCAGAAGCCAGGGGGGGTTGCAGTGACGTGCCCGTGAGCTCCGCCGGCAGCCAGCTGTGCCTGAGTGGCCGAGCCCCGGGCCGTGAGGCCGAGGGCACCCCATCCCCAAAGTGGCCCGAGCGAGCCCCAGGCTCCAGGCCCCAATAAGCAGCCGCCAAGGAGTGAGCCGGTGGGTACCTGGGCGCCCACCCCCGGAGACAGAGAACCACCAACGCACCGATGTCTGAGGGCGTCCGCCACCGGCAGGGGAAGTGGTGGGGGGAGATGGGCCTCCAAACCTTGGAGGGCCTGAGATGTCCTCAGAGAGGTGGCGTCTGATACCCAACCTGACATATAGACACAGACAAACAGGCACACACAGATACAAACATCTATTCCCACCCTCATGCTCTCATATACAATTGCTCAACACTCACCCAACGTGGAGACAGACATAGAGAGACGCTGTACACACAATCACACTCCCCAAGCGTACTCTAAGCCCCGAGTCTAGGTACCCTTGCCCCTGGAGGGGGAAACTGCACCCAGACTCAGGTGGTGTAACCCTTTTCCCTGCGGTGGGGAGAAGCAGACCGCCCCGACTCCGCAGCAGCAGGGAGGCCCCATACACCAGACCCCAGTCGGACGGCCAACTCCTCCTCCTAGCCCCCCTGCTCCAGCAGGCCGCAGAGAACGGGGGTGTAGGAAGACTCCAAACCTCCCTCCACCCGCTCATATGTACTGTTGATGTATGTGTGTTCTAAGGTGCATTTAAAACCCAGGAGGGCATGGAGCCACCTGCCAGAGCAGCAGGTAAGCATATAGCCCCTCCTGCTAGCCCTCAATGTCTACATGTATTTAAAATTGAGAGGTGGGCAACGACGCCAGGGGTGAGGTGTACACCCTGATGGTAGTTTGGAATCCGTGTAGCGTGCCCACCTCCAAGATCCTATATGTATGTGTAATGAGAGTGTGAGTAATGTGAATGTCTAAGTTGTGGGATAAAATTGAGGCAGAGGCAGCCAGAAGGGGACAGAGGGGGGGATGTCTCCTCTGCACCCTGGTGACACACCCCTACCCCAAGGCCCTGCATGTGTGGGTGATTGTGGTGGAGCGGGAAGAGGGAGGCCGCTGGAGATGGGGAGGGAAGGAAGGGAGGGGCAAGTGACCCCTCCCTGGGGCCAGCTCCCCCGCTGACCCCAGTAGGCACCCCCATGCTGTGCAACCCGCCAGGGAAAGGGGGCCCAGGCCCATCCGGACCGGGGCCCAGTGCAGCAGCGCCCCCCGGCCCCACAGAGCCCGGGACAATTCACCCGACCCCACCACAGAGAAAACTGCACCCACCCCATCATCCACTCATCTTCCAGACTACACAAGACAATAGACGCCCAGGCTGAGATCTTCCTCCACCACTCCTGTATCTCCTCCTCCTGCAGACAGAGTTCCTGAAGAGAGGAAAGCTCCTGCAAGATGTGACAACCTCCCCCACCAGTTGAAGAGCCCCCCAGGTGGCTCGATGCACCGGCGGCACCCCGCGCCAGGGCCGGGCCCCCATACACCCACCCGCCCACAACCTCGGCAACACACCAACCAGGACCCAAGCCCCTGAGGCCCGGCCAGGGCCCCAGCCCAGAGACGGAGCGCCCCCAGAACCTCACGCCCATCCCGGACCCACCCAGGGGCAGCCAGGCTACCAGGTCAGTAACCCACGTCCGTCAGCACAGACCCTCCCCTAGCCCCGCTGCACGCAGCCACGAGGAAACCGTCACCTAAGAGCCAACAGAGCCCCTAATTGGCCATGACCGCTACCCCGGGTTGAGCCCCCCAAGGAAGATGCTCCTGGGGAACCCCCCGACGCCCTAAGCCTGTCCCTACCCCCACACCAATCACAACAGTGAAGGTGGGACCAAACTATGGCCCCCCACCCCCGCTAGGTGATGGAGCTGATCAAAGGAGCCCAGAGCAATTGATCTGATGTGGTGGCAGAGGCTGTATCAAGACTAATGTAATCTAATAGATAATTTCTATACTGGTTAGAATTAAGATTATTTTTATTTTTCCAGTTCATGAGGACTGTTTTCTTGGCTATGCATAGGGCAGTGAAAACCATATGGGCTATATTCTTTTCCGTAGTGACATTATCTAAGCTGCCCAACAAACATACTAAAGGAGAAGTTGGAATGTTACATTTCAGACACTTTGATAAGTCTTCACATATCTCACGCCAAAACTTCTGAACTGGTGGACAGAACCAAAGAGCGTGGATATAATTGTCCGGTGAATTGGTTTGGCAGTGTGAGCAGTTGTTGGTAGACGTAAAGCCCATCTTGAACATCCGATGACCTGTATAGTGCACTCTATGTAGTATTTTGTATTGAATTAATTGAAGACTGGGATTTCTAATTAAATGAAAGGTTTTTAAGCAAATCTGAGACCAGAAGTTTTGGTCTAAGTTAACTGATAAATCCGCTTCCCATTTTGCAATAGGAAGTGATATTGATTCATCTATTTTAGAAAGCATTCTGTATATTTTGGATAGTAATTTGGGGGTTTTAAGAGTAAGAAATTGAACCACACTTGGTGGTGTTTGTAGTTCAACTTGACCCGGTTTAAATCTCTTTTTTACTATGGATTTAATTTGTTGATATTCTAAAAATCTTTTCTTGTTGATCCCATATTGTGTAACTAGTCTGTCAAATGAAATAAATTCTGTTCCTTCTAGTATATGTTCTAAATATTTGATTCCTTTACTACTCCAATCTGAAAAGTTTATCATATTATTGTTTTGTAATATGTCAGGGTTGTTCCAGATAGGTGTACGTTTGCATGGGATTAATGAAGACTCTGTCAACTTCAGAAACTCCCACCACGCTGTCAGAGAGGAGCTGATGTTGACGCTTTTGAAGCATTCATGTCGTTGGATGTTTGAGCTGATAAACGGTAGATCTGAAATCTCTAGATTATTGCAAAGTGCTTGTTCTACATCTAGCCAAGGTTCATCTAAGAGGGTATGTTTTTGCCATCCTGAGATAAACTGAAGCCTGTTGGCCAAGAAGTAGTGCTGAAAGTTAGGTAGTTCTAATCCTCCTTTATCCTTGGTCTTTTGTAGTGTTTTTAAGCTTATACGTGGGGGCTTATTTTTCCAAAGGAATTTGGACATATATGAATCTAGAGATCTGAACCAATCTTGCGGCGGTTTAGTTGGGATCATTGAGAATAAATAATTTATTTTTGGTAATACCATCATTTTTATAGCGGCAACCCTTCCCATGAGTGATATGGGTAGACATTTCCACCTAGCCAGATCACCTTCTACTTTCTTTAAAAGTGGGATATGGTTTAATTTAGTTAGATCTGCAAGCTTGGGAGAAACATTAATACCTAAATATTTTATATTTCCCGATTGCAGTGGAGTAGAAGAGGAATTATGGAAGGAGCAATTAATCGGAAGGACTGTAGATTTTGACCAGTTAATTGAGTAATCTGATATTCTTGCAAAAGAGTTTATCAGTTCAATCACCCCAGAGATATTGGTTTGTGAATTTTGGAGAAAGAGTAACACATCATCCGCATAAAGGCTGATTTTATGTTCCACGTTCTTGCATTTTATGCCCTTAATTACTGAATTCTGTCTAATTGCTGCTGCTAGTGGTTCGATAAAAATTGCAAACAGTGAAGGGGAGAGTGGGCATCCCTGCCTGGTGCCCCTCAGGAGACAGAAGCTGGAGGATGTCTGGTCATTTGTTCTGACACAAGCTGTTGGGGAATTATATAATATTTTTAACCAGTTGATGAAAGAAGATCCAAAACCAAATTTGTGTAAAGTTGCAAATAGAAATTTCCAGTTAACTCTGTCAAACGCTTTTTCTGCATCTAGAGAAAATATTGTAGTTTCAAGGTTTTTACTGTATGAGTAGTCTATCAAATTAAGTAATCTACGTGTATTTGTTGATGAGTGCCTACCTTTTATGAAACCAGTTTGGTCAGGATGAATTAAGAGGGGGGTTATTTTCTCTAGTCTCTTTGAGAGAGCTTTGCAAATTATTTTAAGGTCTACATTTATAAGGGATATTGGACGATAGCTTGAGGGATATACAGGGTCTTTGCCTGGTTTTAGCAGGAGATTAATGTTTGCAGAATTCATATTTGGTGGAAGTCTGCCATTTTCTTTGATTTCCAACAACGTTCTGTAAAAAACTGGTGCTAGAATCGTCCAGAATTCTTTGTAGAATTCTGCAGGAAAGCCGTCTGGACCTGGAGCCTTATTATTGGGCATATTTATCAGGGCTTCCTGGAGTTCACCTGGCGTCAGTGGCGAATCCAGTGCCATTGCTTGAGTGTCTAATAATTTTGGGAGAGTTATGTTGTCTAAAAACTGATCAATTTCCTTTTTAGATGGGTTTATTTGTGGTGAATACAACGTTTTATAGAAATCCCTGAAGATGTTGTTTATTTGTTTCGGGTCATATACTGTATTCCCAGATGAGTCTTGAACAGCACATATAGTTGTTTTTTCTTTATTTATTTTTAGCTGGTTTGCTAGAAATTGACCGGATTTATTACTATGTTCATAATTTTGTAAGCGTAGTCTTTGTACTAAGAATTTTGTTTTTTTATCAATTATCTCATTTAATTCTAGTTTTGTTTTGCGTATTTTGTTCAATGTTTCCTGATCTTGGTGGGACGCGTAGGCTTCTTCTAGTGATTTGATGGTTTTTTCTAATTCCTGAATATTTTTGTTTTCTTTTTTCTTTTTATGTGATGAGAAAGAAATTATTTTACCTCTCATCACGGCTTTCCCTGCTTCCCATAAAACAGAAGCTGATGTTCCGGGAGTGTCATTAAAGTCTAAATATGAAGTCCACTCTTTTTTAAAATATTTAATAAAGTCTTCATCTTTAAGCAGTGATGTATTAAATCTCCAGTTTTTACTTGGCGTAGTATTATTCTTGTGCATTAGTGTTAAAGATACAGGAGCATGATCGCTGACAGCTATAGGGTGAATCTCAGTGTCTGAAATGTCACTCAGCAGTGAGCTGCTGACCAAAAAATAATCCAGACGAGAGTAGGAGTGATGAACATGTGAGAAAAAAGTATATTCCTTACTGGTGGGGTGAAGGGAGCGCCATGCATCGCAAAGACCAAAGTCGCTCATATACTGTTTGATTATATTTGTGGACTGCCAATTACGCTGAGTTCCTGCTGTATTGAGCCTATCCATTTCTTCATTTAGTCCAAGGTTGAGGTCGCCTCCAAGAACAAGTGTGCCATCTAAGTGTTCAGAGAGTGCACTGAAAAAACTGTGAAAGAATGAGGGATCATCAACATTTGGACCATATACACTTACAATACATAGCTTTTTATCAAGTATAGATAGTTTAATGATTAAGAATCTGCCCTCTGGATCTATAACTGTATCGAGTACTGTGAAATTAATATTTTTATGTATTAAAATTGCTACTCCCCTTTGTCTAGAATTATAACAAGCTGAGAACACATTAGGAAACTCAGGTGTTTTAAGTTCATTCGAACCTCTAAGAGGTCTGTGGGTCTCTTGTAAAAGGACAACATCTGCCTGTAGTTTTTTGAGTTGGTTAAATATTTTTAACCTCTTTTCTCTGGAGCCAGCTCCATTTACATTCCATGTAACGAATCTCAGTGCACCCATAGATGTCTGTGTATAACTAGGGGTGTATGCTGTGTGTGTCGCTTAGACAGGTGGAGAGAATACATCACTTGTTCATAAATAAAGAGAGGGAGAGAGAGAAAAAGTGTGTGGCGAGATGCTCCCTGAGTCTGACTATGTGTTTGCATATTTACTAAGATGAGTACACTTGGCTTAAATGTGTGTATCCTATACAACTGTGTGCGCTGTCTGAGTGATGTAAATGTGCTGCCGTTGAGCGCATGACTGTGCGTGATCGTGCTGTGCGTATGTGTCGAAATAAAGGATGTTGTTTGTGGATGAGTGTGGAAGCAGGTGATCGAAGCAGTGAAAGAAAGAAAAAAGAAAGAAACCAAGGACAAGGGTGAGCAGCATAAAAACAAGAGGGGAAAAGGAGAGAAGAAAAAACAAGGAGAAAAAAAAAAAAAAAAAAAAAAAAAAAACCGGAAACATTCTAATCAAACCCTTGACGGAGAGTGATGGTGTTAATACTGCTATGATATCACACCTAAGATGCGATTTGATACTGGTAAGTTAAACAGATGTTAATGCAAGTTAGTGTGAGTGGATGGGGAAAGGGTGTAGCGGATTCTTATCTGGTGTGAAGTTAATACAGCCACGGAGTGATGTCGGGGTCGCGGTGGAGCTGTCCGTCCACGTACAGCCGGTCCACAGCGATGACAGCGCGGGAGCCCTTCTGGATGAAGCCGCGTCGGATTGGGAAGAGGACCCTGCGTCGTTCCAGGATCTCTTTGGGGAACTGGTCGTTCACGCTGAAGTCCGTTCCTTTTAATTCCCTGCCGCGGCTTTTCACATGTTCCTTTTGTTTGAAGTGGCCGAATTTGGCCACGATAGGACGTGGTCTCCCGGCCGTAGCCCGAATGGGGCCGAGGCGATGCACCCTATCGAAGACGATGTTCTTCACCGTGTCCTCCGGCAGCTTCAGGTGGTTTTTGATGAAGCTTTTTACCGTGGCCTCCGCGTCCTCTCCAGCGGCTTCTGGAATACCAGAAAATACCAGGTTATCACGCATGCTACGAGCTTGTAGATCAATAACTGTTTCTTTTATTTTTTTATTTTCTCTATTGAGCTGGGTAACATTTTCTGTGAGACATTTCACCGACTCCCTTAACGTGGCATTTTCAGCAGCGAGCGTTTCCACCTGCTGCTGGCTGAACTCCAGGGATTCTCGCAAGCATTTAAATTCCCGGTGAAGAATCTCCACCAAGGACAGCCTTGCGTCGAAGCTGGACAATCGCTTGTCGATTGACTCCAGTATGTCGGCAATATCTTTGCCGGCTGGCGATGTTGTGCCGGGGGAATCTGCCGGGCGAAGTCTTTTCGACGATGGCGTCTCAGGTTTGGCCGGGGAAGATGCACTCTGGGCCTTCTTCATCACGAGATCCTGAAAGCACTGATCAATGTAATCTTGGAGAGCCTCTAAACTCTCCCCGTTGTTCTCCAGGGTGTTGGAGATTATTAAGACAAATATTGTTAGTTATAAGACAATTGATAAGTGTATTTGGTAATACTGAAGCTTAAAGGAATTTGTACAAATCTAAACTACCATTTGCTTAATTTTCCGCCAAAATCTCCGGCGTCTGACGTCAGTTACAACATGAGTCGCTTACCTTGTCCGTCACTTCCGTCACTTACCTCTCACCTTTTCCAAGGAAACGCCAGAACAGCCCACCAGTTCTGAAGCAATGCTTCTCTGTAAAGGGTCAGGACAATGCCATACTGACAGCTGCTCTCAATGCTAGCTAACATAAGCTCATGGCTCAGCTGATAGGATTCATTGCATTCCATTGACGAATCTAACATAAGACGTGCTATTTGCACTGCTTTGCTATGCCCATAGGTGCTGGTTCTTCTGCAAGCTACTTTGAAACCCACCTCCAACCACTCATCACTAAATCACTAAATACAAATGACTGCAGATAGAAATAGCAGTCATCTTATAAATATAGTAATCTTTAATGAAATATATTTTGCTTGCATCATAACTTTGCCATAATATGTATAACAGCTTTTATATACTTCCAGTTTTCTTCTCCATTTCTATTTCTTTGTGTTTTCGATTATGTGCAATTTCTTTTGTTTTAAAAATATTTTAAAAATTATGTGCAATTGGTGGCACTAAATGTACCATAAACTTGGAATACAACTTATAACCTAAATACACAAGGAGGTATTTTGTTCAGAATCAATGGGCAGTGCCTTTGGCCAGGTTGGATGTGGATGCAGGCATTGGGCCAGGCAGGCTGGAGCAGCCAGAAGCTTGTACTGCTTTGTTATGGTTTGTTAGCTGTGTGGGACTGTTTGCTTTGTATGGGTCTAATGTGCAATAACGCAGCTCTAAAAGGGGATGTGTATTAGAGCAGGAGGTAAGCAGAAACAGATTCATTGTTTCCTGGAAGTAGGGTGAATGATGATGGAGGTGAAAATACTGGAGCGGAGCTGTCTGAGAATAGAGAGATTGTTCTTTTTGTCTGTTGTCCTACAAAAAAAATAAAATAAAAAAGACAAATACATCAGAGTCTGCAGACTGAAAATGGGCACCTTTATAGGTCCTCAGCAAACAGTTTCAAATGGTGCCCATTAGAGCTGGATTGGACTGGTTTGTGAAGAGGGTAGTACACACTGCTGTATGAAAACTAACCATTACTGAGAAAAAAATACTTTTTTGGGGGGACTATAATCGAACTCACAATGGCTGATGCTTTAGACACTCAAATAGCCTAATTTTATTTTTCTTATTTTCAGCACAGTACAACAGCACAAGCTGTGCTTATGTGTCATAGACATAGGAGTAATGCTTACTGAAAATGAACCTCTACTTAGATATTCAAGAGAAATAAATAAAATAAATGATCTAAATGATTCCAATATTCATTCAATTAAAACATTTCAGATATATTTATCGTATTAGAGCGCTTCATGCCCCCCACTGGATGAAGGCAGTATTTTAACAGACACCCAAGGATGTTTAGCAGTTTGTTTTTTTCTCCATCAACTTGACTTCACTTTGTTTTAAACTGCTCAGTAGCTAGCCCAGCCCTTCCTGGTTTACATTACACTGACCAGGTCACTGTTGTGGTGATTACCTGAGAGTCTCATTCTGTAGTGTGGACTGTAGCCAGTAACAGGAGTCCTTGTTGTGATTCTGTAGGAAATCCTGAAATAAATGCGGTTATTTTTCAAAAACAGTTATTCCAAACCTTCAAAATGTAGTGCAAGTCTGGCCACACAGTTTACGTTAACTAGATGAATATTTAGGGTAAGGGAAACTGTGTTACTTTAGTGTTTAATGAGCACATGTGCTACCGTTAACACGAATGATGGCATGTTAGTGAATTGTATTACATTATTAAATTAAATTTTTTAATTTTATTTTAAATTACTTATCACTGCATATTTGTTTTTCTTTTCTCACTTCTACCATTGGTAACCTTTGAAGCACTTTAACCCTATAATGCCCATTGTGTCATATTTGATATATGAGTTTCTGAGACCTCTAGCTCATCAACATGATCAATACTTGCTGTAATTTCAAAATGTTATAGACAAAACTCTAAAATTAACACTGTTGTTAACAAAAAGTTGCCAAAAATGCCCAGTGTATTCAATGCGATACAGAAAATATATAATAAATATACAATAAAAATATATCATACACAACATGATATAGCAAAAAAAAATTTGTGGATTTTGTTATAAGGGTTAATAAACATCTCAGTTCCAAAAAAATCAGAATTTTCTGGCTAGTTTTTTGAAGGGTTGGGTCTTACAGGGTTAAACTGGAAAAAATGTTGCTGAACGATTATAGGTTTGATTGATATTTGTAATTAGACCTCGAGTCATGAGAAGTCTACTTGTCTCCCAGCAGATACTCAGTATTTGGCTGTTCATCAACAGATGCAGTGAAACACTGTGGTGTTATTGCGACCTGTTTGTCAAAATACCACTTTAAAAAAAATTGTGCTGACACACTGCTTTGCTGTATCTGTCAGGTGCTGTTAGTACTGTTATTTGTCTCAGATGTCTTGTTCTGTGTCTGCACATTCATCATTTTATTTCAATTTCAGAGGCTCTGTGAGTTTAGTCCAGTGCCTCTAAAATTGAAATTAAATTTTAGACTGGTAAGCATATTTGATCAGTTTTTTCATCTCTGATCATTAACCTCTTCTCGCCTTTGCAGGTTTGTCGCTCAGAATACAATGCGTCTGCAGAAACTTGGTGTGACGCACGTCTTAAATGTAGCAGAGGGCACCTCCTTCATGCATGTCAACACCAGTGCGGATTTCTACGCTGGCACGGGCATCACCTATCATGGCATCCAGGCCAATGACACAGAGCAGTTCGACCTCAGTGCCTTCTTTGAGGAAGGGGCTGATTTTATCGACAAGGCCCTAGCGCACAATAATGGCAAAGGTGGGGTTATTTTGTCGTGTATGTTTTATCTATTGGACTAAGGAGCTAAATGTTAACTCTTGAAATACATGTATTCATTTTTAGTAGAATATTTAAATAATGGCCACCAAACTTTTGTGTGCAAGTGATCTACCACTTAGCAACAAGTGTACAAAGTGGTAGGACATCCTAACACTTTGCACATATAATGTTGTTGACATTTTTTGCTTGATTTGTAAATGGGAAAAAAAAAAAGGACAGACTGTGGGATGTTTTTCTTACTTACGCTTATGTGCATTAAACTGTGGACTACAAGCTGTCCAGAGACCAAAGAACTTCCCGTTACGGTCTTGTGTAGCAAAGAAAAGCACTATATTCTGTTAAATAGCTGTTTGCCAAATTTGTAGTCGGTTTCTTGAGAAAGCACAAAAATAATACATCATTTCTACATTCTTCAGACTATTTTTATTTAGTGAGGTCTGAAAAAGTTGTTCAGGAGCCATAACTAGAGATAACACCCACTCAATGTTTGAAAAAGCCCATTGTTTTCCCTCTATTCACTATATATGCTGCTTGGAAGTCTGTATGCTTATATATGCACAGGTAGAGAATAGATTGATTGACTATATTACATTACGTCAGTATTAGTATGTGTTAGTACCCCAAAACTGGGGTAAAACTAGCACCTAAATATATCCAGCACCTCAAAGAAATGTATCCCTTATGCTGGATATTTATATTTATTTAACAAATGGGAGCACTATGCCTTTCTCACTTCAATAGCTCACACTTAAAAGTAATTTGCTCCAAAAGTTGAGACATGAAAACAAGTTCCTCTTGTTGTTTGTCTAACAAGATCCAGTCTTAGTTCCAGTCTTAGTACTCCTCATTGTTGTGGATCTTAAAGCAACAACAGGAGATGATCACAGTGGCCCTAAACACCTCTCGCTAAATCTGACACACTCATGAGTCCTGCTCCATATTCCATTATCCGATCACATCCCTGCACATCAGCATTGTCACAATGTTTGATGTGCAGCACACCTGTATGATGTTAAACGGGTGCTGTAATACTTTGGGACTGCGTAAAAGAACAGAAGAAGTACTGCAGTAAAAAGTTTTAAGAAAGGGGAAGATACAGAAATCACTAGGGAACTGAGTCTTCATTTTCATACAACTTCTAGGTCAGGCATACTATACACCATTTCAGGTGTGCAAACTTTGAATTTTGAATAGTACGAATCAAAAAGCAGCTGTTTCAAATCTGAAACTGAGCATCTTAATTCCCCTATTGTTTTTTGTCACAACAGTGCTGTGGTAAATCAAGAATGAAGAGCTCTTTTGGAGAAGAGCACATAAGAGATTTAGCAGCACAAATATGAGGAGAGCATGTCTCAGCTCTGCTTGGTGGTTTTGCTGCAGTTTGACATTTGTGCATTGTGCCACATTAAGTGTGACATTTTGTGACCCTCAACTGTAAGCTTGGAAAAGGTCCAAGGTCCAGGATTTTAATGAGGAACTGCACTGATGCATTGCTCCTGTGAGTTTTCCATAATGAAGACACAAGGTTACAGTGTGCAGATCTGTGTATTTTCCTCCAATCAACAGAAAATCAACACATTAAACCTGCAATGATAAAAAGTAATTTAACTGCATCAACTGTGGTGATATGGAGAAATGGTTGGATTCATGATCTAGAATTAAAAGATGATAGATAATAATTTATGCTGGAATGTATATTTCAGACAAAATTTATATTTTTTAAATTAATTATTAATTTATTATTTATAGTTATTTAGCTTGTCAAATTGAGGCCATGCAGGGGGTGGAGGGTGCTGCTCCGTCTGTGCGTAAGCAGCCATTGAGACTGTATCGGACATGCCTCCTTGCTTGATTGGTTGTTTTTAATTTGGGTGTGGTAGATTCTTGCAGATGACATTTGAAGCACTGAGAGGAGCCTTAAGAGCCTGATGCTTTTTTTTTCAGTGGCTCATGCAGTGCAACAAAAATGTGTTGCTGCACCGAGCAAGCGGCAGGACATAGTTTAGGAGCTTTTTTGAACACCACGGCCATAGTTCAACAAATTTGGAGTGTGTTGCCAATAAAAAGGAGGCATCCTGCTGGAAGAACTTTTAAAAATTCTGCCTAATCGTTCTGTCCTCTGCAGCTCCATCAAACAGTACGCTGAACCTTTAAGGTCTGAACAAAATGATGTAATGAATACATGCCCATACTTCCACACCATGCATGAATCAAGTGCCTGGATCCAGAAGGTTAGCTCAATCTGAATTAGTTTATATTTTCTTAAGAGCATCGGGATGAGTTTTTCTCATTTTAGTTTGATTTTTGAAGATATGCAAAATGTGGAAGTTTCTTCCCACGTCAAAATTCCTAGCTCCTGATATGATTTCAGATGAACTCCAGGAGTTAATCATTTCTTATTTGGGCCCTGAGAAATTGGTAGGCACATTGTCACTACAAACATAAAATTAATCACTCTCATAAGTGGTGGAGGCATGCGTGGATTAATATACTGTGCATGTCCTCGTGGGGAACATGCACAGTTCCCCATGAGGAGCATTAACGTAAATATTTTTTTTAATGTTGTAGTGAAGGGAACATGATTAGAAAACTGTTTAAATATTTTGTAATTAAATCATATGTTGTTTCTGTAGATCCAGTGCCAGCTGTCAATATGGTGGATGAATGGTATACAAATAGACAAAGAACGGGAGAAAGGGTCAGTCAGGGGGGTGTAAAGTGTACATAGCTGTGCCAGTGCTGCAGTTCGGACTGGATGCTAATGCTGCTAACTTGGTCTACAGGAGGACCGCAGCATTGAGAGAACGATGCTGACTGCACCCACTGACAACTCCTGTTGAGGAAAAGAGTGCCCAACAGTGGATAGCATTTAATGTTTTTCCAACATATGCAGATAAGACTATTAAGCCTAATAAAACAATAAAATACAAGACAGTAAAGACTGAGGGATATTGGAGCTGGACAGTGATGGAGCGAGTGAGTTGAGAGCCAAAGGGTGTGTGTGTCTAACAAGAGGATACAGTGGAATTAGAATTGATCTGTGGCAGACAGGGTGATTTGGTATTGAAGAGGTCACGTCATTGGCATGGAAGTGTTCCCGGTCGAGTGTAAGAGAGGAGCCAGTAAAAGAAAAAGGAGAGAAGAGGGAGAGAGAGATGTTGGGGATAAAACTATAGTAGAGACAGAGAGAGGTGTTGGGTTTCAAATAAAGTGCAGAATCTGCAGATCTGACCTGAGCCGAGCACATCAGCTGCTCTGTGAAGGTTGCCAAGTTAAATCCCTTGTGGCATTTTAGCCAGTCTGTAATGGAAGTGTAAGTTAGACAAAAGTACACCTTAAAAATGAACACAAACACGCAAACTGGCATGAACATAAAAATACAGAACAGTAAACACACATGTATTTTGCACACACAAAGACGACATTGATTCTTTGCTGTGGTCGGGATGTGGGTTCATCTCAGCTGGTGGAAGATGATTGACTTTGCAGCAAAGGTCATGTCTAATATATGCAGCTTCTAGAAGAGAAGCTGCTTTGCTGGACAATCTTGGCCACAGCATATGTTTTCCAACTACTCTAATCTTTTATTTTCTATTTATTTGTTTCTGCTTCATTTCCTCATTTTCTTCCACCTCCTACTTTTTGTCCTGCAGTCAAAGTCTCAAAGCTACCATGAGGGAGAACTCCTGTTTGTGCTCTGGTGCTTTAAGGACACTGTATACTTGATACGAACCTGAAAAGTCATGTTTTATTTCTGTGTTGAATGTTCAGTTATCTTGATTTAATGCCCTACATGTGACAAATTAAAGGAAACAGACACAATATATTTGATTTGATTAATGATTTGCATTACAGGGGACTTTTTGTGTTAATTTCAAACTCCAAATGTGTATTCTTGGACTCGACTAGAGTAGCTTTGCATGATTCATGGTTTATTTTAATCCTTACTTATCTTGTAGTGGCCCTTAGTACTGACGTTTACTTCATTCTCTGCCTGAACAACTATTTTGCCTCCTTTCTGAAAAGCCAGCTTTTTTTTTTGATTGGCTGTTCTTCACAATCTATATGTTTAAACAGTTAATGGGAGGGGCTTCAATTGTCACAGCCTGTGCCTACGGTGACCATATAAGGCATAGCCATTCTCATATATTTGGGTTAATTAATAAATCAAGCGCACAGCTTTCCTTTACACTGTAGTGCTTTCTCTTAAATCTCAAACTCACTTGCTGTTTAGTTTAGCTCGAGCAAAGATGACCAAAAGAGTTTTCAGTCAAAAAGATCTATCTAGAGGAAGTTCAAAGAAATCCCAATCAAGACAATATACACAGATCAGTAAGTCCATGACTTCACGAATAATTGTCATAATTGTGATCATAGTTTTTGTGGCAGTCAAGCAGCCTTTAGCGTCTTCTGTAACAGCTGGTCATTGTTCATGAATAAAGATAGCCAGGGCAATCCGACAAGTTTCATTTATATGCTTCTTCCAGTGTTATACTGGGAACAGATATTTTTGACGCTCTTACAGAGTGACAGTTAGTTACAGGATGTACTAGTTTACGCTTTTTCCTGTGCAGTGGATAACAGATAGCAGAGGAGCCACAATGAGGCCTGAGAAAACTCTTCTATGAAAACTATTTCTCTGTGGTGTGTGTGTGTCTGAAACCAGCCTTACACCATAAACAGCTTTCATCTTATTGTTCTCTGTGTCCTCCAGGGAAGGTGTATGTACACTGCAGAGAAGGCTACAGCCGCTCCCCCACCATGGTTGTTGCTTACCTCATGCTGCGCCACAGAATGGATGCACGGCTGGCGGTGGCCACTGTGCGGCACAAGAGAGAGATCGGTCCTAACGACGGCTTCCTTCGCCAACTGTGCCAACTCAACGAGAAGCTGGCAAAGGAGGGCAAGCTGAACGGGGACCTGGGCAAATTAAAGGCCAAGTGAAAGCTGGAGAGGTGCTGCCCGTCTCCTCCGGTCATGCCTTTGACTGGCTGCAGCTGCTCTGGTAGACTGACCCCATCCTGACCAAACCAGCACTCATCTAACACATCAGGGGTATTCTGAAGCATACATGCATTTATCTGTGGAATTATTCCTCGTGTTCACACACACTTGCACATGTACATGCTGTTCTGTTTGAATCTTTAGTCCATGTCTCTCACTGCTGTTCTACAAAGAGTGTGATCTCAAAAAAAACCCATCCCCCTTTTTATAACGCCATACAGATTTTGCTGCTCATACCCTATAGCTCTGAATTCCTCTCATTTCTGAGCTACTTAAAGCATTCCTTCAATTCCCACAACTTAGAAATTTGATATCTTTGCCCTAATTTTAAAATTTTACTTACAAACTTGTAGGAAATAGAAGGTTATAGCACAATCATTCCATAGTTTACCACTGCCGGGAATGTCAGTGATGTCTCCGCCAGCAGGAGTACTCTAAATAATTCCATATTGAAAGTTGATGGCCACAAATGATGCAACACAGAGTGGATGAAGGAAAATCCCACATTCCATTAAATCTTAAAAAAACAAAAAAAACAATGACGCCCAGTCTCAATCCTAAAAATCCTCAATTCTTCCCGTTGGGAGATAGATTTAATGCACAAACACAGATGACTCACACTCTAATGCACCCTAATACACAATGTAGCATTTCAGTTAACAGACTCTCAGGCCTCTAGGTTGACAGCGGTAGCATGAAATTTATCTGCAGTGCAAACGGTTGTCGACAGAGCCGCCGCTGCTGAGAACAGGAAAAGGTCGAGCCAATTAAAAATAATGAGCTGCGTGAGGCGTTCACGTAGCAGCCATATTTAGCCTCTGATATGATGAGTGTTCACTGCAGCTGGATAGTAGCTCAGTACAGTAGATGCAGAAATCTGAGGAGAACGCTGGATCAAATATCTGCTTAAAAACAGGAAATGCCTTGCCTTCAATTTGAAATTAGTTTATTGTCATTCCCAGTAATGGGCACATGTGAGTGGTTTTAAAGTATGTTTGTAGCCAGAGGACGGCTTTTCTTTTCTTTTCTTTTAATAACATTTGTATTAAAAATAAGTTTAGGTTTGATAATCTTCAAATTTGTGAGACTACAACAGCATGTTAGGGTCACTAAAGGTTAACAAAAAATAAAATTGAGGCTAATTTCACAAATTTACAAGAAAAAAACTTGTATCTGCCTTTGTTTCTCATGAATTTGTATGTTTTTGTAAAATAATAAATTGTCCTTTTTTCCTGAATTTATGAATATGATTGTAATCTTGAAGATTTTGGACTTTTTCTCAGATTGTAAACATCCTTACCAAGCCCCTTACACACTCGCAGTGGCCCTAATACACTGTTGCTAAATGTTCTTAAAATACCATAATCAGTATGTTTGTCAGTAACTCTTGCTTTGTCTTTCAGCACATTGCTTTCCTTTAAAAAATAGTTTACAGAGTGCTTTGACACAATACACATTAAAGTCACACGCAAAGAAACAAAAATAATCTAAATTTTAACATTTTAAACTGAACATGCATTAGTGAAAGACTAGAAACAGGCGATAAGCAAAACAATGACCAGAAGGGAATAGACATCCAGTTATGGAATCACACAAAAGCCAAAGTATAAAAATGTGTTTTAAGAAGTGATTCAAAGCAGGTTGCATAATTTTCATGTATTGTTACATGTTAAGTCATCATCATGATCTCAATATGGAGAAAATAACTAACTGGGATTATGTTTTTTTCTGAAACCCAGCAGCACGACCTCTTGTTCTTAGAGGAAAATCGTAACTTGCTTATCTTTATCAACAAGGCTAAACGTAAAGTACTCCCAAACAATTTACTAGTTATAGTTGCACTTGTCTCCTTTAACAGGTTACTGAGCTGAAATAATCATTTCCCCTGTAGAGACTGCCCTCCGGTGGTGTTTCTCTGCATTACACATCAAGGCATGACCTCATTTCTGCACCTGTATCAGGAGCTTCTATTTTTTCTATTTTTCTGGATAATATAAAGGTAACACACAAGGCTGTTGCATGTGAATGTAGGTTCTTCAGTTAAAGATGGCAAAATAGTTACTGTTGCACTTTAGGTTTGAGAAAGTGGGTTATGAATATTCTGCTCAGAGGTGTTTAAGATGTTGTTGTTTACTCTGCCACCTTCAAACTAGGGGCCTGTTGTTTTAACTGTCAAATGCATCACCCAGATGGGATGCCACCCGCTTTCAACAGAAAGATCCAGCCATCACGCCACCAGAGAGTTGCCCACTGCCAATTCCCTGACACAGCCATTCACTCAGAATCCCAAAACCACTGTTTCATCCACACAGAGGTCCCCACACAACATGCCACTTATCTCACCCCTAAATGTGTGTGTCATACGCTAACTAATACACACACAGGGTCAAATTAGATCACAACGCCTTTTTTTTGTTTTTGTTTTGTTTTGTGTGCACTAAAGCATTGCAATATATGTCAATACCCCATCCGATATATAGAATGTAATCACATTTATATGACTAACAAGGCAGTAGCTGTTACATATAGGCAACTTTAGTTCAGCAGTACATTTTGAAAGACACTGTATTTAATACTGGGCATAATACTGTAAACTAGACCTAGTGCCAGGAAGAATGGCGATGGTGTGAATTCTTGCACCACATGAGTCCTCGAGTCTGTTTTAGAGAAGTCGCACGAGCGAGATCAGACACGCATAGACTCGTGAACTAAATGTCATGTTGGCAGGATTGTTGTCACGCAAGAGAGGAAGATGAAAACTAGGTTCTCACCTCATTAATGGCACTATTTATTCCTCCTTTGATATATCTGTATACATTTAAATATATACATGTATACTGTATATACATATTTAAGTGTTGACATATATGAATGTATGAGCAATGTGTCTATAACGTGTAGGTAACGTCAGTATCGTCTTTATATAACATGTTCTACTTGTATGTAGCGCTTTCATTCTTTCTGTTAATTACATGCACATTAATATTTGGATATGATGTGCATGTAAATTGTTCTGTGTAATTGTGGTAGTTCATATCGCAATTGTGCAAAACGTGCTTATGATGGCAGGGTTTTTTTTTTTTCCTGGTGTAGCCAGGATACTGGGGCATGTAATCATTGTATCTAAGTAGCGTTTTGTACAGCGTAACGTCTTCATATCAGTGCAAATGGATTCATTAAATACAGCAAGATGCAGGTGGCATCATTAGACGCAAGTGACCATCACATCCAAGGATGGACTCATCCCATCACCCATTTCATTTGGCATTATTTCCATCTCTCGCTTTTGATGCTTTAGGATCGATATATGGGTTTGTTTGGATGAGAGTATTAGTGAGAGGAATATTTTTAGAGGTGAAAGGAAATAACAGGAGCACGTCTGGTGTCAGTCAAACCACTCGTGCTTATGGAATGAAAAAAGAAAAGAAATGGAAAAAATATGACCAAAAATATTGCATAAAAGATCCATGTCCAGAAACTAAAGGGAGGTTTTGAAAAGTGACAAAGGGCATTTAATATAAGGCTAAAGATCCACCTTGAGTGCTTGGACTTGGATATTTTATGGTCCTAGTTTTTCAGCCATTCAGGCCTTGCAGATCTGTAGTCTTGTTGCTGTCTCCTCTTACGTAAAGCGAGCACAAAGCAGTCAAGCAAAGTGCGCCATTAAATAAGTCAGCTTTTACATTTATATTTTCCTTTATAATTGTAGGTACATTAAGCAGATCGAGATTAAAGTCTCACATTAAATGTTCATATTTCAAAGCAAGCAATGGAAGTCTACCCAAATTAATCACTTACTTGTTTGAAAATGAATTTTTCAAGAGAGTATTTGACTGCTCCAGCACATTTTTTATGTCTTAAAGTAAAATATCTTCTGCTGTTGGACTGTTAATGATAATTTAGGCTCTGGGAAATTACAAAGTTCAGTTTTCACTGTTTTTCCAGAGGTTTTATTGACCAAATAACCTATTGATCAATCAGGAGAACAATTCTCAGATTGATTAATAATGAGGAAAAAGCACCTTCCTGGTCCATGTAGTGCAAGTAAAGAGTACATGAGTCTACAAATATACAGCCAGCAGAGACATTTTAAAGGCCATGTGTTTGTGCTGATTCCAAAACATACACTGAAATGTCCAGTGCTGCTGTGGCCTCTGACTCATTATTGGCCAGGAGGAAAAGTCAGAGAAGATAATGTTCTCACAGGGAGTTAAAACCGAGGACAAACCCTGCAGAGCGAGAACATGAGTGCGCTTGTGATTGCGGTTCATGCGCAGGTTGTTCCAGTTGACTCTGAGCCCTCTCATTTGGCCATTTTTATACATGTGAAAATGTTTTAAGCAAAGCATTTGACTTCACATCTTGCAAACGCTGCTTCCTCTTGTGGCAAGATAAATCGGGTGCAGTAGTTCAAATTCCCGACCTTTAAGTATAATTTAGTAAATGCGTCATACCACTCATTCCCATCACCTCATCATGAACCCCACACCACCATTATTGTCAGTGAAAAGGTAGTATAGATATACGGCTATATTATGTGTTTAAATTGTCAGTTCTAAGCGACATACGTGACAAAAACGATTTATATTATAGATGATTGGCTTTGTCATCATTCAGATGGCCTGGGGTTTCACTCATGCAACTGTTTGGATCTGCTCTATAATACTGCCCTCCTTCTGAATACACAAAAAGCAACAACAAGACACGGTTTGGTACCTCTTTAAATTTGGGAATTGGTATAAATGTCCTCAGCTCATTCCAGGATGAGGGTACGTACTTTAAAGCATCAACTGCCTACACCGACCTGCTTATCGGGTAACTCATGGAGGGTTTTAAAGCACTCTGTGGTAGCCCAAACTAGCCACGGTAGATGTTTTCTGATGCAACTGAAATGACTTTTTGGATGCAATGATGTGAACAGAGAGTTTTTATCATGGCAACACTGCTGGCTTAAACACTGTTCTGTAAAAGAAAAAAACACTGCCACCTGCTTGTTCAACAAATCTACTGGTTTGCACACCAATTTTAATTATTTAAAGTGGACCTATTATGCATATGTATTTTTCAATTTTTTTAGTAGTATAACAATGATGCATGCTCATTTTACAACTTACAGTTAGGGAGCTAAAATGGCTCATTGCAAACAGAAGACAAATGGGGCTGCATCGAGGCTCAGTATGAAATAAATATGGACTGTTTTGAATGAGAATTATGCAAAGCTAATCTACTAAATTTAGACTGTATTTATCTAGCTACAGTTCAAGGCAAACAGTTCTCTTGAGGTACTTTATATATTAAGATGAATATTGGCTGCAATATTAGTGAGAGAGCCTCAACATTGAGCATCAGCAATGGTGGGGAGAAAGAACTCCCTTTTAATAGGAAGAAACTGGCTCTTGGGGGGGAGAGAGAAAACAGAACAAAACACAAACTCCAGACAAAATCAAAATTAAAGTCATGCAGTTGTGGCGTGGAGACACACAGGACGTCGTTAAGGGTCACCTTATTCAATGCCAGTTATCTTTGAAGAGAGGTCCTCTGTCTCCTGAATCCAATGTGCAGGTTCCTTAGCTAAATGGCTCCCATTCAACTTTTAGAAACTTTAGGAACCACAAATAACTGGGGATTTATGCTTCATCTTATCTGCAAATAATTCTGAAACCCTATGACATAACCTACAAACCTACATCCTAACCCTAGAAATGAGGCTACAAGTCCCATAAACATGGCCCACAACTACCATGATTGGCCTGTCCAGTACTGTTACCACTCAGCTGTAACACGCCGATGGGATGTTGTCATCACCCTGCCGTTTGGGCATGTGGGCGGGCGGTGTGGACACCCAAGTTTTTGAATGTAATAAGTTGAGAAAGAGGCAACCTAGGAGTTTCAAATTGATACCATAGATGTATCTGTTAAAAGTGTCAGACAAGTTTAAATCTCAGTGATCTCAACCCCAAGATCAAGGTCAGAGGTCAAGTTTTCTGAAAATCTTCTAAATCCGATAACTCAAAAAGGAAGTCCAAGGATTTTGAAACTGATGCCACAGGTGCATCTGTATTTTAAAATTTGTCAATAAAAGAATAATAACCATTGCCTCAATATAAGGAATAATAATCATAGTATCAATATAAGGGCAAATATCAGCAAATTCGTGAAGGGGTACTGCCAAAACTTTTGGAATGGACATGAGGGAATGTACAGAGAAGTGGAAAAACTTGAGGGATAAATATGTTGGCCTTTGAAGAGAAAAAATACTGACCACAACAAAGAGTAGTGACGCCAGGAGGGAAAAATGCCGGACATTTTATTTGTTTCTATCGTGGCAGGCACCGCATTTAAAACACTGAGACACAACCACAAGGTAATTAACACACAACCATAAATGCTGCCAGCAATGTCGGCCGCTGGAGTAGTTCATGTCATGGCCTCTAAAAAGACTCACTGCAGAAGTCTAAATCAGATAATACTCAGATAATAATTCAGATATAAGATACCGTAGGATCTGATTGTGAATCCTAACCGTGATACTGAATGATTTTAAGGAGAAGGGAGCCAGTGAAGAGAAGCCAATATGGATCTGGAAATGAGCATAATAGGTCCACTTTAACACATCGTAAGTATTTATAATCCAGTCTCATGTTGTTTGTCTAGGTCTCTTTTAATTTTTATTTTTTTTGCCCCTTATGTGAAACCCTGAATTGCCAATCTGAAGCACCCGTTTGTTTAAACAGTACCAGCATCATTTTGTGGGCAATAGAGTATGTGTTATGTATTATCGAAAATGTTGAAATGCCATTGATATTGATATATATGGTTCTATATTCTGAGTATGTAACAAAAGGCATTAAGACCGTGGTGAATTGCTGCATTTTACTGTAACTGGGGTGTTACAGTGTAAAGATAGGACATTGTTTGATATTGGGAGTTATTAAAAAAAAGTTTGACTTATTTTCTCCTCAAAGTAACATTTAGTTTTTTAATCTAGATTAAAGTTTATTCTTAGTTTCATTAAAGAAGGCTGTTTGTTTGTTTGTTTGTTTTTATTTCAGAGGGTTTTTTTCTATGGTAGGAAATGTGTGACCCACTTCTCCAGTGTAATGTAAGTTCATTATCTGTGTTGTTTTTGGATGAGTCACTCACATGTATAATGGTAGTCAGACTAGGGCCAGACTGTAATTGCAGCTCATTCATAGCGCCCGTTTTAAAACCAGAGAGGAGAGGAGGATGGAGGGTTGTTAAATTACTCGACTGGAGCCAGGTAGTTGTGTTTATTATTGCAGAAAAGTACCTTAAATTGACTTACAAATAATTTCCTGCGATTTTCACTCAAACTCGCTGTCCCGTGTGGCGTGTCTCGGCCATCTGTAAGGCAGGAAGCTGCCATGTTTAAGACCTCTGTGACTGACAGCCGATATCGTACATCATGGAAACTCATCTGGCTTCATGATGTAGTAAACTCCTTCCCTTCTCTTACCCTTCAGGGCGTTCAAACAAACACCGGAAATGACTTGCAAATACCATCTGGCGCAGGTAAGGCGCTGACATCCAGAGCTGTCATCATTTCTCTTCCACTTTGCACTCCCATCCTGATGAACAGCTTAAAGCAAGAGTTTTAGCACAAGTGAGCCCACTGCCCGACTCCTCCTGGAGTCCATTACACAGTCTCGTCGCATATTTCTGTTGTACAGATATGTACAGATGTTGCAAAGGGTGTTGTTGGGATGATGTTGTATTGGCTGTTAATGGGTATATGCACATATATACCGATCGGTGGCAAATTAAAGGAAAAGTGAGGGGATCCAGTGGCTTTGTTGTGCTGTTGGAGGCATTTTGCAGGCATGGTTTTTCCCCTTAATGATACTCGTCTCTTCCAGGATGACAGTAGCCCCATAAACGGGGCACAAAAAGTGGTTTGGAAATTATGTGAGGAAACTGTGGCTCATCATCATCCAAATGCCAGTGCCAAGGAGCATTGAAGCCACTCTTGCAGCTCATAGTTGTGCCACACCTTTAAAAGCCACTTTATGGTCTTATTTTTTTCCTGTAATCTGTCACCTTTCTGTACATATATATATTTGTCACCACCACTGTCATCTCAGCATAAGCATCACAACAGTAACGACACGGCACTTGGCACCCAAAGCCTTACGGAAACGATCGATTCTTTACGATATGTTTTTGAGTTTTTTGTGTATCTCACTTCACACAGTAGGAAGGGACAGCTCCCTTATTATAGAGCGAGACATTGTTGAAGTGCACTTGATTTTAAATTGCAATGTTATTTTTCTTACCTTTGAGAAGTCCCTTCTTTCTTATGTTTAAGAAATAAATGGCTGAGGTATTAACGGCTTTGAGTGGTTTATTATTTTGTCAAACATAACATGACTATTTTAAAGTGACTTTGTTGTCTACCGTGAGAGAAAATCATCTGGGATCAAGAGACTGTTGCATCAAAACCAGACAGTGCTAATAATTTATATGTAAAATATGAAATAAGCTAACATTGGTAAACAGTGGCCTAACCCCCCCCCCCCCCCCCCCCCAAAAGAAAAAAGAAATAAAATATAACATTACTTGGATCATAGCTTCAAGGCCTGAAAGGTGAGGCCACAGAAGTGCCTTAAATCTGCATTTATCTTAACTGCCAGCTAGGGGGCGACTCCTGTGATTGTATACAAGTCTATAGGAAAACATTCCAGTTTCCTGATGACTTTATGGGCTTGGTCACTAGCTTCAGGTCATGTTGTATTGTAATAAGAGCATTATTAAACTAAAGTTTAAGAGATGGCCATTGGCTAACAACAGAGCCCTTATTGCTCTGTGTGTTGTACACAAGCAGTTTATTAATAGGCTTAACTGACAAAAGCACAAATTAGGTAATTTGTCCATCCATCCATCCATCCATCTTCTTCCGCTTTATCTGGGCCTGGGACGCGGGGGCAGCAGCCCAAGCAGAGAAGCCCAGACCTCCCTCTCCCTAGCTACCTCCTCTAGCTTGTCCGGGGGAACACCAAGGCGTTCCCAGGCCAGCCAAGAGATATAAACTCTCCAGCGTGTCCTGGGTCTGCCCCGGGGCCTCCTCCCATTGGGACATGCCCGGAACACAGGAGGTGCCCAGGGGCATCCTTGTCAGATGCCCGAACCACCTCAACTGGCTCCTTTCGATGTGGAGGAGCAGCGGCTCTACTCTGAGCCCCTCCCGGATTGCTGAACTTCTCACCCTATCTCTAAGGGAGAGGCCAGCCACCCTTCGGAGGAAGCTCATTTCCGCTGCTTGTATCCGCGATCTTGTTCTTTCAGTCACTACCCACAGCTCGTGACTAGGGATGGGTATCATTTAGGTTTTATCCGATACTGGTGCCAAACCGGTACTTTCGAAACGGTGTCGGTGCTTAAACGGTGCTCAAACCGGTGCTTAAAGAATGGAGAACACAAACTTTGTCCAAAAACCTCTTATGTTTTTATTTTTATTTTTTAATTTTAGAAGTCTCTTTTTTTCTGCAAAATGATAACCAAGTTAGCCTTTTCTGTTGATACAACATATCTCCTTTGGTTGGAACCGGTGCTTAAGCAATGGAAAACACAAACTTTGTCCTAAAACCTCTTATGTTCAGCTGTTTTTTTTGTAAAAAGATAACAATGTTAGCCTTTTCTGCAGCTATAGGGCATATATGGTATCACTCTATTAAACAAGAAGACAGCCGCATGTAACTACTACGGTGTTTGCTAGTTCACCTTACATGCATTAATTCAATAACGTGGTTAGCCTACTCAACGTAAATTACACACGAACAACATTAAGCTACTCGCCCAGAGAAGAACGGCTGCTGCTGCCATCATCATCCGTCATCATTTCTGCTACACTGGCAGGGCTAGGGGCCAGGACTCTACTCTTCGGGTTCTTGGGGGATGTTGCTAACTCCAGGTCCGATAACAGGCACCACACCTGCAGTAGATGTACTCGGGGCTCGGTCTTGCAGCAAGCTATCAAATACGGTGCATTTCTTGACCTTTAAAAAAACACTATGCGTCGCCAGGTGTTTCATCAGATTCGAGGTGTTACCTCCTTTGCACAGTATCACCTTAAAGCACTTGTTGCAGGCTGCTGAGTTTGCATCTTTTGCCGTGAAGTACAGCCAGACTTTTGACCACTTCGCTTTGGGCATTTTTAATCTGTAGCTCTGCTCTAAAAGAACGTACGTACCTGGGCCCGCGTACTATCTTTGGAAAGGTAAAATGATTGGCTAGAATCCAAAGTGTATGACATCTCAGGAAAAAAAAGCACCGAAATCAAGCACCAAAATGTGTGCTGCTTTTCGGTCTGGTTACTACCGTTTATGTCAGAACCTGTGCCATAATGGCACCGAATTTCGGTACCCATCCCTACTCGTGATCATAGGTGAGGGTAGGGTCTCCCATGGCAAAGGCCGTCCCAAGGCCCGGCGGACTGATCCCCAGCTACCAATAGTGATGTGCAATACCACTGATTTCCTTTCCGATCTGATACCAAGTAAAATTCAGGGTGCGAGAGAGAGGGTGAGAGAAAGAAAAAAAAAAAAACCCCCACGGCTCGCGATAAGGAGCCGGCTCTCGTCGTTCACGTCCAAGATCCGGCTCTAAGAGCCATTTCGTTCGCGACCGACACATCACTATTCAAAATCAGCACAGGGGAAGGGTACAACATATTTATATGTTGAGTCAGTTTTGAGCTGATGAAATATTTATCAATAAATATTAAATATTTTCATTTTAGTTTTTATTTTACTTTAAGCACAAATCTTTTCTTTTTGGGACTACTTTGTTCTGTCAGATTGTATTTTATTTGATTTTTTTTTAGTTATTCTTCATTTATTCCAAAAGCTATGAATAAATCCTTTTAGTCACAGCAGGTAAAATGTTAAACACAAAGTATAACAAAATAGACTAAACGTAGCTTAATGAAGAGCTGCAAAGACTTTAAAGCCACTTCTTAAACAACCCTCTGCAAATTGGAACTAAACCACCAGGAAGTGGCATTTTGAAAGTGGCTGTGAAGATGTGATTAGATGTTTATTTCTTTTCCTTAGGCTTCCCCAAGTTCTTTGAAAGTTTTGACCTTAGCCAGACTTCTGCTATAAAGAATATTTTCTTGAAGAATTGGCTGGTTAAATAAAGGTTACGTTGACTCACTGGACCACCTTGTGGTACACATGGTAGAGCTTTAATCTGCATTAATGAATGACACAGCAAACTGTGTTCACAGGCCATGATTTCTGGGAGTGTTCCTGAGCCTATGCAGTGATTTCCACACCAGCATGTTTGTAATGCACCATGTTTGAGGCTCTGAAGATCACAGCCATCCAATATTGATTTTTGGCTTTGTCCTTTGCATACCGATTGCTCCAGATTCATAGAATCTTTTGATGATAGATTTACTGTAGAAGTCTTTGTAATTTAACATTAAGGAACATTATTCTGAAATTATTCCACAATTTGCAGATTTATTTATACAGATAATATTTTACATAAATCAAATGTCCGGGTGTAAATGTTTGATATGTTTTATGTTCTTTTTTGAAGAATGTATGAGTGTACAAGATGTGCAAATCATTACATTCTGTTTTTATTTATTTTGCACAACATCCTGACTAGTTTTTGGAACTGGGTTTGTATTTAAGTGGTTACACTTTTAAAATACGAGACTGATGATTTTGTGCACTTTTCTTACCATCAGTCTGTAGCTGTCGACTGCAAGCCAGCTCATTCCTACTGAAGTGGAAACCTTAAAAAAATTAAGTGCGCCTCATGTGCCGGCAAATTTGTGTCTTTCAACAAGGCAATTCACAGTGTTTTAGTTAAGACGTAAGGTCATAAGAGAAGTAAAGGAACAACAGCCAACAGACCTTTTTCTCAGCAGCCACTTTGACATGAAATAGTGAACACAGATGTTACCAATCACATAAATTAAGGCTTTGCACCTAAATGGAACAGAAGCTTCAGTAATGTCCTTAGTCAGGGATTTGTTCACCTACTATTCTATCAGAAAAAAAAGTCTGATTAAAGCTTAACAACTTTTCCTCTAAATATTAAAGATTTAAAGGTAATGGATTAAACCTAAATATAAAATATAGACTACTGGAAACAAAATTGTGTTTTACAGTGATCACACTCTAACATTTACATTTCCTTCGGGTTAGTTTGTGAGGTTGATGGAAACATCGTCCCTGAATCACCACCGAACTGCAGTCGAGGGATTTGTGCGCCTAGCTGATCCCAGCAGCTGTGGTCCTAGTGGTCAGTTTGACCCTATTGGAGTCTCTTATTGGGCAAATGGGCCAGACTACTTAAATGTATAATGGCAACACAGGCTTTCAAAAACAATGTGACCTCTCCCTTAACTCTTTTAACTTTAACTTGTAGTTTTTTAACTGTACTTTTGAATTTTTTTGAACAAAAATACAGCAAATAAATCACATGATCATCAGGGCCAATAGAGAAAAACATAAGAGAGGAAAATCATAGATCAAAGTTCAGCAGTTCTTTTACCGTCCGTAATTATCCTTTATATGCAAAAGGCATTTGAGTCACATCTGTGAGTGCAATAGTGGAGGAAAGTAACGATCATTGAGATTTGCTGTATTGGTTCTTTTTAAAAACTCGATGGGGGGAAAAAAAAACAACTGACAGAAATGATTTTGTGAATTCAGAAAACTAAAATAAAAATAAACAAATTGATACTTAATATGTAAATTGTATCACTGAAACAAAAAAGTAGCTGAAACTAAACGTCAATGGCTGGAACTAAATGAAAAAAATAAAATAAAATAAAAACCAACTATACATATATATATATATATATATGAAAAAAAAAACATAATAACTTTGGCTCAGCCACTGATCACCTTTTATGGGACAAATGTTGAGTGTGTGTTGTGGCATTTTGGGCCATATTTGACCGACGCATCACTTCCCAGTGCTGTAGCTGTAACAGATCACAGGTATCCTGGATTCTACCCAAATGAGTCTGCTATCCGGGAAGGAAACAGTATGCATGCATCAGACTGGGCTTCATTAATCAAATCTTAGCTTTGCTGATTAACTATTTGCCGGTAGCAGGTTCGTGTGAGTGAAGTATATAAACACAAATAAAATCATAGAAAAAAAGCACAAAAATGTGATTGCATGAATGGGTGAATGAGGCAAGTTCTGTATATAAGAACCAGTCCATTTACCATTAAAATAAAAAATCAAAACATGCAGAAATAAATATCTGGGTCTATGGGTGTGCCTTGCATTTGTATCTCTATAGCTGCTGCACAGTTTCACCACTGGGTGGAGGCAAACCGTTGTTCAAACTTCCTGATTTGACCCAGCAACGAGGACTAATGACAAAAATAGAGTAACAGATACAGAGGGAGAGAAGGAAAGAAAGTCCAGGGGGAAATTACATCAAGAATGGGAATACGATGACAGAGAGAGAATGAGCAAGCCTTCCAGGTCTGAGTCTCCAAGTGTTGATGCAAATGCTATTTTATGTTTCACAAGACTGCACAGACACACCTGGGATGGACCAGTAACACAGCACGACATCCATCAGGGTTACTGAGAAACCAATTCTCTACCTTCTGCGCTGCTCTTCTCTTTCCACGGTCCCTTACACTGCAATTACAGCGGGCCAGCTGTGTGGTCCCTTTGGGGCCTCCAGTAAACCAGGGACCTCCTCCCTGCTCCGGCTGAATTCAAACTATCCCTGCAAGCTGAGGGTTTCAAATAGAAACCACAATTCCAGTGCTGCTGAAGCACAGAAAAGGTTAATTTTTTTGTAATTGTACTAAACGGATCCCAGACCTATTAGCCTACATCCAGTGTGTCTGATTTAGAAATATGCCAGGTACAGCACACACCAGGGAGAGCTGAGGGTCAGGAAGTAGCTCGAGCAAGAAAAGGAGGGATTATGTGTTGCAGCAGGTTATAGGTCCCTCTCTGCTGCTTATTTGAAGGAATCCAGGATGCTTGTTTCCGAAATCTCATCAATAATGGCGCTGGGCTCTGTGTGATGAAGTGCCATTTATTCCAGCTATGTGCAGCGGCGGTCTGCGCAGAATGGAAATGTTTATAGCTGACGCCGGAATCAAAGCAGACACGAGTTCCTGTGCGCTTGGTGACACTTTAGTGACTTGCAGGAAGAGCGTGTTTACATTTGCGATGGATTTGATTTCTGCTTTTCAAATAAAGCAAATTAAAGCGCCGTGCTTTAGGAGGGAACCCGGAGATGAAAGCGCGCGCTGAATCATTGTCTTCATACCTGATCTCATATGATCTCAGAGACACTCATCATGTTTGAACAATCTGGGTGGGGAGCTGATGTTTGATATTTGTTTATGGGGGAAATGATTCATTGGATTCACTGGTGAGAAACAGGATATCCAATCAACTCCAGATATTTCTGGCCTTAATGAACCCAAATTTTTCCTCATAATCTCACTAAATAAAGTTATCACTCGCCTTTGAAATTTTTTACTGCTTGTTGACTCATTTATCCTGTTTCCCTGGGGCTTTATGAACTCCGCTGATTCGAGTTTCAAACTTCCAAAGTCACTTACATTTTTCTTTTCTTTTATGTAGGATTCATCGAACTACTTACGGCCCTGAAATACACTTTTCTTCACATGGACCCTTCAACTTTAATCTTTGTCCCCGGTTTTAATGACTCTATCAAATAGAAAGCATATGATGCTCACTTTAAATCCTAATAACCTGCATTCACATTCAGAGTATGAAGCTGGCGAAAAAGGGAGAAATGCACATCTGTGGCGCAGCACTAATTATAAGAAAATACTGAGGGAGAAAGAGAGATTGGGTTTTGGAACCGAGCAGTCCTCAGATCCTCTTCCAAGTGCCTGTGCCCATGTTGGTGTTGCTTGTTTCATCTACGTCTCTCAACTCCTTTTCTTTTTAGTGCTCTCGTTGTGCTGTACGTTGATCCTGCGGGTCCAGCTTTTGTAGATCAAACCCTTACACTGATGTGACGATAAAACTGCCAAAGAAGATAAAAAGAGCAAACAAAAGACACTGCAGAAGTACTTTCGAGACAGTTTTTTTTAAACAATAACAGAAACATGTTTAGAGAAGATGGATGTAGCTTCCAGGTCGGAAAATTTAAGCCAGCGCCAGAGTGACTGTATATAAAAGAAGGAGATAGCCAAGAGGTTATCAGTTTGTTAGTGAAGTCCTGTTACCCATCCATCCATCCATCCATCGTCTTCTGCTTATCCAATTCAGAGTAGCGTGGCTACCTCAGCCTGCACAGGGAAAGAGGCAGGGTCTACCCTAGGCAGGGCACCAGTCTGTCACACGGCTAATGAAAGTCCTGTTACGCTAGATGTTGTTGCTGTCGCCATCCTGTGATGAATGAAGGGTGGAACAAACTTTGGCTAATCCTCCTTTCTGACTCTAACTACCATATCTACCATAACTAACCTGAAACTAGCAACTGAGCCCACTCATTCTTTAAGAAAGTGTTTACTGAGGTACCAGAGAAAGGAAGCAGAACTATGCAATAACAAGTGTTCTCGCATCTAGAGGAGTCACCTTCCACTGGCAATTAAACAGAATGTAGGTTTAAGGAAATTCCACATTGGCTCCAGTTTTCACACCAGAACCTCCAGTATATCAATCTGTTATGCAGTCTGTACATAAACCTGCATTTTTTTTGTTGAATACCTAGCAAGGTGCAACACTTCTGGTTACAAAGGAAGTCCAATTGCATAGAAGTCTAGGAGAAAATTACACTGCCTTTGCTAACTTGATCTGTTACCTCCAGCAAAACATTTTCATGAGGGTCACGATATAAATTATAATCTTATAAGTAAATAAAAAAGATAATAAAATTAGGTATGCTTTAAGAAATTGATGTCTCTCAGTCAGTTTGGGAATGTTTGGCATAAAGTAAGAAGATCTGAAGGCAATGGATCGAGAAAATGAATAGGTTGATGGATGCTTCACAGTTCGTACTGTGTGATTGACATGACAAGACCTGACATGGCACAAGTTCCTGTGAGCATTTGTGACTAATACTTGTGACAACATATCCTGGCAGTCACTTCAAAAAATTTAAATAAAGCTATGCTTATTGGGAGTTTCTGGCAATTACCAGAGCTAACACAGCAACAGACAACACCTTAAGCAATATCTACACAGGAAGCGATACTCAGCAATGAGGAGATCTTAGAAAGCCAAAGACATTCGACAACTTCAAGTAACTGCAGATCAAGCATCCGCTGGCGGCATGAAGGAGGTAAGTGCCAAGTTAAACTTTTCTCAACTTCGAGGCAAGTGACTTAAGCGATAATTGAAATAAGACAGCAATACACAAGTCTTTTCACTCGGCAGCTATCTTGAAGCATGTGAACTAACTTCCTGCTTAAAAAAAATTGCACTAAAAGAATGTTTAAGTTATACTTATAACCACCATCTTTGCTGTCATGAGGTCAGAGATGCAAACCACTGTGTGTATGAACAGAATACTCATTTGTGGTGAACGATAAGGAGATATATTTCTTAATGATGATTGAAAACACTTAATAAACACTTGCTTTGGAAGAACCAGTATCCTTGCCCATAAACACAAACATCTTTATGAAGAGCTGTTGGTTGTAGATTGACATTTAATAGTCGTGGAAAGTAGCTGGGTGACATTGTTGAAACACAGGCCTCCTTCTCAGCTTGAAAACAGATTTCGCAGCCACACTAACTGCAAAGGAGAGCTGCACATCATCAACCGGTTGTGTAACCAGGAGTGAAACATTTCACTGCACAATGGAAAAATGAGGTATTCCCCTGAACCTTAAATATCTGTTTGTTATAAGCACATAAATACAATACACCGGCTTAGGGACTGCGTCTGTATCCTTGCGACTGTGCCTGTCCGGTTACAGGAATTGTATCTGAGTGATACATTTTCCTTAATCGGCTCCAGATGGACTGCACCACTCAATTAGTATCACCTGCTCGATGTTAACAGACTCATATTCTTCATGCAGTCTCTTTAAGCCCCATATTGTAGAGGTACACACTGACTTTTTCCTCTTCGAGGCATGGTTTTGGATTTTAGTACCCTCATTCAAGTCCTTATAAATGTTTTTCTGTGTAACCCGAAAGCACGTGTTTGTTTGTGTGCATGCAGCTTTTTAGGTTTCAGAGGAAGTCAAGTGATATCCTGTTCATGAGAAAGCACGAAAACATCTTTAAGACCTGAAAGAATATTTGCGCGCCAATGCACCTTACATCACATTGAGTATTGGCTGGCTGTGACAGGACTCTCGTGTGGAAAGCATCTGCCCTGTTTATGCAGAAATTTGCCTCAGAAGCGCGGCCAATAAATACTCTTTCAGCTGTACCATGACTGTGATCATATCTCCAGTGCATGCAGCCGTTTCAGTCACAAATAACCCGTGTGCGGTCATACTTTGTGAAGAGGTGCAGGAAAGCAACATTTCTGCTTAAAAAACAAAGGCTGGACTTTGTCAGGAAGCTGCACAGTGGGTGGGCTTGGAGCTGACAGCAAGCTGCAGCACCTTTACATGATGAGCTGAGGCCCAGCCTCATTTAAAATCTCTACTTATAATTAGCTTTATTGGATTAAAAACAAGAGCTGCAGATTAAATTCACATGCTTGTTATCTAGTTTTATTAATCTTGTAAAAAAAACAAACAAACTAAAGTTATGAACGGTTCTCTGAGCCCTATATCCGTCTCTGTGCTGGCGGAGGCTTGGCTGCTGAGCCTGCTTGTACTTTCATGCTTAATTAGCACACCTCGCAAAGGACTCTGGGAGATTTTGACAGTGGGGAAGAATGTGCAGCCCCAGAACTAGATTTTTCATTCAACATCTACGTATATCACAGCAGGCTTATACCGATATTTATATGAACTCAGTGAGATCTTTTTTTCCTTCTTGTCAGTCATTACTTGGCACTTAATACTGAAGCTTGCACATATATTATCACAAGGGAGCATTACAGCATGTGAATAATGACTTGAGCGCCACATAAATTGAAGTTTAAAGGTTCAGTCTGTCTGGATTTCTAGCACACACAATTTATAGAGCTATTTTTGGCATATCCAATTATTAGCTTTGGTACTTAAAGTGACATAAATACACCAGGATTTCCAATTTTATGCATGAAGTATGAAACAATGATGCGGTTACTCTATCACAGCTTAAATACTGGAAGCAAAGAAAACCAATAAACTTTATGATAGGTGTAGCCCATGTAATATTACCAGTTAGCCTGTGAACTAACATTTTGATCACATAACATTTCTGGAGCTACAAAATTTCCATATTTGTATTAAGATAACTGAATGCTAAGCTGCGAGCTACCAGCAAGTTTTTTTTTTTTTTAGCAATTTGCATCCATAGACTTTAACGGTGGATTGCACAGATGCAGGTATCTCCTAATTAGTGCTAACATATACATGGCAGAATTTTACATGGCTGAAACATGCTCCAAAATGCACAGACACCGGCCACAACTCTTAGTAAGTTTAAATAACTCTCCTTGTCTCCATCACAAGCCACAACCAACAGGGGTAAAAAATGAAGGCAACGCGAAAATACCAAAAACTGCCGTTTTGCCCACTTGAGGTTAGCTCCAACAGTGAGTAGATTCCCATTATGACGCCATGTTGAAATATGCTGGGGTGACCATATTTTGATTTCCAAAAAAGAGGACACTTGGCCCAGTCATAAAGAACTTTAATAATACTGTTTGCTTAAAGAAAATTTTGACATATTTAAACGATGCCTTCTATGTGCGGTTAATGAATGGTGAAATAAAAAATGTCATATAGGCTTTTATGAGTCAACAAGTGCAGAAAAATAACTTAAAAACCTCTGGAATTAAATAATGGTACAGAAATAAGGGCTCATCTGTATAAGAAAAATTACCAGTACCGGGACGGTACGAGGGAAATTTCTTTTGCAGTTTGTCTGAAAAGCTGCACTTGTGCTTTGGCATCTTTTAAACGTCATCAGGCACATTACTGCGCGCTGTCTGTCCCGTCTGTGAGCGCAGAACAACCAGTTACAAAGCAGCAGCTCGGGGATGATGTCACCCATATGGGACATTTTCATCAATCTCCAAAATTCCCCCGGACAGAACGTGAAAAGTGGACATGTCCGCGGAAAAGAGGACGGTTGGTCACCCTATAATATGCAACCTTATAGCAGAAAAAGAAGGTTTACAGCCTGGTAAAAAAACAACTTGATTTCTATAAACTGGGAAGTTGATCTTTTTCTTTTTTAAATATCAATTTGTTTTATCTTTAAGTCTTAAAATTGTGCTGTGCATCTTATTGTAATGATCAGAAGCTGGGGCCCGTTCTTCGTACCTCGCTTACTACATCCAAGATCAAATGACACATCCAAGATCAAATCATCGCGCTAACCTTGAGCTCGCTAATCCGGTTCTCCGAACACACCTGTTGTTGACGATTAGTATAGCTGGATGAAGTAATCTGAGATCACTGGGTGGCTTAAAAGGGGCTACGCATCGATAGTAGAAACATTGATCGGCAACCCTGTGATTGGTCGGCGAAGATGTCGAAGGAGCGCGCTCAGTATTTTACGGCAGCAGACCAAGAACTCCTGATTGAGGGATATCAGGAGTTTCAGAGTCTAATTAAAACGCAAGGGCAAAGGCTGCAAAAGCAAGGAGAGAGGGCTGGCAGAAAGTTGCTGACAAATTAAACTCGTAAGTAATTTATTATATTACATTATATCATGTGATATTATATTATACCACATTATATTATATTACACCATATCCTCTGTCACATTAGAGCCACAACAGGACCCACTAGAACATGGGAACAAGTAAAAGTGAAATATAAGAATATTCCACAGAATGGTAATATTTATCACTTATATTGCTTTTAGTCTCTTGAAAAGAGACTAAAAGCAATGTGGGGTTTTTTGTGTGTAGTTTTACATAACACTCCATCACTTTTACTTGTTCCCATGCAAGGGGTGACTGAAGCATGCACAGTAAGTTGGGAAATATATATATATCTATATATCTAGAGAGAGAGAGAGAGAGAGAGAGAGAGAGAGAGAGAGAGAAAGAAAGAAAATAATACCCTCACGGGAATATCGATATCTCTCTATGAGCACACTGTCGCTCTGAGCTAAAGGATCCTGTCTATCCCGCAATATACGCTGAATTCTGAAAACCCTTCTTATCAATCTTGCACCTTCCGCAATGGGTTGCTCGCGTACAAACGGACAGGACATGGCTGCGACAGACTTCCCAAATCCACCTTCGCTTTTATAGCCGTGGTCTCTCATCTTGATTACACGAAGTCATTTACTATTACTACTCTAAAATATGAATTACATCTGACATAATCTACTACATGACATAGAATGATTAATAGTACATTTCCCTTTTTTTCGGAAATGACCTGTATGTATCTGTATGAAATCAATAAAAGAATGCTGCATTATATTTAGTTACATTGATAATATTTATTTATGGTAAAACAGTGGCGAAATATCGCTGTTGCTTTCATATAACTGCAGCGGACATACCTGAGTGGCCGCGATCTAATCCTGTTTACATAAAGTAAACCTGCTCCCAAGCAGGTTTACGCTTACGGATCTGTTGCTATGACAGCAAGTCCCAGATGAGCTTCGGAGAACCGAACGATCCAAGATCACACGAAATCGTCAACATTCAAATCCGGCTAACTTACTTAGCGAGGTACGAAGAACGGACCCCAGTTGTTGTAAAGCTAACGTAGTTCCATGCCATGCCACAGGGTGTCACTATCTGTGGAGATTAAGATGTGAACTACAGCGTAAAAGAAGAAGCATATCACAGGTATGAGAGTTGTTCTTCCTGCTATCTAAGAATAAATAATAAAGGCATGTAGCAGACCATAAAAGGACTCATTCTTCAGAAATAAGGAGACAAACAAAACATTTATGGGACTTTATTAGGCTGCTAGCTGTCTGCTAAGTATTGCCTCTGCTAACCCAAACTCTTGATTGTGTTGAGGTGGTATGGAGGATTTTGTTTCCTGCTGTCTAATTATACTAACAGACTGCCTAAGACGTTTGTGCTCCAGTTTTAGTGAGTGAAATTCTAGTGTTTTATTAGCCTGTTAATTAGCACTAATTAGCAGGCATCTGCATCTGTGCAATGCAACCCTGCACTTTATAAATGGACGCCACTTCCTAACCAGGTAACTTAGCACTCAACGCTCCACAAAACATGGACACAAATGCTAGCTTTCAGGATTCAACTATTGGGTTAAACTTGTGTAAACTTGTGTAACTGTATTGCCTACAGTGAGGTTTTCCTTATGACAGGTTAAAAATGACTCCCAGCATGTAATGCTGTACATACATATACACAAACCATTTCTGGTTAGGACTTATGGTAGCTTTTATATGTTAAGACAGTGCACTGTAATCATTGCAGAGACAACAGTCCTTTATCTCTATGACAATAGCTGCTGTGTTAATTACAGTCCGTGCTTCTCTGACTACTCCACAGGTTATAGTTAGAGATTTTATAGCACTGCTCTTTTATACTATACAGTTTAGATTGAAGGGAAGGTGCAATATGGGAAGCAGACATGAATCAGCAGAATGGTTCTGACTCATAGTGCCTTTGAAAAAGACACCAGTAATACAGGCTGGTGAACATGCACATTTAATTTAACACAGCAAAGTTGATGTTGTCAATCAAGGATGAGTAACCACCTTGTAAACAAAGGGCTGTATTTTCTGTGGATATAACAGATCCTTCAAAACAAATGTATTTATATAGTTTTTGTGTTCTTCAGCCGTGTGAAACACAATCGGATGCATGTTTCCTAAGAAACTACACGTTTAGATCCAAAAAAGCAAGAAAGGGAAGGGTTTGGCAATTTAGGTAATAGAGAAAAACAATGACAACAGTAATGGTTGTCCTACACTGACATAAAAACCTGATCTTATGTCAGTGTAACACATGCACTCACCCTTAGTACATGTACACATAATATGAATAGCACATAGGAAAACACAAAATCCAGTTTTTCCCTTGAAACTACCTGACCTTGTACAATTTTCAAATGTTGTACTTTCTTATGAGAGGTAGAATCAGTAGGTAGCGTTAGAAAGTGTCTCTTCCTTTATAAGGACAGGTATAGGTAATTAATGTCTCTCTCTGTTTTTTTTTCCTTTGAGGTTTCAGTGTTTGGCAGAACTATTTTGACCAGAATTATGTTTTGGTTGATATTTTTAGCATATATTTTATTAGGTTCTGACAAAAAACAACAATAAAAAAACTGAGAGGAAATATTCCCAGCAGTCCAAACCACTTAGCCCAAAAAATGCAACATCACAAAACAAAATAGTCCAGCAATGAAAAGAATTACTGTAAATGTGTAGATCAATTAAAGAGAATGATATTTGAAAAATGTAAAAAAAGAGAGAGAGAGAGAGAGAGAGAGAGAACGAATAAGTAGATTTATTTATTCATATCCATTCACCACAGCCACAGTTATTTGGGCGACCCTGTCTGTGAAGTCAGTCACACATATTAGAGTAACAAAACAAAGAGAGTTTAAAATGCTAGCAAGCAAGTCAGCAAGTTAGGGTTAGCACGGTATGTTTAGTATCAAGAAATATATCCACATTAGATGGCAAAGTAATGTTGTCCAAAAGACGCCTAAATGCCAATTTGACAAGTGTCAAATCAGCTCAACATCATTCATGTAGGTAACATTAGTTTTTTCTGGATCACAATCCAGCTCTGACTTTTGTTCTTCTGGTCAGTGTTAGCTAACTAACATGGCTGTTAACTGCAAAATGTCTTATGTAGCAAAACATGTTCTTGACCAGATAAGGTTTGCTAAATTATAAGACATCTTGCATGCACACACTATCCTCTATTCCCCATCTATGATCAAAATCACATTAAATCTTGCTAAATGACCTCACCAGGTAGTGTATTACTAACTCAGTGTATTACTATATTTTTTTGTTTATGTGTTCATTTCAGCCATCAGTATGTGATGTAATGGCACAAAAGAAAGCTGCATAACTAGCTTTGTTTTTCTACATTAACAGTCTACATAGGGGTGGGTTATTGAGCTGTGTTTTTACTAGCCAATATGCATCTGACATTAGTAGCTTTGTTAATTTCAAGTCAATGTCAATCTCTCTCTCAGCTGGTCCACAACATTCATGAAATACATACATACAACAGTGCATTGTAATAGTGCAGGACAGTGTATGTCTCCTCACTGTTTTTTCCAGTGCCAGCCTGCAGGTGGTGTGCAGTGAGGAGTTGCACAGTAATTACTGTCATCCATTTGAAGGCTGTGGCTGCCTTTAATAACAATGGTTTCCTGAGGTTATGCAGAGCGCCTTAAATTCTGGAGTAATAAAGTTGCCTCCTGGTCAAAATCTGGCCCAAAAATAACCTCAGCCGGTTGACAGCTAAAGCTCATGACACTGACAACAAACTGGGTTACTGTGTTCATGTGTGACACAAAAAGAGACTCACACAGGGAGATAGTGGTCTACCATGTGTAGTGAATAATTTGTTGGGTAATTTCTCTTGCTGCTAAGAATAGTACCTGTGGTTGGCCGGCAGGCAGCGTGCCGGTGGCAAGCGGTGCGCTGAGAGGCTCACAGTGGTTAGCAACCAGTTTTGTGTGGTCTCCGAGGTCCACCAGACTAGTTCCCACAGTTCCTACGTCTTGGCTTCAAGGCTGCACTTTCTATTTTGATGATTCTCTGAAAAGGCAAACAATGGAAATGGCTGGAGTCTGATTTATAACAGCCAGGGTTAAATGTCCCGTGTTCCTGCGTGGAAACCACATAAAAGATCAGTGAGGAAGAAGAATTCCACTTTGGACTTAAAGGCTTATCTTAGAGCTCGCCTGGAGCAGTCAGTCACCTCGTGGTGACCTCCTGCTCTACTGAAGTAACCAATCATGGCTGCAAGTGGACAACAGATTCCTCTTGCTCTCTCTCATCTTATAAAAAACAAGGCAAATTTCTTGTTTAATATCTTTCTATGATATATTTTTTTCATTATAGGACATTGTAGCAATATGGCTTGGAAAAAACTAAAGGAAGAGCTGATAAATCAATTGTCCGGATTGTCGGAAAGCGCTGAGAGGAGTGGCTCTGATGTACAGTGATGTACACAAAGTGATGCTGAGCAGAGCCACCCTCAATAACAAAACACTTTCAAAGGAGTCCAAGGTCAGTTTACAGCAATTCATCATTTTGAGCCGTGAATAAGTCTTTGTTGTCATTAATGATTTTTTAATTATTTACACGTGTATAAACGATGAGAGCAATGAAAATGCAAAATGCAAGCACACAGTTGTTTCTGAGCACTTTATCCCAGCGACATTGTCATTTCAGCATCCTCGACTTAATTTAAAATTAAGGGAGTTCTGATAGTAAGATCGGTTCAGAGTTTGGAATGACTGATATTTCTGCGCTGACTACTCATAAAATGTGGTCTGATCTTTATCTAAGTCGCATTTACTGAGTAATATAATCTGACTAAGCTAATAAAACACAAACAGCTGTACTTCTCTTCTCGTCTTCATTGAACACAGTAATCGCTCACAGCCCAGGCGGGAAAAGGAAATGAACCTTTGCGTTAGAAAGTTCTCCAAAACTAATTTGTTTCAATTAGGAGATGAGAACGGAAGTCTGAAGGTGTCCCTCCCCAAAAATGGCTTACAAGTCAAGTTACTGATGAAATCAGCTTTTCTCAAGAAAGACTCATTGGGGTGAACAATGAGTGAATCACACTACTTTTAAAGAACCTTACAAGAAACGTTATAGAGAAGCACAACATTGGCAAAGACTACACAAGCATTACTATAAACTCAGGTTTTCACTGTTTCCCTACTTTAACTCTTTACAAATGGATGACAGTAGTAACTTTGTTACAACTCTTGTTGCAACAAGAGGACAATATGCACTACTCAAAGAGGTGGGAAAGCCTACCAAGGGTAAATCTACTTAAAATCTGTCAGTATGTGTCTACTATAGGAAAAACACTAGTAAAAGCGATGTTAATGGAAGGACACCACTGCTCTCTAAAAACAGATCTGGGACAAAAATTTAGTAAAAAGTTGGAATCAAGATTCTTTTAGGCAAAGATGTCAACTGCTGTATTTCGAAGGGTTGAAACAAAGGACTGGACACTAGTTTCAAAACCTCATCCCAACTATATGAAGCTCATGTGTAAGTTCAATAACTATGGTTTTACATCTGTCTGCTCCCAGGTGTTGCCAGTTAAGCTTCACATCACTTCCGCTATCCCACGCTGTCAGCTGTTTGTGACATCACTGGTCTATTCCAATCATCTTTCTCTTGGCCTTGTTCAGGCCAATCAGCATTCACGCCACGTACTTTAAACCTGCGCATCTGTCATTCTCCTTTGCAGACGTCTTCGTGCTACCCACCTCCTCCCCATCACTGCATCTCACTGTGGCTCCGTTCAAGCCTCTATCTTTGTCTCCACCAACAGCGTCTAGACTCTGAGGGGTCCTGCTCTAATCCCTGTGACCGCTGGGGTTCCGTTCCACCGAGATGGGCCATCGGAGTCTAACCGCCACATACCTTTATCTAATGTCTGTATGTCAATAAATCATGTTAATTTCTTTTTAATGATCTCTCCTTATTGAACTACTGTTACCAGTACAAAACTGGTGACAGTAGCTGACGTTGTAAAGTAATGTTTAATATAGTGTAATATATCATGTGAAAAAAATACAACTTCTTTCAGTTCTCAAGGACATATTGAAAAATGATCTGGTCCTTATCAAATGTTAAAATGAGATAAATATAACCTAAGATGAACAACAGCATATAATGTATAACACATTGTCATCATTTATTTAACAAAAACTAAGCCAAAATGCATATACAGTCTTGTGAAAAACAAAATCCACCCCTACCGCTTCCAGGGTGAGTATCAAGCAAACACTACTAATCAAATGCACTTGACTAACTTATCAGCAAGGGTGAAAAAATATTAGTAATGATCTTAGAGAAGCAGTTGTTGCTGATCGTCAATCTGGGAAGGACTATAAGGCTATTCCCAAACAATCTAAAGTCCATATTTCAGCACTGAGAAAGATAATTCACAAGTAGAAAATATTCAACACATCTGTCAATCTCTCCAGAAGGGGACATCCAAGCAAATTCACCCTAAGGTCAGACATGCAAAGTGCAGAGAAACTGCAAAAAGCTCACGAGCTACATGTCAAACTCTACAGGCCTAAATTTGCAATTTGAAAGTTAGAGTTCATAATAAAAAATTGGAAAAAGACTGTTGTGAAGGGTTGCCAGGAGAAAGCCTCTTTAAAACAAGATTGTAGCTTAGGTTTACAAAGTTACATCTGAACAAACCACAAGACTTCTGGAACAACATCCTCTAGACATATGAGACCAAAGCATAATGTTCAACACCATGTTTGAAAAAAACTAAACAAAAAACAAACACATCATAACATCTCAAGCACAGTGATGGGTTGATGATTTTGATTAGGACCTGGATATCTTGCAGTCAAATTGAATACGAACTCTGCAACCAAAGTATTCTAGAGTCAAATGTGATCTGTCTGGCAGCAAAAGCAAAAAAGCTGAAAATTGAGCTGAAAAGCTGAAAACCCAGCGGTCCCCAACACCCGGGCGTTTGGTATTGGTATATTCATGGTTTCAGGTTTCTTAGCATTTTAGCGTTGTTTTTTTAAATCGCTTTTATCGTTAACTCGGTTTCCCTGTGTCTTTTCCCGTGTGTTATGAATAAATCTTCTTCTTTTTGGTACCGGTACTGGATTTATTTTGTTGTATTTATCCGCGACACCTTAAAGGCTGGTCCGTGAAAATATTGTCGGACATAAACCGGTCCGTGGCGCAAAAAAGGTTGCGGACCGCTGCCTTAACCACATCAACAAATCCACGAAAGAATGGCTGAAAATGAAAAGAATAAAGGTGTTGCGGTGGTCCAGTCAGAGTTGAGACCTCAGCTCAGCTGAAATGCTGGGACCTTAAGAGAGCTGTGCGAGAACGAATGCCTGAAAGCCTCAATGAACTGAAGCAATGTCGTTAAGAACGGTGGGTAAAAAATTTTTTACAGTAAGAAAAAACTCTTTCCAATACACCTACCATCTTCAGTTATAGCTCCATTGACGAACTTCTTTCCTCTGTCCTTCAACATTTTATTTCTAGATCACAGGCAGGAGGACAGAGGAGATAGAGTTGGTTTGATACCTCAGTCTCTGGGCACTTTGCAGTCAAAAAGAGAACAATAGCTTCAAAAATCTGGAAAATATTAGGGCAGCAGTTCTGATCTGAAGCTTAAGGTTGGCTGATTCAACGAGAAGATCCACAGCACAAGAGAACATAGATAACTGAACAAGAGAGGGCCAAGTTAGAAAGTCCTGGCATTAAAACAATTGGGATGCTCTGGCTGGAGCTGGAGGGGGCATTTCAATCAAGACATCCCAGAAATATTGATGAGCTGAAACAGTTTTGCAGCGATGACTAACCCAAAATTCCTCAACCTTTTTGCGCAAGTCTCACAAGCAGCTACAGGAAACTTCACTCCTTGTGACTTCACATATGTTTTCCTGTCTACACTTTGAGGGATCACTGACTGTGTTCAATAAAGACATGAAAAGTACAGCTAATACATGAAAAGCACAACCTTGTATGTTATTAATTTAGTCAGATTGTATCTGTATTTGTGATTTAGATGAGAATCAGGCCACATTTTATGAGTAATCAGTGCAGAAATCCAACTAACTCCGAAGGGTTAAGAGGCTTTGTCTCGTAGCTGTACATTATTCATAAAATCTGCATCATTATTAGTTGCGAAAGCTGCTCTCATAAACCGCAACTGATTTTAAAGTGGAAATAAATCGTGCGCGGTGACATTAAACGTAGATCGGTAATGGTTCACGTAGTCTATTTAAAAACAGAGCTAAATGTATCCAGATGTGCAGCTTCTTGAAATGTAAATATGATCGATATCTGAAATGCAAAAACACTTGGACACACTGATAAATATCTGCATATGTATGATCGCAGATGTTCCAGAGAGGTCTGCTCTGTAACTTTATCTGCGCTCAGATTTGTTATGTCACAAGTGATACATTCGTGCACTCTTGATTTTGTAAGCAGGAATTGGTCCAATTTGTTCTTAGATATACAGAGTATGACAGCGTTTCAAGTGGGCTAACGTTCAGGAATGTTTTAAACCACGCAGAAACATCAGTGTATTTATCACTGATCCACATCTGAAGAGAACAAACCAGCGCATTCCCAAAAATTCTTCCCCAAATTCTTGTTTAATAGCAGACAGCATAAATATATGTGTTTGTTAGCACGTTACATTGTCAGCAGATTGTGGTACATTTCTTATCTCAATCTTGTTTTGAGATTCTTGTGTTTTATGAAAGCAATTATATTGTATTTAATGTGGTAAGCTTAAACTGTGAGTCTTTTTAATGCACTTGTTGTTTTGCACGGTTACATTTTGTAACTAACAAACTTGAGAAATGTTTGGCTGATGCACAAAAGTTGGTATTTTATTAAAAGCAAAGTGCAAGAGAGTGCATTGCACATATCTGTGTGAGGATGAGAGGGCATTCTTTCTTATATTATCACATAAAATCGGTATATTGCCATCATATTTCCTGCATTATTTCCTATTATTTCAGGTTTGATTAGAGCTCTTTTTATGATTTTCTGAATCTTCTGCACTGTTTGACTGGCAAATAAATTCCACCAACCAGTAGTACATTGTTTATCTCAGTGTAGTACTTTCATAAAGCCAGCCATCAGAAGATGGATACACTGTCCATCAAGATAGACTGTTGTGTTTAGACGATGCTCAGTCGGTCCTAAGGGGCTCAAAGTGTGCCAAGAACATATCCCCCACATCACCGCCAGACTGAAAAGTTGATACAAGGCAGGATGGAGCCATGCTTTTATGTTGTTTACGCCGGATTCTGACCCTACCGACAGAAATGGAGACTCACCACCAATCTTCTATTGTCCTATTTTCTTCTTCTTCTATTTTGGTGAGCCTGTGTGCCTTTGTGTGGAGTGGCTCCTACAGTCACTCCTGTCAGGAGCAGCAGACCACAGACAAGCTGAAATGGAACCAGCTCCTAGTTTGGATTCAGGAGACAGGCACTCTCTTTACTTTGAAGTTTAGGCTTAAAACTTTTCTTTTTGACAAAACTTATAGTTTGGACTAAATCAGGTGACCCTGAACCATCCCTTAGTTATGCTGCAATAGGCTTGCGCTGCTGCAAGGCTTTCCATGATGCATTGAGCATTTCTTCTTCACTTACGTCTCACTCTCTTTGTGTTTATATTTCACTACTGCATTTAATCATTAGTCATTGTTAAACTCTAGTCTTTTGTCATTTCTCTCCTTGCGCTCTTCTGTTTCCCCTCTTTGTGGTTTATTTCTAATACTGTAGGATCTCTAGCCTATATAAAACACTTTGAGGCATCTGTTGTGAATCGGTGATTTATAAGTAAAAGTGAATTCAACTGAAAATTTAAAGTCAATTAAATCACCTTACTTCCCCATTCTGATGCTCAGTTTGAACTCTAGCAATTCGTCTTGATGATGTGTACATGCCCAAAAGCACTAAGTTGCTGCTATTTGATTGACTGATGAACTGTTTGCTAAGACAAAAATTTAAAGAGATGTACCTAACAAAGTGGCTAGTGAGTTTATATAAAAGATGTGTTTCAGTCGGCACCAAAACAACGCTGAATATCAATCCTTACTTAGTCTCAAGGTATGAAAACCTCTTTTCTTTTCCAAATGAGTGGCTGCAGATCATTGGGATAATATAATGCAGTCATAGTGACAAAGTGAGCATGGTGAATTTGACTTTTTAATAAATTGCTGGGACAAAGTTGATACTTTACCAACATTTTCATCAGGAAAAAGAGAAACACTGTTTTTCTTGTTTTCCGGGACTGTGTACGTAATTTCATTCCACCTCATGTAAACATGTGATGCCAATGACAGTAAAGCTCCTTGAATCCCTGAAACCTCTACACGCCCACAAAGACCTGAGTGTAATATCTTTTAGGTTGTAGATGAGAGAAGCCAAGCAGCCAAATTTTGACCTACTTTGCATAATTGTTGTGGACACATGATGAATAATTCCCTCAGTCAAACCCTCAGTGAGGGTTGCAAACAGGTGACACAGCCCTTCTTTGCTATCACTGGCCTGTAATTGTGTTGCGGAAAGGACAAATTTCCTTCTAAACTTGGTGAGAAAGCAGTTAAGAAGCATGCACAGTGAATCACATTACCAAACACTGGGCACAAGGAGCTGCAACAGTTTGTTTATGAACTAAAAACACAGTTTTTCTTGATTTCCATAAAAATTACGCTCCACCATGCTCTGCATTGCTGGAGGCTTTCTTGCAATCTGGTGAGCATCTGATTGTTATTTGGGCCTCATTGTACTGTTATCATGATAAAAAACACTGTGCTGGGGCCCAAGGGCTCTATAAAGAAACCCAGAGAGGTCTAAATTGAGACTGTGACTGACATCCGTCGCAATGTCGGCGAGAAGTCTGTAATCAGAGTTGGCTTAGTGTAGACAGTGGGACCATCAATCCCTCCCTAGGAAAAAAAAATCTGGCACAGCCTCAGAGCTGGAGGGTTACACACAATAGGAAGACAAGGCTGTCTGCTTGGTCTACTTTAGAACCCCTTGGATTATAAAATGAGAATCATGCTTGATGTCAAAATTCATAAATGTTACAAAAGAAGCAGCGTCGGTGCTGGGGCAAAACATAATGTACTCCAATACAGAGTTCTTACCTGTAATTATATTATATTACCAATGGATACCGTTGCAAAAGATCACCCTCTGGTTCAAATTCTTTGATTTTTGGCATAGGTCTGCCAAACTCCCCTGTTAGCATCTTTCACAATACTCTTTCTTGTTCATCAGATTTCACGTTATTCTTGCTGCCAATCTGCAGTTTTTGGAAAAAAGTGAACACTTTGAATTTGATGCAAATTTCAGTGCACTAAAGTTTTATACTCTATCCGTTGTAGCCAGTAGAAGACTCCTATATTACACATTGCACCTTGGCGGCATGGCGGCGCAGTGCTTAGCCCTGTCCAAGCAAGTGTTCACGTTCTCCCTGCGCCTGCATAGATTCTCTTCAGGTGCTCCCACAGTCCAAAGACATGCACATTAGGCTGGAATGTGAATGGTTGTTTGCCCCTCTGTACAACAGACTAGAGCATTTACCTGACCTCTCGCCCTATGACAGCTGGGATACGCTCAAGTCCCACCTTGAACCGGAATTATATAAGCTGGAGAAAAAACGGATGCATGGATAAAAACACTGTTTAGCCCAAGTGTGGCAAACTCATTTTTATTAATTCGACAAATTCTTACAAGTTTGCACTTAAGAAGTAAAACCATGTTTTTAATAATTTACATTTTAAAAATGAACAACTTTTTTTCCCCTTTTAAGGTGTGAATTTTAGTCTCTGATAGCACCAAACAGCTGCTAAATATAGTGCCGCATTTTAACAACAAAGATGAAAATGTAAGTGAAAATTGGAAATGGCCAGAAATACCACTGCAGTGTTGCTCTTTATTTGTTAAATGTGTCACTATCACTTTTTTTTTATCAATATTTATGGTTATGGCATAAATATTTTCCTCTACTTACAAATTTTGGCAAAATTACAAAAAATGTAGGCATCTCAACAGCTTTTGATTTCTGTACATTTTAATTTATTTCAACAATCATAAAAATGATCCCAGCATATTTTATTCTGAATTTATCTTTGGGTCACTTGATATTTTGGGGCATTTAGATGCCAAAATATAAAATATATATATGCACTGAAAATACATTCAGCCTTAAAGGGTTTTATAGAATAAACTCCTACATGTTATGAATATCATAAATTATAACAGAAACCATGCAAACACATGAGATAGCCAGTGCATAACTGTGTTTTTACTGGCAAACATGCATCTATATGAAATGCACTATATGCACTCAAAAAAAGTTGAGGTTAGCTGGTGCAAATATGTGGTAAATTTATCATATTGTCTGATGAAAAAGATAAAAATGTAAGATTATGGCTGTTGAACAAGTTTCTTTTCCTTCTTAAACTATGTATTGACATCAGCTTTTGTGCAATTTCCCATCATCACATCAAACAGTCATGTGAATAATGCTTTACAGAACATTTGAACAGCCGACTTTTAGAACAACACTGTCTGGACATGATGAATTGCTTCAGGAGTCTTTATGTTGATGGCCCTTTGTTAGTTAGGACCACACAAACCACACATCCACAACGATCATAATCTAAACACGACATACCTAAAACAGGCATAACAACACTTCTACATTAATGAGTTGAATGACTTGAGTCGTTCTGCTGAGCTCAGATGAGCAGGCGGTCAACAATTACAGTATTTATCCGTACACACACACAAAAAATGCTAAATTACTGTAAAAACTGTTTTTTGTTTTTACAGCAATGTGTCATGATGTTTGAAGCTGTACTGCGGTTGCACAGAAAGTATCAAAATTTCTATTTATGTACTTTTTTTGAAAGTAAAAAGTGTTTTTCAGCTCTGACGTGAGTATTGCTTAAGGAGCAGCTTCACTATTGTGAACAACAGAGTTACAGATCCAGGTGCTCTTTAAGTATTTTTAACTACATTTAATTTTCAGGGCTCGTAAACCCATTTAAAGACTGTTTTCTTTTGTTGTTTGAAAGTTCCATGTTCTTATCTTCATTTCTGCTCAGTGTTTTTGCTGTGTTGTGTTTTTTTTTTTACTTTACTTTTAATGCAGATTTCGTTTTAGCCCCAAGAAAAAAACTTGTTCTCTCTAAACCAACATTTGACATTTTTTTAATTCCATCAAATCTAGTAGCAGCTGTAAAACAACACTAGTACATACCTACAGTTGATGCAGGGACGTTAACACAAGAAAGGACTGTTAAGCTCCTAAAGACTGGACTGAAAATGCAAATTTGAAAGATAATTGGATTTGACACTCAAGAAGAGTGGCCCCTATACGAGGCTTTTAGAAATGATGAAAAGCTCTGTTGTTACTTTCTCTTCAGAAGAAAATGTTTTTGACTGGCTGATGTTATTTAAAACTCCTTAACAATAAATTTAATTTAATCTTATCCCCATTATGTTCACCACTTTAAATTGTGATCGATGGGCCAGTTGGCCAAAGCTTCAAACCCTCATTTGAGGCTTGTATAAAACTAGAAAGACCATGAGGGGGGGTGTGTATGATTATGGAAGCACATCGGTGCCTCAATGAGCGGTTAGAGTGAGGAGATACTGACCAAGAGAACCACTTTAGAGTTTAAGAGATAAAAAACCAAAGATCTGCATGCCTGTACCCATCAGCAGAGCTGGACAGTGTCATGCAAAACTTGTTTAGTCTCCCTCAAGAGGGCAGTGTTTGAATGGAAGAGCCTCCATCTGTCAGCACTTATCAAATCACTGGGATATGAGGGGTGCCAAGAACTCACAGTCTATAACATTTTATTTAAAACAGATATGTGGATATGGAATATTGGATTGTCATGGCAAACATTTAAATTGTGTTCAGAACACATGTTGATGTGCTCATACTTTTTAGATTTTCACATCTCGTTATATTAAGTGTCTCTGCTGAGAGGTGTAATGATGGGTAATTAATGTGAAGGATCAAATGATTAATTTGTGTACAGCCTTGAGTCAAAGACAGGCTAAAAACGTGTCTCGGGAGGAGTGCGTGTGGCGCAGCAGCAGTGGAACAAGTTGCACCCTACGTTGCAGTCCAAAATAAACCCCCTTGAAAAAAAAAAAGATGCTTTTTGAGACACGTAATGCTGCGGAAGTTGTTAAAGAAGGGGGAGGAGAAGATGCACCGGTGCACTTAAATCCAGTAACAACAACAGCGGCACAGAGCGATGTGCAGATGAGCTGCCTCACTCAACACTCTCTGACATAAGTAAGCTCCTCTCCAGTATCTCGCTCTTTTTTTTTTATTTCTCTGTCCTTTCAACCCTTTCCTTTGGCTTTCATTCCCCTTATCTTACCTCTTTTTTACTCCCATTTCCTCCACTCTCCTTTGACCTTTCCCTCTCTTCTCCTTTTTCAGTCTCATCTCACACCCAAGGGTGTGTTTAGAGCAATGGCACAGGGTGGCACCAGCCCAGAATTATTAAACTTATAATCCCCAACACCAGTGGATAAGAACATGGATAAGTGGTAGAGCATAACCTCAGAATTTTATTCAAGCATTTAACTGACCAATGCAGACATTGGTCTGGTTACTTATTATTTTGTATGTAAAGGTGATTAAAATGACATGTACATTAATGAATCAATTATTATGATTGAATAACATAATGAGTACTTTGAAGCATTTAAAGATAAAAAAAAGAACAAAATGCTACTTTTATTGCATGTAGACGGAAATATCACCACACTGTTGCTCTATATGGCCAAAACACATTGACCCAAAACACATTAGCCGTTTGTACCATTTCAGTAAGATTATGGCTTTTACTTCAGTAAAGGGTCTAAATATTTGACAAAATGATTTTCAGGCACTTGTGCAGACACTTTTCATATAAAACATATGTACTGTATGAACAAGGCTGCACACAATATCCTCTACACTCTTTTTATTTCTGATCAAATATTCTGATTAACTATTTTAAAAATACGTAAATAAATAATGGAAACGCTCCTGCTCATATCTGTATTTTCCTTTACTGCGGTCTCTTCTTCCTTGATCTTCTCAGTTTTCTATTACTTTTCTTCTTCTCTCTCCTCTCTCTGTTACTCCTCTCCTGCTCCCTCCTCTCTCTGCGCATTCATCCAAACCTCTCCCCTCCTCCTTTCTCAATGAATCTCTCGGCCAGGTTCAATCCCTCCCACTTTGTGTAAGCGCCTAATTGTCAGCCCTGACGAAAACTTGCGCAGGGCTTAAATACCGCATTCGCCTCTTGCGTTGAGAGTGCAAGTGACTAGCCTGTTCAGAAGGACATCTCTTGTGTATGTGTGTGTGTTTATTTTTTTTTTTATATTAAGTAATTTTATTTTTTTTTTAAATCTCCTTGTGTGATTTATTCCTGCTGACCGACAAGCATGCAGGTGTCTGTGGCCCTCCTCGTCTCCAGTTCGGCATTCCTGCTGCTCCAGGGATGCTGCACCGCTGTGAAGGGATGGAAGGTTTTAAAAAATGATGGCACGGAGATTTTACCAGAACGTAGAGAAAATACGCGGACGCCGCTGGAGGCAATACTACAGCCGTCCAACAGCAACAATAACAACAACAACAACAACAGCAACGCTATGAATAACAGGGCAAAAAGCGGCGGACGGGCGGCAAACACAGTTTCCTACAGTAAGTATCATAAAGATGACAGAACAAATGTTAAATATTTAATTTTAGTTAAATAGAATGAGAACGTAAAGATCAATAAGTAAATCGACGCAATGCTTAAAGCTTAAATGCTGAAGCGATTTAATTTGATCTCGTAATTGGAGGCTCTTGTGCGTAAAATTAACCATCCGTCAGAGCTTTATAAAAACTCATTAAAAGGCTTAAATTTAGAAAACTTTCGGGTTTATCGCCTAAAACCTATTCCCAGCTTGTATGAGAACAAGCAGGAAGGAGCATAAATGTTTATTTATTTGATTTTAGGTCCCCATTTCCAATTAGTGCACGTTTATAAAGAATAAACGTGTACCCAACTGCGCTGTACGCCCAACCTTTACTTAATACACAAAAATGTGATATAAATTAGGAAAGTTTATTTCTCATTATATTTTCCACATTTAAGAATTTTAAACTTTAATTCAACTTTTTTTGGCTTAAAAATAAAATTTAAAATCTTGTGTCAAAAATATTCAGTATATGTGGAAAATGTAGGCTCTCCAAATTAATGTGGCTTTTTAGAAATTGCCCTAAAACACCCTGCCTCTACATTGTGCTTCATTATCACATCAATTCCCCGATTAAGAAGAGTGTAAAAGGTCTGGTTTCATCCAGAGGTGAGGGTGATGAGAGCGGCTCAGACGCACATTCCTGTGGTTTCTTCCCCTACACACAGCATTCAGTGAGACATCGGGGCTTTTTCACATTGTCTTCCAGGTTGTTTCCTTCTCTCTTTATACTATTAGTCAAGCTCTACTTCCACCATAACTATTTGATTGCAACAACATGTCTCCCAAACAGAAAAAAGCCCACAGTTTGCTCTTCGGGGAGATGTCTTTGGGGGGGTTTTAGAAATTGCTTTTTAAATGCAACACTGCCTTTGACAATGATTCCCACCTGTGGCCGGTAACAGTTGTGTGTTCTGATTAAGTGGCGCATGCAGGATAATCTCATGCTTGTTCTCATGGATTCGAGATGGGTGGTGCAACATTTTTGTTCAATTATGGCCCCTTGATTTGGAGATCAGAGGAGGTGATTGATTCGATTAGAAGAGCAACAGCTGACAAGAAGTGATTATTAAGTCGAGGAGAGTTAATGTGACTGATTTTGTTGTCTTAAAGGGTGAAAAAAAGGGGAAAAAAATTCACACGCCAAGCAACAGCTCCAGAAGATCTCATTTAACAGGAATTTATTCGTTATTAGCAGGGATGGAAAATGCACCTCTTGCTTTTACAGTGAATGTGCAGCTTATGAAGGCAGAACTCTCCTGGATTATTTTCTTCACCCATATCTTAATTCTCAAGTTATCCCTTCCCCTGTGGGGTCACAAAAGAGGCTGTGACCACTGCCTGGCCTCCCTCCAGTCTTCCCCAGAGGCTTGTCTCCCACAGCTGAGGGAAAAGAACAGCTCACGCAACTCTACAGTAGTCTAGTGTGTAATCATGAAAATTTCAGGCTCATTAGTAATTTTAAAACCAGGGTGGAGAATTGAAAATGTTAGGCTGGATTAAAACACATCCTGGTTCTTCATAAATAAGACAACCTGTCTGTTTTGGCATATGGTGGTAACTGGTGCAAACCGCCACCCGGTGTACGCTGTAGGCGTTGTATACTTCTGCGGTCGCCTTCACCAGCAGCCGCAGAATAACACTAGATCATGTTCTCGTGAGGAGGGGAAAAAAAGGAAGTCACCTCACATAAATCCTTTGTTCAGCCCTTTTTGCAAAGAAAGCCACAGAGGAAAACAGATCCTTCTCCGAGTGTATCATTTCTTAACCAACAGTTCTTTTGCCTCCTCGTTTTCTTCTTTTTTTTGAACATGCAGCTTGTAAGAAAAAAGAAAAAGAAAAAAAAACACAGGACAATAACTCATGCGTACGGCCGTTAAAAAGCTGCAGCTGAAATATAGGATTACAGCCTGAGTGTGCTGTCTCGAATCAGCCTGGCAGATGTCCAGTTTATTCAGAAGTGTACAGTTGTAGCGCTGCCTTAAAATAACCAGACAGCTATTTACTCTTCCATCACCACATACATTTCCTGAGGGCCAACGGTGAATGCCAGCTTTTTCCTTCCAGACCAAACCTCCGTTCGGTTTGATTGAGCTGTTTAATGGCCCTCTGGTCTGGATTTGCTATCAGCTGATTGCTGCCAGCTGGATTTCTTCGTCAGGCCCAGTTGTCAGCTAATGATCAGACCATAAATCAAATTCAGAAACTCTGATCTCATTGGCTTAAGCCTCCACTTAAAAGTACAAATTACTGTATTAGGCTGAATTTAGAAAAGTGGATTTTTCAGCTGCTCTTTTGTGTCTCGTAACGTGTCGGAGCTGAAATGTAACGCTGCCTCCGGTTCAGACTTTATTTGCCTTACGTTGTTTGTTTTTCACATAAATAACGCAACACGTGAAGTCAGGTTGGCATAAACAGACCGAGGCAAATGATCACACACTGAAATAAGACACAGCTGCAGTCGCCCTGCAGAAAGTCCGCAGCACTGTGCGGCACTCCTGAGTGTTTGTTCTGGACTCGATCCATGAGTGTTAACTGTTATCTCCTCTCTTCAACCCAGGTGCCTCGGAGGTGAGCTGCAGGGAGCTGCGTTCGACCCGTTACATCACCGACGGCTCTTGCCGCAGTGCCAAGCCTGTCCGAGAGCTGGTGTGCTCGGGTCAGTGCCTGCCGGCGCACCTCATGCCGAACTCCATCCTCCGTGGCAAGTGGTGGAGAAGCAGCGCCTCAGACTACCGCTGCATCCCGGCGCACTCCCGGACACGCAGGGTCCAGTTGCAGTGTCCCAACGGCAACACTCGGACGTACAAAATCCGCGTGGTCACATCCTGCAAGTGCAAGCGTTTCAGGCCGCATCACAACCAGTCGGTGGCCAAAGAGGTCCCTAAGACGCAACGCAGCAAGAAGCACAGTCGTTTGCCTCAAGATCGGAGCAAGAACAACACGCCTTTGACGGGGAACTCATATTGATCCTCCCCCTTGGCATCCCGGGACAGAGGACAGATATACTCATACTCACGCACACGTTACACAACACATCAAACAACATATCTCCTTCAAATAGGGAGGAGATACAATTTCAAAGACTGCAAATCCATAAGCTAAAATGCTGGACTGATTTAAGTCATCAGTCCATATATTGTTCAGCCACCTGTCAGCATATTTGTGAACTTGGCTTTTTTGCATGACAAAATGAGTCAGTGCCAGGGCTTGCCATGAAGATGAATGGTGTTTGATATACCCAACAGCTCAGACTTCCACTCTAACAGCTTTTCTTTATGAAAAATAAGAACTCCTCCCCGAGGTTTCAGACCCATCTGTACAAACATCCAGCAGATGCAGACCTACGCTCGGTGCAGCTCTGTTAAAAGCTGAAAAAAGGTGTATCTTTGCTCCAGAGTGGTTGTAATCCATCTCCGTTCAGCTGTGTGTGGAGAGGAGAAGGCGGCAGCTCTGGGGTCTCTGATGGAGGGATGTTGACAGGTTTTGAGAGGCCCTGGTCTATACTGCGGTCCAGACGGTTCTTTGACAGCCCGCTAAAGGCCTCACTCATCAGGACAGACCTACAGCACTCTCCACGCTGCTGAAGCCCCGACCAGCCCTGTCAGTTGCAGTAGCGCTTTCCCCACAAGTACACGCAAAGAGACAGAGAAGTAGAGGAGAAAGCAGCACTAACACCACAAGGGCACCGGGCCTTCCTGTGGCTCCTCTTAATCACTAAATGAGCCCATTCCTGTGCTGGGATTTGAGTCATAAAAAAAGCCTCTTCCTGTCGTCATAGCCGGTTCCTGTTTGCTGGAATCGCACACAAAAAAGTGCACATGGTGTGTAGGAGGCATCAGAAAATGTGCGTGGTTATGTTGTTACCTAGGGGCAAAGCGCTCTCCAGCACACCCACACTGGAATTCTTTTGCAACGGGCCAAACAGAGCAGTGAGCGAGCCAAAATCCATCTGCCGTGTTAGCCTGCTGGTTGCAAGACACCTCCACTCCTCTCCGCTCTCAATCTGTAAATAGCTCAGACAGGAAAGATAGGAATAAAAATAACACAATGAAAACAATAATTGGGTTTTTATGATTAAATCCAGCAAGGAAGAGGAACCCAGTCTGTCACTGCCGACAGAGCGAGCTCCTTCCTCCTGAGCTCATGAAGAATATTCACAGTGTTTCCACATATTGTCAGCTCTGCTCAAACTGCTTTCTGATTTGGTTGTCCAGTCTATGCTGACTATGTTTGCTTCTTTTTCCAACTGTATGTTTGAAAGAGCAACTGGAAGGGGCTTGTTATGTTAGCCGAGAGCTGCGATGCGTAGCGCGATTGTACATATCATACCTGTGTGGTCTTCTGCCCTCGCATGACAAGGTGTTACAGAGAAGCAGGGAAGGCCGTTTTTCTACAGACACAACGAAGGACTGTTATAAAAAAAAAGAATGAACTGCATATTTATTTTTTATTTCCACATTTAAATTATTTATGCAACCTTTTGTAGTAAATGATAGCCATTATTGTCATATAGTATAATAAAGACTTTGGAAGTGAAAAACTGTACAGTACATGAATAAAGTAAAGCCAGATATATTTGAAAGAAACGGCTTTTTTGGTATCATTTGTCTTCGAAGGTGTTAACTGGCAACGTGTCAGCTTGCTCTCATTCATAAGTAGTATATAATAAATGACTTGCAGGCTATAACAAAGAGTTTGCAAGCAGATATGAATGCATTTGTCAACTCCCTTTGCAAAAGTGAAGGCTGATACTTGAGCACAGCAGTGAGCGTGTATTCAAAGGCACTCAAATCATTAATCTTAAGCATTTTAATACCAGTTAAGCAATCTCTATAAAAAGTCTTTGACTGTCATATCCAATAAGTACACTAAACCCACCCTTTAACACTCTGTTAACAAGTGCTACAATAAGCTATTATGCGATTTTAGCCTGTATTAAACAGGATAGTAAAGACTGTAAACTGACACACAGAAAAAGGTCTAGTATAGCCTTGAGCCTTGCAGTGCCCTCACCAAGTCTTGGAAAAAAAAAACCCAAACACTCACATAAAGTTAATGTTTCCCCCAAAGAAGCCTTTTTTTCATTTTCCAGACTATGGTAAATGGTAAATGGCCTGTATTTGTATAGCGCTTTTCTAGTCCCTAAGGACCCCAAAGCGCTTTACACAACCAGTCATCCACCCATTCACACACACATTCACACACTGGTGATGGCAAGCTACATCACCAGTGTGGCGATCGTGGCTCAAGAGTTGGGAGTTCGCCTTATAATCGGAAGGTTGCCGGTTCGAGCTCCGGCTTGGACAGTGTCGGTCGTTGTGTCCTTGGGCAAGACACGTCACCCGTTGCCTACTGGTGGTGGTCAGAGGGCCCGGTGGCGCCAGTGTCCGGCAGCCTCGCCTCTGTCAGTGCGCCCCAGGGCAGCTGTGGCTACAATGTAGCTTGTCATTTTCCAGACTATAGATTTAGGTAACTTGGGTACTTAGCAAGAAACAAACAGTAACGCTGAACATTTTAGAATCTTTTGATTGGATTTCTGATAATTCTGTATAAAATCGCAAAACAATTGGTAACATCTATTCCTTTATTATTTTGAAAATAATGTATCAAACATGTCTCACATTAATACTACTTGCTGAACAGCTGCAAACTGGGAACCTCACAAATAGTCTGCATATTTAAAGGATAATAACCAGTTTTTCTTAGTAGTCAGAGGCTTTTTTCTGTCTCCTCATTATTATTATTTTTTAATACAGATTAGCATGGAAAGCAAAATCTTCATAAGACTATAGCTGACAGTCATCTGATGCATTTCAGCACATACTGCTCCACTTGGACTAAACACCAGAAACCTCCCGGTGTCAAAAATGTTAAAACTAGCCTAAATATCCTACACAATCATATACAGAATCTGTTTACAGGGGTTAGCATTATTGAAGCTGGCACTGGGCAATAAGTAATTTATACTGGCAGTGACTCAAATCAAGGGCGTGGAATCATAGTCTTCAAATATTCCCAGACTCCAACAACTGCCCACGTGTTACTGTGCAGCTGTGACAAGAGAGCCTACATAAGCAAATTTTGATTAGCATCATACATCAACTTGCTGCGATTGCTAACGAGGATATGTTTGTTTTAATGTCCTCAACCGAACCACAAAAACCAAACCGCTGGTGTCCCGAACCTTTAATAGCTGCTGTTTTTCTTCAGATTTAGTTGTCCTGAGTTGGTCTCAAATTTTTTTCAGAGTAGCAGTTAAAAAAACAACAACTGTTGAATCTAACATCAGACATTGAGGTGTAAGCTGCAAAGACCGCTGCACAAATGAAAAATACAGCTTTAATGACAGGAGAATGTATAAATCAAGAAAAATACTGTAAATTTACAAAAACAAAAACACTTCTTCCTCTTCTATGTGCTACAATATGATATAAATAAATGCTGAATATTGAAGGTTAAAGTGTTCTCTCTGAGCGTACATGCATTGCTGTGTGTGGAAAGAAGTTCAGGCGCTTAAGAAGTTGAGGTTTGCTTGTCTGCACAACTTTACAAAAGAAGACATTCTGGACATCTCAGTCACAACACCAACGCTTCTCTGTGTGTGCGGGTGGCTATAGCCGTCATTCAACATTATTCCTCTCCACCTCTCTTCCCTCGAGGCTCTGAGCTCGATGTGCTGAGAGCTTTTAATGGATGCTTGTCGTAGCCCATCCAAACTTGCCAGCAATACTAACCAAGCTCACCGAATCTTTGCACTTATGCAATGCAAGCATTGAAAATCTACCCAGCCTAAATGAAGCATTTATTTTTAATTGGCAGCACAAGAGCTCCCTTAAATGGCCAAATAAACTTAAGTGCAAACACAAAACAGAAAATCACTGTGGTAACTGTGACTGAGAGCTTGTCCTCAGTTGTGCCAAGGCAGAACAGTAGATATTAAATTTCACTACATCATCTATAATGTGCTGTCATTATGTCATTTCCAAGCCCTCTTTTCCAGGAGAGACACACCATGCCAGGCAACTAGCATGGAAAAGTTTCCTAAGAAATTCAATAACACATCCTTAAGAATTGTATATAAACAGTACATAAATATATCGATGGTGACAAAGCATCTGCCCCGCGTTACCGCTTGCACACACAACGACCTGCAAGTAACCCGTACAGACCTGGGAAATACAGAGGTGCATGAGAAGCCAAACATGATTTATGTTCAGCAAGCGATGCAAGTGTACGACACTTCGGTCAGGCCCCGGCGCAAGTGTCATCAGTGAAGTTTTGAATACCAGGTGCAGAAGTCCCTGAGGGTCCCTCCTCTGTTACGAGTGCAAGAACTGGATTCAGTTCGGTACACACAACAGCAAGAGTTCACAAACAGTTCCTAGTTGAGTCATGGCCTCTATAAGGAATATTTATAGAACTGACACACAGGCCACAGCAAATGATTACTGACTTCCTTTGTCCAAATGTGGGTGAATAAATGATAGGATTGCACTACGGCAGGGATGTCAAACATAGGGCCCAGGAGCCAGACCCGGCCCGAGAAATGGGTCCAATCTGGTCCTGTGAATTGCTTTGCAAAGTGTGCAAAATATAGAAAAGTTATTATGAACTTTTGCACCGCTATTCCTGGTGTGAGAATGCGAGGAGAGGAAGGTAAAAGTACAAAGGAGAGTAAAAAGTATATATAGAAACACCCTGTGGAGAATAAAGAAAATCCCTTAAAGTGATTCATTCAAAATGCCATTTTGACTAAAACGTGCCAAATCACAGCATCAGTGTTAGTAGTACTTCAATTATTGATGTCGCTGCATTACACAGTAATAAAAAGGGAAACTGAAGGATTTTAAATCTTTTTACAATCACTCAAAAACAGCAAGTTCTCTGTAGCAAAAGTTATTTCACGTATTGTTTACTTGTTAAACTGCTGTCATATTTGTTCATAACACAGTTAGCAGCACTTTCCAAATCTGTCTTAAACATTACATTCACATCTCGTTCCAGCACACGTTTGTCAAGCATAAGGCGCACCAAAGGGGCCGAAAACTGTACAGTAGTTATAGAATTCAAATTTTTCAATGAGGATGTAGCACAGGAGTGAAAATGTAAGGAAAGTTGAGAGCATTTGTACATCTCAACAGGTTGTTTGAATCGTAATGAGGAAAATATTCATTAGGCACACCTGTTCAGCTGCTCACTAATGCAAATACCAAATCAGCCAGTTACGTCCATTTATAGCCACAATGTTCCCATCTTCTGATGACTGCTTTTAACAGGACAATGCATCATGTCACAAAGCCCAAATCAAACTGGTTTCTTGAACATGACATTGAGTAATTGTACTCAAACTGCCTCCACAGTCACCAGATCTCCAATACAACAACGTTGGGTTGCTATAGGTGACAAATCTGTAACAAATCTGATTAGTATGGACCAAAATCTCTAAGAAATCTTTCTAGCACCTTGTTGAATGTGTGCCATGAATAAACATTTTTATATATCTCATCACAGCGGCACATGTAAATATGAGGCAGGGGGTCATAAATAACAACAGTCACTTGACGGTGAAGGTACTATTTGTCAGGGATTTTAAAATCAGACTATGTGGCCTGTGGTGTACAATAAGGTTACTACCTCTGCATCATAGGAATAAAAATGATGCTGGATCTTCAGTTTTCTGTGTGTTAAACTTATCTTTCCACTCACACATACTCACAGCTTTCCAGATATCCTGCTCTCGTTGCAGTGCGATCATCGACTCGTCTCCATCTCGCCACGTCTTCAGTGCAAGTTTACATGCAGCAAATGTTGAGACGCTGCTTCCAAATGCATATTTAGGTGGCTTTGAAGTCATACGATGCTATGGTAAAATATCTAATTTCAGCTCTGTGCCGCACAGGCTTCTTGTTTATCGCATCGTCAGAACATTGTCTAAAAAGCAGCCACTTGAATGGCTTAGGCACTGTCAACACAGACTTAGTTGATGTTCTGCCAAGTGCACAAGAGACAGTCAAATAAAATAGACTGTATATCATCTGCAAATAAAGAGATGCTTGACTGGTGCTTGTTTTTGCCAGTGGAATCCATCTTACAAAAGCAAGCAAATCTCTCTTGCTGTTGACTGAAAACAGCACCAGTGGAAAAAGACTTCAGTTGACATCCATAGCATGTGAAGAACTTTCTCCAGGATGCCAAACCCATATAAATATAAATGAGTTTAAAGTGTTGGGTTTCTGGTCAGCTGCCTGTGCAATGCAATGTTTCAGGCTGCCCAAAATGTTTATGGAGATGGAGAATATTTACCAAAGTAATAGAGCACATCTTGCTCAGACCTTCATTAAGAATTACATAAACTAAAACTGTTTCGATCCCAGTAGTTTCACCTCCCAGGCTTCCCACTCAAACTTTTCCAGGAGAGGATATTATTGCTCTGGTCAAACACATATGGACGATGACGGATGTACTCAGAGACGGATGTTTGCGCTACACCAACCACTCCCTTATCAGGTCATGAACACTAATAGCTTTAAAACAAATGGAAACCAGAAGAGATGTCTGGCTGCCTAAAGGAGTGAGGAACGTGGAAAGCACAAGTTCAACTAATTTTGTGTTCTTCCAGCAATACAAGCTTTGGAAGGTGGATAGCATTTCCTGCAAGCTCATAGTATAATTCTCTGCAGGGAAGGGGGAAGCTGGGGTCAGGATAGAGGCTAGACTTTCTGTGTTAGCTTCAGCATCCAGACTGCACCTCGGTAAGTGATTCAGAGTGTTGTTAGTGTTGCTTAATGCTCCAGATGCATCCCAGAGAAACTATGACGAAGCATGAGTAGAAAGTCTTAGAAGCAGGTGACACTTTTCCAGGGATGGACAGGCGCACCGCACGGGTCAGGAGCTTCCACTGAGCCATGAACGGCTCTCTTTCTGTCTCTCGGCTGAGGCCAGGCATGTAGAGAAGCGAGCCAACCATATGTGCTCAGGACAACAGGAGGTGCAGAGGATAGGAAACAGGGCTGTCAACAAACAATTCTAAACAACCACAGCGAGCCCCAAGGTCCCGGAGGCAGAATGCATTTCCATGCTTAATCATCACCTTATGGACTTTGTATCTTGGACAAACGTGCACTGAAATACTAACTCATAGTCATGTTTTAGAAAAATGTGTTGTTTTGCTTGTGGTTATTTATAGTACAACAACAAAACTCCAGTAGAACTGAATTGAATCTTTATTTGCTTTAGTAGCACTTGAGTCGCGTCCAAGGCAATTTACCAACTTTATATGCACTTTATTCCAAATATCATGTGTCTGCTGCTGCTGCTGCAGACTGTATAGTATATATATGTTATTATGTGTGTGACTGAGAGGGCACGAAAGGTCAGCCCTACACGTGTATTATCAAGAGTTTACACAACCTGTCATTCTGCAATTAGCTTGAGGTCAATGATTCTGACAACTCGGGGAAAGCTGACATAAGCAAGGTCAGTTCCTCCACACACACAAGCAATTATAATGCCTGTAGACATTTGACAGGCTGTAAACTGCTACGTTGTATGTGTAGAACATAACAGCAAATTTTTGTATAAAAAAAATGGTCGTGCAGCAAAGATCCCTTTGGCATGGGATAAGAGATATAAGTTCAGTCCTTCTGTTTATTTAAATGTTGCTAAATATTGTAAAATGGCAAATTTTAAGCATTTTTACATATTAGAAATAAATATTACAATAAATTTCTTTTGCAGACACTTTGCTACTAGGGGCAAAAGCAACCGACTCTTTTAGCTTATCAAGTTACACTTTTTATTATTATTTAATTGTTTTTTATGGCTAAATGTTTTCCACAGACACATTCCTCAGACAGAGAAGTACAGTATCTTATTTCTTTTTTTCTTTTTTTAACCTTTTTGAAGGTCAGTCTCCAGTCTGCTTTAGTCAATGGTTTAATCTGGTGCCTCTCAATAACTTACACAAATCCAGGGAAGTAGAGGAAGTACCTTGGTGCAATATCAGTATGCTGTCCTAAGACTTTCCACTTTTACTTTTTAAGCAACACTACTCACAAAAAGAAAAGTATCTAGGTAATCAAGGGAACAAATTGTATGTAAAAAAAAAAGGAAAATAGTTTCCACAGGCAGTTCTGTGAAAAACTAAGTACACCCACAATTCAGTAGCATGTACAATCACCTTAAGCAGCAATATACTGAAGTTTCTTACATCTTAGTGGAGGAATTCTGGCCCACTCTCCTTTACAAGTTGCGTCAGTTTAATAAAGTCTGTGGGCTTGAGGTCTGCAAACCTTATTCATTCATGCACAGCTCTCTTAAGGTCCCACCACATCATTTCAATCATGTTGGGGTCTGCACTTTGACCTTGATTCTTTTCTTTTTCAGCCGTTCCATTATCAGCTAGTATGAGAAGTTTGTTGTGCATTATGGCGAAACATCTCCACTTTGATCTTGTCTGTCCAAAGGACAATATTCCAGACATCTTGTGGTTTATTTATATGTAACTTTGCAAACCTAAGCCATGCTGCCAGGCTTTCCCTTGGCAACCTCTACAAAAAAACCTTACTTCAGTCTTTTTCTAATTTCCGATTGCTCTTATGTGAACTTTAATTAGCATGCTAACTGAGGCCTGTAGTATTTGAGATGTAGCTCTTGGGTATGTTTTGGAGTTTTTGCAAAAAGTCCTCCATAGTCCTGTAAAATTCTTTTTCACACGACTCTCTGTCGTTAGCCCCTATCACAACTTATAGCTGGCAATGCCAGAGGAAAAATGTTTACCCAATAAAATTTCCATTTTTGGACTAAAGCTCCATAGGTCCCCTTTTCTTCTGGATTATCTTCAGCACCCCCATGTTGAACTAGAACTTCAGGGAGTAGGAGTTTTTCTTAGTTTTCTGGGTTTAGACATACAAATAAAGTACAGAGTACCAGCTCGAGTGTAATGCATTGTTTTCAAATGAACTCTGACACAAGAAAACCACAAACAGTTTGTTCAAGACATTTTAGCAGTTGCAACAAATTCACATTTTCACAAGTTTAATATATTTTGTTAACAAGATATGAGCTAACTTTATTCCCTTACCCCTGTCAGCTGGTCATTTTCCAAAGATTATCACCCAGGTCTGGACAAAGCAATCCCTGGGTGGGGCATAAAATGTGTATTTTGAAAATGTCAGCTTTATTTTCAGGCATTCATGAGGTCCTATTGGCAACCACATCACCATGTGGTGTCTGAGTGAACCATATCCATTTATTGAGTAATGACAAATGCTGTCTTTTTTTTTTAATCACATGAACTCTTGTGCGAGCACACACTCACATAAAGCTGGTGGTCACCCAAAGCACTTCAGCCAAAGCATGTTTTCAATAAGGCGAGCTAATTTAGCAGACATTTGTGCAAAAACTAAAATCAGCAGAGGCATTAAAGCTTTTCTCCTTTAAGAGCGCACAGAAACAATTAAATGTGCTGTGGATGATTTTAAAACAGGAGCAAAGTATTTGTGGGGGTGGTAGACATGGCATGTCGGGGATTATGGAGCCCATGAGAAACAGATTTATGACAGGCAGTAGTCAGTCTCTAACCAAAACCTCCCGTTGTATTTTGAATCCGTACAGATGAGTGAATCAAACCAATTTTCTTGATGTCATCATTGCTAACCGCAGTGATGCTGATTGTACTAATGTGGTAGTGCCAAGCAGACCGTGACTAGTGATCCTTCCCTCCCGGTACCCTCCCTGTTTTTTATACTCATAATTTTTTAATCTAATTCTGATCATGACAAACCTCTCTGGACAGAAGCTAGCTGATGGCATCTTTATGCTGTTTGAATTATAATGGCTCAGACAGTAATTCATCGACCCTCCCTTGCGGAGGGTATCGTATGTAATGCAGCCTATCTTGAAAAGCCGCAGACACCATGCTCAGTTCACTGGCATTGCAAAATAGAGTCTGCAGGATTGAGAAGTAAACAGTGGCATATTCTCCTTCCCAGATCAACAAACTGGAGTTTTTTTCCCCTCAAGGCTTTATGGCTACTTCCACAGACATGCTGGTGCCTTTATGCTTGTTTGTATGTTTGTGTCATAGTTCCTCATCTGAGGAGGTTATTTTGGGGCAGCAGCATAACACTGCAGCGTAGCATCTTTCTCCCTAAACTTGATAGTATTTCTCCAATACATAAACAGTCAGTATAGATATAAACAGCCAGTATATTCCTTTTTATTGCCCCAGATGGAAGCTGTTTTATATTTGAGGCCTGTTGCTGATTAATCAGGCGTCAGTTCTTTTCTACTTTATTCTGACCCCTTTGGACGGGCTCAATGCAATCAGCTCCAAGTGCAGTGGAAATTGTTTCCTATCCGTATAGCCATGGGTGCAAGACCCAGGAGAGGCTAAGACCGATATCTCCACAATCTACCCAGCTTAGGAGAGTTTAAGATCAGGATCAATTCAGAGCTCCAGCCCTTATCAGATGTCAAAGAGCCTCTGGAACTCCAGGCCGGATTCAGTGTCCCAAACTTGACCCAGGTTGCAAAGAAGGTTTCTGAACGTACGCTCCCTCTATGCGGTGAATAATGATGCCCATTAGCCTATTCTGGGAGGATCAGTCAACCCACATGCTGCTATAAAGTACTGTTCCCTGAGAAAAAGTCATCTCTGTGCTTGACAACAACATAATTGATAGCTGGGCACGACTATCAAATTTTGCATTTGCTTTTCTCATGGAAAAGGCAAATGTGTGGTGTGAGAGCAGAGCAGGCCGATACCGGGGCGTGGGCAGGATTATTACTGTTATGACAGCTAAGGCTAATTGTTTATAGAACTGTTCTATGAGAAAGTGTCTCTTTTTATGACTCATGGTCTACCATCTGTGTATCTGCTGAGAACTTTTCCACTTTAAACATTAAAATGTTTGCATCATCTCCAAATTCTCACTGAGATCAGTAGAAGCGTGGGACAGAACTCACAAATAAAATGCTGCTTGTTTTTTCCCCCCTGTTGAAGATGATATACTGTCACTGTTCTTAAGAACATCTATAATGATGTGGTGCTATCGTTTTAACAAAACAGCGAGGGCCCGTTTCCCTGTTTATTTTTCTCTCTCGATTTTGTTTAGCCAAACTCACATGCCTAAATTTAACAGTTGCTCAAAAAGGCCTGGTTGGTTTCATGCTGTTATCACAGTGTGTTGCGATCGCTCCCTTAGTCAGCATATCTGAGACAGCAGGAAGAAGCACTGGGCTGACACTGTGTTTTCTGCCTCCACTGAAAAGAGACATAATTTAACCAGCAGATGCCTCCGGGATCTTTTGTGGACACGCGACCTGGAAGAACATAGATAATTAAACGCATAACAAAACCCTCTCCTACTACATGTATAGTGGGCCAGTCATTAAATGCAAAAAAATCTCAACTTTAGAGGAAATCTCTGCACCATATCGTTGACTTTGGAGGGAAACTCGGAAGTCGCTGCACTATTTTACCTCTAGATATTGAGCAATTTCTGCTCTAATAAATTTAGAGAGATGGACATTGAATGTTAAATGGTATATGACTAGGAGACTGCAAAGCCAAATACCTTCTTAAAAAACCTCTACGTTAATGGAGATGAGAGTTTTATGGCTCGATCGATCATATTTTGCAGCACTTGGCTAGGAGAAGCGCACGTTCAGAAATATCCCCGATAAATAAAACCTGATTGCTAGAGCGTCAACAGTTAATCACCCAGTGCAGACACTGTGTTTTTCCTCCAATCGAGGCAATATAAATGATGTATTCTTTGTCTGGTTTAAAATCACTCTCAGTCTGGATGGCGATGAAACACTTATGGAAGTGTTGAACTGAAACTAAAAGGAAAAATACAAAAACAAGTGCACTACAATTTACAATTCCAATCATACTTGTCTGATTAATTTGAAGTGTTTTGTAAACTTATAGGCCACTAATGCTGAAAACAAGAAGAATTCCAGAAGCAGGGAAGCACTTGTGCGCAATATTGTTTAGCCCTTTAAAGTTGTTTCCAGACCCCCGCCATCAGCCTCCAGATCTGAAACAGCTGAAGTCACAGGCGCCACCCAGGACTATCACAACACTCATCTTGGCCAGAGGTATGTGGACAATCCCAAGATTGAGAAACACATACTATAGAAATCACCATTTATTACAATAGTAAACAATCTTCTTTTCTTCTTCTTTTCCTCCTCCCACAGTGAATCATCTTTCTTTAGGGTAAACAGGACCACACCATACATTTCAGCTACCAGACCCGACTTGAAGTGGTACTACTGGTTAATCTGCTACTCATATTCAACTGTTGGTGAGTCATTTTATTAGTGCTGGCCTTAAAAATAACGGTGAACTAGGTAGACAAAAATGGGGGAACCCACTATACCCTTAGCTGTGATTTACAGTGGACTGAATATGCTTTTTTCCAGTGTTTATTCTGGATCCCACTAGAGTAGCTTTGCATGATTTAAAGTTGAAAATAATCCGTGCTTATCCCATACTGGGACTTGATGCAGTTTCTCATCCACTGTCTGAAACAAGGTGTGTTAATTCTCTTTCCTCTCCCGCTAGGCAAACTTTCTTCTGATTGGCTGCCTCTTGTGCTCCTATCCAAAGCTGTGTGACCATATAAAGGACACGTACCTATCATCATACAGCGCCATGGGTAGAAGCAACTGTCTGAAACCAAGCATTTTTTAACAGTCTGAGATGCCTTGAAGTGGAGCCATTAGCTAGCTTGTTAGCTTGAGCAAGTTACTCTTTATCAGGGGTGTAATTTCCAGGGGGGTTATGACCCCCCCAATAATCAGACCCAACCAATATAACCCCCCCCCCCCCCAAAAAAAAGTTATGAATTATCTTGCATAAATAGGCTGTTGATTTTCTTTACTCATTTCAGTTATTACCAGCAAAATAGTTGCATGTTTAATCACCTGGGAATTTACCCAGATTTATTTATTTAGACAGAGATCTTGACCCCTCCCCCCCAGTGTTCAGCACAATGTTACGCCGATGCTCTTTATTAAACAGTATTAAGTTCGATTATAAGAAAACGCTTCCTGAAAGAAGTTTGGACAAATACTGCAGCTGATCTAACATAACCATATTCATGATAGCAGTTAGCATGCCAGCTATCCATTCTTAAGTGTGACATCAAACTCAAACACTGTGGCATCGCTGAGAGTTAAAAAACAGCCAAGATTGTTTTTTTCTTTAATAAAGTGTGGCTGCTCTTCCAGGTGTTATAATAAAGTTCAACATCCTGGTATCTATAAAAAAAAGAGGTTTTACAAGGTTTAACAGATTTAGAAGTTAGAAACTAGCAGGTTAACTTCCTACTATCTAAAGAGGATATACCATATTCTGACTGAGAGATTTCTAAAAAACTAAAAAGCACATATTTGGAATTGAAGACGAGAAACTACACTGATCGATCAGCCTCAATCAGTCCGACTTGCCCCTGTCATTCAGCTCTAGATCCCAGCAGGACTGTGTTCCCAGCCCCCAACTTTACACCTAAGACTCTACACCAACTCACCAAACCAATGTCACTGTCACGTATGCCAGTCACACCACCGTGGTTGGGCTCATCTCTGATGGAGATGAGACAGTGTACAGGGCAGAGGTAGAGAATTTGTCCCACTGGTGCAGAAAATAACCAGAATGCAAACATCCTTAAAACAAAAGAACTCATAATGGATGGATGGCATATGTCTTCGCCTTCAGGTTTCTGGGCACTCACATTTCTGCCGATCTCACCTGGACCCACAACACCAATGCCTTGGTAAAGAAGGCCCTGCACTTCCACCATGTCCTGATAAGAATAACCTGGACTACCGCTCCTCAGTGGAGACCATGCTCTCCTACTGCCTGGATGTTTGGTACGCAGGGACCACTACTGAGAACAGGAAGGTAATTAACACTGCCAAAAAAGCCATTGGCCGCCCTCTGCCATCCCTGGAGGCCATTGCAAGATCCTCCTGTCTCAGGAAAACCAGGGCCAACACAGGTGACCCCTTGCACCCCGCACACCACCTGTTTGACCCGCTGCCCTCTGGCTGGCGCCTCAGGTCAACCGGGTCCAACATCTCCAGACTCACTAACAGCTTCTGTCCACTCATCCCCCAATCTGAGCCATGGTCAGAGTAACCCCCATCACTCAGGCCACTGACACACACGGATTCGATTCCGACCGTCTGTTTCTTTGCACTACTCCTAACAACCTCTTCTCTAATGTGTGCTTTCTATTGTTTTTGTATATCCCTCTTGATTGTATATTTTATTCCAACACAGTTGATCTAGCATTTCAGCTTTCACATATGAGTGTAATTTTCACACTTAAGTCTCCCATCAACCAAATGCCCAATGTATATTCAGCAACCCAATCAGGGATTAGCAACCCTTGGAGGGCAAAGAACATGATTGGAAGAGCAGAGGAGCTCAGGCTAGTTCTGGTGGTCTGCCTCACTTCCACTTCTGGTATGTCCATATTACAAACTGTGAAAACTTCCCATGTCCAGAAGAACTGTTACAAGCTTGTAGCTCATTTCAATGTCAGATGTCTTTTCTTTTTTTTCCTTTTGCCTTTTTCCCTTCTCCCCCTGCATATAATGGCATTCACTGCAATGGGGAGAGCGCTTGCTGCTCCCATAAATAAAGGAGAGGTAGGCTCCGGCCTGTTTCATCCATCACTGAGCTGGAGCTGTGTTTGTGGAGCAGGAGGGAGTGAGAGGGCCGGATTCATCCATGTTCCCAGCAGCCATCCCCCTGTGGGAACTTCACACAGCCATTAAACACCTCATGGCAGCCCGTTAGCCATCGGGCCAGCTGAACCGAAGAGAGCCGCAGTCCCACAAGCTCTCCTGCTGTCCCCGAGGACATGTCAACAGGTTTTTCATTTAAAGTTTTAGTGCACATCTCGGGCGCATAAGTCTGCTGATATAGGAGAAATAGAGGCACATGCATCCTCAGTCTTACAGGGAGTCACACAGGTATTTAATGTAGGATGTGAAATACAACAAGAGCTCAGTAGAAAGTACTATATTAGTTTGTTCATGAACAGAATAATCATTCGCATGCTGCAAAGTTTCTACATGTCAATAAGTGTTTGTTTTTAATAGACAAATATTACAGCTGAGAATTATATTAACAGTCAAGCTATTTAGGAGAATTACAGCTGAAGTGTTCAAAATGATGTGAAATCAGCTCTGACGTCTTTTTAAATCTGATTCTGTTGTTCATTAAATGAAAAATGACAGCTTTGAACGCTTAATGATCTACATGGAATTGCTTTAAAACAATTCAGACCAAATATTTATCTAATCAGTTTGAATTTCTTCTTGATAAAGCCTTACATAATCCCTCATTTCTCGTCAGCCTCTTTGAACATTTTTCGACATTTTTCGTGAAGTAATCATACGATTCCTGTCAGTCCATGACGCCGGTGATCATTTTAATAAACACAGATGACCCTCGGGATGTGAGCGAGCCGGGGAAACCTGCAGTTTGATGCTAAGGGGATGCGATGGAGTCTAACGTGCCCTTAAATCACCGCTGGGAGTGAAACAAAGTGTTTTTATGGGGGACTGAAATGCAGGTGTTGAATTTGACAGACTCGGCTGTAGATTCCCAAGCTTTTTAAATGCATGCATCTGGACCAATAAAGCTCTGTGTTTATAAAGACAGCAGGGAAGGACCCAGATTAGTGTGTGTTTGGCTATCATCCCTTATCACTTTATTAAAAAAATCTAAATGAAAAACATAATCATAAGCAGAGGAAACAAACATCAATTCCCTCCCTGCTGCAAAAACCCAACAAGCAGTAAAATTCCCCAGCTCCAGTATTTTCCCCCACCCTACTGTGGGAGTGGTGCAGGCTGCTTGATCTCACCTCAGTCTGATTAATTAAAGGAGAATGCTATGGACTCTCGGTGTCTCCAGGGGTTTCACGTAGCTATCCCAAAGAGTCACGTTGGATCACAGAGGGAGTCAACAGCATTGTGTTGTGGAGTAAAACTGAAGAGGTGGCACTCCTTAAAACCACACTCCACATGCCTGGAATTCCTTCTGACCGCACAACTGGGCAGAAGCAGATGCTTGATTGATGAATGGGATTTATTAAGTGTGTTTTCTTCATCAAACAACTGTAGCGTCTTTGAACTCCGTGGGATTTAATATTACGGCAAGTTCACTCTTCAGCATTGGGTTATGAGGCTGTAAAAAGTTTTGCACCCAAAGGGAATTTGTGTATCTAAAATTTTCTAGTCATCTATAAACACACGTCATTGCTTATCAGTTTTCACAAGTTTCACTTTGCAGAGGGTTTGCGAGAATTTCACAGAGTGGTCAAAGAGCAGAAAATAAAGTCATTAATAATCTCATTTTTCCTTCAAACCACCAAGTCTGTGGCAGTAAATGCATATCAAGAAAGTAATAAACATCAAATTTGCCACTACAGTTAAGAGGCCTGTTGTTCTTTTCCTCATTTTCTGCATTATACACCTTGCTAGTACCACCTCCATCAGCACTGCTTTAATTCTTTATGGAATAGATTCAACAAGGTACAGGAGACATTGCTCAGAGATTGTGGTTCATGTTGACATGACATCATCACACAGTTTCACAGATTTGTTAGCAGCACATCCACAGTGTGAATCGGATGCCATTTGAGTGCAGTGAACTCATTTCCATGTTAAAAAAAACAACAAACAAAGAAACAGTTTTAAATCATTTCCTACTAGAAACGGTAGTGATCAGAAGATGGATGGACATGGTCAGCACCAATAGTCATGTAAGCTGTAGTGTTACTATGGTGTTAAATGATGCTTAGCTGGTACTAATGGGCCCAAAATGTGCCAAGAAAACATCCCCCACAAGACTGAACAGTTGCTGTAAGGCAGGATGGCTCAATGCTTTCATGTTGTTTGCTGCAAATTGTGACCCTAGCATCAAAATATGGGAACAAAAATAGAGACTCATCAGACCAGGCGACATTTTTTTTCAATCGTTTCTAGTCCACTTGGTGATCCTGTGTGAACGGTAGTCTCATTTTCCTGTTCTTAGCTGGGAGGAATGACACCCATCTGGTCTTCTCCTGCTTTTGCCCGTCTACTTCATGGTTCAATGTGTTGTGATTTCAGGGATGTTTTTCTGAAATCTACCTTGGCAACAAGTGTTTATTTGAGTTGCTGTTGATTTCTTAACAGCACAAAGCAGTCTGGCCATGCTCCTCAGAGCTGTGGCATCAAAAAGCCTTTTGGCCCAGAGAATTGCTACTTACTTTTTCTTTTTCAGACAAATCTCTATAAAGCCAAGTAAGTGTGAGAACATCCCAATAGATCTGCAATTTTTGATATAGTCCTGACTAGGGATGGGTACCGGTATCCGGTGCCATAATGGCACCGGTTCTGACATAAACGGTAGTAACCAGACCGAAAAGCAGCGCACATTTCGGTGCTTTATTTCGGTGCCTTTTTTCCCCCGAGATGTCATACACTTTGGATTCTAGCCAATCATTTTACCTTTCCGAGGATAGTAGGCGGGCCCAGGTACGTACGTTCCTTTAGAGCAGAGCTACAGATTAAAAATGCCCAAAGCGAAGTGGTCCAAAGTCTGGCTGTACTTCACAGCAAAAGATGCAAACTCAGCAGCCTGCAACAAGTGCTTTAAGGTGATACTGTGCAAAGGAGATAACACCTCGAATCTGATGAAACACCTGGCGACGCATAGCGTTTTTTTAAAAGCCGAGAAATTTGATAGCTTGCTGCGAGACCTCACACCGAGCACATCTACTGCGGGTGTGGTGCCTGTTATCGGACCCGGAGTTAGCAACATCCCCCAAGAACCCGAAGAGTAGAGTCCTGGCCCCTAGCCCTGCCAGTGTAGCAGAAATGATGACGGATGATGATGGCAGCAGCAGCCGTTCTTCTCTGGGCAAGTAGCTTAATGTTGTTCATGTTTAATTTACGTTGAGTAGGCTAACCATGTTATTAAATTAATGCAGTGATACCATATATGCCCTATAGCTGCATAAAAGACTAACACTGTTATCTTTTTACAAAAAAAACAGCTGAACATGAGAGGTTTTTGGACAAAGTTTGTGTTCTCCATTCTTTAAGCACCGGTTCGAGCACCGTTTAAGCACCGGCACCGTTTCAAAAGTCCGGTTTGGCACTGGTATCGGATAAAACTTAAACGATAGGCATCCCTAGTACTGACAACTATGCCTCAAAATCCCTTAAATCACATTTCTTCCCCATTCTGATGGTTGGTTTGAACCTCAGCAGGTTGTCTTGACCATGTCTACATGACTAGATACAGTGAGTTTTTGCATTGTGATTTGCTAATTAGATTACAGTAATGAGTAGCTGAATGTGATAAAATGGCAAGTTAGTGAAAACTAAATATCTAAATGATTTTAAACATGGTCTCAAATAATCAGATCAACAGTGTAAGTAGTCCCTGTGAACACAAACCCGACCAGGTTTTGGACAGTTTTACCTTGACTCCATATAAAGTCAGTGAGAGGAGATATCCCTAATATGGTCAGCTAAGGTATCTAGTTCCATTCAACAAGCCATTCAAACCTTTTGATTCAACCAATGAGAAGAACATTGAACTAATTATTTTAGACAGAAAAATATTTATAGTGGGTTGCACCGAGTAAGACAAATAGGTAATGAGATTTATACCTGTGGAATCCTCTGCTATTATAAATATTAAGTCTTTAATAAAAGGACTTTCCAATATTCCAGTGCTGCAGGTCTGAATATTAATAGTACATATAGTACGTTTGCTCAGGTGTAAAGGTTTCTGAAAAGGTTAGAGGTCAAAATTTCCAGTTGATAAGGGTCTTCATGCGGCCTTAAGAGGAAAAAGCACAACACATAATGTTTGAGGTGCTTAAATCCAAACCAAAGTCATTGTTACAAACTAGAAACTCAATTTTACTAATGATTTGTAAATGTTCTATACAGCCCTAGTGATTTTTATTAGCTGTTAATAGGTATTGGTCTCAATGGGTAAATCTCCTCGCCTTCCCCCCTGCTTAGCTTGTCTTTTAGAGTAATTTAACTGAGGCCGAAAGGCATAAAAAGCCCCACTTTGGCTGCTCTGTGAGGGTGTGTGCCTGTCTGTGTGATAGACAACGTGATTCTAAAGCATCGCTCTGGGCTCCATCATGCAGCGTGACAGCAAGGACACGGCCCTGGACCCATGACAGCACCCATAAGTCTCTATCGGGGCCCCAGGCGGGCTGTCTCATGACTCTGTGCAGGTGCCTCCTGTTCCTGCCAGAGTCGCCAGCAAGTCAGCCCCTAAATGGCTCTCCTCCTCCTTCGTCTCGTCTCACATCCTCTTTAAGCTGAGCTCCATCACGTCACTCACTAAGATGTTCCACAGCCATGGAGGGGCTTAGCGCGCGACGCCATGTTTAGTCATTAGAAAGCAGGAGATCCTGTGAGACGGCCTATGCAGTATCAAATGTCACATCTGACAGCAACTAGAGAGAGGAGCAGCATGTGAGCCAATCAAGGGGTAATAGATCAAAGAGAAGAGCATATTTGGTTAATCTACACTCTTATAGAAGAAAACACTGCCTGAATGGAAATAGTCTGCGGTAAAACAAGATTTTAAAACAGATAGCCAAGTGTAGTGGCACTATTACTTATCCCTATAAACAGATGTCTACATATAAATATACAGACTTTGAAGACAGGGGACAAGATTCCTGGCACTGGACGCTTTCTGGCTTCCTTATATGAACTGCATGTAGCTATTGTTCTGTAGTCAGGTTTGCATGCAGGTAAACTGTCTATCCAAACTGGCGCTTTGGGACAGAGGACATTTCTCTTTTTCATGCTTTGAGAGGTGAGGGGTAAATCAAAAATATTTTTAAAAAACTGTGTTTATATATTAAGATACTGGGGTGGAAATAACATGACACTGTGCAATGATTTTCCTTTGGCCCTGCTTAACGTTTGCTCCAAATAAGAAATTTTCATTTTGAACATTAAAAGCCACCTGAGTTTAATCAGACGTGACCAGTGTTGGTCAAGTTACTTAAAAACAGTAATTAGTTACTAATTACTGATTACTTCTACAAGAAAGTAATCCTGTTACTTTACTGATTACTTATTTTCAAAAGTAATTAGTTACTTTACACTTAGTTACTTTTTTAAAAACATGATATACAACCTGAATGCGTAATAAACCAATAGAATTTTCAGCCCAATTCTAGTTTTTCTGCATAATCCATCATATATAATTGAATCAAAAAGTCTCTTTTTTTAAAATTTATGCACATTGCATTAAGCAAAAATTAAATTCTATGCAACTGTCTTTGACTTGAAGAAATTGTTGAACATTTAAACCTATTTTCTGCATATTCCAGCATATAAAATAAAATAATGTTTTGTGTTTACACTCTCTCTTTCAAATAGATTCAAGTAAAATGCAGCAAAAAACAAATAAAATCAAAGATTCAGCAACACTGAGTCCTGTCACTCTTGAATCTATTGTCACCTGTTTAGCAGGAGTGGGGCGGGCGGAGGTTTGCCTGGTGCTGCAGCGGTCATGTCAGTGGGAGGATCCGGGGGTTTCTCAGTGAATTTCACATTCCCATGACAGCGTGCTAGGTGCTTGCTCAGATTTGAAGTTTAAGTTTTCGCTATAGAAAGAAGTTTTCTTCCCACGCAGAATGTACAGCAGATGCTAAAGATTTTGTCACTTTTTACGGAATCAAACTCAAACTAACGTCGGTACTTCCAAGCTTTAAACCCTGCATGGTCGTACTCCCTCCTACACGCCATATTATCCATTGTTGATTTGCACACGTCTGCTACCACGGATGCCACATGCTCGTACGTCATTGTCACGAGACACTCTCACAAACAAAATAACGCAATGTGCTTACGGGAAAGTAACAGTAATCTAATTACTTTTTTTGCACCAGTATTCCGTTACTTTACTTATTACTTGAAAAGAGTAATTGGATTACGAAGTTATGCCCATCTCTGGATGTCACTGATAAAACTATAAAATATTTACATTACATATGCACAAAGTTACACAACATTGCATGTTCATTAACAGCTCAGTCCAGATCACTGTCTCTGTTCATCATCTCACGAGCACTAAAAATATGGCATGCAAATTCAAGAAAATTATGAGAAGTACACTTACGAATTTCATTTCTATATTACCTATTCCTATATTAAGAATGATAATGAGTAGATATGCTCATCTAAACACAGTAGAAGCCATCCTTAATCTCAACAATGTGTTTAGCGCATACGTTTTTGGGTTTGGCTGTTTTGAGGGGGGGAGGGACATTCACCAACTAAATTTGAAAAAAAAAAAAAATACAATTAAACTTTATCTGCATTTGTAAACAATGATCAGCTCATGGAACAGGAAGAATTCGCACAGATATCGATCATCGAAATATCCAAACACTGGTCAGACTGGTTTTCGTGGTTACTTTGAAAGATTTCCCCAAATTTTGTAACCCAGTTAAAAGTACTAGTTTTCAAAATTTGGAGAAATCTTTTTAAAAGAAGGGGAAGAAGCTTGACTCGTGTAGCAAAGGTGGACATGCAGATGGATAGTGTGATGCTAGAGACAGGGTGAGATGGAGGCAGAAAAATAAAAAGAAGAAGAGAGAAAAATTCTTTTAACATCTTCTTTTGATTTTATTTGTGCATTTATTTGTGACCTGTAACCTACCACTGATTGTATTTTATTTTTCCCATGACTTGAGCAGTATTTGATCACCTGGCATGGACAGGCGCGCTGCTGGGACCGAAATCTGTCTTTACTGCCTCCACAGCTGCGATTCGTCATAAACGGGAGGGATGCGATTAAAAGTAAATAACTCGACAAACAATTAGCCAGTTTAATGGCTTTCGAAACTCCAGACGTACTCTTGCACACACTCACACTCGGTTCTTATAAAGGCACTGGCATGGTATGCGCCTGCACGGGCCAATTGGGCTCTGGCTGTAAAACTTGGTTTGTGAGGAAACAGACCATGCACTCGGCAGATGAAAAGGCAAATGTCCCACTGAGTCTGTAAAGGCCTACTCAGAACTTTAACAGACAATCACAGCTTTTCCAGCAAATGCAAACAAAAAAATGGACTATAAGAAAACAGCCACTTGCTGCAGACAGAGTAGAGTACTTCTTTTATTTAGAATTTTTTTTTGTTTCAGCCATACCGTCCTCTGATTTCGACCATATATGCAAATCTAAAGATTGTCTATCCATTAAAATAAGTTTGTTCAAAGAGCTAAACAAATAAGAAATGTGAGACCAGCATTCTGAAGAGAAAAACAGCCTTTAAAACAGCACTGACTTTAGAAACTAATAATAACTTGGTAAAAAAACAAACAAAAAAACCCAGCTCTGGAGCTGTCTGAAGTCTTTCACCACAATACATTGTGTGGCTCACTTTATATGTCTAGATAAGTAAGTAAAGTAAAAGTAGAGCTCTGAACGACTTTGTCTGGGAGACGTTTTTTTAGACTGGCAGAGGTCACAACTGCAAAGTTTTACATAAATAAATATATAAAACACAAATTCCCATGCTGTTGGTGTCATAGTTTCATCATGAAAGCTGCAGTAATTGTCATTCATTTTGACAAAATCACTAAAAATTAGATTTATTGCCACAGCTGCTGGGGTGGATGTGGATGGATGTTTTTTGGTAAATGTAGGCCGTGTGTGTGTGTGTGTGCGCGTGCGCATGTACGGTCTGTATTTTCAATTAGAAGTGCAATCGTACAGCCAGACTAAATGTATTATAGCTACTGAGGAGCTTACTCATTATAAAACTGGATATTTTAAACAGAGAATAGCTTCAGCCTGCATATTTTCCACTCATTTTATTTTGATGGCTTCTTGCAGTTCACTTTATATTATTTTGGCTTAAAGGATGAAATAAATATCAGCTACTCATTTTTTAAATTATGCTATAAATGGACCAGTTCTTCCCACTTTTCACTTCTCCCAGTTCCTGAACATTGTCAGCTATTATCATTATTATAGTAGTATTTTTATAATATTAAGTTATGAAAACTGATTTGTACTGTTTTATTGGTCATTCTGTTTTGTTTTTCCCCTCTGTCCTCATGTCTTGAAATTAGATGCCAATCAGATAAGCTAATGAACCGGGTTTAATAATTCTTGCACTTCTACTTTTTTTTTTTCACCTAGACTGCAAAAATATATGTAGGCCTTAATAAATGGTGTATACTTTATATATTAATACCTTTAATCTGTATTCTTATATTTCTCTGTTTTATTCATGATCCATTTCTTTTACATACCATGGGTCAGAGGAACAATATTTCAATGCTGTGTATATTATGTGCATATTGCAGAACTGACAATAAAAAGGACTTTGAGACATGCAGGGTCAGTAGAGGAGAATAAGGGAGGGGCTTTCTGCAGTCACTGACATGCTGTTTGATATATGGATGCACAGTTTATATACTTGATATTGCCTTCTTTCAGGTGCATGTCAGCAGAAATCAGGTTATGATTTGTTGTTTATTTAGATTTAGTTTTATTTGTGTTTCACTTACCTGTGCAGGTGGTAGGCCGAGAGGCTGTAAAGTAGGAGAATGGGTCGGCTAAGTGTGCCGTTTTATTTTTCTTTTATTATTTTTATTACTTTGGTTTGGCTGAACTCCCTCGTGTTAGATTTTTTTAAACTTGCTAATAAATGCCAGAGTTTTCTACCGAAAAACCTGCTTCTTGACAAGATTTCTGTCAAAGCAACGTCTTCTGCTCTTGATACGGGGCTGCAGCACGACAGATGGGTATCTGGTTTTACTGTAAAAGAAAACTCCTACGTTGCTCCCGAGCTTGTTCTGTGTCAGAAATGTGCCTCTGCTGGGAGGATGTTTTTGCTTTCAAACCAGCTGCAATCCAAATATTTTCTGAGAGATTTCATTGCCCAAAGGCGCTTTTCTTCAAAATCACAAAAACCCAAAGGACGGCATTAGCATAATTTAACAAACCTTAGCCGTAATTACCCATTTTTTTGCATTACGTACCGCTGTGGTGACACAACACTGTAGATAAAGTTGAAATAATACATGAGATTCCTGTGCCAGAACTATACTGTAAACATTTGACTTCACGTTACAAGTCAGTGAGAGAGGGGGAAGGCGAAAAGCTGTAGGATTCCACTGATGTTTGTGCCATTAAAAACATGCATCCTCTTGTGAATAACAACAGAGCCGCATCCAAACGGGGCTGTTGTGTCGAAACCTTAGATCACCAAAGGGAGAAAGGAAAAACTGTTTTTGCAAGTTAATGTCCTCCTTTTGTATTTACTTCTTCAGAAATACAGTGCCATCTGACTCCTCTTGTATCCGTGCATGTACCCGTTAAAGGGTGAACTCGCAATGGGTCAGATAGATGCATAATGTGTGTACTTTTTATGGCGGTCATTGAAATGTGCTGCAATATCCATTAGGAATAATGGCTCTGTGGACAAATAGAGCTGGGTGTCTCTGAGGTGCTGATTGAGTCGGCAGATGGAGTATAAATTATGATGAAAAGGCATCAGCAAGGTTGACCCCCCTCCGTTTATGCTTAATCTGCAGCCAAGGAGAGATTTTATTTTCCTTGCAAGATCAGGGGAAAAAATGGCCGGGGAATCATTCTGCTAAACCCTCAGTTGGCAGGCTGCGTCTCGGAGTGGTTCAGCATCTGTTGCTTTATTTTCCAGTGGAAGTCTCCGCTCTGTTTTTTCTTTCTTTTCTTTTTTTTTTGTTGAAATTGATTAATCTTTCATAACAGGAGGACTAAAAGTCTTAACTTTGAAAATCTCCCACATTTTGAGTCCGGTTTATAAAGTGATTTGGCATCAGGAGCCAAATGGGGAACAAACAGCCCTGAGGTGGTATCGGCGTAATAGAGGTCAGAGCGTATTAAATGAAATGAGTTTATTTAAATAAACATGCATAATGGCTTTTTCTGGTCTGCTCTCAAATGGTTCTCTGCTTGCCATGTTTTCGTAGTAAAGTTTAGTTTGGTATCATAGCAATTAAAAAAAGGAGTCGTAAAGCAGAAAATGATAAAAGTAATAAAATAACAAGTGAAAAGACAAATGTATTGAAAGGAGTAATATATCACAGCTGGCCTCAAAAGCCATCTAAAATAACTTTGAAGGTTTGGGTGTTTGTTATATTAATAAAAAGCCAAAAACATAACATCTTAAAGGTCATGCGAACGCCACCAGTTACTGATTACGATTAGAGATGACATAACTCTTTTCACTTTCACGACCTGACTCGGGTAAGGGAAAATAACAGCACAGACCATTTCCCATCCCGAACAGTTGCGTTTACCGAAGCCTGACTCTGACCCCTCTCCCCGTGTCTCCGTCACACACCTGCGCAGCCGAGGACCTCAGGGACGGTCCCCGTTCAAGCCTTGCACGGGGCCTCGGGCCTCCCTGTCGCGCCTGATGTATGTCAGCGTGTCCCAGGGTCCTCTCCCTGTAGGTGTGGGTCTCCCTCCAGAGGTCCGATTAAAACCCGGCCTGCTCTCTCAGCTGTGTTTGCTGCTTGTCAAACAGTCTGGTTTATGGGCTTCATTAGCGGAGGAGGTGGGTTACATATGGGGAGTGTGTTTTACTGCCACTGGCTGTCTGTAAAGGCCAGAGATCACGACTTGTCTGACACTCAGTAAATCAGCTAAGGTTTTGCAAATTTTGGTCCAGTGGAACGCAAGTGGAGGGAGAGAGAGGAATACGAACCATTTCGCCAACAGTTTTAAGACATGAGAATCTGCAAAGCACTGCTGTGACTACACAGAATACTGTAAGACTTTATGATATGTAATCAATGCTCAGCCGTGTTTATGGGAGTTGTCTATGGGGTATTTTTTGCGTGGAGGAGTTAATAATTCGTTCAATGTGACTTTCCTCTGTGTAGCTTTGTTGCAGAGTCCTGTTGAGCGTCTGCGGCTTAGCTTAAGCTCAGTGTTGACATAACTCCATTACAAAACATTTAGATCAGTGTGACATGACAATCTGCCATTTGATGCAATTAGTGTTTTTCTAGGGGCTCTTATTAAATACTGTCATAAGTGATCCAACACAGAAAATAACCACCACAACAATCAATAGAAACAGAGTAATCCATCTTTAGTTTGATGCTTTAACAACTTTTTTTCTAATATTGAACATTAAAAAGTCACTTCTGAACATTTTTCTTAAGATGGTTAATAAAAGAAAAGAAGAAAAGAACAAATCAGCTCCTGCACAGTCATCTGTGGTTAATTTATTTTAACAAAAGCAATTCAATGGCTCGAAATTCCCTTTGCACCATGCAAGAACAATGCATTAGTTCCTGGATCCAGATTATTTGGTGATATTACCTAGAAAACATTCAGAAATTGTCTCCCAGGTTTTCGTATTTTGATTTGATATGGATTTCTGAAGGTTGAGACATGTCCGCCTTTGCCCTTTATTCTTTTAAAAAAGATCGCTATAGATCTGGATGTAAAGCTAATCACATCTAGGTTGAGACAAATTCCACCTCTGGTAAACTTTTCATGCAAATCCATCCATAACTTTTTCATTAATCCTAAGAAATAAGCAAACCTCCTTGGCGGAGGTTATAAAGTTACATTAAAATTGACCTTCTCCACGGCAGACATTATTTCCTTACCTTGTTACAGAAAGGAAACCACAGGAATTGATGATGGCTCTGTTCCATTAAGTGTCCCAGGAAGCCTTGACAGTGAACCAACATGTACAAAAGCAGAACCTCCTCTAAGAGAAATACAGCCATCATTAATCACATCAAAGTGTCTGCTGTAAAAAAAGGGGGGTCTATTACACAACCTACATCTGAAGGTCCACAGCAAATTTTTCTTAATACTTAAAATGGATTCAGTTCAATACTACAATTTTTCCTAAACCTCCCATCCATACATATGTTAAAAGAAAATGCTTGTAAAATTATTTGTGCATTGCTACACTATTTAGAAGCATATTGCGCATTCAGATTTCATCAACCTTGTAGTATAGTCCACGCACTCCTCCTCCCTGGATGAAAAAATTCCAGCATCTGTTGTTCATTTCATGTTTTACTACTAGTCACAAGATGTTTCCTTCTCTGAAAAGTGCATTCTCATAGTGTGCTCTGGAGGCTTCAGGTTTCCACTTTACATTTGTTTGTGTCGCATATTGGACTGTGATTGTCTTCCTTACTAACTGTAGAGTCACAAATACTGCCGGTACTGAGATTTCAGGTAAGCATAGACGATGTTCCCTCCTTAAGAAAATAATGGTTAAACCAACTTCTGCTGTCAGTGATGCTAAAACATCCAAGGTTTGGAATAATGTGCAAAAGATATTTCCATTAAGAACTTAAAAGAGCTTCTGAAACCTGTGGAAAACATTATATTGTCTCTCTCTCTCTGTCTGTGTAACCACAGGCTAAGTGGTTAAAATATTAAATGAAAAGTGGTAATGATTTCACAGGGTCTTTAGAGACTAACGAGCTAAAAATGAGCTTGCTGACATTCTCACTGACTCGCTGACATTTAAATGCAAAGGTCAGTTAAGAAACTTTAGCGTTGACATTTACTGGGTCATAGCTGCAAAAATATCAACAGTCACAGCTAGACTGTAATAAAACATCGATTTTATAAACTTGGAAACTAAGTATAAAAGTTTTTTAAATTACCATTAATTACGGGTTTGAAGTGAGAATTTGAAATAAAGATGCAAACAGTTGACAGAAAAGACGGAACAATTTATTTAAATCTGCTAAATATAATCTACAATGACAGAAAGGTTCAACAGTTTATACTTCTGTAATGGTTAATCCACCAGTGTCCACAGGCTCTTTAATCAGTTATACATTTTAAATGCTAAAATATAATTATTCTTGTTGTGTGATTTTCTTCCACATTTGCTGTTTTACAAAAAAAAAGCAATATAAAAATAATATAAAAAAATAAAAGACAAATTTGTAAAGCACGTTATTATTTTTGACTAAGATGCCAAATTATAGCTACTTACTTTTTCTGTTCAGGAATGCAAGTAATTTTAGTGTTTTTATTTCTAACTTCTCAAGTCTCGTGTGCTAGCTCAAATTTAGGTATAAAAATTCACATTTTGTTTTCATCTTGTTAAATGTTCAGATGCTGAGTGACTTGTATTTCTTTGTTCTGAACATTGTAGTTACTAAAACACATTTTACCTCCATCCTTCTCTCAGAGAGTTGCAATAACTAAACAAGGAAACATTAACATGCTAAACCAGGCTTTTGTCGTTTAAAACTTTCTAATTCAGCAGGTCGTACAACACGTAAATATAGCAGTTATGACTAGTTTTAACTAACATTAATGGTGATTTTGCCAGCTTTAAAACTGGGATTTTAGAAATGAAGAAAATGCTTTGGAAATGATTTAAAGTAAAGGCTGGTCACCTTTGTCTCAGTGATAGGCACTTGTTTTACCATTTCATACCTGTATAGTCATCTGATGACAAAAACAGGAAAATATGTACTAAAGAACAGCTTTATTAGGAGTTTTGCCAAATTAAAATGCGATCAATGTGAGCACAGAAAGCATAACATGCATAGCCGTTACCCTGCTGATGTGGGGACACTGCTATTAGAAATAAAAATACTTCCCTGGGACTTCAGTTCTTTGAATATCAGTAGTACATGCCTGGACTGGTATAGCCTGACTGATTCAGATAAAAAGCTATTTTTTAAAACCACCTGGGCTGTAACGGAGTCGTTTCCTGCAGACCGATTGGAGCGCATATAGTATAAAAGTCGTACCTAGTCAAAATAAAAATAATGTAGCTTTAGCTAGCTTATCCAGCGCCTGTATACTGTAAAATACAATGACTGTAAATGAGATAACAGTGTCATATTGAAGTTTCCCTTGCTTGTTCAATCATTGTGTTTGAATTGACATTTTTATTCTCTGTTGTTATCACTTTGGCACTCATGATTTTCCTGAATCGCTAGGTAAAATGGCTTGGGATAGTACCAAACTTTCTTCTACACAGGAAAAACTGCATTTAGAGTAAAATGGATGATAAAGCTAGGTATGCATTAGGGAGCAGTATTTCGGACCATGATGGTAGAACCGTGTTGGGACGCTACATCAGTTTCAATGAATTAGAAATGAGAAGTGGATTTATGGTTTGGTTGGTAAGCTATCGAGTCAAAATTACTGGACACTTACCAGAGTACTTATTATATCAAAACCTTCTGCCACAAATCTAATGTTTGGAATTATTAGAACTTACTGGTTAGAAATCTGTATTTCCACCAACAAGTAAGGCCACTTAATGCCAGTGAGTGAATGCATATGGGAGCAAATTTGTTCCATCGCGTGGAGATTTAGTTTGTTGTAACCTTATATCTTCTAAGCATTTCTTGTGGAGACTGAGTGAGGAATCATAACAGAGTGTCTGCATCGGTATACTTAATGCAAACCGACTGTTGGCTTTAAGTGGCATTTTTAATTCTCACCCAATCAGGATGTTGTGACTATTAATGCGCTGGGAAATAGTGATGCACACTTGTAAGGCTGGTGCCAGACATGGCAGGCGCACTGCTCTGTGGTAGTGAAAGCTGTTATGTTACCCAAGACGTATTTCAGTTTAATGATGCAGGGAAAACGAGGGCTTTCCCCTGAGCTTGCTTTCTGACTATCCCCATTTTTCAAGCAATTTCACCTGTCCGCAGTTGGTCTAGGATCGCAGAATGATGTTGTGTTGAAGCATGACATTGATGTCTTTTAGGGTTTAAAGACTTTGTTGTGGAAAACTGGAAAACAAAGGGCTCCAGTCTCCAGTAAAGCACTGAAATACCTGCATGTGGGTGTGCTGTCACTGTGGGACCTTTAGTACTTTGGCACTGAGCTGACAGGCTAGCAAATCTGGCAACTTTTACACTCCTTTGGCAGTTTTCATCATCCACTTTCCTGGTGGTCTTCATCCCAAGTCACTGCATTCAGTTGTCTAAGTTCTCATAGAACAGCCTGGCAGGCAGGCAAACCTGGCCAAAGAGCTTTTCATGCAGGGAAAGACGAATGTGTGTGGCACATTTCACGCTGGTACATGAGCGTGTGCATGGCGGCGGTGGTGGTGGCGGTGTCTAGTGTGGGAGCAGGCAGCTCTGTGGTGAATTTAAACAGCTCACTGAGGACGAGGCCCTGGCAACCCAATGTACATCTAAGGCGACGCTTCATATAAAAACGGCAACATGCGTTTAATCTCCTACATGAAAAATAGAGCAGCCCCCCCCCCCCCCCCACACACACACACACACAAAGCACCACTGAGTTCTCTAACAACACCGATGGGGGTGGAATAATTCATGGCAACACAGGCAAAGTGTCCTCATACAGCAGTTCTATAAAAATAATCCCATAACATCATCACACTCACCCTATTGCTCGCTGCGCTCATACAAGGCACCTGGGAGAGGTCGGCTGGCCTTTAAGCCTCATGACTCAGACTTCATTCAATGGACCTCCGTGTTTCTTTGAGAAGAAAACTTTGGAAGAAAGTGGGAGTTTTTTTTGTGAAGAATGCAAGTCCTAGGTTATTTTGACAATCCAAATACTGCAGTATGTTGGAGCTTCTTCCTGGGTATATGAAAATGCTCTGCAATGCCAAAACTGAAGTGCTGCTGTTCAGGAATTATGTCTGGCGTGTTTATCATCTGCGTAGTTTAGTGTATTGGCGAGCTCCAACTACAAATGGACCCATCCAAGTTTTGTGTATTAGTGTAATACCGGTGATAAATTGATATAGCATGTTCCAAATTGTCAAGAAGAGTCTGGGTATCTTAAAGATATGTGTATGAGGCAATGTTGTAAAACAAAATTTAGTGTCGATGTACAAAACACCAAAGTAGCAAAGCTGCAGTTCATCCACTTACCACTAGAGGCTGGCTCTAAAAGAGTCAATCCCCATAGGCTGCCATGTTAAAATGCCAATTTTATTGGAGAAATAAACACCTTTACAGCCTGGTATGTAACAGTTTTAGCCTCTATGGATATGTTCTCGCTTAGTTATAAATGCATTATAGGTAAATTTTATAATAAATAAATGTATCTGGATACTGGACATAGAAGTGGCTCATTTTGATATTGTTAAAGGTTTAAAGTTACGGTGCACGCAGCTGTAGCCCATAGTTGGGTCTAGTTCAAATTTCTAAACCGTTATGGTCATAAGGAACACACCTGTCTGTCTCTGAATTGTTCCCATGATCTTTAACTTTATGTATGTAACATTTAAATCCAAACTAACAGGGAGAATCAAATTGGTTTTTGGTGTAAACAATGGGATTTTTTTTTTTTTTTACTTAGTTTATTTGCATTAATTTCAGCTCAGTGCAAGAAGTTCTCCTGGCATTTACTATAATTTCTTTTCATTCTTCTTTTGATTGTTATTGTGCTAAACAATTAGAATCTTTAGCAACAGTAATTAATCATTATTGATCTCATCCTGGCCTGACAATGTCATTTGACAGCCCTGTCATGATGGACTGGAAGCACTGACTTTGGACTAACTCTATTATATTCAGACCAGACTGTGCACGCTAAGATGCAAACAGTACTTTCTAGTGTAGATCGAGCAGATGACGAAGTCAACTGATGTTTCAGTTGGTCCCCGCACAGCTTCCCAGTTCTTGAATTCATGAAAAATGCCAAAGATAACACCCCTTATCAGGCATAAATTAGCACTTTTGCACCAACAAGATGACTCCCAAAGAGCCGTTAGCTTAAGACTTAGCATATCTTGTGTGTCCCAAAAAATTGAGGAAACTGGCCAAGTGGAGACAAAGGAAGTGGCAGACCTAAAGAACCATCTACAAGACGTCTGAAAGTCACATCCTTATAAAAACGGGGGGGGAGTCCAGCAAAGACCTGACACAGTACCTGAGAAATACATCTGGCACTTCAGTTGAGCCATCTACTATTTGCGAAAATCAAAAAAATGGTCTTAAAGGGAAGAGTGGCTGTTATTTTAAAGCATGGTAATGAAGTGCACTGCCAATGCAGTAAAAGCATAAATCATATATACTAGAATACTAGAAAAACACACAAAAGAACACCATCAGTAATGGATTGGCCTCCCCAAAATCCAGACCTCAACATTTTTCAAGTAGTGTGGGATCATTTTAACAGGGAACAGAACAAAGGGCAGCCAACATCCAAAGAAGGGCTTTGAATATCTTTCAAGAAGCATGAAGAACTATTCCTCAAAACCACTTGAAGAAATTCCTAGAAAATTTGCCTGAAAAGAGTTCAGGCTGTGTTGAAGAATGAAGGTATTCATACCAACTATTGACTTTCATGACTTTCTGCATTTCCATGTGTGTTTGCATGTTTCAATAAATTACTGCACCCATTTCCCTTTAACAGTGGTTTAGGTTATCTAAGCTAAAATGAGTACAAATAAAAGTACTCATACCAAATATTGCCTTTGCACAGTTATGTAGCACAGCAGGTGTTTATGATGGGTGTTCTGCCTCTGTACTGAACCTATTCTGCATTTGGGCTTAAAAGGAAATACACAGTTGCCACAAAGCACTGTCAAATGTACTTATTTGACCTTTACTATTATGGTAAATGGATTGGTTCTTATATAGCGCTTTTCTACTCTTCTGAGCACTCAAGGTGCTTTACACAACTTGTGCATTCACACCCATTCGCACAAGCACATTGTTCTAAGTGCTTTCTAAGTAACATTCACACACATTCATACTCCGATGGATGTAATTTGGGGTTAATATCTTGCCCAAGGATATTTGGCATGCAGACTAGGGGAAGCCAGGAATCAAACCACCAACCTTCCGATCAATAGATGACCTGCTCTACCGCCTGAGCTACAGCCACCCAGAAGACATTAGGACACAGAAGACACGTTCTTGTGTTAGCTGGCATGTATCATTGATACTGTTAGTTCTCCTAGCAAAAATGAGTTCCTACCAGCATTTCTGACTTATAAGATGGGAAACAAAACAACAGAACTGAATAGACCAGCCTATTGTCACAGCTGTCTGATCAAGCTAGTAGGAATACATTAAGTTTATTAGTATTGGTAAATGGAACGATTTCTATGAAGAATAAAACAAAAGCTGCCTGGCTTGCATTTCAGTTTTTCAGTGATTAATCGACAGACTGGACCATGAATATTTGAGGAAAACTGATAAAGCGGTGAACCGTTTTTAGCTGTTCTATTAGCATGACTAGAATTCACAAATAAGAAAAAAATAATCTTGGAATGAGACTGTGGAAAAAGAGGGAGAAAGAGGAGATAAATACTGCATGTCTGCAGAGAGGAGATGAACTGTGTGTTTCCTGATGTGTTTTAGCTCATCTTCCAACGGGGCAGCTGACTTACTTTGTTCATCTTGGCAGAAGCCCCGTTAAAAGTTGTCCACCCCTTCCTTTAATGTACTTCCAAAGTCAATTTTAACAGTTTCATTAGAACAACGCATTGCCCTCTGGGGAGAGAGGGAGAGAGAGAGAGAGATAGGGAGAGCACTGACAGATATGAAAAAAGCAGAAACTCATTATAAACAATGAAAAAGCAGCCAGAAGGTGAGGACTGAATTGCTCCGATATTTCACCTAACTTGACGGCAGAGTTGTTTTAAATGTAGTATGTACTTTTAACCTGGTTTTGAGTTGGTTTTTTTAGTCGCAGGTCTCTGCTTTGGAATAGTGAACATGGAGGTGAAACAATGACAAACTGACGTGCCGTGGCTGTTTGCCAGGATTTTGTCCCCTCTGGAGCAAAGTGATCTCCTCCACAGAGAATATTAGCAGTGACCCCCATGTTCATAACGTGACCCGCGGACAACCTCGCCTCTCTATCTGCTCAGTTTGTTTCCAGCGCTGCGCACTGTAGTCAATTTATTCAAGGTTTCCCAATGTGGTTACAACAACACGAATCCCAGGAAGACATTTACATTGTGATAACGTTACAGGCCAACTGCAGTGGAATCACAGCCTTGAAGAACGTGTTTAATCCTGTTTGTTGTTTCTGTGCTCTGTGGAAATATTTGCGGTATGCTCACGAGTCAGCTAATGCAAACTAAAAGAAAAGGTGTTTGCTTGACTTTTGCCTGTGATCCCCATCATTTCTTCCTGGCCTAGGGTGGCCTTTTAGGGGGTGACTATGCATGCAAACACTATGTCTCCGAGTATGTTTTTTGGCAAAAATCTGAATTCGAATGCGTCTGAAGCTTGAGTAAATGAAACAGTTTTACTAAATATTACAACGCTTATGCTTTAGCTGCACTAATAAGCTCTTTATGCAGGAAAAACCCTTCCAGTTCTACACATTTTATATTAAAAACAGCAATCATGACACGAAAGATTAGATCTCCAGACATATGTACTGTATGCTGCACTTGGACTTCATACCGTATTGATAAAAATACTTCAAAAGCTTTCGTGTTTTTACAAACAGGCAGCACTGTGGTGTGAAAAGAACGGCTTTACGAGCACATAAAAGTGGATACTGTTACAGCACCCTGGCTTGTGGTCAAAATCTCCTAAATGGTTAAAACAACAGTTGGGGTTTGTGGGCTTTTTTAAACTACCCCTTTCTCTTGCCTGAACTCGGGTCAAAGGAAACCGTGGCACACTATGGCTGAACTTCAGTCCATAAAAGGAGGGCAGCTCAGCTTGTGGTTGGATGTGAGATTTTTTATTTCATTAGGGCTGTTTAGTAAGTAGAGGGGTCCTCGTGGACAACTAACAAGAACCATGACTGTGATATTTAGTCATACTTAAAGTGTAATCTGCAGTTAATTAATAAAGACCACATTTAACTTCAGATTTGTAATTATTGTGGGGAAAAATAGGGAGGCACTGGGGAGTTGTGTTGTATATCTGCTCGAGCAGAGTGATTGAACTAATGTTCTTCATTTCAGTAAGGGACTGGGGATCATCCAGGTTTCACATGCATATAAACACACACACAGCTATGGCCACATCCGCGTGTTCGAGCCCCACGGGCCAGGGTGAGTCTCCTCTTTGTTCTAGCCGAGTGCCTGATTAGAAACATCAAGCATAATTTCCTAATTGGGCTGTCCTAACCACTTTCATCTGGGGCAGCAGGTACAGCTGTAATCTAATAGCCGTGAATGTGCAGCCAGCTCCAACAGACACATGGAGCAGAGGATGTTCACCCTGTGCCTTTTCCATGGAAGATTGAGTTATCATCGCCAGAATCATAGTTCCCTTCCAGCCTTATGTGGCCTGTAGCAGATCCATTTGTCTGCATGGTTCCTCTAGTAGTGACAGCAGCAGCAGCATCTTCAAATCCATTGTAATTTATTCTGTGTTTCTTATGGAAAATACTCCATTTTCTGCCAGCCTAGTTCTAATAATTTGGTTGGCATTGCCAGACTTCTATAATACATAACAGAATTTTCCACTTTTATTAAAAATGTTCTTGAAAAATAAGGAGTGAATTGAAACCTTTTTCTTCTGCACTCTTTGTTTTGTGTATTTCAGGGAGTTACGTTGAGGTGTTTTTGTTTGTTTTCACCTCTTTTGGGGAAGATAGCTTCGTTCTGTTTGTTATTTTCACTTCAGCCTGGGGTAAATTACTTTCAGTTGTTGTCACCTTTTTCTTAACATCTGTGTGGATAAATAAATATCCAGGTTGTACTGATAAACTCTGTTTAACTCTGAGGATAAGAGTCTGAACTCAAATACTTTTCCCTTGTGCTCCTGCAGCCCTAGAGGATGTATTACATTGCTATGCCTGCCACAGTCACCTGCATTGTTAGTATGAGAGCCTTTTGTCGTTATGAAAAAAATACATGCATAGAAATTTTTCACATATGCAAAAAAAGAGTTTCAGAATCACATTCAGATTAATGACACCTGTGCATCAGAAACTTTTACTAAATTTACTGCCGTAGTAAATAAGACCAGTTCTAAATCATCACAATCTGCATATTATCAGCATAAAGCCACACCCCCAGTTTTCCAAATAAGGAAATAAGTTTACCTTGAGGTAAAGTGGAGAGAGCGGTGATGAAGACAGAGGTTTAGACATAAACCTAATGTTCCATTAGCCTCTTTTATAGTTAACATTTGAACATTTTTACAGATAAAAATATAAAAATAAAAATAAAGTATCAAAAAAAGTAAAATAAACATAAACTGCTCATTACAGAGCTGCTCATAACTAATATTTAACATTTAACATTTAAGCAGGATTTCCAAAAAATAAACGCACAAAAAGCCAGATGAGACAATAACATGAATGGTTTCATTTAAAGTTTATTCGACATCTTTGCATCATCTGACTCCTCAGCATCAGCATCAATTCCAATATTATGAGAAATGTCATCAGTACAAGCCCACTCTTTATCATTCATATTCAAGTTTCAAACAGATGATTTGGATATGAGCAGCCTGCTGAGTTCGAGCGTCACATCATACTGCAACGTCTACGTGGAAGGTTTTTAATATAATAGTTTGCTTTCTGTTCTTTTAAAAGCCTAAACAATTAACTTTTATTTTTCCTTTCCTATATGCTTCATTCTGTTTTCACACAATTTTTTATAAATTAAACAGACTTGTGTTTCCATATACTGTGAATGTGTCTTTCATATTTGCAGGTCAGTAAATGTGTGGAATATTTTGTATAGATACGGCAGGCATTTTTGAGAGTTGTAACAAAGATTTTTATCCTGCCTTGGATCTGAGCTACTCTGAGTGAGCAAATGCAAATGTGCAATGGGTGGTTTGCACAACAAAAGCAGGAGGAGAATCGAGCTGACGACCTGCGAAAATCCCACCAGGGGTGAATAACACCTTGGGGCTTGCGCCAGAAAATAAAAAAGTCAGTAATTCTAGAAGGTTTTAGGTTCAGGGGATTTACGCAAATTTGTGCAGGGTTAGTAAATCTAGTGTTAATCCACAAAAAGCAAAATCCAACATTGTCAGTGTGCTGATTAAGTACAGAAATGAAAATGCTGTGTTCTATGCACTGACCTTCAAATGTATTTGAACTGCTGACAGATTAACTGTCGGTTGGAGGGTGGTGCTGACTGCCATGTTTGCCGTTACAGAATTCTCCCATTAATTTCTGTTCTGGATCATTTTAGTTCCATGTCTATTGCTTATAACATTTCTGCTAATATTGCACTAGGCCTCTCTTTCCAGCATTTGACAACAGGAGAAACAGCTGTTAGATGTCCTGAGGTCTAAAGTTGTTCTGAATTTCATTACGGCAATGGTTACCATAGTATTCAAAAAATTTAACAGATTAGGAACATTATAGCTTAAAATTCTCAAAAATCTATCCAAGAAAAAAGCTCTAAAAGTCTTGTTGATTAATCTTGCTGACAAGCCAAGACATAATTTTCTACCAGCCTCTGTGGACGTCTCATATAAATGTTGCTTGGCTTAAGTATTTGTTGATGAACTCCAAACTTTTAGTTCAAGACCTCCTTTGGGACAAACAAAAATGTTCATGCAAATAAATCAGCTACAACAAATGCTTTGATAAATGAATGTAAACAAATGCAAGTCAGATGTGGGGAAAGCATCACAGCGGTCCGCGGAGGGCCCAAACCTCATCACTGCAGTAAAAATCTGATGTCACAGAGCTATTCTAAATGGACAGCGACTATAGAGTTGTCAGCATATACTCAAACCATGATTGAATCATCCCGCTTTGGGGCCGTAGCATCATATGGCACACATGTTGTACGCTTAAAGAGGGCCTCATACATCTATCAAATCTGAGATTACAGTGTGAGTTTGCTTTCGAGTGCGCCTGTGTTTGTGTGTCAAGGTGTCTCTGTGTGTACTGAGGTCTATAGCAAACATGTGCAAAGCATACGCAACCGTGTGAGGAAAAGGGAATAAACCCATCCCCTGGGCATTAGAGGAATGCAGATGGTGTACGGTGAGAAGAGAAGGGTGTGTGTGTGTGTGTGTGTGTGTGTGTGTGTGTGTGTGTGGTATGTGCCCCTATTTACCCCCCTTGTGGTGTTTATAAATGAAGATAGCGGGAAAGGGCGGAGTCTCAGAGGCCTTATCAGAGGGCTCCATCTCTGGGTTTTGCATTGCTCAGATCCTTTGGGACAGTCGTACAACCTGGGAGAGGCCTTGGGTTAAGGCCGAACCAATAAACCTTCACTATCTATACATCCCTCATACTCCTGTCCCACCATCTTTTCATCCTCTCTATCACCCAGCCTCACACACTCCTCATCCCCCGACTCTCTAAATAAGGGCATGTTGAGTCTATCAGCCCTCGGAGACATGGAGGAGACCCTCATCAGGCAGGGGGTTGAAGAAAGTTTTCTCTGCAATTGTGTTTTTCTTATCTGTTAAGATCTCCTCATTTTGTTTCCCTTGTTTCAGAGGGAAACCACACTCATGCATATGTTGTACAGACGGATCAATTCAATTCTTTGAGTCTGCCAGTGTTTATCTGATCTCTCACATCTGTCCACCTACTCCACATTTAATCTGCCAGAATGCTTTGCTTCTACTGCCTCTTTAAATGACAAAACCCCTGAAATGTTTCCCATACAGACACTTCACTTGGGTGGGCTGTCGAGGTGTAATTGTCCAGTCCACAAACAATCAGAAAATGGTAAAAAAAAGAAAGAAAACAAAACAAAAAACCCCACCCATAATAGCGAGACAGAGAGACAGCTTCACCTTCAAGAAAAAAGCAAACAATTTCCTGTTAACTTTAAATATGTGTGACGGTGCCTCCTTTTGTTTCTTACTTGTAGTAAAAATGTTAAAAATACCAAAAAATGAATATTTGTTTTGGAAAGCACTACCAACACCATAAAAAGCCCAGATATAAGTTTTCAAAACTTGCTGAACACCTAACCTTGTAGGACACCCAATAGGATACTGGTAATAAATGACCATCTACAAATAGATCTATTTTCTCATTACTGATCTGTTTGTAGATCACATTTGGTTACTAGTGGCCATTACAAGCTTTGGTAGAGTCGGTCTCTACCATTTGGAATGAAAATAGATAGATGGGATAAAATAAATGTAGCTATAGGGCCTGAAAGGTCAAGTCAGGAGTGGCTTAAATCTACATTCTTTTTAGCAACCACCGAGGGTGACGTCTGGAGCTATAAAAAAAAACAAAACACCTTTCAGTTGTATTAAAGTACCTTGAAACAACCGTTGTGATTTGGCACTATATAAATAAAACTGAACTGAACTGAATGGAAGTCTATGGGTAAATGGCCCATGGCTGCCTTCTTCTTTGACCTTAGTAGATACCTTTCTAATGAATGGATTAGTTGCTAGTTTCAGGTCATACATCATAAAACATGAACATGTTTACATTACATTACAACAACATTACAACTTGTGATCACTTGAGTCAGAAAGGAGAACTATCTAGTATAACTTATTGGCGAACTTATTAGTCACAGTTGTTAGCCAGTGATGCTGGGTTTCATAGTCTGAGCCACTTCAACACAAACAAATGGCAATGGCAAACACCCAGTTGAAATAGCTTCCCAATCATTCAGGTCATGGTAATCTAAGGAGCTTGGATAGAAAGTGATATCCAACCAAGACGCTTATTTAGTTCAGTTATTCAGTTGTGAGTTTTCTTCTGAGCTTGTCATCAAAAAGCTTCTTGGACCTCTTGAATGACAGGTGAAATATCTTCATGAAACTTAAAGAAATCCAATTTCTTTCTTTCCAAGCTCCTTAGACTACCCAGGTGAAGCCACCATGGAATGAGTTGTATGGGTGCCCCTATGACACATACAGTACATCAGCAAGTACAAATAAAAAAAAACTGTGATCCTGTCATTCAGTATACCAACATGTACCTTGAGTAATTTGCTGCTAATAAATCAGATATCTGGGGTTTATAGTTTTAGACGGATATTTTTGTAGGATACAGGGCAGTGGATTCATATAATTTCTTTAGGCTGTGCCCAGCATGCCCCATGAATCCAGACCTGGCAAACAGACTCATCTGTAAGCCCTCTTTCTAGGTCTGGCATGGGAAAGGGGCCCAGGATTCCCACTTCTGAGGTCATGCAGCACAAAGATTTCAATTTCATTAGAGTTTTTTGATTTGTTCTTAGTCCAGTCTCAGCCCCAAGGCCAATTTGCCTTGAGAGACCCTAGAGAAATACATCTCCCACTGTGAGGCAAATCACTGTATTCAAATGATTCATTTAAGGTGGTTAGGGCACCTGGAGGTTTCCAGATATGGTCAATTGGGAGTAGTTTAGCAATTCAGCAAAGACTGAAAATCAACCGTCAACTTAAATAGTGGTTGCAAACAAAATCATCAGGAACAGGTGAGCTGATCACTTCCAGGTGCGTGGATCCAGAGGGATGGGACCCAAAAAGAGTCCTTCCACCAAACACAAGCAAGTAATAAAGACTTACCTGTGTTGGGGTGGCTGTAGCTCTGGTGGTCATCTGCTAATCGGAACATTGGTTTGATGCCTCCAGTCGGCATGCTAAATATCCTTGGGAAAGATACTCACCCAAAGTTGTTCCCCGATGCATCCATCGGAGTATAAATATGTGTGCCTGTTAGAGCATAGAAAGAAGTGCTTGTATGAATGGGTGAATGAGGAAGCTGAGTAGAAAAGCACTTTATAAGAACGAGTCCATTTATCATTTACAGGAGGAATAAACAGAAGAATGGTGAGCCGGCATGAAGAGGACTGAAGGATCATCATAATTACATTTATTTGTTATGCCAACTTTTATGCCATTTAAAAAAAATCCTTTAAAACCTGGAAGAACATACTTGTTTATCTGCCACGGTTTTGAACGCAGTACCACAGGGGAGATTGTGGGAACATATGAAGGTCAGTTTGAGGTTGCTAATTCTGACAGCTGACTGATGGATGGAGGCTAAGAGAGATGAAGCAGATAATTTTTGGGAGCAGATTCTTCAGCTGCCTCCCTGTGCCAGCATAGCAACATGGGGATGAACTAAAGCACAAGCATGTTTAAATACATACATGCGCATGCACACTGAGGAACAATGGACATGTACCTACGGTAGAGTACATGGACATGTAGCCTAAATATTTGGAGCGTCTGTCACGCTTGTTGCTGGCTGTTTGTATGTACCTGCAAGGTTTATGTTTTCTGAGAATTATTTCTTTCTGACAGATGGCGCGTTTAGCTTCGCGTCCAAGGTGCTCTAGCTTAATTCATGCAAGCTGTGTTACAAAGCTTTACCGTCCATCCCTTGTGCATAGTCTGTCCACTACAGTACGCATGATGCTAAGTCTGTTGCTTCAGTATAGGGGCTTTAGGTTGATTCGCTGTTGTTCTGAGACTTAATTGCGGAAAATGCAGTAAATGTTTGTCCAAATGAAAACCAGGGGCTTTTGTCAGTGTGCATTACATGTCAGCCTTCTGCTTCACCTTCCTCATTGCTCACAGAGAGCCAGTAAACTGCCCAGAGACCGAGAGTTCTTCTTAGAAATGCTGTTGAACCATCACAATCCTCCCCAAAGTGTTTGCATTCAAAGTATTACTGGTCAGCCACCATCAATTACTTTCTTGGCAGTCGTTGGCTGTGGAGCCAAATTTATTTAAGGGTGGTGCCCAGTTGGGATGCTTGCACACTCTTTGAGGGGGGCTTTTAAAGATTTCAAGGTAGAAGGGGAGTGTTTTGCTTTGAACTAGCCCCTTTATCATTTCAGCTTAACATCCATTAGAAGGCTGCAGACATCAGTTGTGATAGATACTTTTCTCAGAAACACAGTGCTCCTTTTTTGACATCTTAAAATGATTACTGGGGTTAAAGAGGCTCTTTAACGCTGGAAGGACTGTAGCGAGGGCGGTGTTGGTGGGGGCTCTCAGGAAAATGGCACATGGCTTCACGCTGTGGGAGTCTGGCACATCAGCTGTTGCTGCTTCATTTTTGCAATCACGGCCACAAAAAGCCAGCTTTTACAGATGTAGCTGATGTCATGCTACATAAGACTGCACATAAACAATGTCACTTCACACCCACTGATGTCAAGTAAATACTCCAACAGCAGCTCAGGTCTGTGTATCAAACTCTGAGAGGGATCTAAGCAGCGCATTGAAGTAGCAGCCAGCTCTGAGTATCTGTAAATGATGACCATGTTGGCTCTTGAAGGTTTAAATGCCATTTGATCCTCTCCATTGTTTCTCTTCATGCTCCAAGACAACACCCAGGACATTATGTCTGATTTGTTTCTTTCTCATCCGCTCGTAAATATTTCCACTACGCATGTCATACTAATGTTGTGCTGCACCTTATATACAGTACCTTTACTTCCCACACACCTGAATCACATTTTTCCGTGTCTGAGGCTGTGTTTGTTCTCCACGACCCACCCCTGCGGTGAATAAACAGTCCAACTTGCCCAAGTGTGGTTAGGCGTCCTCCGCTTTCTAATCCGTGTGTCTGTGTATTTATGTTCACCTATGTGTAACCACATGTTTGTATATGCGTGTGCATGTGTGCCGTTCTGTCGCCACTGAGTGAAGAACTATTTCAGCATAGGCTCAACTTCCTTGTGTTTCCACACAAATGGGGCTATTTTGGACCCACATCATTAAAGAAATATGCCAAAGGATAGACAATGAAAAAGTGGTGGTGATATTGTTAATTTATTCACACTGAAGCCAAGGCACAGCTGTGGTGGTATAAATGCAAACAGTGAAGCAAAAATTATGAGGTGGTTTGACATGCTGGACTTTGGCCCAAAACAGCATCCAGCATGTCCAAACACTTCATATTTTTTTGGTTTATTTCTCTGTGAATTGCAATCCTTTTATAGTTTTTTCTGGACCATGCTAGAGGCATCAATCTGCAGGCAGACATGTGGTCTGATGGTCCCTAGGTGATAACGTCAAATGACCACCTGATATTTCATTTACTAAACACTGATATTTTTGTTTTTTGTTCATATTATTTAATAACTTTTGGACTAGCAATAGAGACATTCATGTTTCCTTCTTCTTTTCTGCTGCTCCCTTTAGGGACCACCACACTGGATCATCTGCCTCCATCTCACACTCTCCCTGCATCCTCTGTATGTCCTACTTCACTACATCAATGATGTTCCCAACGTAATCAAACACAATTTTGGTAACCCTCAAAAATAAGTCTTGTCTCATTTCTAAATTCTTCATTACTTTATTAGCAAAAGTAGACACTCCCTTGGAGACTATATTTTCCAAATTACAAATGCAAAGCTAACGGATGTGCTAACTCCTTATGAATAATAGTAGCTGAAGGTATGTATATATGTATATATATATATATATATATATATATATGAATGATGACGACATATTGATAGATTGCTGGCATGCTGATGTTAATATTAGGGCTGCTTTGAATGATCAAAGGTCAATAATCTGAGTCGAGCACTTGCTCATCGTGCAACAACCCAGCCTGCAGTATTGGTAAACTGTTGACAGAGGCTGATAGCTAAAGTGCAACAATATTCTTGTTACTGGTCGAGCCTTTCCCTTTAAGGAAATTGAGCCTTGTAGATTAAAAAACAAACAAACAAAAAAACATAAGCTGTATATAGAAGATGGATGAACCCACTGTGACACATTTTCATTTGATCTTTTTGAAACTAAAAGTTCTCACATCTTGATGAGAGACTTAACACTAGGTTAGGATGCTGACTTCTTAGACCTAATCCATGGATATAACTTCTGGGTCAGATACATGAAGCTACTGTGGAAATGCAGATTAAATGTGCATTTAGTCTGAAGGCCAATGGATGGCAAAAGCTGCATAAAGACTTCCAGTCCTATAAAAGTCTACTGGGAAACGACTCTCTGGAAAAAAACAAAACGGCTCTCTGACTTGACCCCAGCGAATACTTCACTGGTGAGGTATGGGCTCAGCCACTCTTTTCAGGTCATACTGGGGGAAAGAGACAGAGAAACAGATTGCTATCCTCATTGGCTAACAATTTGTTTTTGACAGGTTGTTGAGTGAGACCTGCCCCTCCTCATCATAAAAAATACATTCTTTTATGAAGAAGGTAAAATTCTCATTGAGGCTTCAAAACTGGACTTTGGAAATGAGTGGATGATGTCATGGTGGTCGTGTCCACCTTCTGTCTGTGGTTTCATTTAAAAACTTTAACAAAAATGAAATACTGGAATTTTACAAACTAAAATCCAATTAAATAACTCCATTTAGAGGAATTAAGCACACCTGTCAGAGTGACCACAGCCTATATATTATTTTTTTAATGGGAAAAGCATACTGCTGTTCTAAGCTATACTGGCTTAATTTTCAAATAAATCCAACAAGGGGGGAAAATTGAACAGTTATAGTTGAGTAAAAGCTGCCTACACACTTGAAGCGATTCACAGTGACATGGCGACCAGAAGAAAGTGAATGATACTTGGAGATTTGTGACTATGGGTGAAATAACTGCTGGCGATCCAAAGTGGGTGGGACTCGCAATAAACCTTCAGGCAAGCGACTGAAGAGACTTCCAGTGAGGGTGAAGAATATCATTGGTGGATATATGACCTGCTATCTAATACATTAGAGGGTCACTGAGGCAACCATAGCCAGGAATGTCATACAACCATCATATACAACCATCTGGCAATGTGCAACAAGTGAATCACTTCCAGTGTGTATGCGGCTTAAGGCCTTAGTCCCTAGTTTGGACCTTCATGTTGACTGGGCCCTTTCTTTGGAGTTTACATGAGACGTAGTTGGCCATGCATGTGAGGTAGATTAAGTACACTTGTAGTGCAAAGCACTTTTAAAAGTGATTAACACTGAGAAGTCCTAAAAATTCCAGCAAGGTCAAGTGTGATCATGTCCAGCAGACATGTGAGCACTCCACTACACAAAGAAAGCTTGAACAAACACACTGAAAGGAGCCAGTTGAGGTTGTTTGTGCATGTGACCAGGGTGTCTTAAATACCTCTTAGGTGAGGTCTTTTGTGGATGTCCTGTTCCTATTACAAGACCTTTGGGCAGAGCCAGGATGCAGTGGAGAAAAAATGTCTGTTGATCGGATTGGGAACACATTGGTGAGCTCCTTGAAAAACCGGAGGTGGCAGCTGGGAAGCGTTTTTCGTTAGACTGCTGCCCCCTCAGCCCCAGATAAGCAGCAATAATTTGATGGATAGAGGTTGTTAGATGTAGCTTTCCAAATACTTTTTTTGGTGTGACTGCAACACATAAAAAACACTAAACTGCATCAATTCTTGGCCTGTAGTGGTTGTACAGCAAGATTATGTAAATTACAACATAACTTCCACCAAAACTACAGATTCCAACTGCTTTTTATCCATGAGAAAACATTATCAGCTTACCAAGCTATCTCTGAATGTTATTCTCTCCAGCAGCCAACACGTGTGTATATGTACATGTCAGAGTGTGCATGTAGATACAGGGGGTGCAAGTGCTGTATAAAGTGTAATGAGAAAAGAAGATTTAGAGATCCCAGAACTTTTTTGAGAGGCAACAAGCCATGAGCATCAGCCAAAACAAACCCATATGCAGGTCAAACACTGGAAGTTCTCTTGTCAAGAATCTGTGATCACTTTGTCATCACGCCAGTGTTTAGATTGGTGCAGCTCCAGCTTCTAATTGAGTAAATGGTACAATAGTGTTCAGCTCACCTTTTCAGTCTTTCACTTGCTCCCCAGTGATGTTTCGGCTCATTTGAAATGCTGGATGTGTGAGCATTACTAAATCTTTTCCCCTTTCCTTCATCTAAAAAAAAAAAATATTCCCCACCTGCGGTTTCACCTTTTGGACTCAACCTCTCAAGTGATTTCCCTTGAAATGTATTTGATGGCAGATGCCAAGAAAAAGCTTTCAATTTGTATGCAAATGATAACAAATCATGGCTGTTTTGGTCTTTATTTTTTTCCAAGCAGATTTAATTGATGATCACGTCACAATTTTTACAAGCACGCACACACACACACACACACACACACACACACACACACACACACAGTTTTGAAATAAGCTCAAGAGCAATAAATCACAGAAATGATGAAATTGCTAAATTTGAAAAAGTGACTTTTTCATACGGCACCACAGAGGAGTCATTATTCTCAACTAACCGAGTGGCACATTAAGTTTTAAACAACTCGATCAAACGTGATATCTCAAAAAGAAATCTACGTTCACTTGGTGTTCAAATTACACTAATTGCAACAGATAAAGTTTCTCTATTTGTGGAAATCACATAAAAGATGCACTTGTGAACAATGACATCATGTTTTGGGCTTTGCATTTGAAGGCTCAAGCGCTGCAATTTAGTGTTGTTTCTGCTGGTTGTGCTCGGTCTTTCGATTACTGTAACCTGAAGCAGCTGGTGCAGCCAGGTTGAACAAATGAGTATATGATGACAAATTCTGAGTGGGAGATGCTTTAACTGCTTGAAAAATAGAAAACTTTATAAAGTGAGAGTTTTTTTTCTCTAAAGGAACATGAACCAATGGGTCATGGTGGCTACATATGTGCATTATAATTGTTATGGTTTCATATTCAGATCTGTGCCAGTCTTGTGACATATGGATTACACATCATTTTCTGCTGCCACATTCACAGATAAAGAAAATCCTACATCACAAACCCAGTCTTCATTTTAGATTTAACCACCTGATTGCATCATATTAATATTTGATAAACTTTTTTGTACATTAAGCTCGTTCTTTACAGTATATTTTACGTTTCTGGGCTATTTTCTATTGCAGTTGTAACAAAAGTAAAATAATAAAGCTCCAAACAGAAATCTCTGAGCACATACAGAGAAAAAATACTTGGAGAGACCGAGATGAGGAGGGGGGGAGGAGGGGGGGGGGGGGGGCTGGGACAGCACGATTTATACATAAAGAGGTAATAAGGGAATTGGACACAGGAGGGTAACAAGATGCAGGTTCAGATAATCAAAGTTAATGAGACAGGAGGGGGAAGTAAGACTAAAGATGAGACACTAGGGACAAATAACTACCAAAATAAAACAGGAAGTGAGGATAGTAACACATATGACACATGTATGATCTAAACCTGGGGGACCGGAAACAGGAAACACTGAGGGAACAAATACAAATGATACTAAAGTCCAGAGCCAAAAACACAAAATGCTAGGATAACTGAGAATTCACAACCAAACAGATAAAACTAGAAACAAGACTCCCAGCAATATCACTAACCCAGAATTTCAAAATATCTCATAAACCTTCCTTTAAATGTCCCATTAAAAAAACTGACTTTTGTGTGTCTGATGTGACACAGTAACTTCCCAATTTTGGGGATGAATAAAGTACATCTTCTCTTAAAAAGCTAAGATGGGCACAGTTAGAAAGCTTATCTTTGGGCTTCACTAGACTATTCACTAGACTTTTTTTAACCTCACAGATTTTATTTTTATCCATGTTGCTGGGCTGTATTCTCCACATCAAAAATGTCTTAATCTGACAAGACAATCTTAAGCCTGTCTATACTGACACATGTCTATTGGCTCTCTTAAGAGGTCATTCAGAGCTCCTTATTGTTTCTTAATTGATGGCTGTGTCTTTCAGAAGCTCAGTAATGTCAAGACACTGGGCCTCTGTTGAGCGAGATTAAAGGATAAAACCAGCTCCCTCTCCCTTTGTGTTTATTAAGCAAACAAACCACATGGCCTGGCTGTGCACTCAGACACATGGCCAAATTAAGAAACTCTGATTATTAATGATTCAACAACAGTGCAGCCCCAGCAGATAATGCTGTTGCTCATGCTTTGGAAGACTAAATATTTTGTCTGCGAATTCAAAAATGGAATAGCCTCCCAGCTTCTTATCCATGCTTTGTGGGAAAACAAACTTAAAGGGGGGAAGATTGGCTTTCTTTAAAATGCTCCCCTTTTCCAGCCTTATCCCAGGAAAAGGAATGCAATTCTGTTTAATTAGGGACTACAAGTGGGCTCATGGGAAGCCCCCCATTTTTAATTTTTGGTCCCTGTGGCTCCCCGAGTCGTCTCTGACTGGCTGGGGGTCAATGCTACAAGGCCGAAGTCACAGTGCCATGCTGCCAGAGGTTACCAAGGCCAGCTGGTTCTCAGACTGTGTGTGTGTGTGTGTGTGTGTGTGTGTGTGTGTGTGTGTGTGCGCGTGCGTCCACGTGTATATATGTGAGTGTGTGCCAAGTCCAATATTCTCCTTATGCCATCAAGACTCTTTTCAGTAGATGGCATGCAGCAGGCCTGTTAAAGTACTTGAAGTGATTTAGGTTTACAAATATTTTGAAAATATGTTTTGGACAGCCAGACATGAAAGGTTGACTACCAAATCTGTCAAGGAGCCGAAAAGCCATGCGACTCTCCGCGAGATTTGTTATTTGAGCGATTCCACATGAATTTCCAAATATTTTCAAATGTATTTTTCTAATTTGATCCAGACTTTGCATATTTATGCCACCACCCAAGTAAACACCAGAAACTGTTTGGCCATGTCACAGATTAGAAGTCATTCCTTGGATTGAAATACTAACTTTGATCTAATTTGAAGAAAAAGGCTTTGGTCTAGAGCAGTCTGTAATCCAAGGGTTACACGTACATGAATGGCGTGTTTTACAAGAACAAGTATAACCACAAGCACATATGGAAAGAAACTGTCCATTGTGCAAGAACATCCAGTTAAGGTTTTCAGTTAATGTCTCATGTCTGTGACCCATGGACTCTAGTAGATACTTTTAATGATGTTGAAGTGGGAAAATAAAAACAAATGGGCCATTTCACAACATTAATTCCAGTCAAAAGCATGTTCAACTTGTTTCTAGTGATACTGTGTCTGCTTACAGCTTAGAAAGCAGACTTGTGGCTAGAAACACACTCAAAAGAACCCATGTTCTGATGGATGTCTTTGTTGTGTTTAACCAGCTCTTAACAAAGATAGCTTAAAATACTTTTACCCAGCGTCATCAAAAGAAAGTTATACTAAAGACAATGTAGGCTTGACTGTTTTCATTCAGAGCACATGAGTGGCTGCCCTAAAATTACTGTAATTTTTGCACTGCCCTTTCTGTAATTTACTTAATTTCTGTAATTATTACAGGAAAATATTGTACTTTTCCCGGGATAATAGACAGATAGAACAACCCAGAAGTTTAGCCTCAAAACGACTAATGCACAAACTCGTTTTTTAGCATCACTGAGCGGGGATGTTTCTAATTTTCACAAGCCGTTTAACACACATTAATTTATTTTATACGTGTGTTAAAGGACACACATTAAAGATCCTGGTCAATAAAGATGCAAACCTTCCTCCGTTTTATTGGAGGCTGAGGTGATAACATCCATGTTTCTTTATGTTTATTCTTGCAGCTCTACAAACATTACAATGAATTCAACACACTACATCTTACCTAGTCCAGAAATCATTCTGCCCTATCCTCCAGCAGACTGTAGCGTGTTTATCGATGAAAAGAGATAAGCTCTTAAAGTTTCAAACAAAAAAAAATGCTATCTTCCCACAGGCAGACAGGAAAAACAAAAGGGAGTGAAAGAGAAATGAGCTACAGGATAAAGGTGAAAAGATGACTACATCCTATGTTTCTGTAGAATTTCCTCCCCAGACACATTCTCACACACTCACAGGACAACCTGTTCCAAAAAACCCCCATTGACCCGCTGCGTGAAAGCCACCAGTAACAAAACGAGACATCAATAACCTGAAAGCCGATACCCTGCAAGCGGAAATCACCTCGTGCATGGAATAGCACTAGAATGGCTGTTTAGAGTGCAAGTGCCACAATAAAATCAAAAGAGGGATGTGCTTCTGTATTGTGCTGGCCAACAATAGCTGACTGTAACCTCACGGCCGTGCCACCCTGTGCATTCAGAAGTTCTTCATAGGGCGAGCTATTGTCCTGGTCTTGAAAATGGTGCTTTGTGGCTGAAGGCCAATGTGTGTGTCAGGTAACAGATGGTAAAGTTCAGAGATATAAGAAACAGAAGGGCAGACTGAAGGAGAGAGGAGGAGACAGAGGTGCTCACTTTTTACTTTTTTTTTCTTCTTTTTTTTCCCCTTAAATTTATTTTGATTGCTTCTCTACTTGGGCGGAGCAGGGTTTCCACTGGCTCACAAAAGGCCTGTCACAGTGGTATGATGCCTTCATACACTGAGCTGCAGTGAAGCATTCAAGAGCTCTGGAAACAATCCCACAACACCCAGAAAAAAAAAAAACAGCAGCATGAGCCCAGACATCCAAAACAGCCTCTCGGTTGCCCTACTCCAGTCCTTCTAGATGAACTAGGTATCATCACTATATATATTGACTGCACTGACTCCAAACCATGTTATTTTTTTCTTGAAAGAGTTAAATTTCAAATACTCCTTTAAATTCCTGCTGTACTTTTTTTTTAAAATGAATATTTCAAAGAAGAATAACAGCAGTAGCTGTTAGCTGTAGTGCCTCAGCCTGTGTCCTCGATGGATATAGCAGCAAATGAGTGAGCAAGCTGTGCATGTTTATCAGGGATATCTGTTGGGATCAGAAAAATACAGAATTCAGCTTTAGGTGAGTAGAATCCATAGTTTAATGCTAATGTCATTTCCTGTCTTCTAGACAGTTTTAAAAATTAATATTCTAAAATGTTGTTGTCATCATATGTCCAAAAAAAGGAAAATACATTAATTTACAGTAGACAAATATAGAAGCTACACTGTAAAAATGCTGGTTAAAATAAAAAGGATAATTTTAATGCAAATTGTTGGTAACAAATTAATTACATTTCAGTTCAATTTTATTTGTATAGCACCAAATCATAAGGCGCTTTATAATCTGTTGCTCTGTGTTTACTATGCCAAGCATCAGCAGCAGTGCATGGGCTGCCAGCAGGAGAGCTAACGTAATATAAAGGACGCTAACAATGAAAGGTTAGAAGTTTTCTTTGCTATTAAGTCAAAAAATATTGTTATGAAGTTCGTTCAAGTGCTTTGACAGATATGGGATATACTTGAGCCCCTATGCAACCCTAAAATTGGATAAGTGGAAGAAAATTGATGGAAGCATGGATGGGTACTGGACTCAGTATATTTCTAGTAAATCTGTCGGTCTATCAAAAAAACCAAGCTGTTGGAATGAACTGAAACTTATGTGGAGTGGCACCTTCACCTGGCCTAAAACAGATGCACAGGAACAGAAGAAAGCCTGCTGTGGTCAAGTCTGGCTTGGACTAAAAGAAAAAGGTCCTGGTAATGGTCCTTTCTGTGGGACAGTGATGTGCAAAACACTCACGGATCTACCCATTCAGATCACACCCTATCATTCAGGCCCAAGTGGTTGGTCAGCATCCAAGATGGTACGTCCAGCGGGATGCCCTAGAGGAAATGAGATCATCGGAACAGAGTGTGGAGTAAATGAGGTAAAGCATGTCGATCCAACTTGCTTGCCCCTGCATCTGACCTGTTATTTCTTTCAACTGAAACTTGATTTTTACTGTCAGAGATGACTTCACTGATACCCCCTGGTTGTCTTTGAACACCTACGCTACCGCGCCCAGCTGGTCCCATGCTCAAACAAAGATCCCACACATATGTCCATTTTAAGATGCTCTAAGGTCCGGTGAGCACGCTCCCATCATTCTCAGTCTGTCCAGCTTCCAAGCAACAGGCTCAATGAGGGACTCCTGGGAAGAAAAAGAGCAATAAGCGAGGTTTATAAGCTCTTTGCTTTTCTATTACTCCATACAAAGATAATAGAGAAAAGGGATAGTAAGAAAAAAAAAAAGCTCATGAGCCAAGTTCTAACATTTTAGATCACACAGAACAGTTTGCACCTTATCCTGTTGATCCTTCTGCACACCCCAAAGTGGGGGAATTTGTGGGAGGAATAAAAAAGAGAACGTGTGTCCTTGTGCCAAGCATTACATCTTGCCTTAGTCACCAGCTCCCAAACCTTCAGTCTTGGCCACATGGCCCAGAGGAGGACAGCCACTTAAACAGATGATTTTTGTTTTCAACACAACCACAGAGACTGGAGGAGGGGAAAAAACTTTAAATTGGCATGAAGATGTCAGATTTCAGATCAAAAGCTGCTGAAAGAGGAACACACATGCACAAAGATTTCCTGTTTCATCATCTATCTGTTTGCTTTCCAACTCAGCATCAACAGTATTATTTCACTATCATTGGTCTTAGATGTTCCTGCCAATATTTCCAATATGCATTATGATGTAGTGATGAGTGCGTCTGATTCTGAATGGCATTGAAAACATTTTTAAAACAGAAATGCTTTTTTCCTCAAATCAGAGATAGCTGGGAATGCTGGTGTGTTTTGGACACACTGAAAAGAAAACATACACAATTTTCTGTCTTTATGGGCATTAAAAGCCTCAAAAACAAAAAAGCAGGCTTGGATGGCTCCTCATACAGTCCAAAGTATTCACAGCTACAGGTGGTGTTTGACCACAAGGGGCATTGCTCTCAACCACAGGTCATCAAACACATAACCTGCATGCAAAACACCTTGATATCATACATCTGTTTTTGGACTCTGTCTTTTGAAGTTTCAACTTCAGCATTTTGGCCATGGTTATGGTGGATTTTTGGAACTAGAAGTTGGCCATATTTGGAAAAGACGATTAAGTTATCAGCTAGCGTAAGCAAGCTTGGGAAGCTAGGCTAGTAAGCTGCATCAACAAACTATGAGGCGCAATCAATGCCTTCTTCATGCAACTCCCTGCCAGATCTGCTCAATCAAGAAATCCTTTAAGAGCTTGTCTGATAAAGTTATGTAGGGTTAGAGATCTCAAAAACCAACGCATGATGCCACAACCTAAAGAAACTATAGAAGAGTTAAGAAACAAAGCAATTGACATGTCTCAGTCTGGAAAGGGTTACAAGGCCATTTCAAAGGCTTTGGGACTTTAGTGGCCCACACTGAGAGCCATCATTTACATATCGAGAAAACCTGGAACAGTGGCAAACCTTCCCAGGAGTGAATATCAAAAATGCCCCCAAAACACACTGACAAATCAACAAGGACATCACAAAACATACTAGAACAACATCTAAAGAACTAAAGTCTTCACTTGCCTCAGTTAAGGTCAGTGTTCACGAATCAATAAGGGATTGGACAAAAAAATTGCATCAATGGGAGAGCTTCAAGGTGATCGCCACTGCTGACCAAAAAAACAAACAAAACCAAATGTTTGCCTCATACTTGCTAACAAATACCAAACACCTCAGTGATCTCCTAAACTTTTCAGACTATTCTGTGGACTGACAAACCAACAACTGAACTTTGTGGAAAGTTTGAATCCTGCTGCAGGTGTTGTAAAACTAAGACAGCATTTTATTAAGAGGAAATCATACCAACAGTCAAACATGGTGGCCCTATGATGGTATGTGTCTGCTCCGCTGCTTCAGGACCTGGATGACTTGCCATACTTGATGGATTGTGGATTCCCTGCCAGAATTCTTGAAGAAGAATGTCTGGGTATCAGTTAATGCCCTGAAGCTCTATCGCACTTAGATTATGCAGCAGGACAATGATCTGAAACACACCAGCAAATCCATTTCTGAATTAAAAAAAAAAAACTTTTTGGATTGGCTTTCTCAAAGTCTGGGCTTAAATCCGAGATGAACTTAAAAAACGGCCCATTCATGCTCAAAAATTCTTCAGAAAAGGAAAGAGAGCCAAAACACTAAGTTACCACAAACACTTGATTAGTGGGCAATTAATTTTTCCCATATGGTAGATTTTTTAGAGCCATTTTTCACTTAATTAATTAATTTCAAAACTGCATTTTATATTTACTCAGGTTATTTTTGTCCCATATTAAAATTTGTGTGATCTGAAACATTTAAGTGTGACAAATGTGAAAAAAAAAACCCAAAACACTTTTTCAAGGTTGTGTAATTTCAGCCTCCAAAATTAGAGCACAAACTTCTTGGATGGGATATGCCTCACGTAAGGCCATATTATTCGCTCCATAATGCATAACATGTTTGGGAGGTCCACTTCAATGACTGGGATTGGCAGAGATGAGGTTAAGCAGGCAGCGGTTGGCTGCCTATTTTGACACAGCTGTCAATCAAAATGCTCTCCCTTCTCCTGTTATGACATGACGAACATGTTAATTTCATGGTTGGAGCTGGGCATTTTAGATGGGAGTCTTCGGAGCAGTGGTCATTAGAGGAAATTGGCTCTAGCATGAAGGTTTCACTTTTCAGCCCTGGAGGTTGCTGCTTTGATGCACTTATTCACATCTAAAAGATACAAATTGTCCTTAGGTGTGTGAACTGTTATGCAGTGGGTTATAAAATAAAAGTGAGACAGGTCTTATTCCAAGCTCTTTGCATATGGACGCTTGTAAAAGACTGCTTAGAGTTCCATTTGAATACATTTTGTAAGAGTCATTTCTCTACTCTCATAAAGCGATATATTTTAATCCAATTAGTTATGCTTAAACCTAACAAGGATTGGGCATTTCAATTAATTATATTTCATATTCATTGGATATTATTCAATGAAGCGAATGGATGGATGGATATTATTCAGCTAAGCAGCTTAGCGTTTTTGCCTCGCAGCAAAGAAAGTTCTAGAGTTCAATCCTGGTGGCTGAGCCTTTTCTATGTCGATTTTAATGATCTTCCTTGTATTTAGTAGGCTGGTAGTTACTGATATGACTGAGACCAGTAACCTCTTGACTTTATGCTCTGTACTGGTCAATAGCAGCTAAAAAATTAAAATCAATGTGCTAGCGCCAAAAACTGCAGTTCCATTTAATGGCCACTTGGCTCCAAAATAAAGTAACTCCCCATACTCCCATTTTAAAATGCCCAGCTTGATTCGATAGATGTACTAACACAGATAACTGAACCCGGTATCTGTCCTTACTAATTGGACTTATCAAATTGAACCTCAATGCCATTGAGTTGGTTCCTTTTGGAGCATTATTGACGCAATTATCTGACAGATAATATGACTAGCTGTTCAAAAAGTTTATGCTTCAATTTTGTTGGTTAAATTATTAGTCTGTTACTGCAAATTAAAAGATATGTGTCCCTGTTCATGGATGCAGCTTGGTAACCAAGCTAGTTTTGTCACTCAATCCTTTCATCCTAATTTGTTCAGTTCTTGCTCCAAAAAGCTGCCATAGTGGCAGCCAAAAGATTAGATCTGAGGAAGTCTCTCGACGAATGTCAGTGCAGTTTTATTTTATCTGGCCTTAATTTAAGATCACTTGATAAGAACCATTTGTTAGTAAACAATAGATATAAAATGGCCAAACAACGCAAATCCAGAAGAGCTCGGTGTTCATACTTGGTGAGACTGACAGGAATAGTAATGAGTTCACATTGCAGGCTCATTTTAAAAGAGGCATCTTTAAAGAATACATACATTTGATTAAAATGTTTAAAAAGTCCTGATTGATGTAGATACAATACAGACTGTGTAATCCAGATGAAATTTTTAAACAGTGTGGTTAGTAAAGTATAACAGGCTGTTCATCACATGTGTTTTGCAGGGTTTCTCATTGGGTTTATAGACGTAACAAAGCAAAATTGCACTTGACATAGATAGGGCTGACATTGGAAAGGGTTCAAACCATGCTATATCTAACAAACATGTTTGCTTGCAGTATGTGAGTGAGTGGTATGGGAACAATTGTTCTGTGAAAAGCTCAAGGAACATACTTGCTGTCATGTGCAGCACAAACGTGGCCACAAAGTGCCCTAGATGTCTTTAACCCCAAGAGCATGTAAGGCTTTATTTTCTGGAGCAATGACAAAGTAATAATGATAATAGTGGGGCATAACCTGCTTTGAGCAAGGATAACTGTTAAGACACAGTGTCTCAGCTTCAAATGAAACATGTAGTTCCTGTAAAGGTCCTGTGCCTGTAGGAAGTGCATTAAAGAGTATACTTTAGCCCCTTTATATGCAGAGGCACAAAGAAAAGTCATCACTTTGACAAAATATGTCATGAAACGGAAGGTCCCACCCATGCTTTACCTGAATCCTTTGAAAGAAAGTGTGCTGAACAGGATATCATTACTATTAAAGAGGAAACGCGGCTTAACCAGTGCCAACAACATGCTTTTAAAAAATGTGAATGCCTTATTGTGTAGGTGGTCTTAGGCTGAATCTTAAAATAACAGGGTTTTACACGGTTCTCACTTCCCTTAGGCAGTGAGTTGTAGCACACTTGTCTTTAAAAGATTTTCACTTTCCTTGTAATCGAACATAAAAAAAAGAGGGTTGGCCCTCTCTTACTCGTCCATTAGTATTCTGAGAGGCAGACAAAGCAGCCGCAGCAGAATTAATAGCCTTTGACATTTTCAACTTCCTTTCCAGAATCCAGTTTGATTGGTGGGGAGGTTTTGTGTGGGTGATGATAAGAATGCCGGAAGGCAGGCTGCTATTGCAAGTCCCCAGACAGCTGAGTTCATTAGTAATGTCTGGCAGGATAGGTCTTAACCTGAGTGCTCTTCTCTTCGCGTCCCCTTCTTTTTTCCTCTCTGGAGCAGAAAAATCCAAATTCCATTATATTTATCAACTAAAAGTAAAAGCCAAGGAATAAAATTGTGAAAATGCTTTCATGTAAAGCGAGCCAAGCTCGATAAATGAAGCATTTTTTTGTTGTTGTTTGCTCCGCATCAGTGCGTCAGGTTGGTCTTCAGGCCGTCTCAGTCATGAGTATGGTTTTTTCTCTGGGGATAAGAATGTGACTTGTAGTATTTCATCAGAATCTGGTCTGTGAAATGATGTAGGCTGATCAGCAGTGATGCATGAGAAACATATACAAGATGACTTGTTTCACTCCTATGTACTGATAAATACCATCTGCAGAGAAAACAAATACTTAACATCTGTGAAGGAGTTTCAAGCACTTCTTTTTTCAAGGAAATCTGTAGGAAATGTTCTGTGTGGTTCAGCTCTGGATGTTTTCATGTGATTAGTATTTTGTCAACTGATACCGTGTTTTACACAAAACGTATTACACTTACTTTTTTTATTTACTTTCAGTCAAACAACAGCAGCTATGGGGTTACATTTATAACATGTAACAAGTACTTTTTCCTTAAATAGTATTACTGCAGATGTAGTTTTACTAAATGTAAGATATCGAGTTACTTTCCACTGACCCTGAGAGAACCTGAAACAAGAAACTGCATCATTTTATTAGATTTTCATGTGCCTGATTTTTCATTTCTTAGGTGGTCTGCCTGTTTTTCCACTAAAGTGAAACATGAATGGTTGTCTGCCTCTCTGTGTTAGCCTGGAATGGACTGGCAACCTTTCCAGGATGTATCCCACCTGAGTTTGATAAGCAGTTAAAACCTTAGTCATACAGGCCTAGTGTCCGGTCGGCAATCTGTGGCAACCCTTGTTCACTAGAGAAAAATGTGTACTCCTTGAGGAGTTTTTTAGATCCTCCCTGTGATTGATTTGAATACTAGCAGATTGCTGTAGTTGCCCGTAGCTTGCATGGACCATACGGCAGCCAGTGTATGGATCATTTCACCCAACCTTACCAACACCACCAGGCAGTACAGGTTGTGTACACTAGTCACACTAAGCTCATAGTAGGGTGTACTATCACCACCTGTTTTCTCACTTAGAGCAGGGATATCAGTTTAAGAAGATATCATATGCTATTTGTAATATGTCATTTCTGTACATAGGCTACGTCTACACCACCCCAGATAAATTTGAAAACAGCGTATATATCTGAAAACGCTCTGTGTCCACACTATCGTTTTCATGTGTTTTCACAGAGTTGTGCGTCCACACTGAAATGACTGAAAACGCTTACGTTCCAGTACTGCGCATGCGTGAAACGCAAGACGATTCGACCTGCCGTCTGCCGTTTATTTACTTTGCGGCTCTTTGAAACGTCACAGCAAAATGTTGAGGAAAAGCACCGAGTTTTTTAGATGGACTGACAATGAGGTGGAGTTGTTGCTGCGAGTAACACAAAAGTACAAAGTTGCAAAAGTGAGTGAGAGTTAAAAGAATTTGAAGAAAAGCTATCTGGAGCAGTACAAACTGATATTAATCTTTAGTAGGGCTGTCAAAATTGAGAGCAAACTAAACAACTGCTGTGTAATGCCCTCTGCTATATTAGTTTAATTGGTCACATGACTGCATCACCTGACTAAAATGTGTCGTTTTCGAAAAGGCTCCAAGTTCGCTGTCCACACTGTGACACGAAAACGGCATTTTCAAATGTATCTGTTTTGGAAAGCGTTTTCAAAATGCTCAGTTTTCCTTGACCGAAAACGCCATCTCAGTGTGGACGGAAGGCCAAAACGGAGAGAAAGTTTTCAAACTAAAGCGTATTAGTGCGGACATGGCAGTCGTTCAATTATAAGTGAGCTGGCATTTCTTGACACTTGTTATATTTGACAGTGCTAGGACTATTAAGCCTGCTATGATGATCAAACAAAGGGGTTAGTCTTCTTCTAAAGTGCCTGCAATCTGAATAAAAGTTACCACAGGTCACTAACCCTGATCCTGAATTTAGAGGCTGCAAATTGTCCGTTATTGCTTCATTTAGGTTCTTTTTGTGGCTGTTTGTCTGTGCTGCACACATACAAATCAGAAATTGCTGGTTGTTGACTTGCAGTGTCTGGTTGGAAATGTTCAAACTACAGTACCCTGCTTCCTACCTCACAGCATGCTTTACTTTTTAAAAACCTTACACCTTGCAAGCCAACCTGCTATTCTTCACATCTTTGTAAAGCTGCCACAGCCAAACCTCAGGAATTTAAATTACCTTGCAAAGCTCCTCACCTCTCCTCTCCTCCAAACTTCTCACACCCTTCCCTCCCCCCTCTACCAGTCAGCCATTTATAAACACTCCTCCTGTTCGCCCGTCGAATACAGCTCAAGACAAATCACACCACATATAAACAGGAAAGTCAGTGAATAGACCTGAACCCCCTCCGTTTTACATGCCAGTCACCATGCCATCTGTCAGTCAAGATGTGCTGACCCATAAAGAGCCCTTTGCATGCGTGTAATGTTTATAGTGTTTTATTCCTGTGTTTGATCTTCACGTGTCCTGGATTTTTTTTTTCCCTTCTGCATTTATGGAGCGAGGAGCGTGTGAGAATGATTGTGGGAGAGTGTAAGAGTTCTCGACAGAGGAATATCTGTCACAGGGGAATAACAGCTCTGTGGTCACATTCACAGTTAGAGGAACGTGTATTAGATGGGAGGATTTGCAAGGGAGTTTGAAGTTTCCAGTGAAGATGCTGACTACAAGGCTACACATGCAAACACAGTTTGATTCATCCATTAATACCAGACGTTATTTTTGCTGCCAAACAAAGATTCATAATTTTGATCAGAATTTCCATACTCCTCCCGAAAATGACCGTCAGAGTCCTGAATTTCAGACGTTTCAAATGCAAATCAACATTGCAGAATTTCCAAAAACTGTGGCTGTCCTCATGTAAAGGACAGATTCTGTGATGCATTTAAAACTGAGGTAATGTTCACCTCGCAGGGTGTGTGCAGAAAAATCTTCATTTCCACAAAATACAATCATTTCACGGCTTGTTTGCTTATTTTTAATTTCCATGTGATTAGTCATATTTCTATAGTGGCAAGGAAATGGATTATTATTATTCGGACCAAATATTTAATGTTCCCATTATTTAGGCGAGCACATAAACAAATGCGTCATCAGCAATTCATTGCACATACAATAACATGGAGGCTGTTTCCCACAGTGAGGCCGGAGCTGGCAGCGGGGCTCACGTCTGCCTCGGAGCTGCTGGGACGGAGCCAGCTTGAGGTTCAGACCACCGCAGCACAAATGCACAAGCAGACCACCAGTGCAGAGTCCGTACTGTATACGACAGTACACATGTGCATGCACACAGCAGTACATCTGTGGTCACTGAAGACACATGTGCTCAGGGTGTTGATGTTAGTGTTACACTTGATTTTACCTTTCCTCATAGCTCAAACCTTTTCTGTTTCTCATGTATTGAACCGTCTTGTTTCCCAGATTAAACATATTATGTATGACCATTATGGCTTTTCCGGGTTCAGACAGTAGTGGTCAATGAGACCGTTAAATGATGTTTGGAATTAATGTTCATTCAGAGTAAGAGAAATAAAGAAAAATCTTTATATATTTTTGCTGTTACTGTCACCGTACCTGTTGTAACCCCCTTTACTTATTTATGTCATCGGCTTCTTGTTCAGTCTTGCAAGACTTGGGTTTCTGCGGGAGAGACAGAGGTAGTGTTGGCAGGTATGACTGAATAGTTACTTTGGGTTGTGAGTTTAGATGTCTCACTTGAGGGGGTGTCAAAATTTAGTATTTTAGTGTTTCTGAGAGAGGATTTGTCTGAGGGCAGGCTGGAATCTAGGGAAGGCTTGACAGATGCGGTGGAGAGTGGGCAAGCGAGTATTAGAAGAAAGATTTACTGGCAAGTAGCAGACAACTTGTTATGGAGGGTATCCAATCTGGCTGTGAGCTGAGAGTTCCACAAGGTGAGGCAGATGGGTTTTACAGGTAAGTGGACTGAATCCTTTAGGGGGCAATAAGGCATAGGAAACAACAAGTTTTGCCAATTTACCATCATAACGGTTGGGACAAACTGGTAGAGAATCAGTTCCCCAGCTGATCTTAAATACCACAGCCTGCTGATGAGCGAATGACTTGCAGATGTGCAGGGAAAGCCACGGAACAGCGACTCCACCCAAGGGCGGAGAAGAGACAAGATCTGCCCACCATTCCACCTGAAGAGAAAAAATTACAGAAAACTACCACACCTGCCCGGACCCTGACAGACACTTCTGCCAGTTAGAATAAATTGTTAAAGTCTGTCTTACTTTCACAGTTTCACATGGTCTAGAGTGGAAAAAACACTCAGAGAAGATTTTAACTTATTTTGAAAGATCAACTTGATCTAGCTAGTCAGGCCTAGCCTTTCACATCTTGTGTGTTTTCTCAGCAGCTGGATTTCTGGTCAGACTGGTGTTGTGGGACTCAAACTCCACCTTGTTGGTGTTTCATATACTTTCAAGATTCACTGTGAACTGGAGGCTCACTTTAACTTCAATCTGCAGCAGGCTGAGAACTGTTTCACGTGCCATATACCAGCTAACCCAGGCTGTAGAGGACCAGGACAAAATCAATCACCAGCTGTACAGTAAGATAAAACATTCAGAGTCAAGTAAAGGATTATATTACTCAGTTATCTACACTTGCCAGCCACTCCATTTGTGTGTCCAGTAGCGCATCCCATCTACATCTTGCTAGAAGTGGCACCCATGTGGTCTTCTGCTTCCTACGTCAGCGTTTGATATGTTGTGCATTCAGAAGATGCTCTTCTGCATACCTTGGTTGTAACAAGTGGTTGAGTTATTGTTTCCTTTGTATAAGTGCTTTCTCCAATTCTCCAATGATCCCTGAGAACAAAGCATTTTGCCCAAAAAAAACAGCCACTTACTGCATATTTCCTCTGTTTCGGACTAACCTCTTTAAACCCTAGGGATGTTTTTATGGAAAAATCCCAGTAGAGCAGCAGTTTCCGAAATACTCAGATCAGTCAGTCTGGCACCAAAAACGATGCCACGTTCAAAGTCACTTAAATCGCCTTTCTTCCCCATTCTCACGCTCATTTTGAACTTCAGCAGGTCTTCTTGACTATGTCCACATGGCTAAATGCACTGAGTTACTGTCATATGATTAGGTATTTGCCTTAAACAAGCAGTTGCACAAGTGTACCTAATAAATTGTGAGTACAGTCAGTGTGCTTGTCACAGAAAACTTAAACAGACATTGGGTGAATGGATAAAGTAACATTTAAATCACTGGTATTACTCACGAAACCACTCTCTTTGTACTCTGTGTAAAATGTTCCCACTTTAGGATGTTGCCACTGTTTAAAAGTAATTGCATCATTCTGTTTTTGAGAGCAAAAAGGTCATGACCAGGCAGCTTGGTTTTGGTCAACATCGTGACTCAAGGGAGTCATACACAGCATGGTGATGTCACCATTAAGGGCCTCCTACACATTCCTGGATCAGACCGAAAAACCCCAGCTGAAATATAATGACATACAACTGCACTCCCAATGCACGCAATTGTCACTGGCAACATTTACACACTCAGCATAAACCTGACATGCTGCCCACAGGACTCAGGCTGTATTGACATTGTAACACACATCTGGTTTTAAGTATTTTGTGGCACAGATGTGGCCTCTTAATAACATCCTACAATAGGGGAAAAGAATCAGGTTAATGTGGTTTCCTCATTTATATTATCAGTCAGGAAAATGTCACAATCATGAGATATCTATATCTAATAGTAATAATAAATCTTCCAGATTGTGTGCACATCTGATCTGAGCGTAGATTAAAAAAAAGATCCCAAAACTCAACTCTTGCCCATTAAGACAATCCACTTTGAAACGCAAAAGCATATTTGAATATGACATTTCCGCTTTAGTACAGCAAAGAGTTAAAAATCTAAAAGTTTGGACCTGTGTAAATAAACCCTAGTTAAGACAACAAATAACATATCTGATATGTGTCACTGAAATGGAGGGTAAGAAAGAGATTTGAGTCTCCAATGCAGCCACAGCGGAGCCGTTGTATCCTGTATCATCAAGATTAACAGCTACTCTGTAGTATGGATGTAGCCTCTGGGAGTGGGAAAGTGTGTTGTGAAGTTATTGTAGCAGTTCAGTTCGTTTCGTGGGAGACTTTCCAAAGAGTAGAGAAAGGCTGCAACGAGACCCCACCGGTCACTTCTTCATTTTTATGTTGTGACAATCGGTAATCTGAGTGAAACATATCGACCGTGTGGGAATGGCGAGCAACTCCAGTGCTCTGGTCATCTGGTTTAGTATCTAAATCAAAGGTTTGAACGGGACATGTCAAGAGAGAGACTGCGATTCTTCTTCTCCGAGTGGTAAAGCAGCAAGGAACCAGTTTGATAAGATGTTCTATTTTGTTAACATTATCATCGCAGCGGAGCAGTTGAGTCATCGTCATCCCAGAAAGTCTCTAATCCTCAGAAGACAAAGCAGAGTGTACCAAAGTGTGAGTGTGCATGCCTGAATGTAGGTGGTTGCTTCTTTGCTGTGTGAGAGTGTGTGTGTGTGCTATGTTTGGGGAAGCATTTAGGGAAAAATACTCATGTTGCGATTTGATCTAAGATATTTCCTTTTCGTTGGGTTGCTATTTACAGAACTACTGTAATGACTCAGAGCACAAACTCCAGCAAGCATGCCGATACCCATCACCAGAGCCTGGCAAACAGCCAAGTCTGAGCTTTAGACTGGGTGCACAGACGTGCTGTGCGACCTCTAAATAACAGTATTATTGTCTGGATTATTAGGCAGTATAGAGGGGGTGGAATACAATAACAGTTTAGCATTTCTTGTAGTATTGTTGAAGGTAACAGACATTTATTTGAAGCAGGCATTTAGTGGTGGCAGACTCTTATTTCAAACTTCCTCTGTTTGGTCAATTTAAGTTCAATGCCTCTTTCCGGTCTCCTTCCATTTACCCTCTTAAAGTCAAAGCATAACAGTATTAATATTGAAGTAAGTAAGACTGATCACCGCCTGGCTTTAGTTTCTCGTTCCAGCTCTTTAATATAAGCAGAGCATCCCTCTGAACATACCGGTCTGCACTACCATGGGGGTGATATTACCTCAGCTACCCACTGCACACATTGTGTCACAGCTTCACTTATTTAAAATATAGGTAAATAAAACAAAACCAGTTTATAGTTATGATTTTCAACGCTTTTTTAAATTTTGTTGTTAGAAAAGACTTATTTCAAGTGCCCTGTTAGAATAATGTTATTACTGCTGAGGTTACCAGTGATTTTCAAGAAAGATCACTGGCCTAGCTTGAGAATCTCGATACAAATCTAACATGGTTAATGTAACCAACACAAATGCTTCTGAAAGGTTTAATAGGTACAGAAATGCTAAAACAATAAAAATAAATAAAATGTCATTTAACCCTTTGGCAGGTGGTTGCTTGGCAGCATGATTTGATATAAAGTACTGTGCAAAAGTCTTGAGTCATCCTCCGTTTCTTTAAATTTTGACTCATCAATTGTTCAAGCCTAAAAAAGGGATGAAGAGCTTTGATGATTTCAAGTCACTATGGGCAAAATAACTACGAAAAATATTTTTTTAAACTGCATAAACAGAACCAACAATTAGCATTTGCTTTTCTTTCCTTTTACAAAATTCTCTCACAGATTTCAGTTTAGGATTCTCAGCCTTAATGTTTAACTTTAGTCTCTTTACATGGCTTTTGTTGTGGAACTTTTGAAGGTCTGCATTTAGGCACAAGCCTTTTCTTGTTGGTGTTCATCAAAGACCCAGCTTTTGTTTGAAAAGTAGTTTTTATTAGAGAAGGTAGGAAATGAGGCACCCTACATAAAGGACATGTAAAACAAAGAGAGGTTACTCTGCAGGAAGTTTTTAAGGGAATAGCTTAACATTTGGGTTTATTTGCTCTGTTGCTGAAACAGTAAAAATACACTCACCAACCACTTCATTAGTGGCACCTGTTCATCTGCTTGTTAATTTCTAATCAGCCAATGACATGGCAGCAACTCAATGCATTTGGGCATTTAGATGTGGTCAGGATGACCCGCTGAAGTTCAACCCAAGGATCAGAATGGGGAAGAAGGGCGATTTAAGTGACTTTGTATATGCATGGTTGCTGGGTTGGTCTCAGTATTCAGAAATAGATGATCTGGGATCATACTGGGATTTATCCACACAACCATCGCTAGGGTTTACAGAGAGTTATCCAAAGAGAAAATATCCACTAAGCAGCAGTTTTCTGGGCAAAAATGCCTCGTTATTGTCAGAAGTCAGAGGAGAATGACTACGCTGACTGGCGCTGATAGGAAGGCAAGAGTATCTCAAATAACCAGTTGTTACAGCCAAGGTACGAAGAGGAGAATCTCTGAATGGCAGAGCAGCAGAACGCCACACAGGATGCAACTCCTCTCACCTAAAAACAGGAAACTGAATCTACAGTGAATGAATCACCAAAAGAAGATTGAAAAAAATATTGCCGGCTTGGACTGCTCTCATAATATTAAGGTATAGTCAGGTTACCTTTGCAAAAACAAAAGAAGAAAAGAACCTGGCTCCTTTCGAAATGCACAAAAAATCTTGCTTGACTATTTCTTGGCTGTGAGCATTCACTTTCCTGGGGTCTTGTTGTCACTTTGAGGTCCCCGAACAACCAGTGGAGCTTAAAAGGTACTTGTATGCAGGTTTTTATGGACAGAACTATACTAGCAGTTTCCTCCCATTTCCAGTCATTTTAAGATAGACTAACTGGCCACTGGTTGGAGCTTAATGTTTAACAGACATGAAAGCAAAGTCTGTTGCCATAATAAGAAAGTGCATTTCCTAAAGTGTTCAACTACTTTATTTCTCATTGAACTAACAGATGTATTTTGTCACAGGTACCTGCAGTTCACTGCACAGAGGGACTTTAATGCAGCAAACAACTGTAATCACACAGTGACACACACATATAGAACTTACACCTTCTGTTACGTTCATCAATCATCCTTTTTCTACACGAGTGTCCACTAGGATTGGGTCTTAATGTCGGTTATGAAATCTGGGCCATGTGTTGTAAACCAATATTAGTTTACAGTCCCTTGGCCTTTCAGACTAGTTTGGTCCTGCGCCTAAGTACTCCTCAAAATCAAATCCATTTATAATGCAGCGGTGCATGAACATTTGCTTTCCTTTAAAGGCCAGAGCTGGAATTGACAAAGCGTCATTTAAAATCACCCTGCCGACTTGGTGTTAACGCGTGCATCATTCTCCTGAAGACATGACCGACCTAAATTTAAATTAATGTTCATATTTTTAAACTATTTACAAGCTCAGAAGTAAATTCACTGCGGTCATTCTGCAAGCACTTTAAACTGAGTCCAATCCATAGAAATATTTATATTATTGATGATGATGGCAGTGGATGGATATACTAACATTGGTTCTCTGTACAATGACGCCCAGTATTTTAAAATGGAAGAAATGTCGATCATTTTATTGCAACTAAGAAAGCACATACAGATGCCCTGTGTGATCACATCTATTTAGTAACCAAAGAATACACAGAGTAGCTTTCCTGTAAAATGTTATTCTGTCTAATAAAGACTAAAATAAATCTTTAAAAAAACAACAAAAGAACATGGGCAATTGCTGCATGGAAGACTCAAACTGATGATCTCTCATACTAAGCTGTCTTGTCATGAATTTATTATCTTTATAAGCAAGACGTTTTTGTTTCTTATTGCTAATTGTTAAATAGTTTAATATTTAGTGATCTAAGAGACTAAAAAAGAGGCTGTCCAGCAGGATCCAACATCGGCAGAACTTTCATTTTTGGAAATATTTTACAAACCAAGACTAAACGTGAACAAAGTCAACAGTTATTCAGTTAGTCAGTCCATCAAAATCTTGGGTATGAACATGGAGGTATCTAATTGGTCCTAAATGCTTTTTATTTTGGCAAGACCAAACAGTTCACCTGCACTACCATATACTTTACTTTAATCATCTTATTAGGAACTTTAACACATTAAGACTGTTTGCTGAATTGCGATAAAGTAAGCCAAGTTTCTCTTAGGAGGAATGCTTCATTTCCAAGTACCTTTTTAGCTTGTGGCACCATGTTAGTATAAGCCAAACTCCACAGACAGATTATACACTCTGGCTAAGCACTATAAATGTTCCCAGTCTAGCAGAGGCAAAAAAGACAACCGGCTTCTTTTGGTCGATTTGCTGCTAGACAGGGCCGTGCTGTGTCACGCGACATTAATGCTTAACGATCCAGGTTTTGGAACACTTTGGAACACAGGTCTTAAAATCTTTATTTTCAGTTACCACCAAAGGCTGGAAGTAGCAGAGTTCCAAACTCAAAACTATCATGGCTGTGGCGTTAATCGGAGAAATATGTACAGGAAGATGCAATGTGACAGTGATGAGATAGAAGGTTTGGAAGACGTGGGGCTCTGCAGGGTGTGAAGCTGTGGTCAACAAATGACAAATTAGCATTATTTATTTACTAACACATGCCTGCAGCAGCTGCTCTGTTGGTGTATGACTTTTTTATGGATGTACTTTTCAAGTGGGTTACAGACCAACAGATCCTCTTTGATATTAAGGATGAATTTGAAAGCCTCTGTTTTACAAACGTGAATGTAGATTTACTGTAATCTTTATATTATATGTTGCACTTTTGCATTCAGCTTTGAATACACACGTGTATGCACTTACTTTGTGTTTTTACCCCACCTGGAGGCCATGTTCAAACCCACCCTGTGGGGTTTCCCAGGACAGACCCTTCCCTGACACCACACCCAGGCGAGAAGACAGGGGAGCAAAGGAGGGTCCCTGCCTGACAGCACCGGGGAATGACTCCCTCCAAATGCTATGCAGGGTGACATCTGCAAACCATAACAACCTCTTTAAAACCCACCAAAAATGCGAAACAAAGAACAGGGCTGTGACCTTTTCTGTTCACATAATTACGCCACGGGATCTTCGCAGAATGGAGGATGCAGAAAGAACAAGAGAACAGAAGAAGCATAAATTAATAAGATGTCACATTTTTGCGAAACATTTAGATTATATGCACGATGTTCACCAGAAGCATCATCGTATTGAGTGATTCAGTATGTTGGTTCTGAATTTTCCTAATGTCACCTTTGCCCGGGATGCTATTTATCAAAATTATTTGAAACTATTGCTCTTGTGCTCTCTTGCAGAGATCCAATCAGCTTTGACAAATGCAGACTATTATGCTCCCTCTTTGATACTATCCAAGTGAGTCTGAAGGAAATTCACTCTGCTACACGATGGCATGGCCTCTGAAATTCCACTGCTTGTTCCCTCCCCCTGTAATTGTTCCAATTGTGTGGGTGCGCCGAGTCATGGCAGATTTGGAGCTTGGACAGTCCTTAGACTGAGGCTGGCTCCTTCAAGGATCAACTCCATCAGACGCCAAAGCAGCCTGAGGACTTAATGGTTCACAGCCACGGCATTTGGACACAGAGACCAGTTATACCCACTTGTGTTTGTTACAAAACAGCTGATAAAATCCTCAGGATGTGGTTTTGTCTGACTTAAATTGTTATCCGAATTCCTGAATATCTAGAATTATTATTTTCAAGATTTTTTTAGATGTGCAACTAATACTCAAATTTTTAAAAACTTATATAATACAATTTATAGAACATCTGATATAAAATCCAACAAAAAAATCTCAAACCCCACATATAAAGGCTTGCAAACACAGACAGTCATCACAGTGAAAGACAAGGCGATGCTGAGTTAGACTGAACTTGGATAAAGTTTGCACGTCTGACCCACAGAGGGAGTGGACAGGATGCCTTATCTCTGTTAACTCAGTCGAGGATCAGTGTCAGAAATGCCAGCACGCTTCACCAACGGCTCCTGGCATTTCCCAGTGCAACCCTACCTCAGTGGCCGACTTACAGACAGCTGAGAAGAACCTCCAATGCTAAGACTTCACCTTGGTTTCCTCTCCCATTTCCTCCTCTGTTGTTATTTTGATTAACACAAGTAAATGTAGTGTACTTTTCCCCCTTCCCTCATGAACGGGGAATGCCCTGTGGATTCTCAGGCATTGAACCCTAATAGGGCTAATGGTGGTGATATACCTAAATTACCTCCCTCCATCCAAGAGGGCTGCTGTGTTTATGTCTACTGCCTTGGGTAAACTCCCCCCGTCCTGTCATTTATCGGGGTACATGTTTGTTGTACTATGCAGCTCAACAGCTGATCTTTATCAGCATGACCAACTGACCTGTCTAGCCCATGCAGACAGTAATACAGAGTAGTGTTTTTGTAGCCCTGAATTTTGGGACCACTGTTTAGCTAGAAGCTAGATATTAAAGATTAAAGTTGGAAATGGCCAACATAAGAAAAAATGTAAAGAAAATAGCATTATTTAAACCAATATGTTCTCTGGGGTATCGTGTCAATATGATCTCAGGGCCAATACTGCAGTTTTAACCAAAATAAGATTTGGGTATAGTCTCCTTCATTGCTGGTGCCTTGGTGCACTGATTGTGAATTGGAAATCACTGCATGGACTCGGGAACACTTCTAGAAATCACTGTGTGTTCACTGTTTCATCCACAAATGCAGGTTGAAGAGCTGTCATTCAAAGGAGCCATATATAAACATGATCCAGAAATGCCACCCTCTTCTCTGGGCCAAAGCTAATTTTAAAATGATTGTAATTATTGGGCGTTGTAAATATTTAGCCTGAGAGAAAGAGAGGGATGCCATGCAGCAAAAGGTCCATAAAAATAAGAGCAGAGAGAATCAACTAGCCTCTACCTGTCACTGCTAAAAGCTGAGTTATTTGCACATTATCAAGGATGTCAAGTGCATGCACAGACAAACGTCTAAAACCAACAAGGTGATTATTTGCTTTTATGTGGTTATGAAGCCTTTAATTTGTCATGAGCTGTCACTGTTAGACTGCATTTATACAGGGATAAAACAAGCGTGACATAGTGTGCTAATTAACGAGCTTTAAAGGTGCTGCCAGGTACATTTTAATCACCTTGGGCAAGTTGTTTCCTCTTTCATTCTTATGTAAAGCTAAGCTAAGCACCATGTGCATCTTGCTTTGTAACCACATGAACACAACATGAACACAAAATAAACTCCGCGTGAAGCAAGCAGTTAAATAGGAGAGGACAGCCTTTTGTGTGATTTTCTTTGCAGTGATGTTGTAGCTGTGTGTCCAAATCTCCAAAACCAACTTGGAGAGCATATTATTACAAAGACGTTGCCAAAACTGTTAAAATATGACCCAATTCCTAATAAACTGGAATTTTCCCCCAAAAGTAACTTATATGGTTGTGTGTCCTGAGGCAAATTGATTAAAATCAAATTTTTAACACCTGGCAAGTATGACCGCAGTTTATGTGATGCATTATTTCTTTTATGCAGAGCTGCTTCTCCCAAGTGTGATTAGGTCATATTTGTTAAAGTGAAGGCCAAATGACAAAGCCCAACCAAGTGCCAAGATGTTTTTGAAAAACAGTTGTGGTGTGGTATTCATCTACGTCAAGCAGTGACTTTACATTTGACGACATGTTATTGTTCTACTTCAAGCCGAATTAAGCTGAAGTAGTAGAGAAAGTTCAAAAATGTGTCCGCCAGACTCCCTGTTCCCATCGTACAGAAGTCATGCTTATAAACCACCACTCCGAATACTAACCCAAATAACACTTCCGACCCCAGCGAGAATGAAAACAAAAGTCGGAGAAGGAACCACAGCTCGGTTCCTCGTTGGCCTTCACACCGGTCTCTTCCTCAGGAAACCGTTTCTCCCTCATGGCTTCAATGTTGCATGTAGTTTGCTCTTGCCAGCGAGGAGGAGGAATAGTTACACTGACAGATGTGATGTGAAGGCCCGCATCAGCAAAGCCTTGTTAGGCTGCAGAGTCACATCCTCCTGCGGTGCCTGCCGCTGACCTGAGGTGACCCCTGGCCGCCCCTCCTCTCTGCAGGATCCATGTGAACGCACTTTGCCTCCATGAATCCTGCTGTTGACACCAAGAGTGGTGTTGAGGGAAATCCTTTGGAATAGAGCTCGTTCTAGCACACTGAGAAGAGAAGGGAAGGCCCTTTGTTTAATTTTATCTCGGCTGCATATGCTTCTTTTCTCACCAGCACAAGGCTCTTTCCTCTTTTGCTTCTACTTTTGGAAGACAAAGAAAGCATAAAAAAGACTGGCGTCCCTTTTCCTGCTCTTGTCCTGTCTATCTTGTGAGTTTGAGACTTTCTGGCCTCAACAATGGATGAAACAATAAACACTGCTCGGAGAATACATGAGATTTTACTCGGCAGTCCGCTGCAACAATGAGAGAATGACAGCTACATATAATTTAGCATGTCACTGTAACCTAATAAAGAGAAGTGCGGACAACAAGATGAGGGGAGATGTGAGCGGACAAGACGAGACAAAAATGAAATTTGTAAAGAGGAGATGAGATGAGAGGAAACCAGATGAGGAGATTGGAGGAGAAGACAGGATGGGAGAGGAGATGAGAACCGGCAGAAAGATATGAGCAGAGGAGAGGAGTTGACACGAAAGGAGACGAGAAGATATGAGGGGATATGAGAGGAAAAGTACAGGAGTGTTTCCAGGATTTTTTTTAAGGGTATGGCACCGAGGGGACGACAGGAAATCCAGTGCAGAAAACGCTCAGTGTGGTTTTCAGTCTTGTGTGCAGCCCTGTGACGTCATACAGATGGCAATATGTGAAAAGCGGCACTGCACATCATTTTGTGTTGAATAAATTAGTTTGCAAATCAGTGAAAGATGTATTTCATAATCCTAACAAAGTAATACAGCAGGTTCTTGAATTAGTAGCCTCCTCCTGACAGAGGGAGGCTACTAATTCAGATTTTAAAAAGGCACCAGGCTGTGAGAAAATGGTATTCTTCTCCACTGAATTTTGACCTCAGTAAACACTTTCCTGATGAGTTTTTGCAATGCAACATGATAGATTAAGCATGAGTATTATGGTATCCATTGGTTTCAAAAAGGAGAATAAAGCAGTGTGTGCTTTGGGGAAGAGCTACACTTTGAGTAACAAGGTGTTAATATATGACTGTACTTTGATTTTACAGTCAGATTCACCTGTTCCTATCCCATCAAGATTCAAAATATCAGGATGATCAACAGCAACATTGCTCTCCTTCACAACAGGACTAACCAACTAGATGACATAATGATGGCCGTGTTAAACTTTTAAATATAGTCGATAGGTGCGTATCAGGCCCTAGAATAATCTAATTTGATCTTGACAAAATCTAATATATCTGCGGATGGTTGGCTGGTCACAGATCGTTATTGATCAGCTGAAAACTGTAAGATTTTGATCAGTGGCTGCTGAAACAGTGTGTTTTCTAGAGTGAGAAGGGACACGAGAGCAGGGAAACCAGATAAGGCTCAGAAATGAGCAAACACGTCCACTAGATATAACTGTGGTGGAGAAAAAACTGAAGATGAGAGGATCAAATGGAGGAAAGCTAGACAAAAAAGGGGAAATAAGAGTAGAGGAAACTACACTCACGGGACGGGAGATGTGACAAAAGGAGACAAGGCTGGACAAGCCGAGAGGAGGGAAGATCGGAGAAGAGGAAAGGATTAGAGACGCGACAAGCAAATACAAGTGGAGACAATGGGGGACTATAAATAGGATAAGAAAGGACAAGAGGAGTTAGATAAGACTAACAAGGGTGTGCAAAAGAGGATTCTCATGCTCAGTCTTGCTTCATTTTCTTCATTCCAACTAATTTCTTTGCTCCCCAGTGACTGGCCTGATCCAGGTTGAGGAGTCCTGGAGTTAAGGTCTGCCTCAGAACCTGCAAGGTCTGCAGGAAAAGGTGATTGAAAACATGTGAGATGAAGCAAACCCTGGAATAAGTTTTTCATATGACCTAACCCCAGAAACCTTAGCAGACAAAAAATCTGGAGAGGATGAAGAGGTCCCAGTGCCCCACCGGAGCATAAAGAGGCACAAATTAGAACAAAAAAGAAAGAAAAACAGAACTGTATATATATTTATACACGTGGCTGAAATAAAAATGTGAAATGCAGGTACCAGTACACACACTTTCTACACATACACTTGTGGAGTGTTGTATTACTGAGAAATGTGATCAAAGTGACATTATTAGGAGGCTCTGGTATCAATTATAGATCCCTCTGTTTGCTCATGACAACACACTCCTCCCTCTGTGACTTTATACTGTGGTTTTTTATAATATGACACACGCACATCAGATGCTATATTTGCATTTTGCGCCCTGGAACCAGTGACATGTGATGTGGAGTGTTAGGAATGTGATGGATGGTTTTCCAAGAGATTCACAATGAACCGGAACACCGCAAGATTTCTCTAAGCACTGTGTCATTGTTACCTTGGGAGGGAAATCCATCCTGCAGAAGTGGATGTGTGTGTGTGTGCCACAGTGAAATTCACAGAGGTTTAGAATCTCTCACTCTCTCTCTCACACACAAACACACACTCTGCCCAAAGTCTTTTGTTTGTTTGTTTTGGGTGTAACACTGAAACCATGGTGCCTGGCCACACGTCCCTGCAGTTTCAAATGGCAGGCAGACATACCAATCCCAAGTGGTTGTCTTACAATATCTCCCACCTATTTTTCTCTTTCTTATTGTCTCTCTCTGTTTTTTACTCTCGTTCACACCCTCCCCACCCCTCACACCCACATATACAAACATACACAACGCACACTGACAGAAGAGAACTGGCTTCTCTGGAGCTGGCAAAGCACTGCCGCCGCTAAGCTAATCACACTCCGGCACCGTTCTCAGTGAACTCAACTGTTCCAGTGGTGTGGCCAAACTCCCATCTCCATCACCACTGCTGCCACCTTCTTTCTTTTAATGTGTCATGCAAAAGAAAAAAACAAGAAGAAAAAAACGCCCTGCCATCGATACCAAGAGCTGAGGTGTAGCCAGAAAAGTTTTTCTGTGGGTGGCCCAGATGTCTGTGTGACTGTGTTGGGAAAATAACTTGGAACTTTTAATCAGTTAGTCATTACGTACTCATTAAACCAACTCATTAAAATTTCATTGAAATATCAGTTTCTTTTATTTTTCCCCTATTCTAACCTAAGAACAAAGGCTGGTTTATGTTGTATAAATTATAAAACATTTGTAAACTACTTGAAGAAATTGTGATTTGTTTAAATATAGCACATAAAAAATTGTGAGTTGAAGTGGGGTTCATACATACTCCATGTTGTTTGGTTCTGGGCAGGCAGTGTACAGGGAGGTCTTCTATATTTTCTAAATTTTACTAATAGATTCTATCTTTTGCCGCTAAAAAAAATAGATTAAGAAGTATAAATTTTGCTGGAAATCAGTGTTGCATCAAGGCAAGCAATGCCCAATGAAATCTAAAACTGGAGCTCAAATAAAACATACCAAAGTGAAAACAATTTCACTTCTTTAAATCTCAAATAATGTTCGGTTATGAAGATGATTTCTTATCTCTTTGCATCCAACCTTAAATTACTGCCATCTTGTGGCCACAATTGGATATTGTCTCTGGAAGCAGGCTCGATTCTGTTTGAATTTGGTTCCACTGAAATCTGTGGCTTCTGTCCTTTACATGGGCATGTCCATGTCCAGTCAACATAGGCTTGAGCTTGTCAGAACAGAAAAGGCCACAGCTAAAAGCGTTATGTTAGTCTTGGTTGACAAATGTTTGCAAAATGAAAGTTATGAATTTCCTTATAGTACACACTAAACATGCCACACCATAAGTTTACATTGTGGGCAATGACAGAAAATGGTTCTAACAGTGCAGACAAGCAATGAGAAAGAACTTAGATACACCACAGACACATTTAGTGTATCTACTGTTGTATTGGCCTCACTGAATTCCATTGTGGTACTGTAATAGGATGCCACCATTGCAAAAAGTCTGTCTCCTAGCTAGTCGACTGTAAGCAATATGATTGCAAAGTGGAAGTCACTTAGAAACCACAGCATTTCAGCCACAAATTGGCAGCCCACATAAAGTTAGAGAGCAGGGTCACTGAATGTGTGTAAATAGTGTTTAAAAGTCACCAATGCTCTGCTGATTCAGTAACTGCAGAGTTCCAGCCTTCCTCTGGCCTTAACATCAGCAAAGAAACTGTGAAATGGCATGTGTTTCCAAAGCCAAGCAGCTCCTGCAGGTATATTTTTGTCTACATAATATATATTTAAATGGCATGAATGTCTATATAATTTTTAAAAATGGTCTCCTCCAGTAATTGTCTGCTTCCCCGCAGTGTATATTAATGTGGCTGTGATTACAATCCTTTCATAACCATCTAAATTTTCATTGAAATTTTGTTGTATAAAAAAAGACATGGATTGGCTTACTTCAATATCAAATATGATCAATGTTTCCTGCTTTGTAAAAACTGGTTTTTCTAGACCACTTTTCTCCATGGAAACAATGTCAACATCTCTGCGTTTGTCGTGCATATTTTTTCATTGTAACATCACAAGTTTTAACTAGGGAGATAACAGCGGAGTTTCAGCTATGCTTGTTGGGATTCGGTACTGATGACTGGCTTTGAATATGGTAGAGGAAAACCCTTCCCATAGGGGGTGGGTTGAGATCTGGTGACTGTGAAGTACATAGCATATGATTCACATCATTTTTCATACTCATTAAACCATTTTGCTAGTGCCTATCCTGATGAGCTCACACTCATAAAAAAGAAGTGTTTCGCTATGTGATGAAGGCAATCACTCAGAACAAATTTGTACCGATTTGTGGTGAGCCTTCCCTTTAAGGGACAAGTTTAGCCAAAAAGTGTTAACAAAACACTCCTAGCATGACCACATGGGTCAAGGATTCTGACTTTTGTTTTAATTTTTTAATTTAATTTATGTATCTTATGACAGTAATGGTCCAGGGACTTGGATTGGTTATTTGGCCTTTAAAGTTTTTTTTGTTTGTGTTTTTAAATCTATGTCTCACTGCTAAATGTATGTAAACCTTTAAACCACAAGGTGGTAGCATCTTCACCAGTGGATATGATCTGAAACCTTTTCAGATGTATTCCTTAACGGGTGTTGTCTATTTCTGCCCCCCATTGTAAATAAAAATAAGTGGTCCTAATCACTTGCCTGGTTAAGTAAAGGTTACATTAACTCAGTGTACCATCTTGTGGCATAAAATGGTATTACAATAAAGTACAGCTCAGCACTAGTTCGATTTCTGTTGATATCTTTTTAACAAAATACATAAAATCTGGTGTTTTTTTGATATTCTGTTGAAAACTTTAATTCATTTGGAAAAATAAACCATTTGAACTATTAAATGTATAAAGTATACATTAAAATTAAATTATTAAACATAGGAATTCACTTAAAGAACATGTGAATAGGACCTATGTTATTGTTTTTGTAAGCCAGGTGTAACAAAGCCAATATAATTACTCTGACTTTCCTTAAAACACTTGCCGAAGGACCTTAGTGGAGAAAGAGTAAAATGCCCTTTTAGATCTGAGCCAAAAAATCCACTTGTTGACAAGTACTGTATGTTTTGGGTAGAGTAACTTACTAGTGAAAGCAATGACTGGATAGCAAGCTAAATGACCCCACTGAGACAGTAAAAGGGACCACTTCAGAGTTACCAGTTCTTTGTTTTGATTTAGTTGCTCCCACACATCTAACAGCTGGGTGCTCATACGTATTGGACCAGATTCCTTCCTGAATGTTCAGCGAAGTTTCCAATACATCTCTATTCCAAGTAAACTGCTACAGAAAAGTCTTGAACTTAAAATGCAGGAGAATCATGCTGGAATATTTTCCACAGTTGTCCTTTAGAACTGTTTCCAGAACGGTTTGCACAACTGAAAATACTTCATGTGTTTGGATGAGGGACCTATGTGGGCAAGATGTGAAGTTGACATCACTTGCTAGAGGGTAATACACTGGACTACTGGCTGTGCTGTTTGCATACTGGTGCAATCCATCATTGCAGGCTAAAGACTAGCTAATGTCCAATCAAACTGTTGTGGGCATTCAGATTCTCACATGTACAGCTATTGGGTAATGTCTACAATGTAATGTCTGTAGTGCATGTGTGCTCCAACAATCTGAGTGTTATGGGTGTGTCCTTGCTTTGTATAATGACACCGCCTGTCAGTATAACACAATACAAACTGTGACGTCTGCGATGACTCAAACAGTTCAGGTGCGGACAGCAGTTAAATCTCATTCTGTCAAAACTCGGTTAAGTTTATAGCTCTGCAAGTGTGTTTATTTGGACTTGATAGTCAAATCTGACTTCTCTAATGTAGCAGCGTTGTCAGAAAACAGCTGCTTCCAACAGGCACCAACAGATGCTCGAGTGGCATCTGGTTGCTGTGGTCTACCACCGTGTAACCGGCCCAGGTTACACAGATGCTATCTGTGGTGGAGTAATCAATCCACCAGGTCTCTCTCATCCTCAAACAGAAGATTAGTTCAAGATGGTTTGCATCCATTTGGGATCTTTTAAAGTGGCTGGCTCTTGGTTAACCGCAACACAACATGTGGTGCAGTCCCCCTTCAACACAAGGAAGCCAAGCACCACAGGGCTGTAACTGTGTGTTCTTGGGAGTGCACAGAGAAAATGAAATGAAGTATGATATTGGCAGATATTTCACAGAAGGTGTGTAGAGTGACCAGATCATAACAAATGAGCGAATGTTTATGTGGGAAATACTATTATTTCTCTAATTAGACGTTTTGATCTATAAATTTAAAAACAAAAACCTATACAGGCTAAAAGTTTGTCATCTGTCATTTGACAGACATATATAGTATTTTTCCCCTTCTTTTCTGCGCGGTAATTATAGATTTCATGTCAGAATGCAATAACAGATCGCACATCTCTTGAGGTAAACTGGAGTTGATGAAAATATGGGACATTTTATCAGTGATGATTGCTGGGCAAAGGGTGCAAGTGCTGTGATGATATTGTACTTAAATAAGTGGATACTGATTCAAAGCGCTTTAGATTTGGTCTTTGTTAATTTGGTCAAATTTGACAACACAGCCAGACTGAGGAAGCTTTGATGAATATACACTGAATAAAAATATAAACGCAACACTTTTGTTTTTGCTCCCATTTTTCCTCAGCTGAACTCAAACATCTGAAAATTGTTCTACATACACAAAAGACCCATGACTCTCAAATATTGTTCTCAAATCTTTATAAATCTGTGTTAGTGAGCACTTTTCCTTTACCAAGATAATCCATCCCACCTCACAGGTGTGGCATATCAAGGGGCTGATTAGAGAGCATGAATATTGCACAGGTGTGCCTTAGATTGCCCACGATAAAAGGCCACTCTGAAATGTGCACAGTTTTGCTTCATGGGGGGGTGGAGGGGCAGAAAACCAGTCAGTATCTGGTGTGGCCACCACTTGCCTCACGCAGGGCAACACATCTCCGTCGCATAGAGTTGATCAGGCTGTTGATAGTGGCCTGTGGAATGTTGGTCCACTCCTCTTCAATATCTGTGCGAAGTTGCTGAATATTGGCAGGAACTGGAATACGCTGTCGTATACGCCGATCCAGAGCATCCCAAACATGCTCAATGGGTGACATGTCTGGTGAGTATGCTGGCCATGCAAGAACTGGGATATTTTCAGCTTCCAGGAATTGTGTACAGATCCTTGCAATATAGGGCCGTGCGTTATCATGCTGCAGCATGAGGTGATGGTCGTGGATGAGAGGCACAACAATGGGCCTCAGGATCTTGTCACGGTACCTCTGTGCATTCAAAATGCCATCAATAAAATGCACCTGTGTTCGTTGTCCATAACATACTCCTGCCCATACCAGAACAAACCGCTCACTCACACGACGCCACACACGCTATCTGCCATCTGCCCTAAACAGTGAAAACAGGGACTCATCTGTGAACAGAATGACTCTCCAATGTGCCAAACGCCATCGAATGTGAGTGTTTGCCCACTCAAGTCGGTTACGACGACGAACTGCAGTCAGGTCCAGACCCGATGAGGACGACGAGAATGCAGATGAGCTTCCCTGAGACGGTTTCTGACAGTTTGTGCAGAAATTCTTTGGTTATGCAAACCGATTGTTGCTGCAGCTGTCCGGGTGGCTGGTCTCAGGCGATCCTGGAGGTGAACATGCTGGATGTGATTCAAGATTCTTTATTCGTCACATGCATCGTTATACAAGTATAACACGCAGTGAAATGTAACCTGACATGCTCCTCGACTTGTGCAAAAGGGGGGAGAGAGGAAGAACATTATATATTATATACATTAGGTGAATGTGCAGTAGTAGCATTGTATGCAACGAGTAGGTGAATTCTGTACATTAAGTGAATTAAATAAGAATAGACAATCTGAACATTTACAAAATAGACAATATGAACATATTTAAAATTAAAAGAATTTGAAATGTACATTGTGTCGGTGGGTTTAGAGTGTCTAGAAGAGAGTGTCTGAAGGTCCTGGGCTGGTGTGGTTACACGTGGTCTGCGGTTGTGAGGCCGGTTGGATGTACTGCCAAATTCTCTGAAACGCCTTTGGAGATGGCTTATGGTAGAGAAATAAACATTCATTTCACGGGCAACAACTCTGGTAGACATTCTTGCAGTCAGCATGCCAATTGCATGCTCCCTCAAAGGCTACGACATCTGTGGCATTGTGCTGTTTGATCAAACTGCACATTTCAGGGTGGCCTTTTATTGTGGGCAGTCTAAGGCACACCTGTGCAATATTCATGCTCTCTAATCAGCTCCTTGATATGCCACACCTGTGAGATGGGATGGATTATCTTGGTAAAGGAAAAGTGCTCACTAACACAGATTTATAAAGATTTGAGAACAATATTTGAGAGTCATGGGTCTTTTGTGTATGTAGAACAATTTTCAGATGTTTGAGTTCAGCTGATGAAAAATGGGAGCAAAAACAAAAGTATTGCGTTTTATATTTTTATTCAGTGTAGTTATTGAGACTCAGGATGTCTGCATGACTGTGAGTCAAAAAGTATACCTACTGTGATATCTATTTGAAACTTCATAAATGTTGACGCTGACATATTCTAGTCGTATGTCTTTCATCTGTTTACTCTACTGTGTGTTGCATGCAAGGTTCTGGTAAACAAACAACCTGTTTGTTTAAACACAAGGAAAGATTGTTTTTTAGGATAAAGAATTTCAAAGAAATTGTAGAGCATTAGGTTTTGGTAAGACTTGGTTAGCTGCTCCAGCCACAGACTACAGGTGGTGAATGATTGCAAATAGCTGCAATGACCAGTTGTCCAAAGGCTGAACATACAACACCTTCAAACTGTAGAGCAGGGGTCCCCAATCCCAGTCCACGAGGGCCGGTGTCCCTGCAGGTTTTAGATCTCACCCTGGGTCAACACACCTGAATCAAATGATTAGCTCATTACCAGGCCTCTGGAGAACTTCAAGATATGTTGAGAAGGTAATTTATCCATTTAAATCAGCTGTGATGGATAAAGGACACATCTAAAACCTGCAGGGACACCAGCCCTCATGGACTGGGATTGGGGACCCCTGCTCTAGAGCGATCATTTTTGTTTGCAAAGCAATTGCACATGTCACCTAGTCAGAGACGAGTTGTTTGCAAACACTGACTGATTGCAACTACTCTCAGACAGTTTGGAGAATGTTTGCAAATAACGTTGTCTAATTTCTGAACACAGATTGCCAACATAGTGCATCTGAATAAGTTTACACTTATGAGTGCAACTCAGCTGCAACATGTCTCTTTGGGACTTGATTCAACCAGTTGCCAAGTGTTTGTTTTCCATTTCTATTCCTATATAAAAGTGTCTGCCAAGTGCCGATGCTATTTTCTTGCAGCCAATATCGAGGAATTTCTGATTTTCTGATTCAAATCTATAACATTCTTACTGGGCTCTGAATGTAAGTAGTTAATGTGAATTTCTGTTTATGTAGATAACAAAAGATTTGTCACAGCTGATTGTTGTATCATCACAAACAGATTACATGTAACTGGCAACTTAACTTTTAATCGCAAACTATATCAGACTGAGCAGCACCAAAGTTGCTTTCAAGAGAACATCTGACTGCAAGTGGTTGCAGAACTGGACCCTGTCTGCAAAGCAACAATTTTAAAGGCAACAAGACTTCAAGGTAATTGCAAACATCCACAATCATTTTGCTCTCTGTGACAGGAATGATGGACCACAACCCCGGCCGCACATACACCACAACAACAACCACCTCATGTCCCGACGCATTTAATACAAGGGATGGGTGATGTGCCAATGGAGCTCCGGTGTGTCAACCTCCCCTTCAGCCACGCCACGAACCACACCCCGCCACAGTCTTAGACCACTGTTTTCCCTAGTGTTACTGCAGCATCATTGAGCAACTCAATAAACATGAAGGCTACAGTTGTTGGATAAAAGACATGCTTTTTAATACATGGGGCATTTTAACATGGAAATCTTTGGGAATTAATTGACTTTCATCCTCAAGGGGCCAGTTTTTATCACTTCCACTGTGGCTTTATTTTTCAGTCCCTGAGGCTGAATCTTTCTAAATACCCACATTTGAATTCTAGCAAAAAAACATTATGCAACACATTGGAAACCTTAAATAGTAGAATCCAGTGTGTCATGCGAGAACACATCCCTGCTGTTTACTTGTATCATCAATCACCTTTGGAAGTTCAAATTCTCCTTAATGCTACATTACATCCGCTTAATGATGCTTTCATGTAAGAGCTTAATGTAGCAAGACTTCTGTGATACTGTGGATGCTGTAATATTTTTTATATCCTGTGTTCCAGTGATTTCCTTTTTAGTCTTGGCATGAACAAAGGGCATACGGGTGTGCGTCTTTGTATTCCTGTGGGTATTTCTTGTGTGTCGGTGAGGAGGTGGGGCGGCTCTAAGTTCAAAAAGGAAGTCAGAGTGAACTCAATGCTAAGGAGGAAAAGTTGTCCTATCAAAGGAAAAGAAGCGTGATTGGAAGTCAGCAATTACCATGTTAGAGATAACAAAATGGGAGCGATAAGAGTTCCTTGATTTAGCTGAATAGGCAAATCCCCTGTAGGCATCATTGAATGCAGCTCCACACGCACAGCACACGCAGACAACATAAATAGACACGAGCACCATCTCTGTCATTACTTCACTCAGAGAGCCATCATCCTGGATTAACGTATTCCCTCATTTGCATGTCTGATTCTGGCATGACGTCAAACAAAAAGCCCCTTCAGTGTTGAGATTTTTGGCTGTATCAGATGACAGCTGTGAGAGAGATGTGGTGACATTTTGGATGATCCAAACCAAAACGATGGAGGCTAAAGAAAAAAAATTGTTTGTGTGACTTTGGCAAAGAAGAAGAACTTCTGGAGCTGTCATTTTAAAACAAAAACCAGATAGATGATGCAAGCTGTTGAAGTGTCACTGCAATCATATACTTCTGAAATTAAAAACTGAAGTATTTTGAATCAGAGACATTACTCACACAACAGCATCACAAAGTATGAAAGCGCTGATTGTGAAATTACAGGCTTAGACCAACAGCAGATCTTTTTCTTTGTTTTTGTAGCCATATTTTTCCTGCTTTTGATGCAGAAAGAGAAGAAATATTTTGTATAAAAAAATACCTGACCTGATTATTATCATTAATCTCCAGCTTTCTTCCACAGTGTGTCCATTGTCCTGTCTCCCTCTCTAGCTGTTGGCAGTGCATGGCTCCTCGTCCCTCAACTTCTTCTGCCGGTTTCTTTCTGTTAAAAGGGAGTTTTTCCTTCCCGCTGTCATCAAGTGCTTGCTCATAGGGGATGGTCTGATTGTTGGGGTTTTCTTTACATCAAGCACTTTTGGGCAATTGTTGTTGTGATTTGGTGCTATAGAAATAATATTGAATTGGAAATACTTACTAACCACTGATACATCTCATCCAGTGTTAATGTCCAGCTGCCAGTGATTCCCAAGAGGGCTCTTTTTATGATGTGCTGGAACGACCTTCTGTTCTCAGAGGTGCAACTGAAGTACTGTGCTGGGATGCATCATGTGATGGCAGATACTGCTGTACACCTGTACAAACTGACCGGCAGCTGTTATTGGAGTTGTGCTTTCTTCAGGCTCCTTAAGACGTGGTGCCTCTGAGGACTTTCATTAGCCATCACTCATGAACTGGTGGCCCACAAGAGATCTTTGCTGTTATGTACTCTAAGGAAATGGAAGCTGTAAACTTCCATCACTTAAAGTGCAGGAATAGTTCTTTTGTTTTCATAGAGTTCAGGGCAAAGTTGTTGTTTGAGCTCCTGTCATGGTCGGGGTGAGTGCATGTATTTTTCCATAGAGCTGGTGGTTCCACCTCTGGGTGGAGTCACGGCGTTCCAGCGCGCTGTCCACACCTGTTGACAATCAAGCTGCTGGTACTTAACACCAGCGCTTGCCAGGGGCGGATCTAGAGAAATATTCTTAGGGTGGCATGAGGGTGGCAAAGAAATCAAATGGGGTGGCAAAATCAAAGCCTCCCACCCCCCAACACATATGCAGGTGGTTACATATGGTTAAAATGATTCAAAGCAGTAAGTATACACGTTTTTCATATAAATATAGTCTATGACTTAATTATTGTCTGTAGCCCACATAATTACAGACTTTAGTTACATTAATCATGTGAGTTTTGATGTTATGTACTGTATAGCCTGTATAATAAATAAATATGTAGCCCAATAAGTATAAAATCCAGAAAGCTACACAACATGGGGCGGTTCATTTACAAACACAAGTCTAACTTAAGTTTCACTCTGTTTTTTGTTAGAAAACAATCACATTGGTACATGCTTAAATTACACAAAATGTCAGAAATCTGCACTGTCATGAATAAAAATTTAAAAAAACTTTTTTTCATGATTTATTGGATTAACCCACTCAGGTCTGAAATACAACTGGCCATTTTTGACTCCTTTTGAGTTTACGTTTGTATTTCACCCTCAAATTGTTTCATTTAATTTTTTCCCCTTGCCTTGTTTGGTATCTTTTCAGCTCAACTGAATTTGTTGTTTTTTTCATTGACATACTGCATTAGTACTACTATTAATAGTACTATTACTGATCTGAAATCACGCAAAGAACTTAAAATCCTAGTAGTATTTTTTACTGTAAAAAAACAGACATGTTAAGTAAATTTTTATAACTTGAAATGCAAATATAAATTGTACATTTTGTAAACATGTACAACTATTTATCTGAAAATGCAGCCAATACACCTGCCGTTTTTTTTTTGTTTTTTTTTCATTTTCTACGACCAATTAAAAATATTACTAAAACTAAAATGAGAGAACAATCAGGTTTCGCAATAAGATGCCTCACAAATGATGTGTGCCAGTAAAAAAAAGTTTGTCCACCAAAAGACAGAGGAGAACAGCACAGGGATAAACCTGCAGGCCTGACAACAGGAGGTGTATCACTCCACTCGTTTTCTACTTAGTGACAGTGTTTACACTGCAGATGTGCCTTTGTGACATTCATTAGTGCCCTTACTGACACACAAAACAAAACGACTACACAACAGAACAGCTACACAAGATAACACAACACACTAAGTATACAATCCACACTAAACGTCACAAATCTCCCACATCTAAAAACTCTCTCTCTCTCTCTCTCACTCGCTGGCTCTGTCTCGCTGCCGTTACCGCCACTCCCAAAACTTTTCCCTCTTCCTAAACAACCAAATCCCACGTATTGGTCGACATGGTACATTTTTCCACCGATAGGAAAGAGGTGGCTTTTTTCCCTTTCTTTACTGTTTTCGCGCTGTCCTTAGAAAACGCTTAAAACACACACGCACAAAAATGTGACGACAGTATTTAGAAAAAGCATGGCTTATATATATTGTCATAACTCTGGATTTACTGGCCTGTAATTAAAATTTAAAAACTTTGAAGTCCGAACTTTGAATGTGAGCTAAAACAGAGACTCAGCGTGGCTGCAGCTTGTTGCTATGTCAGCTTACATCAGTCATGTGATTTGGAGGTGCAGCGTGTCCGTGGACCACAGAGGGTTAATAACACTCACCTTCCGTCCATTTCCAGAGTGTAACATCCAACCACCTGTGTAAAAGCCAAAATTCCCATAGTGTTGTTCAAAATGTGCTCTGGCACAATCATAAGCATCGCTTGCTACTGAAAACAAGAAAAAAGCCGGTCCTGCTATGGGCTGAACCATTTGTTAATGGTGCAGGGGGGAACACTATCCAATATATTCAGTTTTAGCATTTATATTCACTGTTGACTGTAACTACACTCAAACTGTTAATGCTATCTTATTTTAATTAACAACACTGTCATATGCAAAACTGGGGTGGCACTTGGGGTGGCAAGGGATCATTTTAGGGTGGCACTTGCCACCCCATGCCACCCTTCTAGATCCGCCCCTGGCGCTTGCAACTCTTCGCCAGATCTTCAACTAACCTGTGTTAGTGTAGGCCGCCACAGCGCTTGTTCAATTTATCAAAGCGATTCTCTCTGCTTACCTTGTGTTCTCTCTGCTTTCAGTAATCCACCTGGTCACCTCAATCAAACCTTAACAATACTCACCTTCATTAGGACACTGGTCTTCTCGGCAGCTTCTCGGTCATAGCTCATGCTCACTTCACTCACCTGCCTGACTCCCTGCCTTGGCTACTTGGATTTCTTGGATCACCTCTGTCTGGATTTACCTCTGTTCACCCAGACTGCCTACCCTCTCTATGCCATTACGCCACCTGCAACAAGTAAGACATTTCACGTCCTCATTTTCACTTACCTGAACTGCACTGGCACCCCTACTGAACCTTTGTCTCCTCTCATTACAATTACCCTGAGCTTCCCAGTCCAACCCTTCAGTCTGACTACCCCTTTTAGCCCCATGTCACAGAGTTTCAAGTTCACAGTTCATGGTTGACTTTTCAAGTTATATTTCACAGTTTGTAAATAAAGTTCTGTTACCAATTTTATCAGTGCCTCTGTCTTTGTCTGCAATTGAATCCAGTCTCCTGGTTTGGCCTCCTGGCCATGGCAGCTCCAGTACTCCAGGTACTATAACTCTTCTCTGTAGGCTGACTTACTGTTGTTAGAGTAGAGTCCTTGCTACAACATCGTGAGTTTGAGACTAGTTTCCTTCCGTTCATACTTACATTCACACCTATGGGGCAATTTAGAATCACCGTTTAAACTCCATCCATCCATCTCTTCCGTTTATCCAATTCAGGGTCAGGGGGGGATTGGAGCCTGTCCCAGCTACCATAAGACTAGAAGCAGGGTACATCCTGGACAGGTTGCCAGTCTGTCACAGGGCCAACATATAGAGACAGACAACCATTTGTACTCACAATCACACCTATGGGCAATTTAGAATCACCAGTTAACCTAACCCAAATAACTGCATGTCTTTGGAGGAAGCCAGAGTACCCAGAGAGAACCCACACAGACACATGCAAACTTCAAACGAGTGTGTACATTTTAAAACTCTCTATGCAAAATGTGGTATTGTATTGCAAGTGACACTTTGAAAGTGCAACAATCACAATGGAAAGTTGCTTCTTAGAAAGCCCTGTTTCTTTCCATAACTGTGTTGCTGTACAAATGCAGATGTAATCAGGATGTTTATGGCTGTTTCAATGAAAAAAAATCGACTCTGAAATCTGATTTTAATCTTCAGGGTTGTTTCAAACATGTCCCCAATTGTTCAAACATTACTTGTGATATTAATCGCTTTTCGACAAAATATCGTGAAGCCGAGTGAAACCAATTCACCCATTGTGCAACCCTGTTGGTTTTGAAAGTGTGCCATATTGATTTTTCCAAATATTTAGGCTTGTGTATTAAATTGTTAGTACTAGGTTGAGTAATATTTAATAAAACATTGCAATGAATAAACACATGCCCCGTTATCCAATTATACAGCAAAGCATGCGCTGTGTAGGTGTCAGTGTCTTTACATTTGTGTATGCTGTTTCGCTTTTGCATGTGCGCATGTGAGTGAACACAGTTGTGCATAACTTTGTTTATCTGTGTCACAAAAACAGAGCAGAGTTTCTGTTGGCATGCTGCCTCGGCTTGAACCGCAAACTTAATCTCTTGCTCTTCTATTCTTCTCTTCCTCTCCTCTTTCTTCTTCTTTTTTGTTGTCTCCCTGCCTTGAATGTCAGCCTCTTCATCAAAGACACAAGAACGTCTCCAAACCCTTTGTAAAAGAAAACTCTTGCTCTGCAGCAGGAAAAAAAAAAAACACAAAACAGTTTTTGTTATTATATTTATTCTCTACTCTGGTCCCAAGTTTGCTTTTGCTTTTATTTTTCTTGCTCTTCATGCAACTGATGTTAAAGATAAAGTGGATGTTCCTTTGGGCTTTTTACGATGATCTTTGGCCTTGTGTCGCAGCCATGTGATAGCGATACTAGTGAGGAATGCAGACAAGCTTTGAAAGACTTTTCCCTTTTACTCCAAGCAGTGACATAGCTGAAAGCAAAGCACAATTCGAAACACAATAAATCAATGTGGGTTTCACTGGGATTATGATAAGAGGGGAAAAAAATTAGTAAAACTGGCTTGTTGAATTATGGGCTGTCTGCTTTTACTAAGAGCCACGGTCTTGATCCTGAATCTGTATAAATAATCACTGGGAAAATTAGGATTACTTGAGCATATAAGGTATCGGTCAAGGCTGTGAGCACCATATGCTTTCAAGCAAACCTGAAAAGCACCGGCATTACGATCTGAGTCACAATTTAAAGAAATGTCCTTTTGGACGTAATGCAGCTGCAGCAGATTCACAAAACAGACAAACACCTGTTAATATCTTCCGCAAGCGATCGGAGGTCTTTCATTCCACACAAATAGCAATAAAGGGATTCATAGCCTTGCAAAATCGGAACGCATGTCAAGCTGACATCTGAAACATGATTTGGCCATAATTTCCTTATAGCAAGTAGTGGCTGCTTCTCCGCTTTCTTACTCTTTTATTTGAATCTGAAAGAATCTGAATGTATATCCACACTGATCTGGTCAGCAAAGACCTGCCTTTGACTGTCATGTGTTTTTTTTCTAACAAGTAATTTGAGGAGAAATTTAAAGAAATTCTAACTTTATAAAGGACCTGTGTGAAAATCCTGACTTTCTAGCTCATGCTTCTCTTTTCATATCAAGTCTACTTTTCCATCTATGAGCAACGGGTGATGTGAGGATAAACAGGGAGGGATCAGATCTTTCCAAATGCTGCAAAAGCAAACAAACACATCGTAGCCTCAAAGTAAGTTTTGATAAGGGGACTTGGTGCATGTCAAAACATCAATGATTACTAGTTAATAGTCTTAAATCCCACAAGTCTCTATGTAAACACAACTAGTAGGAGCCTGACATTTTATGTCAAAATGACGTTGATGTACTTTAGTCCATACAAAGACAATATACAACTACAGATCACAACATAATTGTACAATAACCTCATTTGAGGCAGCAAAGGTTTACGCCATTTACTGCCCGTTCTCTCCAATCCTCTACCCCATTAAAAGATCTTTATACGCCCACTTAATATATGACTCCTTTTGCATGATTACAAAAACACAACAATAAAAGCACCCCAACACACACTCTCGCACAGGAAATACTGGGCATTTGTCTAACAGCTAATCACCCTTAATTGTGTGCTAATAGTGAAAGCAATACAGGGAAGGAGGAGTCGAGCGGGAGGGGAGAAAAAGAAAATAAACAACGGCAGTAGGAAAGGGAAAAGGCCAATTTCAAACGAAAAAATATTAATGTAATCAAGGCCAATTAGTAGGTTTGGGATAACATTCCTGTGGCGCGGTGTGTTTATTTTGCAAGCAAGAAATGGAAAGTAGGTACAACAGAGGGACGGCACGGAGAAGGCAAAGGGCAGAGCTAGACTTGCCTACCAAACTTCATGAATGCTTGCACTGTAAATGCTACTATTTTCTCAACTTTACTGTTTATTGGAACTGAGCTGCATATTATGCATAAGCTGTCACAAGCTTAGGCTCTGAAAAAATAAAGCTCAGATGACTATCAAGCCACAGTTCTAAAAATGAATGCATTTGTTTTGTTTCAGTCAATCATATCGGCATGGGATGTCTGCAAAATTTGTCAAATTCAGGGCAAACACTGGATATGCTTCGGTGAGTGGTGTTCAGTGACCCTGACTGCCATGCCCATTCAAATTCAATGGTGTAGACAACAGAGATTTAGCTGGGGGGGGGGCAGAATCTGTCATTTATGATTGGCTGATGTGAGAACATCCTGTTCTGTATGTGTGTCTGTGTACAAAACTGTGTAAGTACGGTGTGAATGCTGTGTGGGTGTGGGCTTTGGTTTTATTTTTCCCCAGTTATCCGCGGCTGAGTGATGAGCGGCGGAAAGGGAAGGTCGAGACAGCAGCGTAGAAACACTGATGCTTAACTTAACAAGATGTGCCTCGTGCCTTGAAGTGTTCACTGTCCCACATCTGACGCACAAGTGCTCAAAAGTGTCACTCCAGCCTGGTGTCATGGATAAATGTAAAATAGTCACGCAAAAGAAATCAATTTGTTTGTGCTTACGGACCCCAGCAACCAAACACAAACCATCCTCTGCTAACGCTAACAAAGTAGCTTATATTACCTATTCCTAACTAAATAGATTTTAACACCTAACCCTGACCAGTTGTTTATGCTTCAACCTAGCCAAGTTGATGTTATTACCTATTCCTGAGAGAGTAGCTGTTACTGAATGACCTTAACTGACTTGTTTACTTTGCCTAACTGTAAAGAAGTACTTTTTAATGACTGTTTATAACACAAATTTAAGAAAGAAAATCAGTTAAAGCCTAAGACAAACCAATCGTTGGTGTAAGTAATGAAATGGTAAACACTTTTGAAGATTTCATTTTAGGTTCCTCAGCTCTAAAAGCTGATAGAGATATACTGCTGAGAGTTGCTGACCCATCCTTTCATCGTGTGAGCTGTCCAATGCTACAGTCACACTAAAGAAAACAGTGGCTGGGAACCAGAAAACAAATAAAATTATTGCAACTGTGTGCAATGATTCTCATTGCTTTTGAAATGATTGCTAGTAGTTGTAGTCAATTGCCATTCTTCAAGCAACTTTGTTGCATTAAGACAGCAGGATAACAGCAACAACAAAATGGAACCAGTCTGTAGCGAGTGAATGGCGTTAAACTGCAAAATATATGTAATCTGTTTGTGGTAAAATGGCAATTAACTTCTACAAATCTATGAAAGTCCCAAATGTTGCCAACTGCATACATAGAAAGTCACCATAACTACTTACCTTCAGAGTACAGCTGGAATCACATTGACACAAATTCTTCACAAATAAATGGACGTAAATAGCTCCTTTCTATTTATTTGACCACTCAATTTGGGGCTCAGTAAGAATGTCGACTGGAGGAGTCAGGTATGGCTTCAATGACCTCCCAAGTGGTGCACAACCCGTTCTACATCCACCTGAGCCACAGCCACTCCGGTGACATAGTTGCTGCAATTAACCTGCTGTCCTGCAGCATCACACAGAAACACAGAAACCTGGCATTTATAATGAAATATAGCCACAATACAGTCAGATGGCAGCTTCCTTTTTGCAAAGAGACACATCATAGACAAGTTGTGTTCCTCAGCACAAACTGACTTAGATTAATTGCAGCATTTTGGTATTCTGTTTGCATTTATATTAATTAGACACCAATTACCGGCAAACCTTTTCCAATCTGTCTCAGAGTGACTGTAGGTGCCCCTTTACCAAGCAACCTGTCCAAGTGTTTGCACAGAGGATGAATATGCAGCACCCTCAACCTCTGGCAACAAATGTGCTCTTTGTAAATACTTGTAATCCTCAATACAAAACAGAAAAAAAATCAGTGCATTCACCAGGCAACCACCATTTTTTCTTATGTGACTGACCAATTAGGGTCACAAGAGCCAAGGTGTGAATTCCTTTTGAGATATTGCCCTACTCTGCCATCGTGTGAGTTATTAACCTTGACCCATGTGACCTCCATTGCGACAGCCTCACTAGGGGATACCAGTTGCCTTCATATCCAATGCTTAAAAGGACATCCACATCGGACGCTCATCAAGCATGACTTTGTCACCAGCAGTCAGCAACTAGTGGACATTACAGGCTATGGTTGCCTAGGTAACCTTCTAATTTATTTGCCTCCTCGTCATTAATCAAACCCACTTTTTCATCCCTCCTCACTTGAGATTGCATGATCTCTGGTCACAATGTTGCTATGAATTGCTTCTTGTGTGGATAATCTTTAAGACTACCATGACCTGAATAACTGAGAGCCTACATAGACATAATCAATAAAATGATTAATGCCACTTTCAATACCTCCAGCTTTTGGCCCTTTAAAAATGGAAAATAATAAATCCATGTACATGAACACTAACCAGTAGACTGACAAGAAAGGGAGACAAAAATAAGAGTGGGACATTTGTGTCCAGGAAGATGAAACACTCGAAAATTTATGTCCACAAACACAAATCAATAGATAAAAACTGCTGGGAGACTGCACCGGTCACACACGTGCAGTAACACACGTCTCCCTCCTTAACTGCATATGCACCTCTGCGCACACTTGCAAACACACAAGTGACTCCTGTTTATTGAGTCGGATGTTAAATTGTCCTCCAGCGAGGAGCGCTGAGGTTCACAAGTGTTGAAACAGACTGGGCCTTGTGTGAAAGATATCCTAATGCAACATGTCCAAGTTTGCTCTGGAGACTGTCCTGTAAGAGGTTGACCAGGCTACATTGCAGTCTTTTCACTAGATGAATTTGTGCTGCTCCTAGTCCAAAAGCTACAACAATCCATCTGTGTGCTGTGCAAAAAAAAGGCAAGTGGTCTGCTTAAGTCCTCTATGAAATTCAGTGGATTTATATCTGTACAGAAGTCCAAAGGGCACCTGTGGAGCAAGTTTGTTTCCCAAATACTAAAGTACAATCATTCTGTCTATATTAAATTACTGGATTGTCTAAATACATTTAATTATATATGACATCTTTGGAGATAGATGATCAAAGTGTTGGATTTTACCTGAAAATTTCACTTTCTTCTCTGCAGGTAGGAGTAAATGTGGTTCAGGCTAAGAGGCTGAACATGAAGTGGGCTCTGCAGTGACACAGCTCCCACTTGTGGACAGAAAAAATACAACCTGCCCAGATCACTTAGTCACTTCACTCGAGAGGTGCTGTAAAATCTCTGTTTCTCCTCAGCACAACAAAATCCAAAACAAATTCTAATGATCTAACAACATAACACTTGCCATTAGTCTTAGTTATACAAGACAACCTAACTCATGAGGGAACCCATTTTTGGGAAATAAACTTCAATAAATGTTTCGCAATGTGGCCTTTCCACTCAGCAGGGGCTCGTTGTCAAACTGCATAAACAAATATGACGTAACTGGACTGGTGTAAAGTCACGTAAGTAACTGGTTGTCTCTGAATAATGAGTGGTCATGGTCTCGCTTGGTTTGCCGTCAATTGGAGACAGATGTGAGGGAGAAAGCAACCCATGGGTGGTGTAATCTGGGTCAACCTCACATGGGGAGAGACAAGCAAATACAAACACAGGGGTCCTCTCCGAGCATCGCGTGACCGCTATGTTCTGGCAGCCATTGTGTCATGGTTGTTGAATATGGTTGCTCCCAGTGACAACAACATCGCTGCTCATCAGAAAAATCCCACCCAGGTCATACCTTAGACTATATATAGAAAGATTAGAAAAAAGGAAAGACAAATAACACATATACTCAGAAGGTATTCATATATACCATGTACCTCAGGTTAAAGTTGGTATTAGTGTCGGTCCTCTTTCATTTATAATGTGAAAGAAAACAAGGAAAACAACAAGGAAGGAAGAAAACATAAAAAACACAACTCCTTCACTCTCCTTGTTCACATTTAACCTTCAAGTGATGGAGGGGGCTCATTCATGACCCCAGCCTACTACAACTTTTCAGTTTTTACAAGAGCTGGCCCTGTTGGTGTTCGTGTGGTAAAAATGTTGGAAAGCTATTTTATGGAAATATGTTTTCTGACATAATATCCCATGACTTTATTGTAATTTTCCATTTCTATAACCAACATTGCTGTGTTATGCAGTGAACCATGACTAATAGGCCAAAAGAAAAAGATTAGAGATATCCTAAAGTAAAAACAAGGAGTAGAGAGGCGGGTTGTAGACAAGCATGATGCTATCAGGGATCTTTGAGTAATGTTTGTGTGGAGTAACAGTTTCAGGCCTTATCTCGTTCTAAACCAGGGAAGTATGTCATATTTATCTGCTGGAATTGTCAATGTAAAAACTCCTGTTTGCATAAAAGAAATGATTGAAAACTTTGACTAATTACAGTAGAACTTTTTTAGAACATCTGTTATGGATCAAGGAAACAGTAACGGTATGATGACACAACTAGTTCAAGTACACTCGATTTATTAGGCACACCTGTTCAACAGCAATTCAGTGCATTTAGAAATAAGGACATGCTCAAGATGAAGAAAGGTGGTTTAAGTGTGTAATGGTGTCAGGGGATTTTTTCTTGGCACACATTTTTACCAACTGAGTATTGTTTAAGTATGACCACTTTATGACCACAGTGTGATCATCTTCTGATTGCTGCTTCCAGCAGGATAGCATGCCGTGTCACAAAGCTCAGATCAAATTAAACTGGTTTCTTGAACATTACAATGAGTTCAGTGTAGTCAAATAGTCTCCATAGTCAACAGATCTCAATCCAAAAGAGCACCTTTGGGATGTGGTAGAATGGGAGATTCACATCATGGATGTGCAGTTGATACATTTGCAGCAACTCTGCTCTGTTGTGCATAGTTGCTGCAGGAAAGAGTAGCAACTATCGTGCCTGCATCATTCTGTTCTGTCTGGTGTTGCACTTTGTTTTCTTTTTTTGCAATTTTTGTATTTTTCTTTATGTAGTCCTGTGTTGATTGTCTGTTATATGTCATATGTAGCAACCTTGGTCTTGGAGGAACGTTCTGTCGTTTCACTGTACTATACTACTGTACATGGTTGAAGTGACAATAAAGCCACTTGACTAGATCTTGACTTGACTTGTGTCACTGGGGAATGTTTCCATCACCTTGTTGAATCTACGCCAAGCAGTTCTGAAAGCAAAAGAAGGCTAAACCTGGTACTAGCAAGGTGTACCTAATAAAGTGGCGCTAAATATATATATACATATATATGTATATATATATATTTATAAAAACCTAGTCATTTTAGTCACTGAAAAGGCTTGATTTCTTCAGGGTTGCCTAAAAAGAAAGCTGTGATGGATTTTAACTCCCTTAATGAGGAGCTAAAACTGAGAGAGAGCACAGGATTGCTTTGTAAAAGCAAAAATCCCAACACAAAAATTTTACTCTTTAGACTTATCAATATAAAACAATAAAAGAACATATCCAGATGCATAACTTTGAGTTGTTTCAGGGAAATAAAAAAAGAGATACAATAAAAAAAAAAGGCAAAACAAGTTCACACTTTTATTAAACCCATGAAAGACAATAAATAATGTTATACTTCCTGCTTTTTATCCCCATATTTAAAACGTTTCTAATATTTCAGGTTGTGTCTACTTGTTAAGGTTCACTGGCAGAATAATAAAGCTTCAGAGCACTTCAGAGAAAAGCCAGCTCAGAATCAGTGCCTATACTAATAATAGCTTTTAATGTGCCAACACCTGCCAAACAGATGTGGGTGTGGTTAATAAAACTGTAAGTGTCAACAGATGGAATGATAATGAGCGATGATAAATGATATCTCTACTCCACAAAACCACACTTTAATACCTCAGCTGTGTTTTTCAAGCCGTGGGAATGTGACAGTATGACTTCATGTTCCCACAGGTTGGCTGAGCTTCATTATAAGGAAGCTTATCTTGTTGGGCGAGCGTTGTGTTTGGAGCTATTTGTGTCATTTGGCATTGTTTGCATGAGCAATATTACGACATTAAAGAGAAACCGCCGATGTTTCCTATGAATCAGTTGAAGGCGTTTTCCCTGTGATTTGGTTTTGTGTTCTTAGTTCCCCCTTAAAACATTTGAATGATTTAAAACACAGCGTAACTACACAGAAGGGGATTAACCTGAAACAACCAAATCAAAATGACACAGAAGAGACTATTGTGCTTGGCATGTAGAGTTGTAACTCTTAAAGGGGGCCCATTATGCTTTTCCTTATTTTTTTGGTCACATGTATCTTGCTACAGTGGTAGATGCTCATGTTAACCAGGGTTAATGTTTCAATTAATAATGACAGGATATGTAAAAGTAATCCCCGTGAGTAAAAACTCAGACTTCAGATAGTTTTTTTTTCTACTCTCAGCTCTGTGTGATGTCAGTCAGAAGGGATGTCCTTAATTTGGCTATTTGTGAGCAAAAACTCCCGACCTACCTGCCCTTCAAATGTTGTTTGTGAGTGGCAGCTAATCAGAATATTTAATTTAAAGCAAGAGCAGCAAAATAGGTCCATAATAGTACGTAGGACTTAAATGGTCTCGCATCTGTGGTAAATATACTGTGTCTTTGTACTCTCTCAAGATCATTAGGGTCTGTTTCCCAGTCACTTTTTATCATCCTGTGGTCAAAGCTTATTTCAGAATGTGTTGTGTCTTTACTGTTGCCATAGAAGACTGTGAGTGATCGCTCAAGTGACCTGCATCAATTCTGACTATCTTTAAATCTAAGACATACCTTTTTTGTAAGGCTTTCGGTAGCAGCTAACTTCTGAAACTGTGGTTGGAGGCCAGGTTGTTGTGAGGCTATTGTCATAATTCAGCACTGGTTTGTTCTCTCCAAGTCCACGATGAGTTCAGCATTCATTGTTCACCCTTTGGGTGGAAGTCCGGAGTTTCCCACTCTTCAGCCAGGGAAGCTGTGTTCTATCCGTCTCATTAGCCACAGTATAAGGACCAAGCCTCTGTCAGATTGTCAGTCCTCTAAGTGTGGTAATCAGACTCACTTGTAATGGCTCACTGAACTTACCTTCTGGTTGTGCTCATGGACTTTTACTTTGTTTCCAGTGTCTCCATGCTGGATGAAGAAGTGTTATACTCACCTCCTGAACCAACCTGTTTCCATTAAGCTGGTCAGCGTCCACTGAAAGCCCGCTTTGGAACACTCACCTCACTCCCCCTGCTTCCTTGCTCACCCTCCATCGACCTCCTCTCCAGGAAACAAACCAGTGGACAGACTCCCGTGTGTGACAGAGTTCCCCCTCAATTCTAAGTAAGAACTCTAGTTCAGTTCTTTTGTGGTGAAACAGAAGAACTTCCTGTGGATTAACTGATATTGACTTACCTGGACTTCCTTTCCTAGAAGACCGTCCTATACGTCCCGTGCAGCTCTGCTGGGTCCCCTCGGTGTCCTCCTCAGTTACCATTTTCCTCCCTGTGTGCAATAAAGACTTTAAAACATCATATGAATAAAATGTATTTTATTTACTTTCCTATATGAAGACTAGATTTGTCATTTTCACATGGATGGGCAGGCCTACATTGACATCAGTTGGCTAATATGAAATATAACTTTTAGAGTTGATGGGTTTGTTTTTGTCTCTATGAAACAGTTAATGTAAATTTAAACAATCTCTTTCTTCAAGTCTGGATTGAGGTATTACACAATTTAGTACTTCAATTGATCTTAGTGTGGGAACAGTGCCTTGTTAGAGCTCAGCTCCAGGAGGGAAAGTAATTCAAGAAATGAGCACAGAGAGAGTATGTGTTGGCTAATTACTCTTTCTCTTGTTATCCATTATCTGCAGTAGTTTGCTGGCTTGGACAGATGCACCAGAGCAGAAAACTGTGCATAGGCCTGCTCAATTTTATTATTATTGTTTATGCTATAATGTGCTGAAAAGAGTCCACGTGTGCTGCAATGAGCTGGAGAGTCACCAGAGAGCACAGCTTTGTGCATTTCAAACTTTATATAATTCTTTATATCATAAAAACTATTTTAGCAGAGACTTAAATTTAAAAACATAAATTGTGTATAAAACAAATGTGATTGAAACTGCAGAGAAACTATGATCAAAGTGAAATTATGTGATGTTTTCTTTGGTTGTGGTTCCAGAACGGTTATCCTACATCAAAACTGCATCAGCACATTGACATAGATGGAAGTCATGCATGCGAAACAAAAATTGGGGGGTTTAAAGGAAAAAAGGCTAGTTGTGTTGGGGGCAGCAGAAGACACAACACAACAAGATTCATGCTAAGTTGTTTCTACATTTGTATGATGTGTCTTCCAGCTGTTATCAAGGCTGCACCAAGGGAGGTGTAGCATAGAGACAAATAGTGGTGGAATCACAGACATGCACCTTGGCCATGATTCAGCAGGAATTACCATCACACAGTCAACATGCATCAAACCTGATGTCCTACCTAAATTTCACAGATCCATGTTCCACGTTGTAGCTTGTAATGAAACTTCTGAGATGGCTAAAATCGTAATGGTGTGTAGGGGCCTGTAGTTTGAAGGCTAAGCTAAATCTTTATATGATATATAGTCTGTTGAATCAACTGGAAACCAGTCAGTCTTATCACTCTATCATTTCTCTTACATACTGTAGGAAGGTATTGCTTTTCCAACTTAATTCATACAGAAGAGCTTCCCAAATTGTGTTGCATGACTACCTCTGCCAGTTTCAATCACAATCAGAGAGAGGTTTCAGCATCCAGCTGCTGGATGAGGGCTGGAGAGCCACACTGGAACCTGTTTCATTTGGCTGGAAAGAGTTGTCAGTTGCTTTTTCCTCCATGTTTTTGCTCGTTACTTTTCACGAAATGCTTATTTGGAACAATGTTCGCGGTCTAGGTAAAGAGAGCCTTCAATGTTTCTGTTGGCACAGACAAGCATGTCAACAGGACTTTGGCAGAACAACACAGTTCAGGTTCAGCCTATGAATCTGCATATCCCTGGCCTCCGCTGTGCACCTGACTTGCACCGAGTTGGAGATGGAGGAGGAGAAGGTGGTTTCGGTTTAACTACTCATTCTTTCTCTTCTTGACATCCAGCCATCACTCTCACTTGCAGCTGGGAACACAGAGGTCACAGCAAAGCCTCTACTCTGGCTCGGGTTTAGCAGCATGCAGCTTTGGCCTCTAGAAGAACTCCCATCCTCTCTGGCACATGTTAAGGCGCTCTATCATCTCTCTCTCTCTCGTAATCTCCCGTGCTCTCTCTTCCCGGTCCTCTCCTGTCAGATCTGTCTTCACGGGGCTTGTAAAATCACCTGGCAAGAACAACTTAAAGCACTGGACAGGACCAGTGTCCCCAGCGTCCTGCAAACTTTTACAAACTTTTTTGTTGCATTAAAATGAAAAGTTCACTGAAAGGAAGTCCATGTTTTGAGCCAGAGGGTCAACTATTAAAGAAGTTGCTGCACAGTTACAAGGTGATTCAATCTAAATTTATTTGATCCAAAACTCTTCTGAACAATGGTTATTAAATTTAATTCACTAAACACGCTGAAGCGATTGTGAACCAATGGGCTGACCTTTTGATTTCCTGTTCTTGGACAGGATTCCAGCTTCATTTCATGGATCTGAATACAAAGGTTTATATAAACCATTGATGGGATACAAAGGTGTTGGTCAGTGAAGGATGTGACTGGAAAGACACCACTTAACTTGGTGTTAATTAAATATATCTGTCAGAAATATAATCTCAGTGTATAATTAAATGATCTGCATGCAGCGTGTATATTTTTATAAAAGGCAAAGAATGTTGTACTGCCAACAATTAATGTTTTGCTAATTCATTCACATCATATAACTTTAATTACTGTGCACATTCTCTATTAGGTTTGATATAAAAGATTTGTTTAGACAATAGATTTAATAACCTCTTAAGTGGAGGCCGGCATGTCTCAAGGCTTTTCGAGGCACAGTTCTACCTTTTTTTTCTAATTATGTCACCCTAAATCTGTTGTCGACACCTGTCCATCCTTGTTACACTTTACCCTGTGGCTGTCTGGATGACAATCTCAGCAGGGCTTTAAGCAAGTCTTTGAGCTCTAAAAATAAGCAAAATATAGCAGATGCTAAATGCCAATACAGACTAATTAGGACCCATCAACGGGCTTTATGTGTTTCCGAGACCTGTACCACTGTGGAGGACACTCATTCCACCCTCCCCCTCACTGCATAAGAAGTGAGTGAACTACACTAAAGTATGGACAGTGTGATCCGTGGGTAACTTGGCTGGCTAACTGATGGTATTGCTAATGGAGCTAACTCTGGAGTCTGATTGTCTCCCACCAAACTCCATATGTCAGATGAACTGTCGTAATGCGTAACAATAAAGAAACCTCCAAACATCAGCATAAGAGAATAACCTCTTCAGTGTAAATGATTGACCTTTTAAACCTAAAACTGCAACAGCTTAGTACTTACTTTCATTACGATTCATGTGAAGTTTTTCCCATCTAATCAATGAAAGGCCCATATTTACTCTCTTTAAGGTTTGTTTTTGAACTCATCTCCCAAGGGTCCACTACCAGGGTCCTTTTGGTGGTGAGAAAGCAACATAAAATGGCTTTCAGAGCTTTTTACTGAAAACATCTGCCTGTTTTGGCTGAGAAATTATTCAAAGTGGTGAAAGCAAACCAAATAAAGTTGCAGTAATAAGCTGAAATTTACTATCCAGCTCCGTAAACCTGAGGGGACCTCAGTCAGATTGTTATGTCATACGTTTTTAATATAATAAAAGACTGACCACTTTTTTTGGCTGATTCAAATTGATGCATGCTTGCAATTTATAATTAGGACAGTACGAATATTGTACACACGCGCAGACATATACATTATATATATTAAAAAAACAGATTCCCCTCTTACCTCTGCAGGTGGTCTATCCTTCAAGCTCGGGACCTCTACCAGAGGCCTGGGAGCTTGAGGGTCCTGCGTAGTATCTTTGCTGTTCCTAGGACTGTGCTCTCCTGGACAGAGATCTCGGATGTTGTTCCTGGGATCTGCTGGAGCCACTCGCCTAGCTTGGGAGTCACTGCACCTAGTGCACAGATTACCACTGGGACCACTGTTACCTTCACCCTCCACATCTTCTCGAGCTATATCTATTCTATATATCTATCTATATATCTATCTATATATCTATCGATCGATACACACATAGAGAGAGAGCGAGAGAGAGAGAGAGAGAGAGAGAGAGAGAGAGAGAGAGAGAGAGAGAGGGTAGTAAGTGAGTAAAATAAAGTAAGTAAATAAACAGTAAAATGGTAAAAATAATTCACCACTAATAGTCATAATGAAGCAAGCAATGTTTTCCATCTCCCTGAAACTCCCTCTGTATTAGGTAGAGGGCAGTATTGGATAAAATCTTCAGACATGGCGAGGCCCACTTTCCACAGTCCTTACATTGTCAGTATGGCTAAACAGCCCTCATATACATTTAAATTAAATAAACAGATTTAAATATCACAAAACAAACAAACAAAACAAATGTTTTCAGACATAAGAAAGCAGACAAAAATCTGCAATTAAACACTCCCACTCTGATACAGAAACAAAGCAACCAGAAAGACGGGAAAGAAAGACGGCTGAAGTTGTGGTCTGCCCAAAATAAATGTAGCAGGTCACATTTCAAAAGGTGACAACAGTATAATTTTATTACAATCATTTGAAAGTTTTAAAAAATTCAGTGTCACTTTAATGCATTAATTGTAATTTTGCAACATTAGCTCATTTTTATAGTGTGCATACATTGTAAGCCTTTGAAAAGTGTGAAGTTTTAGTGAAAGTCATAAAATGATTTACTTTATTGCAGTATTTATGGTTCTGATTGTGCGCTCCATTTAACTTCTAGGACCTTTGATTTTGACAGTCTAGCATAAAATCTCTGTAAAATCTAAGGGCTTTTATTTTGAAAACCATATATACACATTAAGTCCCCACTGTTACTTCCTGTTAGTTAGTTCAGACTTTTTCTCTAATTAGCTGAGTTACACTAGTGGAAAAAAATGAGATAACAGTATTGTTGCAATTGTTTTTTTAGTTTTTGGGGGTATCCAAACAATAGGACTTTGACTGACTGCAAATACTCTCAAGACAGATTGTAGAGCTAGTCGGTGTCTTTAAAGCAACAGTTTCAAATGGCAAGATTGCAAGTACGCTGCACACGGTTGCATTAATTCTGTCACGCCATAGTCTGCTTCCATTGTTTTCCCTAATGAGACTGTAGCATAAAAAGTCTGTCACAAAGCTCCTTTTAAAATGTTTTATTTATTGCAGTACTTATTGTTAAAATTTATTGACAGAACATTGTAAAATTCTCACATTCACACTCCCAAATGTTCTATATCTTTCTAAAGTTTAAGAGGCCCTTTTCATATGTTGTTAAGAAATATTTTGGATGCCCTACTCAAATGTGAATATGGAGAATGAAAAGGGTAAAGACAATCACATTTATGTTTTTGGCAGTCAGAACCTTAACAAGCCTTCTCCACAGCATTACGTTTCCTTGAACTTGTTTGGCAGTTGTCTCTCATTTTGTGGTTGCAAAATATCTCTGAGAGAGAAAAGGCTCCCAAGAGAGCCCACGGTTGGATTAGATACACGAGAGAGCCACCCAGGCTTCATCATCACATTATACAACACTCAGCGACCATGTCTGGTTCAGCTCAATTCAAAGTGAAAGTGATGGGGACCAGTTTCCCCCTCCAGGGGGGATGTTGCACTGGAAGAGGAGGTTGATTGTGGTTAAAGGATGGCCATGGGAAGAAAAAGACTTAAAAATCTTGGAATGAAGTGTGTCCATCCATAGAGGTGATATGTAAGCTAAACAGGGTTTTGGAGGACAGCATGATGATTTTGGAAACCACAAATCTGACTGGCTCGCACGTATACTTGCACACAAACAGAGGAAAAGAGTAGATGTAATTTAAAGTCTAAGTAATTCATTTTAGTTCTCTGGATTTTCAAAGCCCTTTTTTAAATCTTCACATAATTTTCTATTCATACCTACAGGAATCTGAGTGTGAATCCCGATCTCTGGTGTGTCAGTCTTTGTGCTTTACTGGTCCACCATCCACCCCAACAACCTCAGGGTTGGAGCAGTTGATTAATGCAGTGATGATTCATTCAGTTTGTTACCACAACTTGTAGCAAATGGTAAAACTATTTGATATCAATGCAATGTCTAGTTTGGATCAGACTTTTGCACATTACCCACTTACATACAGACAAAAACACACACACACAAGTATACATGTTCAACATTATCCAGTACCACTGAACACGGGCACACACCTTCCACTTCTTCCCCACTTCCAGCCTGTCATATTAACAGTGTGTTCTTGGGAGAGGGAACTGCAGCAGTGTCAGGACGACGCTTGATTGAAGGGCTTCCGAGAATTCTCTGGCTTTGTTGTGCAGCTCCCCGGAGCAGCAACCGGAGGTAATGGCTTTAGCAGGGGCAGGTACACAAAGCTCCAGCGGCCACAAACCGGAGCTGGACAAACTTTACTGTTGACATCTGGAATTCCTTTCCTCCCCATCCTTTTTATTTTCTTCTTCCTCTTCTTCCTTTTTTTTTTCTTTTTGACTGAGGGCTGACTCACTTGGTATAGTATTCATCATCGTAAAAGTATCAGCCAGCTAAATATAGACATTTGTTTTCTTGTGCCTGCTCTGGCACTGCATATTTTACCACACATGATATCATGCCCTCCTCTGCTGCTTGCTTGTCCCCACACTGAACCCCGATAGGATTTCACTGGTATATATACTCTCTGGGTAATTATAATAATGGAGGCTGTCAGTGGCAATTTTTCTCACATCGCCGATACTGCACTTTGCGTCTTATCATACCGTCGTCTGCTGTGGCTTTGAGGAGGCAGACATTGCATTAAGCCTAACATTACTCTGTCTGAAGCATTGAGTTTTTGTCCTCACGTGTTGTCATTATACAGTGGATACTGTCTCCGCCAATCCATTACATGCTTTGGTCTTTCTCAGCTGAATAGGCTAGTTTTACCATTTCCACTGCTGTGATTGCACATATATAATTCAACATATAAATGCATATCTGGGAGAAAAGGTTATTGTTGCAGAAGCTTTTGTGGATTAATATTGATATCAGGCATTTTACTCAGTTTTAAAGGTTGAGAATGACTTTTACTGCTTTTCTTCTGAGACAGCACCGATTCAGAATAAATTAAAGTGCTTATAAACATCCTGTCAGTCAACAGATCCAAACTTTCATCCACTAGCGATTCAAGAAAGCTCCAGGATAGGTGCCTCAGACCATAAGTTTTGTTCGTTTTCCTGATATTCTATTGAATTTTGCTAATAATAAGATTTATTGTATATTGTTTTGAATTTAGAGGCACGTGTGAACTCAAAGATAAATTATGTTGCAATTCTGTTTACAAATAAACAAAACGTAAGTAAAATGGTATAACTTGTTCAATGGAAAATAGAACAACAACAACATATTGAATGTTTGAAATGAACTGACTTGAACTGGATTGTTTAACAAGAGAAGATATTCGTTGTCTTCTTGTTATTTTTGAGAGTTTTCATATTGTTATTCTTATGTTTGAAGGTTTTTGTTTATTTCTTGCTAGGTTGAATTTTGTTCTATTTTTATTTCTTTATTTTTCCAGATATACCATAGTCTTAGTTTTGGTTCCTGTGTGTTATTTAATAGCATCAGGTCTGTGTTAGTCACTTTGAATGTTAGGTCACTCTTACATCGTTGTCAGCTTTGCCTTCTGATTCGATGATCGCCTGCATCTCATTTGTCACCTGTTTGTCATTTCCAGTCAGTTATCATGGCTCTAATAGTTCCATCTGCCCTTTGTTGTAGTGTCTGTAAATCTTCTTGTGCTCTCTCTGTTTTGCCTGGCTCCCTTTTATGACTTTTTGGATATCGGTTTATTGCTTTGTTTCTGGAATTAAACTGAATAATGGATTGTTTTTGGTTGACAATTTATCCCAAAGTTAGCAAATTCTTGCAATATATCTTATAAGATAATAGTTAAATAAAGTAGACCAGCTCAAGGAAATACAATTTATTTATTTAAATCACTCAACTCTGCATTTTTTACCGAATAAAATAAAGGATTTCAGTAAGTAAAACTCTAAATGCTAATATTAGGGTAAAATTTTTAAACATTTAAAGCAAGTAGAAAGTTAAAAGACTGTAAAGGCTTAATGCAATAATGTGTCTTTCAAGTAATGTCTACTAATCAAAATAAAACAAAATTCAGGATTCTCATATATGAAATTAAACATTAACATGGGCGAACATTTTGTATTTGATGTCTGCAGAAACTTAAGAAAGACATGGGGCAATGAATAGCAGGTAAAGGGAGGGTTAGGTCTGTTGTTTAAGAGAATTTAGTTTAAAAGGCTTTTTCACTGCAGTATATAACGGAACTATATCTTTTCAACACACTTTTAGTGTATATATAGGGTATTATGCATCCTCGAATTGTGAGGCTTTAACATGCAGAGTATGTACTGGTTTGAATCATCCTCTGTCCTCTTTCACTTCATGACAGCTCTCAAGTATTTGTTATCAAAAGCTTCAAAAAATAATTGAGCTTGCATTATGTAAACCCAATTTCCATTTAGCGCAAATACTGGCTAATCTCCCACTAAGGCACCATGTTAAAGTAGCTGTGCAGTGTTGCCAGTGTTCTTATCCTTTAGAAGAAAAAAAACATAGATACCTTTACATGAAGAGAAAAATCCCAGATGACACATTTTATCCCAAATATATTAACAAACACAGAAACGTATCCAGAACCTCAACTGTGTACAAATGTATTATTGACAAACAGTATTCCGCCTTCAGTGTCAGTCATCTGTATCCAGTACTTCAATTCAATTCAATTTTATTTATATAGCGCCAAATCAACACAACAGTCGCCTCAAGGTGCTTTATATCGTAAGGTAGACGCTACAATAATACATACAGAGAAAAACCCAACAATCATATGACCCCCTATGAGCAAACACTTTGGTGACGGTGGGAAGGAAAAACTCCCTTTTAACAGGAAGAAAACTCCAGTTGGGGTGAGAGAAGGAAGACAGGATAAAGACATGCTGTGGAAGAGAGCCAGAGATTAATAACAAACAAGTATGATTCAATGCAGAGAGGTCTATGAACACATAGTGAGTTAGAAAGGTGACCGAAGAAGATATACTCAATGCATCATGGGAATCCCCCAGCAGCCTACGCCTTTTGCAGCATAAAAAAGGGAGGATCCAGGGTCACCTGGTCCAGCCCTAACAAATGCTAAGCCTAATCTTAAAAGTAGAGATAATCTCTGTCTCCTGAATCCAAAGCTGGTTCCATAGAAGAGGGGCCTGAAAACTGAAGGCTCTGCCTCCCATTCTACTTACTATACTCTAGGAACAAGTAGGCCTGCAGAGCGAGAGCAAAGTGCTCTAATGGGGTGATATGGTACTACAAGGTCATTAAGATGAGATGGGGCCTTATTATTTAAGACCTTGTATGTGAGGAGCAGGATTTTGAATTCAATTCTGGATTTAACAGGGAGCTGTCAGGGTTCCTGGGTTGTTCACCCAGTGTTTTCAGTTTTGTCATGTTCAGTTTATTTTCTACATCCGTGTTTTTCACTTTGTTTTCTGTGCCAGCCTGTCTACCTGTGTATTGTGTTCCAGTTCATTCCATGCATCATTAGTTAGACTAAGTTCAGCCGTGTACTCACCTGTCTCCAATCATCATCATCGTTAGTCATGTATTTAAGCCCTCAGTTCCCTTCAGTCCTTTGTCATGGCAGTAATGCAACAATTTTGAATGCAAGCTGCCGTTAAACTTGACAGAAGAAGAAGACGACGACGACGACGACGACGACAGTCCTTTGTCGTGTCATTGATGTTGTCACTGCCATTCCTGTGTGTGTTTTCAGTTCAGTTCAGTCAGTCATGTTCTGTTCATCCAACCTACCATAAACACCTTGGTAATCCTTCACTAATCAACAAGTCCTGCATTTGAGTCGCTTCTTCTCATCCACACACGACGCGACCTGACAGGAGCCAATGAAGGGAAGCGAATATAGGAGAAATATGCTCTCTCTTTCTAGTCCCTGTCAGTACTCTTGCTGCAGCATTTTGGATTAACTGAAGCCTTTTCAGGGATTTTTAGGATATCCTGAAAATAATGAATTACAGTAGTCCAGCCTAGAAGTAATAAATGCATGAAGTAGTTTTTCAGCGTCACTCTGAGACAGGACTGAGTACTGTATTCATATAAACAGAAAATCTATAAAGGATCAGACCATATGGTGTTATTTAGAGAGGACACCCCCTCGTCATCTTCCGCCCTACCTCAGTATATTCCCGTCTTTACCTACATCACTGCTGTAAAGGGAAATGGTGTGCGTGCAGCCATCTGTACGCCCATTATGGGTATGTTCCTTCCTTTTTATACATCTGGGGATTCCTTTTTTTAAACTTTCATGTGGATGCGTGGGTGGTTTCTTTGTGTGTTTGTGAATACCTAAGTGTCCCCCCCTACATGGTGTGATATGCATGTGCTGACATGTGCTCTGTTCCTCTGCCCAGCCTGAACTCCCCATTGTGAGGATTAGGGAGCTGGTGCCGCCATGCCTCGGGAATATAAATCCCAAAGAGTTTGCTCAGTGATTGAGGAAGTGTTTGGCCTAGTGACTTTGCTCCCTTTTGAGGTGTTTGTTAGCTGAGGCAGATCCTGACAACCCTCCAGAGAGCATGCTCAGCATTCCCCTTCAAAGGCTCCCAGCTCCCAAAGCAGGAAGTCCAGCCCTGCGCTTCTTGGACACAAAATGAGGCAGACAGGAAGGAAGGTAATCTATGAACACGCAACGCAACTACTGTCCACATAGAAAAACACACAGACTTGAACACATACAAGAAGATTGAATGAGTCCCTGCAGACACCTTAAAAACAGGTGTATTCCTTGCACCCCACAGAAATTTAGTCTGATTTATGTTGTGTTTTGTGCTCTTAAATATCTAAAGTGATCACCAGCACCTCACTGTAGAGAGTTCTGCTTTCTTCTGTTGCATTTGAGCAGAAAAATCAAAGGTCAGCACAATGTGCAGTAAGACCTTCTGTCTAAAATAACCAGAAATTAGGTATGCGCTATCAAATATGATGGATCTGAGGTCACTTTTTGAATCTGGACTGATTTATTTGTCTCTAGCCAAAGCACAAAAGCACATCAGTTACACAATACTGGAAGCAAGTGAATGTATCTGATTGTTTTTCATGGCAATAATACAGCATCCTGCTGCTAAGCTGTGCTGCATGCCACCTACCTTTCAGAGAAAGACTGATGACAAGCGTTTTATGGAGGCCTTCAATAAGCCAAACAACTGGGATTTAGGGTTTAAGAAGTGCTTCTATACACAATAAATGGAAAGTTTGAAAGCCAATAATCTAGTCGCTGTCTGAAATAAAAAGGATACCACTGAAATTCTCCTCACATGGAGATAAACTGACTCTGAAATGAAGGTTCAGGGATATTTCAGCTGTTCTGACTGAAAACCACTAGAGAGCACTCTTCAATTGATTTTCCATGAGCGAAGCATTAATTCATGCTGTGGTCTAAAGCAGAGAGAGAATGTGGTTGGAACAGAAATCTGCTGTGTTTGCCAATGAAATCAACTGCCTGGCTTCCAGTGTTTGACCAAGCCTGGTCCTGCTCATATTATACAGTGTGTGGTAATATTGTGGCAGCAGGGAAATTAGTTTTTGTGGTGGTGTGTCAGTGAGGTAAAGATTAGCTGTTTTCATTGTTGTAAAATGACCCAACATGGAAGCTAAAGGCCTGCAATAAAATACAAGACACGTTTGGGGTCAGTTCACTTAGAATGAAGAAATTCCAGAACACTACAAGAAGGATAATTTATTGTTAAAACCACTGCATTTTGTCAGAGTTCATTCTCAATTCAAAGATTTCACAACAAAAAAAAGTTGATAACAAACCAGCTACTGTGCAGGAAAAAAATCTCACAAAATTGGATAAAATATTTTATTCTACTGGGCTCTAAATTAAAAGGTGGAGGGAATATTTATAAATTGTCATTTAAAGACATCACCTTTTGGTCTTATTTCCCCAAAAATGAAACTTTTCTAATATTGAAAATGAGATTCACATGATGTGGGGTTGTTTACAGTTTCTTTCAAGTCAATGCCTAACCTATCCATCCACCTACATTTCCGCTGGTCCATGTTGGAGAGGTATGAGTCTTAGCAGAGATGCACAAACCTTTCTCCCTGTCACAAAGCTCTTCCAGTAGGATGCCAAAGTAATCCCAAGCGATCCAAGGGGCATAACCTCTCCAGCATTTCCTGGGGTCTGCCTGGGTCTCCTCCCAGTACGACGTACATTAAACACCTCACCTAAAAGGCAAATTGCCACCTTTATTGTGACCGAGGTGTTTCTGTGCCCAGGAGTTATGCTGTCGGGGCAATTTGAATTTGTAGGGCTTCAGAAGGAAAAGAAAAATACTCTGGGGGCAAGGGCCAGACTAAAAGTGACTCAGAATGCCCCTATAAAGAAAGGACAGATTAACCTCACCCACCCAAACCTTAACCAGTGAGACCCAGCTGGGCCTAAAAAAAGGCACATGGGCCCAGTCGCTTATGAGTTCACCACCCTCAAGAGGGACTGCAGGGGTCCTGGCATTTGCCAAACTAGCTTCCTAAGCCATTCTTCTAAAAGTCACACCTTTCTGGGTCACATCTAAACAAGCTAACAAGCTTTTTTTCTGAACAGCTGATCCACATTGGCTTTCCAAGCTCTCAATGCTCTTAGGAATCATCTTTAGTATATAACCTGGCTTTGACCTGTAGTATGTTCTCTGGGAGTATAACTGTGGAAAAATAGTAAACAACTTCACAATGCAAGATGATGAGAGTCCAAAGCCTTGGAGAGCTATAATATTCCTCCACAATACCAAGAAACTGTTGCCAACACCTGACTCCAATCATACGTGATCATATGTGATTATTAGCACCTGTGGCTGCCCCCCTCCATCTCTCCCACACATACACATTCACATATAAAATGCTGTAAGTCTTGCAGACACTACATTTTCAGGAGCAATCACCAGATAGCTTGCAGATTATTCTTGGGATTGCTGTAATATTGGAACCGTAACCCTAAAAATAGTTTTTATGATGGATTGGTCAGTTAGTCAGACATCCAGAGATTTCACTTTAAAATATGATCCAAGTGCTTGCAGTAACGCAATGGCAAAAATGCTGAGAGCTGTACTGTTGTGGCCAAACGTTACCTAAACTGTGCCATAGTCACATGTACTGTTACTGTTTTCTTTACAACATGTCCATTATTTCTTAATCACATATTACCATTGGCTGTGTGTGTGTGTCTAGTAGTGGTGAAATGGATGAATGTCTGCGGCTAGTGAAGTCTACTGACTGCCTAAATACACATGTTTCTAACTAATGACTCCAGATCAAATACATTTTTCTATTAATCAAATGATTAATTTACATAACAAACTTTTCAGGGTCCAAAATAACATTTGAAAAGATCTAATTCTGTCTGATTAACTGTTTAAATTCCAAAGAGATTCAGTTTACAAGGGTTTAGAAAAAACAAAAAAAAAGTAAATCCTTAAAGCGTAAAGCTTGAAAAATGACATTTTTTCCATCTGTCTTATTACAGTTTCCCATATTTGATTTACTGTAGGACTAAGGTGGGCCAAGGGCAACCTTCACCAGCACTGTGTTCATCCATGACTAAATAAAAATAGAAACTACTGCATATTTTGGTCACTTCATACTGAATTACAGCAGCGCAGTATTGCAGATATGAGTGCATGATTATTTTTTTTTTTAATATGCCCAAATATGGCTTGCCTAATAACCACTGGTTAAATATAAAAAAAGTGACTTTTGTTTATTCTGAGTGCATCATCCCCATTTAAAATAATGTATTCAATTCATGTGGGGGTTTATACTATGCTAGTTTGCATTAAAATTATATTCTTTTCCATTTCGGTCTCTAAAAAAACAAAAATTTCAGGTGGCTAAACCTTCTATTTAAATGACAATAAATTCATAATAAAATACACTTGTAAGAGTTATTAGTTCTTTAAGTAATCAACATTTATTAAAGCTGTTAAGACAATGTTGTCCAGCAATTTGGCTGTTTTCAAATATCAGGTTGCCACAACCATGTGAGACTTATTTATTTAATATTATATTGAAGTCAAAAGGTAATAATTGTAAAAAGGATAATTCATCATGCAGAAGACCCAAGGTGGTGTTTAATAGATGGAAGAAATGGTTTGCATTTCTTCCTTAAATATGGATAAAAATAGCTAAATCCCACTCATGTGTAGGCTGGCACACTCTCTGTGTCAGGTGGGCTACAATGCAAAATTAGGAAAATGTTAACTTGACAAAAATGATTAAAAAAATATCATTACATTAAACATAAAAGTTAATAAAGGAGTCTAAGTAAAACCCAGAAACACAACCCAGGTGGTGCAACTCTAAGAAATCAAACGAATTATGTTGAACAGATAATTGAATATACTATTTTAAACAAAAATGATGCACTCACATCCAAAAATACACATCAATGACCCCTATACAAACAGGCAAAAAATAAATAAATTTGGCAGCATAAGCCACCATATTTGAACGGAAAAATTACAAACACTAAAAGCAACACAACACCCACCTCTAGCATGCCACGTGTTCCTAATAAACTGTTGCATTCAGCAGTTCAATGCAGGTTCATGAGTCTGTTTAACTACTTTAAGCACTTTATGATCCGCAGTCCTGTTGCTTTGATTGTGTCTCAGTACTGTTATTTACTAAACAGGCAAAGTTTTAATCTAGCCTAGTTAGCAAAAGATGGTACACACATATAGTTAGCTTCTAGCTAGTAAACACGAGCACACTGGAACATTTAGGAGACAGGGAACCAGGTATTTTTGTTGGAGTTATTAAGGACCATAACATGAACAAAAGAACCCAAAGAACTTACATTCAGCATGTGGGCAGATTAACGCTTTATCATAGCTTACAAGTTGCTTTTAGCCGCCATGTAGCCAAAACAATCGATTAAAGCAGGTTTTATTGTGAAAGAGAAATCACCATTTTTTTCAACAGACCTAAAAACTGTTCTATTTTTATTTTAAGACATTTTCACAGCCAGTAGCACTGACATCATCCTGCTGTTTTGGCTAAGCAACCACAAAATCCTGCCCATTTGTCAGCATAGCAGTCAGTCATTTAGCTTGCTCAGCTAATGACTTTAGGTAATGCTGTTGGCAAACTAAGAATAAAAAACACACCATCCATTTCACCCACATCTCTCTGTGCCTGAAGCTGTTTGTACAGTTTATTGTGCATTACAAATTATTTTTGAAACAAGTTGGGCATGAATAACCACTTCCAGCTATTTCTCAATTTTCCCTATTTGTAATAGCTCTTATAAAGCTCTTAAAAAGCAGTTTATACAAAAAAATAAGCACAGTTTACTTACATTTAAAAACATTTGACATTTAACTGTATAATATAATTACAAGTAGTACTTGTTAGATGTGTTTCTATAATAATTCAGTCAGTTTAAACATACAGATGCTACACATACCCAAAGATGTTTAACATGCCAAACCTACTATAAGCTAATAAAATATGATGACATGATTATGACCTGGTCAGCAACTAAAATACTGTTTAAAGTTCGACCATGATAGACAAAGTTTTTCTGAAGTGACTACCAGAGTAAATTCACCTTTGATTGGTACAGTACATACATATTGTTTTGTTATTTTGTAGACTGAGCCACTGGTACATTCTTGTTTATAAGGCTGCTCTTGTCTTGCTTCCATCTTACTGACCTACATTCATCAGAAAAGTGTGGGAAGTTATTGTCTACAGTCCCAAGACTCAGTCCTTCTGGTGTCCCAAAAGTCCACACTGAATATGGAAAAAGAGATTCAAATTTTCAGCTCGGTCCACCTGGACTCAGCTGCAAAATCAACTAAAAATGTGATTTTTAAATGACCTGGAGGCAGTTACTTCAAGCTGGAAATGTTTTCCCTGAATAACACTATCCCTGTTTGTTGGAATGAGACAGCGACCTTTACTCATGTCACAGGCTTTATTGGTATTTTGGTTGTTTTTCCATTTTACTCATTATCACTTGCACATTTGGTATACTTATTTATTCTGTGTGTATTTCTGTGTGTGTTATCAGTCTATCGCGCTGATGTTTATCTTGGCCAGGACACTGCTGTAAAACATATTTAATCTCAAGAGTCATATCCTGGTGGTAAAGGGAGTAAATAAATATAAATAAAAGATTTTTTTGTTGAATTAATTCTTCATTTGTTGTTCTCTTGGTGTTTGGGTAGGATGCTTGGCTGCTGAGGTCATCACAATTAAATTGGGAAAAGATTGGCAATGTCACAAGAAGATCAAACCTGAGTTTAGTACTGTTTAGATGTGTCCACAAGTTATATTTTACACTCAAAAATTATTGATAATTTTTCTGGATAAAATAAAATCCACTTCTGTCTACCTGTGCTCATAGGGATCTCAGCTAATGTTGACAACAAGACCTGGTCCATAAAAGATTATGTTCAGAATTTCAGTTTAAAATCTACCATTGGCGCCAAAAAGCACATGAATGTTTCAGTAGCTGGAATTGCCATGTTATGTCTATTTGTCACCAATAATATTCCGTCTCGGTCTCTGATTGGAAGAAGCGCACACGTGGTCCGATTTCCACAGGAGAATAGTCAAATAATGCATCAGAAGTGTCTTTTGTGTACAACCTGAAGCAAAAACAAAAACTGTTGCTGTTGACTGTTGTGACTGTTGACCATTGCATTGTGCCCATTACTCCCTTTGACTGGAGTTTTAGGTTTAGTCAAGCCAGCTAACTCAAAAAAAAAGCCAGGCCATGCTGAACTTTGACACCCCTAAGCTCCGTGCCTCAGAGCACCCATGTTCTTGTATTCTGTGGTTACACAAAAGCAGATTTCATGTTGTGATTTTGGTTCTTGGCTTTGGTACCAATAAGACATGTGTTCCCTTGTTTATCAGCTCCTATATGTGTCCCAGCTGGACTGATGATATCTCAGTGTCATGGTTATTTAATCATGAAATTACTTAACGAGACAGAGTCAAACAAACCCAGAGACATTTAAGTGATTTTTTTTTAACATTTGAAACATTATTTCAACATTATTCTTATTATGCTGTTTCCTTTCTTTATACACTTTTACCAGATTTTACTCAAAATACTTTCTACTATATTCATTCCACGCTTGTTTTTCAAGACAGTAGCAGAGAAATGGCTCCCACAGTCCAGTCAGACCCAGGTGAACATGAGGTCACAGGAGGTCATGCTGTCAGACTCAAGAGACTGATGGAGGGCTTTAATCCTGCCAGTGTCATGAAGATGGATCAGATGAAAAAACACACACACACACACACACACACACACACACACACACACACACACACACACACAAACATTCAATTCATATGGAAGTTGCATCTATACGGACATGACAGCAAAGCAGTCTTTTACAAATTCTGCATGTGTGTGCATACTCAAGCTTTCTCTTATTCCCTCTCTCTTCTCTCAGTTTCTCTCTGTTTTGCACAAACACACACTCTTAAACACACACATGGAGCTAGACTGACAGAAACAGGTTGTCAGCAGGGTGAGGGGTGATGTGACTCATGTCCAGCTCATTTATCTGCAATGTGTGGTGCCTATGACTTCAGTCCACCGACTCATAGGCTTCTCAAAAACTCACCCCTTCACTTAAATAAACACAACGTTACAAGAAATGTTCACATGCATTACTAAATCTAATGTGTAAAACATTTTTCAACATAAACAAAACTTCAGTTTCTTAAAGGATAAGGCCGGTGATGGTATAGAGTTCTCCTATTGGAGACAAATTCATTGAAAAGTCAAAAACAAATGACAGTTTGTTTGATGGAGTCAGTCTTTAAAAGCTGGACACACGTACTTTCTCCATTCTGCATAACCCCCTAAAATTTATGGACACCCAGTTTAGCAGTGTTGCTCACTACTGTGATAGTAAAGAGGATTGGATTCAGGTACAATAATTGTAAAAATCAGCTGATTTTCCATTTTTGTGTTGTTCGAATATTGGTTGACAGTTGTATGTTTGTGGAAAAATAGAACATAAACTGCATGGCTTTTAGAATTGCAAAATGTAACAGTAAAATCAATTCATTCCAATAAAATCAAGAGTAGCTGTAAAGTAAGTTAGGTAGTGAAATCTTAGAAAAGAGACACTGGCTCTTGGGCTCTGTCTTGCACTCTCACACTGCCTCTATGTTTCTACAGGAAATAATACAAAGATTCCATTAATTTTTTTCTGCAGCGAAAAGTTAATTTCATCCATTCCAGCTCTAAATCTGACCCAAAAACACTGCTGAGAGCACAGAACAAAGTTTGCTTTGCTTTAAAGGCCGTCGATGTGGACACATGCAGACTAGAAACACGGGGCATTTTCCAATCTAGAAGACAACAGCAAAGATTTCAGATGTGTTTTCACTAGGGGAAATACTCTGTTTGGGTCACATGTGTGGCGATGGAGGAATGGTGCTTGGGTTGAATAAGCAAGCTGTAAATTCTCCGGATGATTACCTCCTCTATTAACACACAAGCTCAATAGGACATTAGAAGGATGTTGCACTGGGGAGATGGTGAGGTAAAACCTAGCTAAAATTTCACAAAGATGTCCCTGTAGTAGTAGATTGGGCTACAGTATGTGAGGCGTGGGAATTCCATCAGATCTTTTAGCAGTTCTCTTCTGAGCTCTATCACAGCTACTGGGACATTTTTATAAACTGTTTTATTTTTTTTATATCCTATCAAGTCTATCTTTAGGGCAAGTTCTCTGTTTTCCTTTTTCCTTTTCCTTTGTGTGTTTGATATACTGACGCAGACCTTTATAACCCCCAAAGTTAGTGACAAGATATGGCAGATTAGATGTAGAACAACCCTGAAAATAAATTTATTCTATCACAACTTATTGCACAAATCTAGTATGCATGGGCAAGAATGTCATGTATGTATTTATTACATTCAAGATGAATGGCATTAATTTTCTGAATGAATTCTAGTACCATATTTTTCGGACCATAAGGTGCACTGTCGATGAACGAGTCTGTTTTCATTCATAAGGTGCACCGGATTATAATGTGTGCATTAAGCGAAACAAAACTGTCAGATTAGTCAAATTTGACTCAACTTATTCTTCTTGCTTCCTCCACTTCTGTACCATTGATTCATTAATGTTGAATTCTCTCGCAGCTGCTCTATTCCCATGTTGTTTCAGTATATTAATGACTAACCTTGTATTGTGGATGGATTATCTCAGTTCTCCTGACTGAAGTTTGGTCCGTTTACAGCATCCTGCCATGCGATTGCATTTGTCCCTAACCATCCTGAACCCGTTAACTTTTATCGAGTGGAAAAAGTTAGCGTTCATCCTCCAGCTTCGCTGTGTTTATGTTATGCTAACATAGCTGTGTCCCTAGCGATCGCGTAGCACATCATTATATACCAGCTAGGCCAACTTCAGTAACCCTACAAACGCCACTGCTGTTTAGTTTTCTGTCTTCATTTATGTAGGAAGTGATGGCAGAGCTGTATGTCTTAATTTTTTCAGAAATCTCTCAGTCAGAACATGGTATATCATGTTTAGGTGGAAACTAGCGAGCTAACTTCCTGCTAACTTCTAACTCCGTTAAATTTAATAAATTCTGTTTTCATGAATGCCTGGATGTTAAACTTAATTGTTACACCTGGTAAAGCAGCAACGCTGATCATTTTATTAAAGATGAAAGAATTTAGACAGTTTTTAAGTCTCAGTGATGCTGCAGTGTTTGACTTTGGGACCTGAAATCGACAGAGTTTTGGACCCAGATTACTCCACGAGGCTCCTGACTACGGTAGCTGTAATGCTCCAACAATCCATCAAGCGGTGCGGCTTCGTAGCTTACCAAAGTCGTACTAAAACATTTTTGACAGATTTTTGAGCGCTGTGTACCACATAAAATCGGTTCAAGGTCAGTAAGCACAAGCAGAATTCATACATAAGGTGCACCGGATTATAAGGCAATTTTTGAGAAAATTAAAGGATTTTGCGCCTTATATTGCGGAAAATACGGTAATAGCTATTTATCCATACATTAATTTAGAGGTTTTGTCCAGTTTTAGAAAAGCATGTGTGTGATTTACAAAAGCTGCACTATTTTCTAAAAACAGGTGTAGTGACTTCTTTGAATATCAAGTACAAAATATAGGACGGTTTTTGTTTTGTTTTTTTAATATCAGTACAATTAGCAGTGAATTGCATTTATAAATCAGTGTGCTTGATTTTAAATATTCTCCTCTCTATATTTTGCACCTTACGAAAAGAACTCCCAGAAATACATGTGCAACGGGGTAAAGCGCAAAAGTCTCTGAGTTCCCACCTCTTACATTGGTTTGGTGACTACGCTGTCTTTGTAAAAACAGACAGTTCTTTTCTTACGCCAAAACCAAAAGCACAATATGTCAATAAATCTGGCCCTAAATCTCTTTTCTTACTCAGCAGGTCTGTTCATATACCAATTCAAATTGTATTTGTCAATAGAACAAAGCTATAACTCTTCTGGATCCAGAGGTTTCCACATATTCATAAGCAGATATCTGCTAATGTTTACTTGCTTGACTTTACTTCATATGGCTTTGTAGGCAAATTCATTTTATTCTGACCATTTCTATATCCTTTAATGTCAAACACTTGGCTTCTCACATTCACTGAAACACATATAAATACCTTGCGTGTCTTCTTCTTGAAACACACGCACATGTGCGCTCTCTTAATGACGTAAATTTTCACATTGCACACACACACACACACACACTCACAGACACACTAATTTATACTGACACACAGATGGCCTCTTCTTTGACCACAAATGTAGAGTAACTCCTGCTCCCTGCGGTGTGGCCAAGGCTCATACTGCCAGTAAAAGCGAGGGATGCTTCATGGCTCAACAATTTGCTGGCTAAATGGAAAGGGTTTGGTGTGTGACCTCAAACACTCTCCTTTCTTCCTCTCCTTCTCTGTCTCACTTACTCTCTTCTCTTTTGTCCACTCCTGGTTTTGTTGCCTGTTTCCTAATCTGATTTAATGTCATTCCAACCTTTTATTTGTTGCTATGACGTTTTACTTATTATTTTTGTTTTGCGGCAACTGAGTGAAATGTTCTCAAAAGCAGGTCAAATTATTTTCTAGTATTTAGAGAATGAAAAAGGGCAATTTCAACTCGTTTTTTCTTCACTGCTGCAAATCAGTTCTTCTTTAGCGTACCTCATGTCTTTATTAACATGTTTATTTTCTCAGTTCTTCTCCCACGGCTCCCAGCTCTCAGTTTTATTTTCAAGGTGCGATATGAGAGGTCAAGACCAGAGTAAGGACGCGTGAGGAAGGCAAGCAAATATGAGCAGTATGAAGAAAAACTGCATTTAAGTAAAGTGCGGTTCAGCGGGTTTATTGGGTAACAGATACGCTGAAATTGAATCCAAAATTTGGTTTCGCCAAAAAGGTTTCAATGGTATTAGAGACATTACTTCATGGGGAAGTGGCTTCTATCATGTGTAGCGTGCAGAGATTAGAAATCAGCGATCAGAAAATTGAATAATTGCATCCTTGCTTCATCCGAATGCGGTTAATCTACATGTGATTGGTGTCGCAAACAATTGCTGCTGCCGCTGCTTGACATCTCAGAGAGATTTAGTAAGGATCACATAATTAAATTGAACTGACAAAGAAACCCCTCTCCCCTCCCAGTCACAGTGTTTGCTTAGGGGAAATATTAGATTGTATGTGTAAAATACGACGGTGAAATTTCATACTGTGTTTCAATAAAGTGAGAAAACCTCAGGAGGTGTGAGCGCTTGAATAGTCAATATCAAATCCAGTTGTCCTTTCACCTCAAAGTTAAAGAAAGTCCAGCCAGGTGGATTTAGGTGTGTTGCAGTAATGTGCACACACACTTACACAGCCATAAAAACAGCACGAGAAAAAAAGGAAAGACTTTTCAGATTGGAGAAGACAGGCAAGGATCACGGGTGCAGAGGGAAAGGGTTACAGTTAACTTTCCTCTAAAGGGTGTCAAAAAAGGAACTAAATTGGGTGTCAGAAAGCACTAAGGAGTTGAAATAAGTCAGGGTCCCCAGCTCCCATGTGGGTGGGTGCTTGCTTTATACTTTTCAGACAATGTCCCTTTAAAAGCACCACGTCTGGAAAGCCCATTAGATGTGCATATAAAATTTCCCCTGTGATTAATAGTTTGATGAGGCAGGGTTGGTTGGAGGGTACTACCAACATGTGGCCGGCAGGGCTCCTCCTCTGCAGTCTCACATTACACTCCATAAACTTGCCACTCTTTCCCACCTATATGTTTAAAAAGGAGGAGGGCTCACTTGTCAAGAATGCCTTAGAAGAGTTGTGAAAACAGCCAGCCCGAGAACTGGAGTCATACAGTTGTGGATGCCGCTTTCCCGAAGAGCAGCAACTTGGTTAGATCTGGGAAGGAGAGAGGGTGTGTGTGAGAGCAACGCAGAAGGGAAAGTGTGTGAGAGTGTGTCAGGACCAGAGGCTCCAAAGGACGTCACGCACACTCCCAGAGAGAGAGGGAAACGTGCTGTCACAGGAAGGTGTCTATCCTCACGTGCTCTGGGCTGTGGAAGAGTCAACAGCCTCTGACAGAAGTGAGTAGATACAGTGAGACGATGGTGTTCATTTAGTCAGCTGAAGTGGATATTACTCAAAAGTGACAAAGATATCGATTTCTAGTCCTAACTTACTTTCTGAGAGAGGTTGAAATTCCTCGACAGGGAAAAGACTGTGCTCGAGATCGTGCGAAGGGTTTTTGCATCACGATGGATCAGCCGGCCAGCAGCTGCATGCGGAGCGCCCATCCCAGCAGCCCCATCTGGGGCTGCATGAGGAACCCTCACTCTGGGGTCCCAGGGGCGAATCTGCAGTCGCCCTACCAGCAGGCCCCGTTCTCCCTCCACCAGAAGCCTGAGTTCCTGGCCTACACAGATTTCTCCACCTCCTGCCTGGTGTCGAGCACGCCGCACGCAGCCTACCCTCGCGATGACAGACTGTACCAAGAGAGCCAAGGGGGTTACCAAAGAGCTGACTGGCAGTTCAACCAATGTGAGACTCGTGTGAGAGCACCTGAGGCCTGCCCGCCTGTTGCCCCTGCAGTAATAGGTGGCGGCGGCGGCAGTGGGGCTGGAGGGCCTGAGCTGGACAGTGTAGGGGGGGACAGGCTTCCAGGCACCGTGCCCGGGTGTATGGAGGGAGAATACTCACCCCAGAGCGTGGCGTCGGCCGACTCGGACAAGAAGAGCTCCAATAAGAGGAAAAGAGATGTCACAGGTAAGCCAGCGAGCTGGGATCGAGGGGTGCCACCTGGTGTGTGTTGGTTTAAAAGTATAGGAGAACAGGAAAAACACTGATCCCTACAGGCATTTGAAAGCAAATAGCAAAATTTAGGAGTGGTTAAAAAAAAAAAAAAAAAGTAGACATATTCTTTTTGTGTTTTGGGTCTCTGATAAATTTTAGACTAAAATTAAAAAATAAAAAAACACTTCCACAATTTTTTTCCTTTAGTTTTTATGCCAAACTACTGCACAGGTGTAAAAACAGATCAACTAAAAACAATATTTACGTCATTCTTACCTCACTAAAAATCAAGAAAATACTCATCAAGGTCAAGAATTTCTCCCGCGCCCTGTATCACAGCTGGCAATGACACAAATTCTCTGCATTTCCTCACGAAATCAGCCTTAAAGCAGCACACTCACCCGATCGCTATGTAAAAGGTGAGTAGGTGACGAGACTTTTGTGTTCAAGACACACTTTAAGTAGCAGTTGCATCCTCTTATTGTTCCAGCGCTTTCAAAAGGATGATTCATGAGGCATTTGAACTTTTCATTTTGCTGCTGTATCCGTTGGAAAAAGACCTTTGATTTATTACAGCAGGGCGACATTAAAAATGATGATAAAAAATGAAGTTGGGTGTGAAGAGGAAAGCGTTTAAAGGCCTTTTGGGTATTTTGCGCTGTGTTTTTCTCCTGAACACAATCCTGTTGCATATTGATTGCTGCTATGAATTTTTCAAGAGGATAAAAGGGTTGAAAAAAAACTGTATTTGGTGATTATTTCAATATATTTAATTTAATTTTATACAATTTTTCTTTCCAGATATTTCCTAAAAAATTTTCCCACAAAAAAGGACTTAATGTATTTTTATTCTCAAACATCAGTAAGAAGTAATGCCCTTAGATAATTTCGCCTATCATATTTCACACTTGCTAATAGGACACAAAAGTAACAGATAGCCACGACAGACAAATCCTAAAAGTTTCAGGCGAAACATTAGCAGCAGAACAACAGGCCAAAGGAAACATTTAGTTTTAAAGTGAATCTAAATGTGTGAAGGTTTTATTATGGGGACTGTCACCCTAGCAAAATAAAAACACATCCAGCACATATGGAGCGTTCATATTTCATTTGTAGATGTTTCTGGTAAATTTAGCCTGTAATAAACACAGTGATTTATGCGTCTTATGCGAAAGAAAAATGAGCATCCATACTTTGGAAAAAATGTAACTTTTTACACATTTTAATATATATTTAAATAAAGTTTTGTTATAGTGCTCAAGCAAGTGTGGCGTAATTGTTATTCATGTAGCAAACACACCACTTGCCAGACAAATATCAAAGAAATTAAAACAAAAGTTAAAAAAGGGGAACCCAAAACAGAATTAAAAGACCAAGAGAAATACAAAAATAACACTTAAATAAGAGCTATGAGTGTTTAGAAATGTTAATATTGAATTCAAACCACATAGAGAAGTACACTAGTGCATGTTGCTGAAGATGGTGTCATCTAAAGTGTCCAGTATTTAACCCTGACCTGTCCAAACATAACAGACCATGTCTGATTGTAAAGCGTGTAAATTTGGAAATACTACATGACCAATGCATGCAACAGACATGAGTCTAATTGAAAAAGAGGAGGTGAGGGAGCACCCCACACACCAGCCCACTCCACCCACCCTCCTTTTTTTTACCTTATTGTAACCTCCACTCTCTACGCTGAAAACATGCCAGACCACGTCTGGTAAAATCACTTTCCTGTGAGCCCACTTCTTACATTCTTATCCATTGACATTTTCCTGTCGTTAAGCCGTAACATAATCTCCCACTGAGTGCATGCAACATGTCTGACCACTGCATCAGTTCTGGGTTTCAGAAAAGAACCATTCACTTTTTCGAATTGACTAGCTGGTAGGAGAGCATATATTAGGAAAATGTCCTGAAGGCATTCACATTACATGCACATACATAGCAGCTGCTATACGGTCTGCTTCTGTGTATTTGTTCTGATATGGAAATGTGGTGCACTCGGGGTAAAGTTTCCAAATGTTTAAAACCAAAATGATATGATCTGACATTGACTGCAATCCAAAATTTGACCATCATAACACTGTGATATTTAACAGGGATGCTGTTATAAACATTTGACTGTTGCTGGCCCTAAAATCAATATGGTTTTGATATTAAATTTTAAGGTCTGACATGCATGAAAAGGAGTTCTGCACCATTATAAAATGAGCGTGTTAACACTTAACACAGTAACTGTTAGCAAATATACTTCCTTTAACAGCTCGGATGGTTTTGCTACACGCATTTTGCTTTTTCAACAATTTAACTGCTTCTGTGAACCATCCATATACAAACAAGCAATAAATGTATACTATAAAGCACTGCAAAATGATTCTACACATGCAAAAAATGATTTTTCAGGTAGGTGTAAAAATGTTTAAAAAAAAAATTTTTTAACCCTGGAGAACCCATGGGGTCAAATTTGACCCCATGGTTTCCCTAGAAAACCAATGGGGTTGGCTCTGACCCCATGGGTTCTCCAGGGTTAAACAAAGCTGCTGGTTTTGATAAAATGCAGTATGATCTGCACAAATGTACATCATACCTAGGGGTCCATGACCATAAGCCAAGAGTATAACAGCCAGAAAAATAGAAAATTGTTCTCAGTTACTGGAAATGTACAACCATAAAATCTTTGGCTTGATAGAAAGATATACTGTTGCCCATCGCATCACAAGCTTCTGAAGTATTTTGGTTAAAATATCTTATAGTTGCAAACTATTTGTATTCTATGCTTAATCTCTATTAGGATTAGGACGATGAATGAGGTTCTTGGTAAATGTTACTCCTTTAATAAATGCCTAGTAAGTTTGAGCACCATTCTCATAAAGTGTTGTAATAAGAAATTAAACATTTATTAACTGAGAACAGTTTAAAGATGCTATCTAAAGGGGTTAAAATAAACGTTAGCCAATAAACTGTCTTAATACACTGTGAAATTCAGTCTTGAACTTTAGCACACACATTTTTGCGATCAGTAGTTTTCGCCTGGGGTTTTCTGCTTTAAAACAATCACTAATTTACAACAACTTTAATTCAGTCCTGATGAAGACAAACTCCTTTTGCACCATCCACCCAGAAAAGCACCAAATGCTGTTTGCCTTTGGGAGACCCTGCTGTGTGCAGAAGCCCTCTCCCTGCTAGTTTATGGCCTCTGGCTGTGCAGGATATTTATTGGGGGCCTGTTTGGTGAGAGCCAGTATGTGCCCTGCCAGGTGTTCAAAGCAGCTAAACCTGTCTTGGGAAATTTCAAAAGTCGGCACACTCGAGGATGCCCGTCGTTATTGACACTTGAACCACAAAAACAAAGCTTCTTTTTTTCCCTAACATACCACATGGCACATCAGGCATTTGTACACAAAAACTGTATGGCCTGGTTTGCCCAGTCACATCTGGCCCAGGTGCTGCAGTCCATTTCACATTCTGGCACACTGCTCTGGCATGCACAGAGCAGAACTTCTCACTTTGACAAATTAGAACCATTTTCTGGTGATTACATCAGCTGCTGGTGTCTCTACCCCTGCACAATTATTACCGAAACTCATTCCCTTCAATACACAGGAGAGGTTAAAGGTAAATCAACCAGCTTTCATATATGTTTATCCTGTTAATGAGGTTTAAAATTTGGCCATTTTTCGAAGCTATGTGAGAAATGCAGGGAAATATATAAATGTATAAACCGCAACCAATTATTTCTTGAATAATCTTAGGCTGTGGGTTTTCTGACTGCCACATTCACAGAGATATCTCAAGGCTTTTTTTCTGATGCTTGCTGTCATGTAAATATGAGTTAATGTGAGTCTGCCCCGAGCGCTCCCATGGGGACTCTTCTGACACACACCCACACCGACGTAGCACTCCGACCTGGACACATCCGCACCTTTGTTCTTTTGTTAGAGGCTTTAACGATGTTCCGCTGCATTCCTCCACTAACTCAGGCCCTCTGTGGCTGGTTTGGTGGCCCCTGCCCTGTGCTGATACGCTCTTACATACGTAAATCGTGAAGGAATGTTTAGGAAGAAATTTGCACTTACAGCATGTGTTCGTGAACAGACAAATAAGGGGAAATAAGCAGCAAAAAATAACCCCGGCATGCGCAGATTGCAGGTGTACGCGACTCGTGAGGCCAGGTCATGGTGGTCTCTTTTAAAAGTGCTGGTTTTAGTGTTTACTATATGAGGGGCCACCCTTTAAAGAGCCTTTGGAGTTATGGTTTGTTGGTTGAAAAGGGTCTTGAGGTCAGTTTAATTGCGAACTAGAGGCCAGTCACAAAATGAGTGGGGAGCTAATTTAAATCAGATTAGCTGTGAATGATAGGAAAATGAAGGGTCTCCAGGTCAAGTAGCACACTTGCATGTGTAGCTGCTTGTGAAGAAAGGGGATGCTGATCATTTTTATTTAGTTTTAAACAAAAATTATGGGATCGTACAGATCATTTATTACCTTGACTGCAAACAGCTTTAAAGCATTGGTTTCCTTGTGTCACCTGACTTTCCCTTTAAGTTGATCCAAACAGACTCATAGAGAAAGCCATCAACACAGCTTCTTAATGTTCAAATATTCTTATCTGAATTCATGTATACCACTATTCCTTATTGAGCACTTTCAGCTGTTTCTGTATAATTTTCTCTTCAATCTCTTAACATATATTTAGCAAATCTCTTTATTGTTATTCATGATTTTAGCAGAGAATTAGCTATAATTTTCATTTTATTCATTTTAGCTTGCTATATGAACTATTATTATTATTAAACTGTGTACAATATTTAGTCTGGGCACAAAATTATTTATAATTATAGCCAATTTCTTCTATTAGTCTATTATTTATCTAGTATGTTAAGTTAAAATTTTATTTGATGATCCACATTTTAACTAACAATTTCAATTTGGTAGCCATCCTATTAACTAAGAAAATATTCATAACCTTAGCTTGCCATTGAAACTATTTTTCACAATGTTTAGCTAGCTAAAGGTATTAACTGGTAGACACACCAACACCCAGAACCTTCTCATTTTTACTGATAATTTTAATCTTTTAAAGTTTCTATTCTTATTGGCCATTAGGCTTACTCTTCTATTTTACTGATTTATGCCATTATGTTGGCTGGATAGTGGCTCCCTTGTGTAGTGGTTAATATTTTTACATAACCTAATACACGAAAGGTCTGCAATTCAAAACTAGGAAGAGAGACAAATCCTTGGAAGGGTTGCATAAGAAAGGGCATCTGGTGTAAAAATCTGTGCCAAATCAAATATGTGGATCCACCCACTGTGGCAACCCCTTGGGAGCAGCTGAAAAAAGCTATGCCTTTATTTTGACTTTTGATTAATAGTCATTTCTTCTGCTCAAACCTCAATTCATAAATAGTTCTTTTTTTTTTTCAGTTCATTTGACCTCATCTGTCGACAAACCCATTAGGATACTTTGACACCTGATTGGGAATCTCTGGTTTTAAGGAATAAACTGGCAAATGGCTCGCACTCTATGAAATGCCTTTCTCTTTCCAGATATCCAGGAGTCCAGCTTTAAGGTGGATTCCAGCTGCAAGGCGAGAAAAGAGCGAACAGCGTTCACCAAGGAGCAGCTGAGAGAACTGGAGGCAGAGTTCACCCACCATAACTACCTGACCAGGCTGCGTCGCTATGAGATCGCTGTAAACCTGGACCTCACAGAGAGACAGGTACAACACTTTTCCCTAATATACAATTTCCAGCAGGGCAGGATGAACCATAATGTTATCATTCCACATTAACATCATACAACATCTTGGAAAATATTGGAAGGCCTAAATGTCTGTCCTTCCCCTGTACTAAATACCAATGCATAAACATAGCTGCATTTGAATTACAATGAACATGTTTTTTCCACAGTAGTTTTCATTCTGTGGTTCTAGCAGAATGACATGCAGCTTTAATGAGTGGGCGGCAGCTCCAGACTCGATGAAATCGGGCGAACATGTGTCGATGCTGCTGGATCAAACCCCGGTCTGCTTGTCAAGCCACTGTCCCTCTCAGCTCCTTCTAATGAGGCCGTGGTGCCACAGTGACCACACATGCTGCCGTCTGCTCCTAAATCTATTTCCCAGATCCCTAAAAAACACACACACACACACATACATGGACAGAAATGTTCACACACAGCCAGGTTCCATCTTCGCTCAGGGCTCCCACTGCAACCAGACAGCGCTTTCCAATTCATCCTACATGCTTTGGCAGTTTGCCGTCCTTTCAATCAGTCCTGAGTAATGGACAGGCTGAGATTTATCTGAATCCCAGAGCTGTAGGGGAGGACACTTCTAGTGGGATGTGCAGGGGTCACTTAAGGCTTCCTTGAATTGTGCACACACAGGTTGGAGTTAATTTGAATCTGTTTGAGAGAGTTTAGTTTATAATTTTAAGGGAAATAAACCTGTGCTTTTGTCTGCATCAATCAAGTAGTTTAAAAACATAATAACTGCGTATGTATAGCCTGGTTATAACTTAAGGTTTATTTGCTTTTAAAATACATGTATTTCTCTCTGCCATGGAGCATCCCACACACCATTCTTCTGTTGTAAATACTCACTACCGCACCAAATCCGCAGCTAAAAATAATCTTCAAAATGTATTGTTTCCTCCACTGTGAATAATGTTAACTAAAATGTACAGGCCCCAGCTGTTTGAGGAACCAACTGTATTAGAGACCTACTGATAAAGGCTTAAGTAAGACATTTTCTAAAGCTTTAAATAAACTATCTTGGTCACAGACTTAACAAATGCTCACTCTTCATTTTTTTTTCCTGTCAGTTTTTCTCTGTAATTTTCCCAGGTCTCGGGAAGTGTGTGTTTTTGCAGCTATTTATGTCTGGATAGTTAAAATATGAGCTCATTCTCATTTTTGAACAGCACAAAGATACAGATGAGCACTGTCCACACCACAAGTACAGTAAACTCACATCCTGTGTAGGCTGACTTCCTGACAGTTGACTTTTTTGACCTGCTGTCTATACGATACTCTCTCCTTCCATTTGGAGTGATTTTGCAGCCAGGCCTGAGTGCTTTGTACTGACAAGCCGTGCTCCCTGCAAGGCCAGTGCAAACCAAGTGAATTTATAATCTGTGCTGGGAGATTTGTGGAGGATTATTTGTCTATTTTCTTGCTGACCATGTTGTAAATTTTGCTAAAAATTGCAAAACGGAGAGAAAAACCACAGTGATCCTGTTACAAGTTCAAATATGGTGAAAAATTCAAAGTACTGTGAGAAGGGTATCTGGTTTAGATTTGTATTGCCCTAAGACCACAGCCTTCATTCGTAGTGCTAAGTGTTTATACTACTAGATCTACTATTGTTCTTTTCAATTAATGATCTATAAAAATCTAAAAACGTTTAAATTCTTTAGCTAAAGTCATTCAGTTTTTGATCACAAAAGACAAAAAATACTGTGAAATCAACCTTTGACATCTTAGCAATTTTGCCCCTAATCCACAATTAACTACATTAATTTACCTCAACAGTGTATCCATGCTAACGACTTTGAAGAGTCATCATTCTATATGCTAATTTAATATTTCCTGTGTTTTTCCACTACAGGTTAAAGTTTGGTTCCAGAATCGGCGAATGAAGTGGAAGAGAGTGAAGGGAGGACAATCGGCTTCGCCCAACGAGCTGGAAAATGACGACATAGACTCAGCTGCTTCACCCAGCTCTGAATGATGTTTTTAAAAAATTGTCTTTGGACAAAAAAAGAAGAAAAAAAATTATGAGGCCTGCGCTCAACTGGACACCAACACAACCTTTGATTTTATGGAAAGTTGGCTCCAGGAACCAAATAATTCCAGAGACTTTTTCATTCCCAAGAAGAAAACACCAAGCATCCGTCACTGTTTTCTGTTGTAAATAGTTGATTTATGTCCGTAATGAACTGTATTTTCATACAACTTTGATAAATACTCCATTTAAGAGGACCACTCTTGATACTCCTGATCGTTGTATATTAGTGACAAAGTCCATACAGCAGCTTTAAGGCTAGTGATGACATATCAGCCCATGATGTGATTGTGTTTGAGGTCCTCCCCTTTGCTTCCAGTATTGTAATCATGGCCTTTGACGCTTGACTACAACCACCTGGGAAAACTCAGACTGCACGAGTGTTGCCAAGCCCTAAGTGCCTCCGAATCAAATTTTTTTTTTTTTTTTCATTTTGACAGTTTCTTTTTCCTAGAATATAGTTTTTTGGGTTTTTTTCTTTTCAGTAAGGCATTTTTACTACTTTTTTATACCATTTGAATGTTGTTGATAAAACACAGATGTTGACTGTTTCTGCAAATAAAATAAATCATCTGTTGCAAAATGGAAAACATATTGGTAATTTCTTCCACCTGCAACAGTTGAGTTATGACTGGACAGTAGGTACAGTAGATGTGTATTTTTGGCAGATGGTTTTATTATGTGTGACTATAATTTCTAAAAACAAAATAATTACTGATAGTTCAGTTTGCTTCCATTTGCTATTTCTGTTGGCAGGGGAAAGCAGAAGTATTAAATAGTTTGCATGTGTGCGCACTTAAAGGATGCAGCGAAATATTGTGGCTATATCAAACACTGTGGTGCACTTATTGGTGGTTGTTCAAAATATCAGTGTTTTGTACCATGATTTTAAAATGATGACTCTTCTTCTAGTGCAAGGGTTAAAGAAATGGCACACAAAAAAATATTTTTTGCTCAATCTAACAAACAAAACTGCACCAATCAATATTCTTAATCGGTCCATTTATCAGTGAGTGTACAATATAATACAACCAAATAGGAATGAACTCATAAGCCTGTCCTTTGACCATGTAGTCAAAGAGCAGTTTTTAATTTTAATGCATTTTAATGTTTTTAACATGACAAACAGGAAGCATGATTAGTTATGAGCCACATGGCCACTGTGTACTAAAGTCAACACCCTGCAGCTCCTGTTTGCATGCTACATATATGTGCCAGCTGTGTGAACACTGATTAAATATACACAGGACAGTGTTGTTCTATGGTATTGGGCTATTTTATGTCAGATTATATACCATTGCTATGACAAAAACATTGACCTGATCATCAAATTTATCAATGCTATCTACTGCCTACTTGTGTTTTTTTTTTTTTTTTGTTTTTTTTTTTTTTTGCCTACTACTGTATATCACTTTTATTTCAGACTTTTTTAATTCTTGGCTAAATTTAACTTGCAAGATAGCCCGTTCAACCACTGTTTTATAAATAACGGCTATAGTAAGCGAAACTGAAACTGAAATCCACAATGGTGACGTTGTAACCGGAGACCTTAGAAACTGAATAACATTCCTCACTCCAAGCGACTAAGAGTGAAATAATCACTGGTGACAGCAATTGGGTGGGACCAAGAGAAACCTTTCTCAACTTCCAAGCAATTGCAACAACTACCAAATACAGCAAGGAATACAGCTGATTGACATATGACCTGGTAGTAAATATGTTAGAGGATCACCCAGGCAATCAGGGCCTGCAATGTCCACAAGCATCCAGCTGTCAGCTGCAAAGCAGTGTGCAATTAGCAAACCATTTCCAGTATATAAGAAGCTTAACGTTAGGCAACTTCTGAGGTAGCTGTAACTTAGCTGTACCTTAGCTATTAATCTTTTATCTGCCACAGCCACTGTTGTGTATTTGTGACTGGCTAAATAGGCCAATCACAAATACATACACACACACACACACACACACACACACACACACACACACACACACACACATAAAAAAACATGCCTTGTGCTGTATTGATAGTAATGCATACATTTTTTTTTACCTTGGTAAGGAGGAAAACAAATCCTGTTATTCCTAGCTTTTCCGACTTTGCGATTAGAACTCGCTCAACTTGTGAGTGATGTCATTCCCACCTCAAACTTCCGAGGTAAACAGAATGCAGCATAACTTGTCTTTTCACTAAAATCTAAAATCAGGATAGTTTTTGTTTTTGGAGAGTTTGTGTTGGAATTTGCATTGGAGCCTGTGTTGCACTTGGAGCCAGTCATTTGTTGACATTAGCGATTGTTCCATTTAAAAGCTAACATTGGCTAATGTTGCTAATGAGTGTTGGAAGCTGGAAGCGGAAGAGAAGTCTTGACTCAAGGTAATTAACAGCAAGCATAAACATCACATGCTTTGGATATTCATGGCAATTCACATAGAAATACACATAGAAATAACACTGGCTGTTTCTGTTTTTTATGTTTAATCCATTCACATCGCCAATAAAAGTGTTTAATCCACAAAAATGCTGCTAACACAGCCCTAATGTTGCTTTTGGCCTTAGTAATTTGGTGCATTCACACTGATGCCATGCCTTATTTTCAGCAGCAGGCAGTCTCCTACATACAAAGTCATTTTGTGTCAACATGATGTCAGCCTGAATTATGAATTCATTTATTTTGATAATGAGGCTAAAAGCATTCATGTAAATGTGCAGATATGTGTGCATTGTGACCTCATGGGCAATGGTTACATGGTCCCAGGTGCAGTGAAACGGTTACAATATAAGAGGGTCTCTCCAAGAAAACCTCATCAAGAAGGATTATGTAGTCCATGGGCAGTCCTGCAACCTCCAATGTGTCCCACCTGATGATGGCATAATTATCTTCATTAATATCTCAAATGCAGGTCGGATATCCCTGAGGTCAGATTGGAATCAGCTCTCATCAACGCCCACACAGATCCTGTCTATATAGCACGGTAATCCTTAAGAATGTTTTCATAGTGGCAAGTGGTCTCCTGTAGACCCAACACAGATCACGGTGATTGGTCTACAGTGACCTCAAAAGCACTGGCGGAGCTATAAGTAGATGTGAGTATGTTTGAGTGTCTGAATAGGAACATTCATTTTTGCACACCATCACTGTCATTCCAGTGAGCTCACAAAGGGTCATTAACCTGACAAGGTGGAGTCAAGCTCCAAAAGCTAAAGTATTTGGCCCCTACACACTATTTTCAACGGAAGCATCTGGATGGGGCCAATTTGATCTCAACCTGAGTGGAACCTAGACAAACCCACGCACGGGGCCCCGAGGACGAGTGGAAAAAAAAAAAGAAAGAAGGAGAAAAAAAAATGCTGGCTGACCACTTGTGTATGATGGAAAAGGGAAATAATAGGTGGGTATGGGTGAAAAGACGCCTTCTCAAGTACAGGATGTTGTTGTAGCAGGTAGCCAGTCATCCAATTTCCTGCTTCCCAAAGAAAACAAGAGCTCAAGCATAGGAGTCCTCAGACTTACAATGGTGGGCCTATGCTCAGACTCCGGCCAACCAAACAAAGCCTTCAGAGGTTACTGCCCTTTTTGCTGGTCTGCAGGGACCGGAGTTAGTGGGAGGGTGGGATGGTTGTTCCACACACATACACAGAGTTGGGGTCAAGTGTTACTGTACGTCTGACCCCTTTGGGCCCCCCGCTGCAGCTGCTGGGGGGGAATTACTCCAAGTCGATCCCGTGCCCATTTCCCCCCCATTGCTTAGCCTCTATTAGGGTCTATTATTGTATTAGTGGTAATAGCAGTCAAAATAAACCATGTCCAATTGTAATGATAGTATTAATATCAACAGTGTAAACTAATGAAGCTGGAATGTTGTTTTTTGACCATGGTGGTTCCTTTTAAATACACTGGGGTGGCCAAATTTATGGATTAGATTTAATTTGGTGGTGTTGTGATTGTGGGATTTTTAGCCTTGCCAAAACACCCAAGCAGTCAGAATGAAATAGGTTTTCCTTTCCTCTTCAATCTACAGGAGAACAGTTCATCTATACCTTAACAAATATGTCTAAACATATTTTCTTACACTGCTGTTTTCCTCTACGCCGTGTTCTATTTTTATTTATATAATACAACTTGTAGATGTGCAAATTGAGAGAACACATTTCTAAGAATATAACTCCAATGCTGCATCCAGCTGACAGTCGACCAAATTGAAGCCACCAAAAATAAGGATGGATGGTGTCCCAGAAATTTCTCCTCTGCTGTGATTATAAAAGCAGATTCAGTTGCAGGAAACATTCTTGAAATAACTCCTCTTCTTTGAACACAACCTTCTCTGTGGGCAAAGAGCAATAAGAAAACATTCGTCAGAGTTTGAAGCAGTCACTGACCTCACCCTCAGCACTCAACAGGCATATTCTTAACTTTCAACATACGGAAGGTATTGCCACTAAAAGCACAGATTACCAGAGGTTTCAGCCAAATGCAGAATTTAAGCGAGCTCTCCAGCAGACCACGTCACCAACACAAAGCTAAAAATGTTGCATTTATGGACAAATTCAACATGCAGCTGTACTACAACATTTCCATTTTTACAGATTTCCAATTGTGAGTCATTCAGCTAAATGAAAAAAGATGGCACACACCTCAAAACCTTTAAAAATATAGGCGATGACAGCCTAGTAGTTATTTAGTAGTTACTGGATTGAGCCATAATTCAGTTCACTGTCTATAATTCAACATTATCTAAATGATGCAGAAGGGTTACATGACAGACTCTTTTTTGTGTTGTTGATTTTTTGTAAAGTGGACATTTCAGATGTTTTTCCAACTGACTTTGATCATTTTGTTGTGAAAAGCCAAGCACACTATATCACCAGAGCAATACTAAAGCTAATTATCATTTTCATATGCATTTCAGAACTTAAATCCAAGTCCTTATTAGCTTTTTGGAGATCAGCAGAAATCTTTTTGTATATAGCAAATAAGTTCATTTTTTATTTAATTCTATTTTCTATTAGTTTTTGTCTTTTTTGGGGCCTCTTGTTTATATTTGTGCTGTTGTCATCGGTCCACAACTTCCATTTTAAGTGGGAAGTTAGAAATCCAGAGTTCCCAGTCAGACTTTTTTAGCCAAAACCCCCCAAGTCGTATTTCCCACTTGAAAATTTGGAGAACCCACATATTAATTTTACCACTGTTGTGTATTTGTCCATCCATCTATCCCTCCTTTGTGGGCCCAGCAGTCTAAGCAGAAAAGCCTATACCTCTGTCTCTCTACCCGCCTCTTCGAGCTCATCCAAGGCGATACCAAGGCTTTCCCAAGCCAGATAAAAGATATAATTCCTTTAGTGTTTACTGGATCTTCCCTGGAGCCTCATTCCACTAGGACAAGACAGAAACACCTCACCCAGAAGGTATCCAGGAAGCATCCTAGTCAGATCTCCAGGGAGAGCCCAGCCACACTTCTGAGGAAACTCATTTCCGGCATTTCTATACACAATCCTATTCTTTCAGTCACTACGTGGAGCTCATGGACAGTAGGTCCCGGGAGGTATTGAATCAATAGCTTCATTGCATTAATTTGAGACCTGCTCAATAAGCCATATACTAGTTTCCAGCACAAAGAAATGGGCATTGTGCTGTACTCCAGTGCTACTGGTAGATGAACAGCTGTAGCTTGCTAGGAAGCAAGAAAAACTATATTGACTATATTGCTTTTCTGAATACTGTTACTACTTGTGATGTCACTCCCAGTACCTTCATCTTCCCAGGTAAAAGGAACACAGCAAAAAATATAACAAACGTCTTGGTAGTGAATTGAAACCGAGTGGCAAACAGGATTAAAACTAACCCCTATAGTTATTGCGAATAATCACACTGTTGTCTGTGATTAAGCTGGTAGCAAAGTATGAGCATCAGGCATGCTCGCTATCAAGCACTGAGGGAACACGTACACAGCTAAGCCTTTACTTGCTCTTAGAGGCTGCAGGGGCCTTGACATTTTTATTCAAACATCCAACTCAAGACTCCAAATGATTGTAAACTGCCTTAAAAATATACATTTTCTTTTTGTTTGTTTGCTTGTTAGTTTAATTGTGAAGATGTGAGCAAATATTAAACTATCATCTCAAGTTGATTCTTTAGGAAGCGGTGCACTCTCACCTGTGCTGCACAGAAAAATGTTTATTTTACAAACCCAGTGCTCTGATAGCCTCCGGCAGTTCTTGGAGGGAAAACTCTTGATGGATCGCCGGAGGTGTGAAGGTCAGCTCTACAAGAGGTGACCGTAGAAATTAAAGCATGTCCTTCTCCTACTGGTCCCTGTGATGTGGTCCATGAGCTCCATCTGCACACTGTTATTGTGTCCAGGCGGCACCTCACAGGTCACATCAAAGAGTCTTTCTACTAAATTTGATAGGCTGATAAGGAAGGACGCTGCTGTGCAACCAGGCAGTGAGAGTTTTAGATAACATCCCAGTGGAATAATATTGAAGTGGTGCATCTGACTGAACATGTGTCTCTGCATGTTTAATATATAAATGAAAAAAATGAAATATCAGTGGTTATATTCTGGTGCCTAATTGTCTTTGACAGACTTGTCCAACAGGACCTTGGGAATGCTCAGCAGACAGTCTTCTGTCTTTAAGCTCTGAGTCTTGTTAATTCTCATCTTTTTAAATATGACAGTAAGAGTTTCAACCAGACATGTGCATCTCTTTCCCTGCATTGCCCTGCGGAAGATGACAGCACGCTGGAGTTTGTCAAAAGAAACGGACCCATGAGAAACTCAACGTAACAAGGCTGTTCTCCTTTCTTCCTGGATGTCTGCGCTGCCTTCTTCTCTGCACTCCTGCATCAAGTTACCTTGGAGTAGCTGGGAGCAGTGGATATAACATCCTCTTTTTCTTTTCAACCTTATTGTTAATCTGTTTCTCTGTTTCAGCCTCTCTGTTCTCCGTGTCTGTTTTTTTTAGCTTCTCACACATGTACAACCAAAACCACCAAACAGCAAGAACGGGAGGAGGAAGTAAGCACGTCTTCCGCACATCCTCCCAAGACAGCCGTTGTGTTGAAGGAGGCATACAAGCAGCGCGTGTTTGCTTGTCAGTCTGTACCTGAGGGTATGCGAGCAAGCCCTACATGTAGACTCATGTGTACTCAGTTGGACGAAATCAGCAGTGGACACTGATTCAGCTTGCCTCCGCTCATCCTTCTCTCCCAAGCCCCTTGTCTCCGGTGATTAGCGACTCCTACAGGAGCTATAAATCTCAGATTTCCATTTCACAATCAGTCAAGACTGGCCAAAACTGAGGAGCTGCACAACGTTAAATTATCTGAGACTTCCTGCAAAGGCTCCTTTTGGATGTTGCATCTTAAGCGAAGTGGATACCAGAGCCTAAGGTCGTGGGATTCTTGTCTATGGCTCCCCTTGCTTGGTACTTTTGACCTGCCTGGTTTGAAACCAAGAAATCCAGAAGCAGTTTAGCTCTGAAAATCATCACACAGAGGAATACTCAATCATAGTGTTTGCTAAGCAAAGAGAACATAGAAGGCCTTGTTCACCTGAAACCACACAGTAACAAAACCTGGAGAGTGAGGCTTTGCTGTTTAGCTCAAAGACATCTGCAAAACTAGTAAAACGCAAATTCCAGTTTCAGATCTGGCACTACAGGACATCTCTGATCTTTTTCAAACCGCATCTGAACAAAAAAAATTCAGTTATGATGGCAGTACCTTACAAATAGATTCATAAAACCAACCTCCCACTTCTTTGTGTCTTCTGTCCTGTGTTCAAGATGTCTTGGCTAGTAGTGGACCATAGTTTAAGATCTCCTTCATTAGACCCAAATAAATTTAGTGCTATACCTGATCTTTATAAAAGTGTGTTCAAACTGACAGAAAAACTGAATTTACACATCTGGGCAAGGAAAAAGATGTGACTGAAGACAAACATTTTACACGTATCTTCAGATTTTATGTCCTCAATTAAAGTTCCAAGATAAAACAAATGTTTAGTTAGCATAAAATGTACATTAAACTGAGTAGTACTAACCAACTAGGAACAGTGACCATGTAGAAGTACACCGCTGTGTAAAAGTCTTGAGCGACGCCTCATTTGTTGACTTTTTTCCTTCCAAAGACACGGACTGTTTTTTTCTTCTTTTTTTTCTAATGGTCTTGAGCAATAGTTCTTGTTTTTCTTTGGAAATTGGCTGCTTTTTCTCTCATTTTTCAGTGAAGTCCTTGTACCTTATTTTTTTTAAGAAACTTGCCTGCGACCTATGAATCATTCATGCAAAAAAATGGCACCTTGCTCAAGGGGTGAACCAGTGTTGTATCTACACATATGAGACAACTTAGAACCATTTTGCCTGTCACATATAGTCTTAATTTGTTCCCTTTTTTTTAGTTGAATCTACAAAAAATGCCAAAGATAACACGGCTACTTGCCAAAAAGTGGTATATCTCAGGATGGCTATGTGCCATTAGAAGGTTTGAGGAGAGCAGACAAGTGGATGATAAAAGAAGTGGCAGGCCTAAAAAAAAAGTGAAAAAGTAAGTCATGTCATTAAAAAATAGGAACAATATTCAGCAAAGATCTGACAGGACCTACAACTCTTCAATAATCTATCTACTGTTCACTAAAGCCTAACCAGAAATGATCTCAGTGGAAGGGTGGCTGTAATGAAGCCATTCATAAGAAAGAAAGATAGGGAGAGTTATCCCATCACACAAAGACCAGCCTTTGTCCTTTAAGTGCAGGACAAAGATGTTTCGAGGATGTGGATGTTCACATTTTGGACTGAGAAAACAAATGGTTTGAAAGAGGAGTGAAGTATGCCATTTATGTCCATCGTGACTGACCATTGTTGAACAAAGGTCAGCCAACTACAATGCAGTCTTGGGCCATGTCCACACTAATACGTTTTCATTTGAAAACGCATCTTTTTCTCTCTGCTTTGGCCTTCTGTCCACAGTGAGACGGCATTTTTGGTCAAGGAAAACGGAGCTCTTTGAAAACGCTCTCCAAAGTGGATACATTTCAAAACACAGTTTTCGTGTCGCAGTGTGAACAGCGTAACCACAAGCTTTCGGAAACGATGATGCGTTTAGTCATATGATGCAGTCATGTGACCAGTTAAACTAAGATAGCAGAGGGAATTATACAGCAGTTTGCTCTCAGTTTTGACAGCCCTATTAAAGATTAATATCAGTTTGTACATGCTCCAGATAGCTTTTCTTCAAATTCTTTAATTCTCACTCGCTTTTGCAACTTTGTACTTTTGTGTTACTTGCAGCAACAACTCCACCTCATTGTTAAAAGATTTCAAAAACTTTTCCTCGACATTTTGCCGGGACGTCTCAAAGAGCTGGAAAGTAAATAAACAGCAGACAGGAATAACGCAGGGTGAATCGTCTTACGTTTCACGCATGCGCAGTACAGGAACATATTCGTTTCAGTCGTTTCAGTGCGGATGAACAACTGTTCTGAAACGATTGAAAACCATAGTGTGGACGCAGTGCGTTTTTAGATGAAAACGCTGTTTTCAAATTTATCTGGATTAGTGTAGATGTAGCCTTGAGATCCTTTCTGAGTCACTTAGGCCCCACTCACACCTTGCCTCATGTGACCTCAATAGGCCATATGATGGGCTGGGCAACAAGTGGTTTCACATTAAACCCCCCGCGATGGTAATGACCCATGCCTTTTTCTATATCTTATCTGACCAATAGTGGGTCAACGACCCGAAGCACTCCCAAATGGAACAAGCCCCGCTAGGAGTTGAATACCTGGTACTCACCAATATTTGTTTTTAGAATTGAAGAAGCCTCTTGCGTGAGAAGTGAGACATCTTAGCAAACCTAAAGGGGTGCATGTGTTCAAGACTACAATGAGTTGGATGACTGGAAAACTGCAGACATTTTACATGCTTCAGTAAATCCCAGCCCCTATTTCCAATTTTCCAAAATACTTCACAGTTCTGTGAATGAATCAGGTTTTCCAGGGAGAAATGGGATCTCAGTGTTTGGACATTTTATAAGGGTTAAAGTTTCAGAACCATTTTTTTAAACTACCAGGAACTTCATTTCAAGCTAGTCTCAAAGTCATATTTATGTCACATTCTTGCAGCAAAGTTCTTCCCTGAGTCCACTTGCCATAAAATCTCATTTGTTAACAGCTAAACCTTATAAAATGCATACCAGCCCTTAAAGGATAGAGGTCCATAGAAAAACATATCAATCAAATACATCAGCAGCGTCTTGCTCTCCCTCCAGAACAGTAGAGTTTGTCTTCACAGTAAGCCAATCCCACATCTCGAACCCCTAAAACTCTGGTGCAGTCAGCAACCCTCTCCATCATACACAGAAGCTCATTCAGCCATTGTGACGAGGTCTCCATTCATCTGCTTACCTCACAAGTCACCTATCCAAACAGCCCGGGTTTGAAGAGTGCTGGGGAAATGGTCCTGGAGGCAGTGGCATTGGCCAGCAAAGCAATCATCCATCAACACCAGGGCTCCCAGAGTGCACTGGGATCAGACTGCCGTCATAAAGGTGACAGGGCCGCCAGACAGTCAAACCCAGGACAACAAAAACACCCGCGTCTCTAAAGATCCAGTGTTAGCATAGCCTCACAGAAACTTCCAAAGATTAAAGCCAAAAGAAAAATCAGATGCAAGGCCCAAGGAAGACTTTAAATCAGGTTGCTAGAGCTCATATAAAAACATACAAACATTCTAACCACCTGTACTGATAAGATTGCAGCCATGTAGCTGTAACCCGGGTTAAAAGCTGATAATAATCTACCCGATCGCAGACCGTTCCCACAAATATAAATATTAAGTTTAGGCGAGATTATTTCCCCTTCATCTCACTCCTTTCGGCCTGTTTCTCAAGTTGCTGCTACAAAAAGAAGAGAAGTTTCAACTTATTCTTCTTCTAATGTGATTCTTCTATGTGAGTTATACTTACACATATTAATATTATAGCATTGCTAATAAAGTTCCACTTGTATATCGGTTGGTATGACCTGTAAGCTCTTCTTCAGCTAATTTCACAAAAATGAAAAATTTTTTATCTTGAAAAGTCTTAAAGTTTGCAACATCCATAGGTTACTTTATTCAGAAATCTTTAGCTAATGCATTTATCAAAGCTTTCAATGCCCCCAAGCAGAACAAACAAACTAACCAATTATAGTGATGCAGTTTTAATGTCTAAAACATTCCAAGTATTGAAATGATGGGTTACAGGAAAGGTTGCTGCCTCAGCCTCTCAGGACTACTAATGACGGCTTGTCCATGCACAACCAAATACTCCTTTAACATAATGGGTTAATAAATATCATGTAATAAATGCAAGTGAACAAACAGAAATCTTCCCCCTTGCCTAAAGATTCTGCCCATGCATACACAGTAATGTGTATTGAAAGGGGTGGGTAAAAAGATAATAACTGCTATAAATGACAAGATAAACTGAACCTAAAGTTTGAGCTTGTTTCAATTTAGTTCAATTCAGTTTTATTTAAATTGCAACAATTAACAACTACAGTTGCCTCTATACACATTATATTGTTGTGCAAAGACTCTACAATATTAGAAAGAAACCCCAACAATGAGACAACATGAAGTAGCGTTTATTACTACTTTTTCAGACAAAATAACCACTGGGAAATATATCTTTAATAATATGAAAACATTTGACTCCTCTTATTTTAACTGATTTAATATATTCTTTACTATTGTTATATTTTATAATTTTTTACATTGTGTCTGAAGAAAGAGTCCTTTGTCCCAGCATGAAAAGGTAGAATTTAAACACTTGCTGGCTGATCAATAAATAGCACTGTTATGGAGTATCAGCTGCACATTTACTACCTCCAGTAAATTCCAGGGATTTGGGTTTCTATGCAGAGTTTTAGGAGCAAGATGGCAGTTTTCGACTAGAGTTGTTATAAAAGAGATGACTTTATCCAAAAATGGAAAGCCTGTGTGAGGTAATGCCATTCACAAGAGCGTGGTAGCAGCACAGCATGTGTTTGGACAAGTTGGCTTTTAGAAGTGCTCGAGGCAGAGCCTGTTTTTTAATAAATGTCAGTAGTGTGAAATCTTAGAAAAGCTTAGACCTGGTCTAGAGTTGCAGAAAACATCTGTAAGCATCATTGACCACATGTTTAAGCCAAATTTACTTTCAGATAAAATTTCCTAAACATCTGTTTCTCAAGCAGAATTTTTAAAAATCTACAGAAATATTTACAAATAGTTTTTCCTCATAAGTCTGCGGATGATTTTAGTAAATGTAAATGAAGCCGCATAATGAGCCCAGCTCTACTTGAAGATATACATACTCCCCACTTCTGTCTTCTCTGCATTTTAATGATCTGTGGAGGCGTCGTGAGCCAAGAGTGTGAATGTTCACCTGTGCCAGCACACTCAGCCTGGACTGAATCCAAACCAGCTTTGAGCACAACCAGAAATCAGCTCAGCCGTTGTGAACCAGGATTTGTAAGAACTTCTCATCCATCCAATCCACCAGCACCCATCCATCTCTCCTGCTACCCATCTCTCCACCCACCCCCATACTCCAAGTCCCATTGGCCCTCAAGTCTGGGCTGTATGAGCCTGTAGCGTGACAATGTGTGTATGTATTGCATGGATATCTATGTGTGGGTGTGTGTGGCTGGTCTGCATCTCTGCAGGTACGTGTGTGTGCAAAATGTGCTCTGTGTAGGAGCCTGGCGTTTGTTATTCTCTCCACAGCCACACTGTCTTTCATCAGGGCCCTGTCCTGCAGCCCACAGACTCTCAGTATACAGTTTCACAGTCTTGGGCCCCTGTCTGCTGTAGCACGTGGGTGGATGATTTCTAACACATGGGAACCTTGGGAGCCCACGCAAAGCTGGAACAATAGAGGACCTGTCAGTATGAGGGCAGTGGAAGAGGACGAGACTGCAGGCGGTGATGATGTCAGAATCATTCACACCCTCCCACACTTCATCTGCCCGTCTTGGCTCTCAGTCAGAGGGATGGATGCACGCATACAGAAGCATCCACGAGTGCAAAAAAATTCATGATAGTAATGCTTAGTCCTTGATGATCGTGCATACCATTCATTCACTGTAATATCTTCCACAAAAGGTGCTGCATATTTGCATAAGTGTACAACTCAGTTATGATTGTTTTGTATATTTCCTTAGTTCTTATATCTCAGTTTACTTTCTGTTAGATTTCAGAGTATTTTTGCTTTTTTTTTTTCAAAGGTTCTTTTTTAAGTTCATTGTTAATTCTTTATGTTTTTTATTGTAGTGGGGGTTGTTGGGCATTTATTAGAGGCAAGATTTAAAAAGTTTGGAACGGATATTGCTAATTACGCTTCACTCCCGAACTATTTTATTTTGCTTTTGTTTAGTTTGTACATGATATTTTTTCAGCTAGTTTTACTTTTTGGGTTCTGGGATGTATGGTTTCCAGAAACAACAGCTTACTGGCTTTGGTGATGCTTTAAATTTTCTGTTAGTTCCATATGTGGTTTTAAGAAAACCAAACAGGGGGTCTTTGGACAGGGGCCCTCTGGTGTCTGGCAGTGAAACTTTGTCAGCAGATCCTTTGAGTGGGGCCACCTTACCTCAGTTTTGTTTGACCAGACTTTTTTTTAAAAAAATGGTGAGATATGAATCCTACTGGTTGAGGCCTCTGTCGATGGGGAGTGCTAGTGTTTGTGTTTGGTCTACAGTAATGTTTGGGTAAAGTACACGTCAGTAGTAAATAATAGCCACAGGACCATCAGGACCCAGTGTTTCAAAGCAGCATTGCAATGTAATAAGATGGTGAGTATTATTCACTTTACTTGTCAGTGGTTTAAATGTGGTTTTAGAACAGTGTACGTACCAGGTCTATACACTGGTTTGATACACTGATATTTTCTTTTGATTATTAGTAACTTAGAAAGCCTGTAAGGATTCAAAATGTTAGCATTTTGCAGAGACTCATTTAATTTTAGATATATTAATATATTTTAGATGTTAGATTAATCATTTTCTGGCATGTCTCACTTCAGAAGCAGGAAAAAGCTCATGCCTCGTGGTTCTAATCAATCATTAGTAATAAAGAAATTATGAATGTGAAGTTTTAGTGGAAAAAAGGTTGACATGATTGTATCAGCAAACTCACCTGCAGTGACTAAATGCCTGAGTTTAAGAACCGCTGCTTTAACCCAAGATTTAAACCAACGTTGTAGACTGCAAAAAAAGTACACATCTTTTTGGTCACTTACATAAATTTCTTAGCTCAGATTCTAAAGAGAAGTTATAATTATAAGTGATCCAGAGATCCAGAGATCTTGAAATAAGAAAACTAGGAAGCCAAACAGAACTTCTGATTATTTTTTTCTTCACTTTTTTTTTGCTCCAAGAAGATGGAAATTTGTTTACGTACCTGCAGAAACCTTTAGGTTTATGCTACAATGAGACTAGAAAAGTCACGTAGCAATGCAGGTGGCACAGATTATGGCTTGATTACTCTTGTGATTAACCCATCAGGTGCCTCACACAATGCCTGAGAACGGTTGTTTCCCATTTTTCCTGTTTGGTCCCCTGATGAATGCAGAAGCTGAAACTGTGGGATTTAATTCAACAGAACACTGACCAAATAAATAAGTTTATGATTAAGTCTATTATGCTGTCACTTTATTTGAAGGCAAAATTGAAAGCGAGCCCGTTAACATCCCATTCCCGGGGTCTAAAGATTCTGTAAACATGTCTGTGTAGAGGCCAAAAAGTATGCCCCCATATGTTTGGGGTATGTGTGTGCACCCTGTATGTACAAAATCCCACTTAAACTCTATAGGATTAGGCCTCTCAGACCAGCCGTTCTCCAGCTGCAGACCTCTTGCACGCCCAGTGGATAGCAATCTGCCTTCCTGTGACACCTCCGCCTTTCTGAAAGTGAGACCCGACACTTCATCCCCATGTGGACAGTGGATAGTCTGCATGTTAGCAAGTTGGCAGAATGAGCAACAATAGGGTGGCAATTGTCTATGGAATTATGTTGGTACAGGCAGGGTAACAGCTAGCTACTATATACCTCTCTTGTTACATCTTCCTGCTTCTTCCTTCACCTCTTGAACTGGAAAAAAAAGATACTTTTTATACTTTGGCTCCATTTCTCTGTATTGTCTGGAAGTACATTCAGACCCAACAGCAGAATCCATCCTGCTTATCTGCCAATTGAAGAAAAAACACAATGTGGTTAAAAAATGGAAGAATGTAGGTGGATAGCATGGATAATGAGTGGAGTTGCTGACTGTTTAGAAGTTTAGAGTCGCAGAGAGGGAAAACAGGACAGTTTCCAATGGTCTGCTGGAGTCCAGAGAGGCCACTGCACACGCCAAACACCAAGAGTGAGGAAAGCAATCCATCACTGGACAGGAGGAGGAGATGGGGAGGGTGGAACGAACGTTGGGCCAAACCATAACAATATGTGTGTGTGGCCATTGTTAGCTGGCCAGCGTCATTGTGTGTTGCTGGTAGCCCCACGCCCTCTGATTCCAGTGGGAGTCAATAACTTCAGACAATCCCAAGAGGGGGGCAGAAAGGGTATCTGTGGGAATGTACAGCAGGGAAACCTTTCCATTCATACACAAATATGCCCGGTAATGGGAATGCCCTATTTAAAGCATTTCTTTTTTTCAAAGTGGGAACACCTTTGAATGCTGTTTACTAACTACTACAGCTGTGAATAAAGAGCCCAATGCTGAACACTGCATTTCCTTTCTTTCAAGAGCAAATGCTGCCTCCCCATTTGGCATTAAAACTCTTATCAGTCGTCGTGCCTCTGTATCTAAGTGTTGTTAATTGGTTTACTTAATCTGCCTCTTCTTTCTGTTGATCAATTGTTGTGTGTACAACATCAATTGTAAGTATAAATGTTGCCCCAGTGAAAAGTTTTGCATTATTTTAAGTCTTCATGCAAACCTTAGAATGATTCTATACATATGGGAATTCTGAAATTCCTCAAGGCAGCATCCCAGGCCCCATTCTCCTTTCCCTTATCCACGATATTTACCGATATATCAATTACTTTATAAACTCCAGTAGAGTTATGCTAAACCATAGCCTCGTGATAGTCTTTACTTGAATTAGTTTTGTCTAAATGCTTAGATTGTAGGGAGAAACTATTTGCTTTATTTTTTGTATTTTACAATATGTAGATAACCTAAGGCATATTGTGTTTGTTTTGAGTATCATTTCTTTGTAAGTCAAATTGAAATACTACAGAAGAGGAGATTTATAATAACTTTCATTTTTAGAATTGGATCAGTCAAGTAAAGCTATTGAGATTACAAGTAAAGGCACACAGCCTCTGACAGTCACGTGATCCTTGTTTGACAGGTTGTTTTGCCGATCAGCAGGCTATCTGGGCCTAACCTAAACAACCCAGAGGTTACCTCTGTGTTTGTTTGACTGTTTGCTCTGGGCCAGGTTAGCGCCCTCCCCTCTGAAAGCAACATAAGCCATTACTGCAGACCATCTGTGGACACGGGTCAGTGTTGACTTATGGCTCTCTAAACACCACGCAGCGTCACCCAGAGGGAACCAGTCGGGGCAGCAGCAACACAAGTGCAGTCAATAAGAATACATCGTGGCTGCCCTTACCTTCTAGTGCTTTCTAGTCTTTTGAAAAATGTTATAAAGCTGAACTCTTCAGTTTTAAACAGTGTCTCAGATTATATAAAAATACTTTGACACTTTTTAGTACACTGATGGGATGATGAAATATGACGAAATATGAAGTTTATGGAACGGAGGCAGGGATTTGGAACACCAGACAAAAGAACTGGATAGAAATCATTTTTTTGTTTTCCACACTGAGTGTCGGGTAAACAGAAAAGTAGAGCTGTACACCTGCTAAAGACGGGAATTTTCACATATACACATAGACAAGGCAATACCTTACTGATGGCATTACACTGGTTTTGCATTTCTTTAGCACATCTGCATCTCTACCCACAGTGCTTCAGCAGAGTGGTCCCGCACAAATGAGGAAGCACAGTACATTGTTTGTCTCATTGCAGCCGAAATCCACTGAGATTCAGATCCGGAAGACTAACAACACGCCTACTCATTAGCTTGTAAATCCTGATTGTTTTTGTTTTTTTAAAACAGGCAATCACTTATTAAAAAAATCTTGGACCTAGGCACTGTAAAATGAGAAATGTATACCAGGAAGTCTTTGGAAAAGTATTTTAATTTTTGTAGTTACAGCTTGGAAATAATCTCTTTAGGTCTCAACACTTCCTACTGTCAGATTGCTCGATTATTACGGCCATTTAACACCACATCAAAAACAGCGGTGCATAAACCAAATACATGCCAGAAAGTTGGGCACCAGCTGGTGTGAAACCAACGATCTGTATCCTATTTCTTAATCCCATCCCACAGACGACAGGAACTCTCACAGAGACTGCTGAACACCCTCGCCTTTCTGCAAAACACCTGGTGAAGCCGGTGGCCAAATGTGCCACCTCCATACGGTACATCATCATCACCAGCTTTCAAAGGCCCCATAGTCAGTCTTCATCACTCTGTCCTCTTCCATCATCTAGTTTCCATTGCCTGACTCGCCGCAGGTCTGTACACACAAACGTTCATAGACAGGAAAGCTACCCTTACATGGATTACATTTAAGTTTGCCTCTGTCTGAAGGGGAAGTCTCAGCATCCACAAATGTCGACTGCCTTGGCTGTAAACCAATTCCTGCCAGGCTATCACCTTTCAGCCCCCCAGCCCCTGAGTTATTACAGTGCGGCTGTTCACAGCAGCTCCAGCCCAGCGTGGTCTGATGTGGTCCAGTCCAGCGCTGAGCTCTGCAGTCAGTCACCTCTCTCCTCGGCTTCACAAGACGTCTCCAGCCGAACAGTGAGCTGAGGGCTTCCGCCACAGGTGTCTGAGACTTTCTTCTCCTCCTCCTGTCAATCCTTCTCCTCTTTGACGAGCTCTTTAATTCCCTGTCCTCTCCCTGCCTCGCTCCCTCCCACGCTCTTTTTCTCACTCTCTCTTTCTTTCTGGGTTAGTCACAAGCAGTCCAGATTGTTCTCATTTACTCTGGCGAGTTCAGGGCTCCTATCTCACTGCAGGCCTCAGAGCTTGCTTGCTCGCTGTCCATCTCTCTGTCACACAAGCATACACACACACACACGTTCCTTTCTTCATCAATCCTTCTGTTGGTTTTACAAGTCTGAGCAGCTGGTTTAACCACTAAATCTCTGGGGATTTGGGATAGTTATAAAGATAAAGCTTGAGGAAAGTGATAGAGGGAAAGTTCAAGGTATTTTACAAAGGGTGGTTTTGGAGTATGCATGAGTTGCTGGGTAAAGGTTTATATGGAAGTGAGTAAAATTGACCCTTAGAGTAAAATGTATGAACAAGCTGAAGTTGAGTTTGGGCAGGTATCAGCACAGTGTGCAAAGAAGGCAGAAAACCTTCATGTCCTCTAGGTTTACGCATCAGCACAGAGCTCTGTCATAAAACCAGCACTTTTGCCAAAAAGCAAAGCAAAATGATCTTGCACCACATTTGCCGTCTATATGCGCATGTTTTTCCTATTACAGTAACTTTGGTGGTTTTATTCTATGTCTAACCTTGGAGTTACCACTACAGAGGATCGTGTCTCAATGTGTCATGCACCACCGTGCAGTGCCATCTGACAAACATTCAGCTTCACAGATATGTGGTTTAAACTAGCCCTCCTGATTAGTATTATCCCTTGAAGAAACCAAAACTACAGGATGTTGCATTTTTTTAATGCTCTGTCTGGTGAGCTTCCTGTTCTGTTTCATATATATTCAGTTTCTCTTTGGCTAAAATCTTTTAGTAGTTTTCAAACAGTAAACGTTGCCCTTTAACCAGGTGAATAATAGATGGGTAATAGATGTGCGTACTTGTGGAAAGTGATGTAAAACTGCATTCTTTCCTAGAGCCAGAAGGGGGCGACTCCTCTGGTTGCAAAAATATGTTTATTTGAGACCCAGAACGACTTGACTTCCTGTTTGATTTGGCAGCAAATACTTTCCTGATGAGTTTATGGTCTTGGTTACCAGTTTTAACTCTTACTGAATATAGTATGATGTTTATTTTGTGAGTTATGGTTCTATTTAAAGTATATAGACCATAAAGTATGTTATGCTCCAGAGTGTGGAATGATTGATAAGTTTGTGCTGGATTGCACCTCATATATGCTCCTCAATTCTGCAAATGTGAACAGCAGCGTACACCAAAAGTGACGTCACAATCGGCGCCACGTGCCATGCACTGGTGTCATTTTGGCTGGTTGTGTACCTCTTGGCACATTGGGTTATGCAACATAACTCCTGTTATGACTATAAACTGAAGGTCTTGAGTGTTTTTTTTCAGTGTCAGTGTCTGCCATATGTGGGTGCAAAGAGTTTTGTTCACGTCAGCACTTTAAAATGCAACTTTACAAACCAACTGGTATTGCTATGTTCATCTTTTATATAGAGGCTATGGCATTACAATATGTCGAGAAGTTCATGTCTTACCAAAAATAAAAAATGTGAGAAGTAAAGGGGACCATTTTCTACTCAGATTTACTTCTGGCAGGCTTCTGTCTTTTCATTTTTCCTTCTAGAGCCTGTAGACAGTAGTTTTATATAAATTTGCTCTGCAGACTTAAAATCATGCAGGAAAACTAGTTTATTTTACACAGAGAGCAAGAAATCGAGTGGAGTTTTCAAATTCAACTGCCTTAGCATAGACATACCAGCCTGGTATCCTGGGAATTATACAGATATTTGCTGATTTCACAGGACACAATTCAATTGCAACCTCCAGTCCACTTACAGGGAGTAGTGTGTGCTGGTGTTAGAAGAAGAAAAATAAGAGTGTAAAACTTGTGGTAGTGAGTCTGTAGCACATTTTACTTTCATACAGGAGAACAAAGTTTGTAGCAAGCTTGAACTAATTACAATCTTCTCCAGACCTCAAGCATTTTAGTTGCCTAATCTAAACTTCAAATTTGTGCCATTAAATATGGGTCATTTTAAATGATATAGAGTTTTGTAAAACTTTCCAGTCGCAACCTTCTTCCCAGCAATGGTATTTACCTTTACGCAGTTCTGCAGCTTGCATGACATTTGCAAAATAAAGACAAGTCAACAAAATACCTAAAACTGTCATTTTTATGTGTGTGTTGTTTTTTATGCCAGTTTCTTTTATTTCCTAAACACCAGCTGTGGCACTGCAAACACCCATAAAGTCACCTAAGCTCTGTGTAATTTCCCTCCGACACCATCAACAGAAAGTGAGAAAGTGAGAAGCTGTCCAGCACGGTAGCACCACCTCTCCGTCAGCTGTCCCACTGACTGGGAGGCCATGTTGTTTGTGTTGTGTAACTACCACTGGTGAACCAAAGCACCAGCGGTAATAAAGCCCAAAGATCACAGCCTTGAGTTGAATATTTACCTTAGACTAATCTGACCATGGTTTATATCATCCGAGCTCCAAGGGTGGATGGAAACAGACATGTCTGAGGAAGAGGAGGAGGGAGACTGCAGCGCTCCGGCACCTCGTCGTGACCCTTTGTAAAAACCAGTAGACACTTTGAGGAAACCTGATCAGCAAGGAAAACAAGTATGAAGTCAGATCTTTATTTAAGGTAGTCAGCAGGAGCACAGATCATTGATATCCAGAGGAGAGGAGAAAGGAGGAGGGGGGGAAGGAGGTGTGGGAGGGTGGAGTGACCCCCTTCCCCCCCCCCACCCACTCCTCCCCTCCATCTTTCTCTCTTCTGAGTTGTTTTCTGAATTCCTGCCAGGAAAGTTTAATGGCTGTGGAATTTGGACAGGAAAAAAGCGGCGCTGGAAGTTTCTGAGGAAGTGGGGATTTGTGCTTCACGAAGGCAGCACCTCTGTTTGTGTTCTCCCAGCCTGAGAGAGCAACAGACAGAGGGAACGAAAGACAGAGGAAGCACGTCAGAGAGCTTTTCCAGTGAGCAGCACGGGCCTCTTGGGGAGGCAGACCTCAGACAGACAGGCCGTGATCATTTAACCTCTCGTATACATGACCACGCATAGAACAATACACAGATGCACTGCCAGACACACAAACCGAGACGCTAAACGCATGCACATGCACGTTCATTTTTTTAACTGCAAGCATACACAAAACCGCACACATAAAGATTACGCACGGTCATACACGCTTATCGCAAACCATTTACATCTCGCCTTGAAACATGATCTTCATTGTGGTGCTCTTACATCCAAACGCAGTGCAGCTGTTTCTTACTGCCACCTCACACAGTAGTAGGCAGATCATTCATTTATAGACCATTTCAATTTCAAGATATGAATACTGAAAAATGCATGACAAAAGTAGTGTTACAAAAGTGTGTTTCCCTGTTTATTTTGCTGAATTATTTGTAAATGGACTAAATTTATAGTTGTGGTCAGAAGTTTGCTCATCAAGGTCCCGACATGCTAATTGGGGGTTTTTAATTCGTTCGTTGAACTGTTCTCTTTCCAGGGTGGTTTGATTGTACAGCATACATACAGCATACAAATCTTTTGAAACTTGTTTGAAATTAATGACTATAAAAAAAGAAGAATTGGGTGTAAAAGACTGAATTTATTTGGGATTTTCTCTCATCCACACGACATCAAAGTGTCCATCCATTCATCCAATTCAGGGTCACATGGGAGCCTATTCCAGCTGCCATACTATGAAAGGTGGGGTACACCTGGAGAGACTCCCAGTCTGTTGCAGGGCTAAAACCATATATACAGGCTCAAATATATACATACGCCCCACTAATATTTGGTTAAATGTCCCTACAACAAGTTGCATTTTAACCAATGCTTCTGGCATAATAGAGATAATTGTAATTGTTTGACAAGGAACCGGCTTTTAAGTGTGGTTATTATATCTTCACCAGATTTGAGGTCTGGATTTTGTGAAAGCCATAAGCTTAATGCTAGCCTTCTCGTTCTATGCCGAAACCAGTTATAATGTGTTTGTGGGACCATTGTCCCACATGGTCCAAGTTTCAACCATCTACCTGTTGTGTTGAGGTAAAGTTAAAGAATATTGAGGTAGTCTTCCTTCTTCATTATTATCACCCCGGAGCTTGATGCCACCACAAGCATGCTTGAGTTGGTACTGTATTCTTAGGTTTGCAAGCCTCACCTTTATTCCTCCAAACATCATTTTGTCATTATGCCAAATAGCTCAATTTTTTTTCTCATCTGACTGTAAAACTTTTCTCCAGGACATTTGGCTTGTCCATGTGAACTTCATGTGGATTCTTAGTTTGTTTGTTGCGTTTTCAGCCTTGTGCTTTTTGTTCCAGTTACTCTCGTGTTTATGCTGCCTTCACTGTGTTCCTCATATCTAGTTACTCTGTCTCTGAGTCAGGTGTTCCCATGTTGTGGTTTTCCTGTTTCATTTTGATAGGCTGTTATCTCGTGCACATTGTATTTAGATTTGCTTCCCTTTTCTGGTGATCTCTGATTAGTTTCAGTTGTGTACCTGGTATTTCCCATTTCCCTAATTGCATTGTGTGTATTTATAGCCTCTGTTTCCCCTCTGTGCTTTGTTGCATACTTTGTCTGCCTGTAAGTTTTCCCTCGTGTATCACCTGTTTGGATTTACAGACTTAGTTTTCTGCTGCCTGTTAAACTTCTGCTACATCAAAATAAAGGTTTATTCTTTATTTATTAGCTCCATCCTACGAGTTAGCATTTGGGAACAGAAGTCTACAGAATCCCATCCATGACAATGTCAAATTAAGACACTGCAGAACCTTCAGAACCATTTATTAAAGTATTTAAGTGTGCATATATGTATGTATTTTAACCTGGATGTATAGTTTTGATTTGAGAAAATCGTAAATAAATTTAAACTGAATAAATTACATTTGGAATAATAGACCAAAGTTAGAATCCCGACTAGGGCATGCATCCAGTATGCCCCCCACCCCCACGCTACACAAGCCTACCTCGGAATATGAGCAGGAAATAACTGAAGCACGCAGACTTAGACGACGGCCGTATTAACAAGGTCCGTGTCAGGTGGCTCCTGGAACAAGGCATACATGGAGAGGGAATATGTGCAATGCATATCAGTCCTCTGAGGAGATGTAAGTCGTTCAAGATTCACTTAAGGCAGACAAGACATTGAAGCTGCAGAAATATGCTGTAAGCAACTTTGAACTTTTTCTAACCCTAAGTAGTTTAGTTGAGGTTTTGGAGAAATACAACAATAATATGAAAGGAAATGTGAAAATGATCTGTTCTGTGTGGTGCTTGAAATGTGCCTGCTGTAAGGTGTGAAATGACTTACCACCTCTCTACCCTCTAAATGCACACTTTTGCATCCTTTAAAACTGGAAAAATGTCCTTTGCATATATGAACAAAAATCTATATGAAATCAAGCTGATTAAAAAAAACTAAGATAATAAGCTGAGAGACTGAGCTGATCCATGACTGGTGAATATCACTTATGCTGCCTACATAACTTTTCTCACTCTTTTTTTGGTTTTATGTAATATGTTGTTGAATTTTTTCCCTCAGAGATTTATGTCTCCAGTGCAGCACAATGAAGATTAATGGAATTTGCTTTTAGTGGTTTAAAACAATGAGAATTTAACACCAACAACTCTTTCCAAAAACAATGTCCTGACTGCTCTGGATAATCTACCATCTTTGCTGTGAAGAGTTGGAATACTTTCTACTGAAAGCCCCATGAAAACAGCAAGTATTCTCTCTCTCTCTCTCTCTCTCTCTCTCTCTCTCTCTCTCTCTGCATATATATATATATATATATATATATATATATATATATATAACTTGATAAATGATAACCTAATTGTACAATAATTATAAAAATAACACTAAAACAAAAGCTAAAGACTGACTATCACATACAGTAAGAAAACGAACAAGTCACTACTTACTCTCAAAAAGGTTAAATCAAGTTTTAAATCAAGCTATACTAAAGTAGTATATTAAAAACAGCCAGTGAGAAATGGACCATCTGAAAGGCCAACGTGGTATGAAAAATGTTTCAAAGTTTATGGGCAGCAATGGACAAAATTTAACTTGGATTGGAAAGTTGACAGCACTGAACAGCTCCTTCAGTGGCTGCAGCACCCACGGTGTGGGACGGAGAGATTTCGCAGGTCTTTCCTCCCCACTGCTGTCAGACTCCACAACAAAGACTTTTGCAGCTGATCAAACACACACATGTGCAATAAGACTGCTATATGTGCAATTCTTTTTCTGACAAAGTGGTACTTTGTATTTTCTTACTCAGTTGTATATAGCATTTGTATTCTATTTTATTCTATTGTATATATTATTCTATTTTATTCTATTGTATATAGTATTTTATTTTATTTTATTGCATTCCAGTGTTTTCTAATTTCTGCTACATAACTTTGCACTTTTGCTGTAACGAAACAAATTTCCCACCTGTGGGACTAATAAAGGTCATCTTATCATCTTATCTTAAAATGACCACCTGCACAGATGATCTAGCCAGTTCTCATCCACTGGGCATCAATTGTACCGCTTAGTAAAAGACACTGGTGTTGCTAATTTATGCAAGAGGCGTCCTTTGGCATGTGAAACACTTGGTTATGGCATAAATGAGAGCGAGTGATCCTTTGTCAACAAGCAAGATTACTGATGTGATAGGGTGTGTTATAACTTAAACTGTGTTCCTTTCCTAACCCTAAGGAAGTAGTTAATGTGGTGCTTAAATATAACAAGTAAGTGGAAGTCAAAGTAACAGGCGAAAAAGGAAAAAAGAAAAATGTGAAATGCAAAGCTGCCAAGAAGGATGCAAACCAGGGTCTCTTGTTTGTTAAACCTTAAAAGTATGCCAAATACACCCTTTCAACCTCAAGTTACACACATTTTGTAAGAGTTTCACAGCCACATGACAACCAGAGACCATGGAAAGTCAAGGACATTCACCAAATTTGTGTAACTATGGGTGAAACAACTGCAATTCAATTGTATGTATATAGCACCAAATCACAACAGCTCAAAGCTATATATTGTAAAATAAAAACCCTACATAATATAGAGAAAACCACAACAAACACACAACCCCACATTAGCAAACATTTGGTGACAGTGGGAAGGAAAAACTCCCTTTTAACAGGAATAAACCAAACCAAGCTGAGGGAGGGGCAGCCATCTGCCGTGCCCAGTTGGAGATGAGGGGAGGGAGACAAGTGAAAGACTCACTGTTCAAGAGAGCCAGAGATTAATAATAACTAATAATCAAATGTAGACTGGCATGACCCATTCTACTTTTATATATCCTAGGAACCACAAATAAGCCCACTGTCTGAGAAATGCTTTGTTGGGATGAGTTCGTACTATAAGATCTTTCAGATTGTTCAAGGTCTATGTGAGGAGAAGTTGATTCTTTATTCAGAATCACAATCAGAATACTTTGTTAATCCCTGAGGAAATTATGTAAAAAGCTGGCATGATTATTTATATTATGTTAATTCATCTATTTAACAGGGAGCCAACGAAACCCAATCAAGAACCAATATGCTTTCTTTCTAGTCCCTATCAGTCACCTCGCTGCAGCATTTTGGATCAATGAAAGGCTTTTCAGGGGACTTTTAGAACAACCTGATAATGAATTACAATAGTCATTCTAAAAATAACAAATGCATTAACTAGCTTTTTAGCATCACTCTAAGACAGGATGTTTCTAATTTTAGCAATATTGCACAAATGGGAGAAAGCAGTCCTGCATATTTGTTCTGTATGTGTACTAAAGGAAACAACCTGGTCACAAATGACTCAAATTCCTCTCAGTGTTACTGCAGGTCAAGGTAATAATATCCAGAATAAGGATCTGATTACACCATGCTTATAAGAAGCAGGAAATCAAATGGCATGCAGGCTTTTGTATCTTTAAGACATTCCTGCAGTTTAAGTAATTGGTGTTTGTTATCTGGTTTCATTGATAGATAAAGCTGAGTGTCATCTGCATAGGAATGATAATGCATGCTATGCAGTGTAATGATATTGTCTAAGGAAAGCATATGTAATAAAGAGTATTGGTTCTTGCATGGAACCCTGTGGAACTCCATAAATATTCTTAGTCTGTGAAGAGGCCTCCTCATTTATATGAACAAATTGGAGTTTATTAAATATGATTCAAACCACTGCAGTGCAGTACCTTTAATACCTACTGCATCCTCTAATGTCTGTAATAAAATATTATGGTCAACAGTATTGAAAGCTGCATTGAGATGTAGTAGGATTGGAGGCCTTTAACCCTATCATGCCCTTCGTATCATATTTGATACATGAGTTTCTGAGACCTCTATCTCATCAACATGATCAATACTTGCCATAATTTCAAAATGTTATGGACAAAACTCTTTTTTTTTTTGTCTAAAACTAACATCGTTGTTAACAAAAAGTTGCCAAAAATGCCCAATGTATTAAATGCGCTACAAAAAATATATAATAAATATATCATAAAAATATATCATACACAACATGATATAGCAAAAAAAAAAAAAAAAAGTGGATTATTATAAGGGTTATTAAACATCCCAGTTCCCAAAAAATCTGAATTTTCTGGCTATTTTTTGATGGGTTGGGTCTTACAGGGTTAAATTAGTTAAGACAGCTGGGTCAAGTAATGACTTTTTAATGATTTAATTGATTCCATCTTAAAGGCTTATGGTATACAGCCCAATGAAAGTAATAAGCTGACCACATTTAAGATTGAAACAGCCACAAATGAAATCGCAGGATACTGTTAATTAATATATGACTTTTTTTAAATGACCGTAACTCTTTTCATTTGTGTTAGAGACAAAATTGAGGCAATTTTGGGGAAAAAAAGAAAACAAGCTTTACAGGGATATTTTGTGTTTTGGGTAACATGAGGCATTCACAAGGTACTTCTGTCTGAACGTGGACAGAAAGAGTCAGCTCCTCCTAGAGTTTACCATGTGTGCTTCACATAATTCAGAGGGTCCCTGAAAGATGAAAATTATTTTATTACAGCCAAAATTACAAAATAAGTCCATTAGGTCTGGTCAATAAAGGGTTAATAGGAAAAGCACTTGACAAAGCAGCAATAAAGAACGTGCCAGGATGAGAATGTAATTTATGTGGAACACAGAAATACAGTTTTTTAAAATATGGCAGTTTCCCATTTTAGGATTCTAAACAATTAATAAACCTTTGAAATGAATAATAAAACCAACAGGTAACCACTTTGTTTGCAAAGGAAACATATTAAAATCAACATGGGGAGACTTGCAGCAGTTTAATCTAGATTGAATAAATGCATGCATGACAACCTGCAGGTCTTCAAAGAAGTATTTTATCTCTTTCAACGTTGGTGTTCACCAGTTTTACTAACTCTATGGTTCGGCCTTCCCACAGGCTTTCAGAACCACAGCTCTCACCCATGTCAGCACTTAATGGCTGTACATCTGCCCGGCTCCCCATCCTTCACCTCACACTTCTGCACAGAGACAGATGGGTAGACATGGGGACAGACAGGCCAGGCGCCCCCAGCCAGCCAGCTAGTCATTCAGTCCTGGAAAGAAGGCCTTGATGATGGAGATCACTGTATCCATTACACACACACACACACACACACACACACACACACACACACACACACACACACACACACACACACACACACACACACACATTGCCTTGATCCCATACTATGGCACCAGCTACCAGGGGATTCCTTAGCACTCACATGGATGCACAGTTACACATACAAACACATACTCACACATGTGCATCCAGAGCCCTCACGTCCTCCAAATACTTAAAGAACTGATGGGGATACATCCACCTATCATCAGTCTGAGTCTTTCCAAAGGTACTTGGATGTGCATATAGAGGCCTCTTATCAGTGGATAAACTGAAGCACATGTCAGTCAGAAAGGTTTCTTAATGATGAAGACCCATGTGTGTTTCTTTGTTTTTAAATTACTTTGGGATTTGTTTTGTAGTTCTGGGAGAACTTTGTGAATGCTGTCACTGATTTTTTTTTTTTTTTTGCCTTAAAAAGTAAAACAAATTAAATTTTAATGAACATTTTATTCAAATACCTGCACTCATTCCCATTTAAAGGTGAATAGGCTGCTTGACTTATAAGCAACAACTTGCCAGGCTGCTGTAGTTAGTGTGGCTGAAGGTAGCATAGCTACCGTTAGTTCCCTCCCAGCAGATTGTTCCAACCAACCAGGAAAAACGGAAGGCTGGGTGACGGTGAGGAGGAAGCATAGCCATAAACAGAAGCCCCCAGTATGCCACCAACCTGTCCACATCTCTAATTGTCTACCAAGGGCCAGAGCAGGCAACTTTGAAGGAACCCTGAAACTACTGGCTGAGGGTAAATGTAAATTCATCTGGTTATGCCAATTAGAGGTCACTAAAATCAATATTAAATCAGTGTAACTTCAAAACAACAAATCAGACTCTTTTCTCTGGTCTCTTAACTCATTTGGACCAGGAGTGACATGTTTAGCCACATATTCTCCTTAAATTGCTGGCTGTCTGAGTGGTGTCCAAAAAATAATGTGGACTTTTTGAAAACGTGGTCTTGTTATGTGAGATGTCATTTGAATGGAGCTGCTCTTATTTCTAGAAATCTGGCCAAACTGGTTAAACCCCCAATACATGACCAGAGTTGGGACCAGTTTGCAGAGCTGCTGTCTCACACGGATCTCTGCAGCTTCTCTCCTCCTGTTATCCCCCCAAGAGACTGTGTCTGCTCCCAGACCACCAAAAACCAAACCAAATATCAGCAATAATATTTAAAAAAAAATCACACAGAAAGATCAATATAGTATCCACACCTGTAGCAAAAAGTGTCCTATTTTTAATTACATGTGCAGTGCGTGCCACTCTGGATACTGTAGCTCCTCTGAAAAACAAGCCTCAAATCAGAAATAATTGACTCCTTGGCATAACTCTAACACATGCACCTTAAAGCAGATATCTTGGGAGCTAGAGAGGCAATGGTGTCTCACTAATATAGAAAGATCTACACTGAGCCTGGAAAAATAGTTTGATGCTCTATAAAAAAAAATAAATAAATAAAAAAAAACATTTGTAAAGCTGAAACATCTTACTACTCATCACTGATTGAAGAAAATAAGAAAAATCCTAGGTTTCTCTTTAGCACTGTAACCAGGCTGACAAGAGATCAGAGCCCTATTGAGCTAAGCATTCCTTTAACATTAACTAGTAATGACTTCATGAATTTCTTCACAAGAGATTAGATCATGACATATTAAAGGTATTACAGGTACTGCACTGCAGTGGTTTGAATCATAGCTATCTGACAGACTCAGTTTGTCCATGTAAATGGAGAGTCCTCATCATACACTGAGGTTAATTACTAGGACCAGATCCTACAAAGATCCTGTGTACTGTTTGTTTGTATATGTGTCTTTTTGGCTGCTGTTACAACCAAATTTCCCCTTGTGGGACAATTAAAGGATTATTCTATTCTATTCTAAATTATACATTAGCAGAATCATTAGAATACATAGCATACATTTTCACCGCTATGCAAATGATACCCAGCTTTATCGATCCATGAATCCAGATGACACACACCAAGTTAGTTAAACTGCAGGAATGTCTTAAAGATAATTTTCTCTTCTGAATTCAGATAAAACTGAGGTTATTGTATTCAGACTAAAAATCATAAAATGTATGGTGTCTAAGCAGATGGCATTACCGTGGCCTATAGTGACACTGAGGAGTCCTGGTGTCATTTTTGAGCAGGCTACATCCTTCAGTGCCCATATTTCTTGCATTTGTACAATATCTCTACAATTAGAAACATCCTGTCTCAGAGTGATGCTGAACAACTAGTGTATTTATTACTTCTAGGCTGGGCTATTATAATTATTGTCAGGATGATCAATAACCAATAAGGAGAAACCTCCAGCAGAGCCAGGCTCGGGACATCACCTGAAACTTGTATTAGGGAACCAAGCAGCATCTTTCTGGACTGAAAGAGTTCCTGTAGCTCCTAGAGAGGGCACTCAAGACAAGCCCCAAAAGCATGGTTTCTTCCTTCATAAGAACTATAATAGGGGTATATTTATTTTGCAATAACTCCCATAACCAAGATCCCTGGTTTGAGACTGGAAGAAGAAATTTGAGGACTGGGTTGTGTGAGGAAAGGCATCCGGTGTAAAAAATCTCCCAAATCATATGTGTGGCTTCATTGTGACAACGCCTTGTGAATAAGGGAGCAGTTAAATGAAGCAGTCTTTGTAAGGCGCTTCCTTAGAGACACAGAAAGTTTTAAAAGATGAAAGTAGCAACTATGGCGGCAAAAAAGATGCCCTGACCTATAGAAGTCTATAGGCCCTTTCCTAATGAGTTTATGGGCTCAGTCACCTGTTTCAGGTGAGACCTAATAAAACATCAAGTCAAGAGTTTCAGAAATAAGGATTATCCAGGATATGCTCATTGGCTAACAACTTGTGATTGATAAGTTTTCAGTTTGACAATCAAATCTACCACTTGGTGATGACCCTTGACTTGAGGCTTCATAACAAGACTCCCCAAATCAATAGGTGTCATCACAGTGGATATGTCAACTGTTATATGCCATATATGCTTAAAGGCTTTGGTGTTCACTCTAGTTTATCAGACATTTGTGTTCTTGTCACATATTTGTATATGCACTTTCATTATCCCCTTTATGAAATCCAGAAACATGCAGTGCATGTGTGAAACTGAATTAAGAACCAAAGCTCATGTATGGAATCACACAAATAACAGAATGAAGTGCAGTCAAAAGGTGTAACAAATAATTAAGTCAACCTCTGGTCAAGTTTGTAATGTGCATGGTGTTACGTTCAACACTTTCAAATACAAACACATCAAAACAGGAAATGCCTGTCAACAAATGGACCCAAAAGTGAAGTGACCATCATATAATGTGCCCTATGGCATCACCTGTGAAGATAATGATGGGCGTTAATTCCACTTTGGGACTGCTGGAGGAGAAAGATCTCCTGCTGGGTCTGGAACATAACATTTGACACCACAGCCCGAGATGAAAAACAAACATTTGGCACCGAGGCCTGGCCTAACCAAACTGAGAGCTCTTTGGGATGCAAGTGGAGGCTAATCTTGATAAGTAATAGAAACAGTACACACATCAGGAGAAATTTGTCATGAACGCAGATTATATTTGACACGTGGTATCCCTCGACTCGGAAAGTATTTCGTGTTCTTGTCTTCTGGTGGTTCTGGGAGCAGCTCCTGCTGAATAAAGCTGTTTTAAATTCCATATTCTGCTGGCAATTATGTTGTTTTCTACCCACAAGTAATGCCTTTGTCGTCTAGGTATCTGTTTTGATTAGCCATCCTGTCAGAGCATGGGGATCAAAAGATTAATCTTCAAACCTGCTGCCAAAAGAAAATCTTTGCTAAAATCTGGCATTACTCATGGTGGATATATCTGCAAATAAGCAGACAGCATTCATCCCCCAAAAATTCATATGGTTTATATAAACCTCCACAAGAATTTTATAGGATTTATAAAATAGTTTTAAGAGAAGGTCCTGCCTATCATTACCTAGTGCTCATTACTTGTAATTATAAAATACTTTTGTCTGATTCAGACATATTTAAGATTGCACTCAAACTGCGTTAAAATAAAGCATATTTATGTCACTGATTACTTTTGATTTGTCATAGATGTGTCATCTTTACATGGTACTGCACGAATTCATTTTACGCTATATATGAAGTCGCTTCACATAAGGCAGCGATCGTCTGTCTTTTCATGACGTAACGCGTTCCCAGCAGGTCTCAGAAACCACAACCTTAGTCACTGCATTCATTTCAAAGAATGATTAAGAAGGTAATAAATCTGCAGCCACAGCATGGGCTTTTTCCAGAGAAAATGGAGTCTCTCAGGAACTGCTTGACCATAAGGAGCCAACATGTATGAATGTCTGTCACACATGTTCAGGGAGACCGAGTATTAGGAGGACACATTGTTTTGTCTTTCACCCATCAATACTCAGATTAACTTTTGTTTGAATGTCTTCATAGACGTAGACTTTAAAGGAAAGCACAGCACAGATTTGACAGATCTCGTGAGTCGCTACCTGTTTTAGCGAGTTCCCTGTCGGCCCACCTCAGACCAGGGGTTGGGGCCGCATGGTGGAACAGCGGCTGGGCTTGTTTACTCAGCTGTGGGGCTCCCCAGGTCCAGGGGAAAGAGAGGATGTGTTCAGGGTCTCATTAATCATGGCCACTTCGGAAGAGATAAACAGGCAAGGCCCAGCAGGGATGCTGCAGCTCCTGCCGCTGATCGGGGGGAAGGGATGGAGGAAAAGCGAACAGCATGGAAGGAAAGGAGGAGGTGTGGTGGGGTAGGTGGAAGGCCAGAAGGCGTGTGGATGGTGGGGGGGGGGGACGGTGGACTCACACACTAGGGGATACACAATAACACTTGCGTTTTGGTTCCACATCTGCATGGCTGCACAGGCTTGTAAATCTACATTCCTCGTCTGGCCGGATGCAATCCCAGCGCGTGATACAAGTGGATGAACCAGCAGACATTTCTTTAGACAGAGTTGTTGTGTTTTTGCTTGGAATAAAATTATTTAAATTATTAAATATGTTTTTATGGATGAAATGTGTGTTTCATAGAAAACCAACAACATTAACTTGTAGAAAAATCAAAAAAATCTGTGCCTGGAAAAGATAAAAGTTTGTCTTCGAGGTGAGCTATAGAATAAGTAAAAAGGGATGGTCCACAAAGGACTTTTTTTTAGCACAAAAAACAAAACAATCAAATGCATGGTAGAAATCAGATTTTTCCAGTCTGCTTTCACTGTGTACCAGCAGATGGGAGCATAAAAACCATAATCCTCTTTGACAACATTTTATTGGCTCCCTGGAACAGCCAGAAGGCCTGAGTCAGCTCATATTTGATAGAGTTGCAATGGAGCAAGGCCATGCATGGCTTGAGAAAAAAATTATAAGTTTAAAGTTCTTAAAATAACTAGAAGCCAGTGCAGAGACCTGAAGAAAAACTGATATGATCAAATATGCCACTTTTTGAGCTAAAGTTGTCCCACAAACTTTTACAGAAAGACCAAACTCACAAAATAAACAAAAGAAAAGCTGCAACAGCATCCCTTGGGTTTTGATTTCCTATTTTAAACCTTTGAGTTTTGGCAATTTGGCCATCACCATATGGGCTTTTTGGGTCCTGGAGTGGACATATTATGATACTGAGCAAGGTGCATGCAAAGACTCTATTGGTGCGTTGTTTTTAACTAACTGCTACTTTTGTCTTCTCCCTTATTTTTCTATGATGCTCATATTTGATTTGAATCAGAATTTACACCACATGACCTTCCTGACACAACCCCACAACCCAAAAGTCTGCTCATGGGTGTTTCCACCTGGTCTCAAACCTGTAATCATGTGTTAACCACTACACCATGAGGTAACATTCCAGTAAATAAACTACTTGACTAAAATTTCCATGTTATTTGTCACATAATAGTATTAAACACATTAGAAACATGGATCATCTGCACACACCTCCACATCTGATTGAAGAGTGATATTAGCTAAGGTGAAGCCTAGCACACAGTTAGTGACAACAACAGGAATCACACCCCGAAATGTGCAGAATTTTAAGCCATTACAATAATTCAAAACAAAATTAGATAACTGTGACAAAAATTCACCCGGTACAGTTATTATGTAAGAAGGTCAGCGATTCACTCTTACATGTGGATGAGTGAATCGCTGTGGGCAGTGGGCAAGATGAAAGCGAAATTCCCCCCGATTCATCCATCAGCACATTAAAGCACTGTGTGAATGAGTGAATGTAGCCTGTAGGTAAAGGTTATCAAAGAACACTGCAAAAAAAAAGTCACACACTCTAATAGTTCGTTACAAAAGTCTTTCGCTTTGATGAAAGCACACATTTGCTAAGCTTTTACAATGTAACAATGTTTATTTCCATTCAGAGTTGCATGGATTTTTTTTTTTTTGCCAAGATTTTGTTTTGGTGATTGGAAGGTCAGACCACTCTGTAAATTCTTCTCCACACATCCCAAAGGTTCCCAGGGAGGTTAAAGTCTACACTCGATCATGAGGATGCTCTCTGAACCACTCCTTTACAACTTACGCCCAATGAATCCACTGATTAAAAAACCTGCTTTTTCAGTACACTCACATAACGAGCTGACCTCATTATTTGGGCACATGATAATAATATGTTGCTCAACCTAGACTTCCACTTCAGTGGACAGCTCTTAACTTTTTGCTAAAGTTAAATCCAGGTGCTGACTTTTCTTTTTTTTTTTTGGCTGGACAGTACACTATGGCAGCTTGTTTCCATATTACGCTATCCCAAAAAATAAGTTAATTAATTAAAAAGTTATTTATTGACTTAAAAAAAATTTAATGATGGAAATAAGCTTTCATAGTGCAAGAACCAGTCCATCCATCATGTTAAGCATGGACAATGTTTTAAGTAATAATTCTTGGCTCTGTAAAGCGTCAAACATAGAAGATAATATAATCATTACTCAAGCCCCACCCACCTGCCATTCAAACTTTCTGTTTGTTATTTTTATTGTTTTTATAAGCTATGAATCATGCAAACCTGCTCCAACAGGCTCCAAACATAATGATACTGAGCTGGAAATTCAATTAAGTTGTATTTATATAGCACCGGTTCACAACAGTCGCCGCAAAGGTGAAGATACTACAGTATTAGGGTGAAAAGGGAGTTCTTCTGCTATGAGAAGCAATTGGGGAGGAAGCACTCCCTTTTAACAGGAAGAGGCCTTTGGCAGACTTTGTTGGAGGTGATGGGGGGAAAAAGAACATACACAGCACACCACAAACAACAAATAAGACTAAACTAAAAATGAGCATAACAGGCCCCCTTTAAAGTCGGGCTTTTGAACATGGGAGTGAGTGTGGACTGGCTTCCTGTGTTAGCCACCCTCAAGTGGCTATTCAAATTCGTGGAAATGTACTTTTTGGTACTTCTGCGTTGCCACTTTGCTTTTTTTGCATCATCTAGTGCAGGATATGAGTAAAAGCTCCCATCTAAGACTGGTTTCTTGATTTTCTGCAATCATCAGAACAATATGTTTTCAATGCATGAACACAATCTGTACAAAAGTAATACTGGGGTTTGGCACCTGTATCCCCACTCCTTCTATTGCTATACAATATTAATATGTTTACATCAATCTGTCTGCTTAGCAATGACTGCTGTGATACAAAGCATGAGGTCTGTTTTATTTATTAATGGTAAAATCTGGGTTCCAAAGCTCTAACCACAAATATTGAGCTTTCTTGATATGAATAAAATATTCTCTCCACCGTTCCCCGCTAACTTGACTCTGTTGGCTCGAATCCCGCCAGATCTTTCCTTCTCAAACCTTTTCTTACTTCTCCACTTTCTCATTAGGAGAAAAGAATACTTGAATACTTGCATTCAACTTTAAGAAAAAGGCAGAGAGAAATAGTGCTTCTGTCAATCTGTCATGAGGACGAGACACAAGGTCACAGTACTGTGTTATTCTACACCCACAGGCTCTGAGACTGGAAAAAGAGGGACCTTGGTGAAACCTGCTCCAGCTACAGTCTGTTCCAAAAAATCCACTATTATTACCTGATTCTCCTCTCTTTGGCCTCTATGCTTCCCTCCAGACCTCTTTCTAACAACCTCTGTTTATCAGAGGAGGCAAGATTTCACTCATCTCCTGGACAATATTTCATCAGTCTGAAGGAAAGAGGCAGACCAATCAGTTTGAGAGACCTGACAAATGCAATAAGCCAAAGGTTTATTTCAGTGTTCCTTCTAAATGGGTTTTAAGATATTGTATTACTCTGTTTATATAAGTCTATTTCTTAATGATATCGAATATGTAGATACGTACATGTGTGTGAGTGTTTATGTACGTCAGTCTGCGCCCCCGTGCACGTGTCCTTGCGTTGGACACTAATTGTTCTTGATAGGCTCGGAAAAGTGACATCATTACCAGATTGTCTGGATTTCCCGCAGAGGTCAAACGAGTGGGCAAGACTGAAACACTGCTCCATGATGTGGTGAATGAAAGAGATATGAGGTAAAAAAAAAAATATATATATATATATATATATATATATATATATATATATATATATATATATATATATATATATATATATATATATAGGCTCTGCAGCACTACCATGATAACTTCATCAGTGGTGAATGTAACCAAGTCAGACACTGTCGATGATGGAATATTTCTGTTGACCTCAGACAGGGTTTGGAGTGTGCTACACCTCTTCAGGTAATATTGTCTCCAAAATAAAAATATTATCCAAAGCATCTAAAAGACAAGAAACAGAGGGAGAAAGAGGCAACAATTAGACGCCGTGCAACCTCAGCTTCTGTTTCTGATCTCCTGCTCTAATCACAGACTGTGTAAACTCTGCATGTAGCCGCTATGATCTCACTTACTGGTTTCTGTACTCTATATATTTAGTTTTGGACGTTGCTGTGTCTGTTCTTTGAGGGTGGAGTACAAAGTTATCAGCATTTGTGATGGTCTGTACCACACACATATATTATTAGTCAGATAATTCTACTGAAACGCTCCAAAAGACATCAACAGCACAAGTTCAAGAGACATTAAAGGAGGCCAAGAAGGACTGTCTTCTCCCATCTGTCACTCAATGCAGCCACACTGCTGATAATGAAAACTTAACAAAATCCAAATGGATGAGTTATTCAAATCCTCCCACATACAGTTGTTGTAGAAAGCCAGATATTTTAAGATGTTCATATTCATGGCTGAAGCTGAGGAGGGTAATATTGGAGTCTATGAGGATTGCCAGCCTCAAGTGGCCAGAGGAACCTTTGGCTCCAGAGGTTTCAGTTAGGATATTATGTGTCATATGAAATATAAAACATCCAGAAAAGAGAGACAGTTTCAGGAAAAAGTTAGTGAATTACCAGAAATTACCAGGATTCCTGCACTGATTACTCAACTAGAGAAACACCATGACTACGCTAATAACAAGTACAAGTTGTACCTTTCATGTCACAGCGAGTGGACACATTTTAGGCTGGAAAAGTAACTGATCTTCTGTGCTAATGATTTATTTCCAGGCTAACTGGATTTCCAATTAAGGATCAGTGTGGAGGCGTATAAATGAAAGCATGCAAAGTGTAGAAACTGAAAAAGTCTGATCTTCTCAAGAAAGAAAACAACTTTTAAAGACCCTCGGTGAAAGCATTATGGAGATGCAGGAGGCTACAAAAGCACTTCTTAACGTTGAGCAATACATATTAAGATATATTGTCTATAATTTCAAAATCATCACTACTTTCCCAAGTAATGATATGAAGAGCATAACATTCAGTAATGAAAAAAATAATAATCACAGAGGCAAAAATGAAAAGCTAACAGCAACACACCTGCAGAAATCACTTGCTAAAAAAAATTCACTCTTAAGAAAAACACTGAGTATGAATGGTGTTAATGAAAGGACACCACAAAGGAAACCACTGGTCTCCAAAAAGGGGGAAAAAGTGCAGCAGCTTTCAATTTTGCAAAAGACCACCTGGAAGTTTAACTACACTTCTGAGGTGATGTTCTGTAAGTACAAACCCTCAACAACACAAAAATACCAGCGAACCAAAACCTCATGATGAGAGGTGGAGACTGTAAAAGGTTCTCTAGCTCCTCAAAAACTGAAGAACCTTTTTGTTTTGACGATGGCTTTTTGTACAGTTTATGTGGGTCTTTAAATAAGAAAGCCTTTGACAAATTACTGTTTTAATCATCAATTATTCTAAAAAAAAATAGTTTCGGATTTCATTGAGTGGCCTCTGAAAAATATTTTAAAAGCCTGTTACAATTTACCAATTTCTGAGCTGACAACTTTAAATATGTTCTTAAGTTGTTGATTAATCTGATTTTTTAAATCAATCAATCCTTGGATCAAAACATGAAATAGTAACCTACTTCTCTAAAATGTCTGAGATAAATGGCTGTGGAACCACATATAAAGTATGACATAGATAATATGAATATACCAAATATCAAGCATGGATTATGACCTGTGGTTGGAAGTTATTAGTGTAATATCAGTTCATGTGTGAACACATGCAGGTACATCAGTGCATCAGTGACTAACACTAACTGAAATGAGTTTTATACACTCTTAAAATCCACAACTTGGACGCTTGAGAAAAGCCAAGAAAAACTTGACTTTTACTTGGCTTGTACTGTTGATTTATTTGTATTATTTGATTTATTTGTATTATTATTTATATATTATTGTTTGTTTTTTATTGTTAGTAATATGCGAATTCTTACCTTTTTTTCTAGTTACTTTTTTTTTAACTACAAATACATTTGCGGCATGTTTCTTGTGCGATAATCATATTTTAGTTTGGATAAATATTTCAAAAGTAATAGAATAAAACCAACATTCAAACCATCTCAGTGGGGAACTCAGTTTAAACTCAGTTTTGAGATAGTACTGACCAAAAACTACTTTTACTTTTAGAATTTATTTCAATTTCATGGAAGAAAAACAGTACAAGTAAAACATTAAACAGCTGAAGCAGCAAGGTTCATCTTCACCCGTGCACTACTGTCATCTAAAGGGGAAAAACATAAACACAGGTGCAGTTTGCTGTAATATGCCGTGTAAGGCAGGGCTCTTATTTCTGGAAAAATAATTCACTGACTCCACCTTGTGGTCAGTCACATCAGTCTTTGTTTCTTTGATTGGATACAAAACCAAATACATAGGGGACCACTGCTTCACAGATGCCTGTAGGATAATTTAAGCTGTCGTTAATTATTAGTTAGCATATTGACTTAGAAATTACAATGCACTCTATGAGGAATAAATAAAGAGAAATGAGAAATATTAGGTGCAAGTAACATTACAAAAAGCTTCTTTTGAGACAGACATTCTGATTGAGGTGCAGAAAGCATTAAGGCCCTGCATAACTTCACAGGTTTTCTCAGGCTGGAGTTTTGTTGGTATCTGCATGAAAAAATAAGCTAGGTGGAACAGCAGTGGATTAGTTAGCAAGAAGATTTGAACTTCCTTCTTGGATGAGCTGGTTGTGCAGAGTTTACACGATCTATCTATATCTGTACGAGCTTCCTCCAGCTACTCCAGCCTCTTACAATCCAAACACGTAGGTTAAGTGATGATTTGATATTAGATGTGAATGGAGGGGATGTGCAAGTGAGTTGCTGTCTTTCTTACTGTCCCAAATGTACCTTGTTCCAACTTGATGATGCTATAAAAACCTATGATGCTGATAAAACGTCTAAAACCAGTGGAAAAAATGTCAGGCATAGTAAAAAAGCTTCAAAGAAAATCGTCTTTCGAGGCCTCGCAGGTTTAACACTGATTACATGTATACTTTTTCATTTCAATCACTTCTTTATTGATCTGCTTTTATGTGATTCCTTTGCAGATCATTGTTTTAAAATCTTATGCTTGTTGTCCTTTAGCTGTCTTGCTTATTGCCTGCCTCCAGTCGTTCATTTATTTATTTGTATATTTTATTTTTGAGTGTGTGTACTTGTGTGATTTTAATGTTTGGCTTTCTGTTTAAGTCTACCTTTGAGTACCCTCAAAAGCAACCTGAGAGACACTTTCAATCCTTCACTTATGAGAGCTTGCCCACAGCTTTTAAATCCATGTAGGTACTTTGGGCTGCTCCCATCTTTCCCAACGGTCCCCACCAGATGGGATCAAAATGTTTGATTTGGTAGGGACTTTACACCAGATGTCCTTCCTTTGGCTGGGTTTTGTGTCTCCTCCTGGTCTCAGAATGGGGATATTTCATGTATAAAGCAAATTTGTTATTACCAATACCTCAAGGAACCACCAAGCTTTTAATGTCCATGCATGTATACTGATTTTTTTATTACCTTACTGTTACCCCTAACTAAACGTTTTGTTAATGTGGGACACTCTATCTATCTATGCTAAATTAACAGCTTTTTAAATGTATCTAATAGAGTTCATAAAGTTAGGGAGGGATAAAACACAAACTCCTGCTTTTATTAAAATATACTACAAAATGCATGTTATAGTACTTACTAGATTTGTTTGCTTCTCTCCTCTTTGTCTTCTTCAAAGCACGAGTTCAATTTTTCCATGTAACAGCCAGACATTGGTTTATAGGTAACTGACAAAAAAAAGGTTTTAGGAACACATTATGACTTGTTGGTTTAACTAAACTGAGCGATAAAACACTGAGACACAAATATACACAGTGCACAAATAGTTTCTTTATGTTAATAAATTATGTAGCTTCAAATACTTTGGATGAAAACAAATGAAAACGATACAACGACAAACAGGACAGATAATAAGCCACACACACACACACACACACACACACCGGCGCCATGTTGTCTTGATGCAAAACATGTAGTTAGCTTCTTTCAGTTATGAGTGATCGAAAAGGTGAAGCCCTTTCTGTCTTTTTTCTGGCCTTGATTTCATACTGCGTGGACTATTGCAATAGACTTTATGACAGATTGGCCGACTGCAGTTGGTCCAAAATGCTGCAGCTCGACTTTTAACTGGCACATGCAGGCAAGACTACATTACTCCCATCATACTGGCTTCTTCTTCACTGGTTAACTGTGCGGTTTAGAATTGATTTTAAATGGACTGGCACCCCACTATCTCAGTGATCTGTTAACTATACACACACCAGCTAGATCACTAAGGTCTGCTGACAGTATCTTCTTGTCGTTCCCAGATCCAGGCTGAAACACAGAGGGCTTTTGCAGTAGCTGCTCCGAAACTGTGAAATAAACTGACCCTGCATATTAGAACCTGTCCTGCCTTTTAAAAGCTCATTTAAAACCCCATTTTTATTCACTGGTTTTTAAACCTCCCTGCCTGTGATGTCATTCTTTTGATATTCTACAAAAGAATGACACAGCGCTTTGGTCAGCTCTCGTTGTTTTTAAATGTGCTTTATCAATAAAATTGACTTGACTTCAAATATTTTGAGATTGATTGTTATCTCAGCTGGTTCATATAAAAAAGACGAGTAAATAATGAAAAAAAGTGGTAATTCATAATTGATATAGATTTTTCATAATGTAGCCCAGTTTTAATTCCACTGTTATCTTGGATTTAAGTGTATGTGGATATCTTTTATGTTGTGTCTGAGTAGTAGGTGACTCATACTGCATAAACATTCATGTGCAAGCCTGCAGGAAAATCATGCTCTACTATAAGTAGCCTCACGGTGGCGCCTCTGACTACAATTTGACCTGCACTGACTGAATAACCGTTCAGGTCATCGGCCCCTGTTTCTTTTGAAAGGCTTATTACTGGAAACAGCCAGCAAACAATAACCAGACCAACATCATAGAGATGCTGAACATGTTCCACAATCATTAACATGAATATGACAGACTGCTCACGCAGTTACCACCATCCATCCTCCAAAAATATTTACTCAAACCAAACATGGCACCAGCAGTTTATCTCTCACACACTGTGTTGCCGGGGGATGTCACCAATAAACCTTATCGTCTTCTCTCAGTTGATCACCTCTGCCATCTGCTCTTGCTCACATTTTGCATTGCCAGTCACTTGCTCAGGTAGCTACATGGTGTTAAAGTGGATTTAAGTAATCACTGTGTTGTTTTATTCCAGTCTTTTTTCCATTTCTTTGGCACTTTATGTTGTGTTGACCTAGAAGCTGCACTGATAACAAGAAAGGAAAACACAAAGACTGCACGTCCACTTCTTCCTTTATATTAAAAGTAAAATGCAGTACTGTGCAAAAGTCTTGGGACAAATTCTCATTTATTTATATTTTGCTACCAAGAAGCCAGATTTTACTTTTATATTTTAAAATGATCTTGAGCAGTAATTCTTAAGGCTTCAAAGTTTTCCTTTGGACATTATGGCTCAAACAGTGACCTGTAGATTATTTCAGCATAAAAAGAAACCTAACTCCTGGAATGAACCAGTGTTGTTTCTACATAGAAAAAGTAAAGAGCTGATTTTTAAATCATTTTGTAAGCATTTTATTACTAGTAGCATGTGACATAAAACATTATTTCTTACTTTTCTTTAAAATAATATATAAAAAATTTTCAAGGAAAGAAAAGTTTGACAGTAGATAAATGATAGTATTTTTTTCCACCAGTACAGTACAGGAATCTGTAAAACACGTTGTAGGTCATGGTTTGAAGATCTTGTTGATGAATTTATGAACTATGGAATTACGAACTGTCAGATTTCCATCTGCCATGTAATACCACCTGGAAAGCATCTAATTGGCAGCGGCTTAATTTTGTTTTAGTATGACAATGATCACACTGTGGACAAGCATACCTAGATAGAAAAACAGGCACGGACTGACCTCCCCGGGGCCTGGATCTCAACATTATTGAAGTGTTTATCAAATGCAAGGTGGTCTTAGCAAATATTAACATTCAAGCTTTTTGCCTAATGTCTGTATGTTTCAATAAACCACTGCACCCTTTTCTCATTTTCCTAACAAAGTATAAAGAAATGAGAGATTGCTCAAAGACTTACAGTAGGGTAATGTATTAAAAAATACTTGAGATCAAGGAAAAGATAAGTTTATGTTACTTATAGGTAAATAATGTTATACGTATCTTATACCATAGCCAGCTATCATATTTTATCTTTGAAATCAAATCTTTGTATTTGAGTTTTGTTTTTAATTTTAAATAACAGCACTTATAAAGGGGTATACCTGATGCTTGCTAGCTCACCCACAGACATCACAGTGATATAACTGTGTAGTTATTTTAGTACTTGGGGCAATGGAAATACTTCTGGACCAGCACTGACTCACATTTTCGGCTGATAGCAGCAGCATTACCATTTATTTGGAGTCGTGTGTCTATCCACAGGCAAATAAAAGTCTAATCTTGTTTACGCTCTTCTGTTCTCCATTAACTCTCGAAGGAAAAGTCAGGTTTAGCTGCTCAGTTTTTAGCGACTCAGTTCTCCCGCACAGTCCAACAGTCTTCCAGCCGATGATTTGGACTCACTGCTTTGATGTAGGCCAAGTTTCTTTTAGCATTATCAAACATCTCCTAACATATGACACACAAAGGGGAGTTGACATCCCCTGTCCAGCTAAAGCCAAAATAAAGGTGGCTGTCGCAAATGTTTTCATCAGCTTTTTTTCAACCTATAAACGTACTTACTCTCTTTGCTATCAGTTTTTAATTCATCTGTGACAAACCCAACCCCAACCCTACTTCTACCTATGACCCTAGGCAATCATAATAAATCATTGTTGTTTTTATTAAATAGTTCTTCCAAGTCTTGGCAATCAGGGAACAGAAAATATCATTCTGACACACATCAAACACTAGATCAGTTTTTTCCAAAAAAGTCAGTTTTGCCTTTCTCCGAAGTACAGGCTTAAGGTTGGGAGCCTGGGATTAAACAAGCCTAATCCCCAGAAATACCTCAAACTGATATATTTGTTAATATCTCAGGAAAGTATGAGGTGCTTTTTTTGTTTTTCAGTTCTAGTTCTCTTTAAAAATGACTCTAGGCTATAACGTGTAGTTAAATTTCTGTAGCTGTGATGCTGTTGAATATAAAGCTTACTGACTCAAGTCAATCAGTCTTTCTATCTTTATCACACAATCAATTCCCATGTGAAACTGGACTCCAAGCCAGATCAATCGGCACGGCTGTCAAAACAGATCCTCTGAAGATCTTAAATAACAAGTGCCTGAATAACTCATTTAGAATCACTTGTGATTATGCAATGTTATGTGTAACCGAATAGCACAGGGAAAATGTTTTCACTGAACTAGACCCTCCCGTATCAGGTGTACTATGTGTCATAATATGGCGTTATTAGTTTAAGGGATAATGGAAGTTTGTTGTTTTTCACATGTCGTACAGTGGTAGGTCAGAAAGAGAGGTCACTTAGCAGCTATAAAGGCTCAGTGTGAGGCACAGTCCCACAGGTTCATCCAATGGTGACTATGAATATCTAGGACTGTCTACAATGACAAGTTACTTCAGTTTGAATCAAAATAATGACTGGTACTGGTATCCATAAAGCTAGACAGTCAGCGCAGGGTACAAAATGTAGTATAACTTAAGTATAAATCAGAAATGAATAAAAGTATATGTTTGAAATAATGGGTTGAGCATTCTTTGTCTCTGTTTACTTATTAGCTGCATCGCCCATGAGAAACTAACGTGAAAGATATATGATACACCTGCACTTGGATTATGCGTATATGTTAGGAATGTGTGGGAAAGGCTGTGAACAATACAACCAAATGTATGGTTTAGCTGAAAAGGAGGAACTTAAGTTGTTATTATAGCCATTTTCAGTGTACATCCTATTCACAGTGGCTCAATAAAATATCACTGAAGATATTAGGATTCATCCGCTGGGGACTAGGAATATCTGTAGCCAACAAATGTCATGGCAGTTCATTTAATATTTGAGAGATTTTGAAGTGAACTGGGTAAAAGCTTGGGTAAAATGTTCCTATTCAAAAACTAAAGATCATAACTCAACTTCCAAAGTAGAAATAAAAGCAGGGTTTGACTCGTCTGTCTTGAAACGTCAACTGCATCTCCCATGTGAAAGTAGCTCAAAGGACACATGATACACCTGCACTTGTATTATACATATATGACAGGAATGCGTGGGAAACACTAACAAACCATAAGCAATACAGGCTGTGAACAAAACAACCAGCAAATGTGTAGATTACCTGCCAGAAAATAAACAGGTTTGAAAATGTTATCCATAAATTTTGACTCATAAGCTTGTCAAAAAAAAAAACATCTTCTGCAATATCCTTAAAGCAAAGGTTCAATTTGTGAATAGTTGTGCTCGGTAACAATGAGTGGGATCCCAGTAAAATCCCTCTCCAGTGTTGCCAGTAAGGTGATTATGGAGTATCATTTCCTCTAGCTGTGGAAACCCATTTTCTGGGTCAGTGGACCCCACCAAAGGACTGATTGAGTCTTAATAGGGGCTCCCTCAAGCATACATTTGCTCTCCTTGTATCTGAGACAATGGGCCCAACGCACCAGTTGAGCAACAACACCCTTACTGAGAAATGCTGTAACATCAGAAGAATAGAGCACTTAAGCCAACAACGCAGCAATCTCATACAGCCTCAGCTGGATTTAAATGTTTACATTTTAAAGTGAATTAATGGAAGATTTTCAATTAAAAAAAAACCCTGAATAACCAAATAATACGTTATTTCGAGCATTTTGCTGAATGGTTCAAATGTCTACCTCCAGGTGGCAGTCAGTGTGATATTACCATATGGAGGTTGCTCCTAGAACAATATCATAGTTGCTCCAGAAGCATCAGAGCTTCTGGTCAGCGGCTCAAACTCATTTAGTCAACATAATTTAATTTTAAAGTAAAGATGCTTTTAAGGTTAGATAAAGAGTTCAGGATAAGGTGAAGGCAAGGGTGAGAATGGGTTTAGGTTAAGGCAGGGTTTCTCAAGAGGTTAGAGCCTCTGCAGGTGTGGCGTGAAGGAACAGAAGGAGTGAAACTGAGCTGAAAATATTTTTTAACCTCCAGTATAAGCAAAAAAAAGTTTATCAGCATTTATTTCCCTAAAATAAGCCTTCTTTATTGTTCATTTGTGATTTAAAGTAAAGAGGGGGAACGTGAACTTCATCACTTCTTAAAAATTGTCAATGCATTAGGAATTCATTTGAGAGCCATGCAGGGAGCAGATTGTGAAAAACAAAGAGTAATACTGACTTTACATACTTTTTGACTTTTAGTTTACATTTTTTGTATACTTACTGTATAGTTGGATTAGGTTTAGGGCTCACTAGGTAAAACTGGGACACATTTTTCTCTAGTGAAGTTGCCACAAGGTCACCAAGCCTTAGGAAACTCAACTATTGGTTGGGTTTAGAAAGCAATCGTGAACTTTTATGGCTCCAGTGACGGAGCAGGTCAGTTCTCCCATTTACTCTGAAGTGTCCAAAACACTAAAATCAGTGTTGTTCCTGCCATCCATGGCAGACCAGTGCCATGGATGGCGGTTCCACAGTGTGACTGGGTGCATTGGGAACACATTGTAAAGTGCAGACCAGTTACGGTAATGGTTTGGACTGAAATTGACCATTTCACAGCTTTAAATATGTTTTAGAAACCCTTGGAGGCAAATATCCCACATGTGCTTTTTCTCCACAACTCACAAATTTATAACATCAAATGACCAGCATGGGTTTCTGCTGGATGTCCTATGTAGAGCTTTACAGACCATTATCTTCATGTTGCAGCTATCTATCAGCAGTAATAGTGTTCAAAATATGTGGCTCAGCTGGTCAGTGGGCTTCTCTTGATGGTGTTTGCGGTGCTATTGGTACTATAGCTTAGCTTAGCTGCAAAGAAGACCAAAGTGAGAATACAGGAAAAGGATATAATTTCTTTTTCACCTCAAAATTAAACACACAATTTTGCTTGAAATGTTTACAAATTTATTAAAAATCAAAACTAAAATATAACATGTACATAAGTATTCACAGCTCAGTTCTTTGTTGAAGCAATTACAGCCTCAAGTGTTTTTGAGTATGATACTACATGCTTGGCACACCTATTTTAGGGCAGTTTCTCTCAGTCTTCTTTGCAGAACATCTCAAACACCATCAGCTAGGATAGGGAATATCAGTACAAGGCATTTTCTAATCTCTCCAGAAATGTTCAATCTGGACCAACACCCAAAATTATCTGTGTAACAAAATATCTAAGCAAACAGACACAGACATGCTATAATAAATGTCATGATGTTGTAGGCAAGAAAACCATGATGAACTATCAATTCTAGAGCAGAGGTTAGATGATAGCAAACGTCATTTAAATATAAGATGTATAAGATGCTACAGTAATTAAAAAATTCAGATAAAAATAATAAGAAAGTCAAAAATAAAACATGGTGCTTCTTCAGAAAAAGTCAAAAGACCACATCCCAAAAGCATTACAGCAAATTATTCAAGGTCTGGCTTTATGTCAGTGTGGCGAAGACTGCGCTTGACCTCTTTATTTTCTTCTCCATCTACTCATGATTTGCCCTCAGAAGCACTCACGCATGGCATCAGCAGTGGAGGAGGGAGAAGAGGGAGGAGGAGGAAGAAGGGAGGGATCCGTTGCTCCCTCTGTAACGAGATTCCCAGCTAATCAGTGACTTTCCTACCTTATCTTTGCTATCAGGACACTCGGGAGGCCGAGTAACCCAGGATGAGCTGATGTCATGCCGAGATGGGTACAGAGGGGGAGGAGTGTGTGTGTGTGTGTGTGTGTGTGTGTGTGTGTGTGTGTGTGTGTGTGTGTGTGTGTGTGTGTGTGTGTGTGTTGGTGTGTGTGTGTGTGCGCGCGCAACCCATCCATTTGTGTGTGCCAAGGCCATGTTTCAGACATAGTTTGTGTCTGTGTGTGTGTGTGTTTCTCTGAGATCAGGAGATGAGGTTAAGTCATATGACTAACGGTGCCCCTATGGACCTCATGATGTAACACAGGCAGACCTGGTGAAATGCGTGTGTGCGCATATGGTTCAAACCACTGTGAGGACATTGCTACCACGTGGGGACACTTTGGCTGGTCGACACAACGTCAGTGAGTGTCCTTTCAACAAAAGAAGCAGTGTGTGTGTGTGTGTGTGTGGCCAACACTGTAAGGGTTTTGTTTCATTTTGTGTGCTGCAGTGTGCTCTCAGAGGTGTACTGTAAATGTACAGCCAGACTGTGCCTGTTAAAGTATGTCAGTAACTATACTTGTCCTCAGTTTACTTTCAAAAGTAACTTGTTAATTCAGTTCAATTCAATTTTATTTATACAGCGCCAAGAGAAGGAAGACAGGATAAAAGACATGCTGTGGAAGAGAGCCAGAGATTAATAACAAGTATGATTCAATGCAGAGACGTCTATTAACACATAGTGAGTGGAAAAGCCGACTGAAGAACACAAACCAAACCATTCGATATTTGTAAAATTTCAATGATAAAATCACATGTACATAAGTAACAAGTAACAGCACAAATCTCAAAAACCAAAACTTAATAGGAAACTTTAGATAGAGCTGCTCTCATTTCTAGATGTTTGACTAATTTATTAAATACCCCAAATCATGACTGTCCAGAGTTGGGACCAGGAAGCAGGGTAGCAGTCATACATGCTGCTCTGCAGCTGCTCTTTGGATGTCCCCATCCCCATTGGATGTCCCCATCCCCATACAGACTGTTTCTGCTCCCATGAAACCAAAAACCAGCAAAAGTAAAAGTAATAATAATTAAAAATTCACAAAGAACAATATGACATCCTCAATCCCCCAAAGGGTAAATCAGTTACGTGTACACTATTATTCATACATTCGATCTCTCTCTTCTAAGTCCTTCAGAGTTTCTATCTGATTTCTGACTTTAATCACATTTCATGCTCGGTTCTGATAAATTAATTGTGATTTTATGTACAGGTTGAAAATGACAGTCTTAACATTGCATTTAATTATTTATTAAACTCAACAAGCTACTCTCAAAATGTATCCGATCCCATTCATTGTTTTAATCATACTCTGGATCTTGTTTAGATATACGACATAGAACAACCTGAAATCCAGTACAGTAGATGTCTTTCTGAAAGTGCTGTAACTAAATTAATGGAAGTGACTCCTCCGCTGTTATCTTCTTCAATGCCATGCACACAATGCGGAGCAGTTATCTAAACTCTAAAACCACAGAGGTGGAATATCTTGTTAATAGAGTTACATCCTCACTGGATACAATTCTGTTTAGTGTAGTTCCTTGAAAAAGAAGGCAACAAATCAGAGACACTTGACTCCCTGATATAATGCTCAAACGTGAACATTAAAGCAGATACGACGTAAGCTGAAGAGGAATTGGTTGAAAGATCTTCATTCAGCCTAAAAAAAGAGTGTTTTGCGCTGTAAAAACATTTTTCTTAAAGCTAGGACATCTGACTATTCCTCACTGATTGAAGAAAATAGGTTTCTTTACAGCACTGTAGCTAGGCTGACAAAGACCTTCTGTTGAGCAAAGTATTCCTTTAACCTTAACTAGGAAAGACTTCATGAATTTCTTCCCAAGAAAATGTAACCATTAGAGAAAAGAATATTCACAGCCTTCACTTAGATGTATCCTTAAGTACAGAAATTTTAATAATGGCTTTACTTTGAGTCTTTCTATCCTATTGAGTTTTCTCATGTATCTTCAATAATTTCCTCCTCTAAACCATCAATGTGTCTTTTAGACCCCCATCCTAAAGACTGAAGTTTTATTATTAATTAATGCTTCAGTTTTAAATATGACTTTGATCTTTATGAAAAGGCTATGTACAAGGTGGCAGCAATTAAACGATTACTTGAAAAACCTTACTTCATCAAGCTTAGCTAATAACAAATTAGTTTCTAACCTTCTTTTTACATCAGCAATTCTTGTAAGAGTAGTTGCACAGGAACTGCACTAGTGAAGGTTTAACATTACCTTCTTGTGGCCTCTGATAACACCTGCTTGTCTCTGACATCCCTGCTTGTCCTGCTAGACCTTAGAGCGGCGTTCGATACCCTTGACCAGAATATCTTACTACAGACATTAAAACACATGGTTGGTATTAAAGGAAATGTGCTGCAGCTCTTGGAATCATATCTATTTGGACATAAATGGAAAGTTTTCTTTACACACAAAAGTTAGTCACCAAGTTCCACAGAATTCTGTGTTGGGACCATTACTTTTTTTTTTTTATACAAGCTTCTCTTAGGCAGCATGATTACAAAACACTGTATATGTTTTCATTCCTATGCAGATGATACCTACATTTATTTATCCAGGAACACATATAGACAGAATTCAACTAGTTAAAATACAGACATCTTGAAGACATAAATACCTCGATGATCTCTAATTTCCTGCTTTAACTTCAGATAAAACTCAGGTTAGTGTACTCGGTTCTAAATATCATGTCTAACCAGATACTTTAGATGGCATTACCTTGGCCTCCAAAAACACTGTGAGGAATTTCGGAGTTTGGAGAAAGTTTCTTTGTTTTGTTTTGTTTTTAACCAGGCTCTGTCTTTCAGTGAGCACATCAAACAAATATGTAGGACTGACTTCATTTGCGCAATATTTCTAAAATTAGAAACATCATGTCTCAGAGCGATCCTAAGAAGCTAGTTTGTGCATTTATTACTTTTAGGTTGAACTGTTGTAATTCATTATTATTATGTTGATTTTAAAGTTATCTGAAAAGCCATCAGTTGATTTAAAATGCTACAGCGAGAGTACTGACCGAGACTAAAAAGCGGAACCATATGGGAGGCAGAGGCTTTCGCTTCCAGGCCCCTCTTCTTTGGAACCAGCTCCTACTTTGAATTCAGGAGACAGACATCCTCCCTACTTTTCAGATTAGGCTTAAAACTTTCATTTTTAGAAGTTCTAAAATCTTTTTCCTACTTTCAGTTAAAGTAGAATAGCTGTTACCCTAGCTCAGCTCAGTCAGCTCAGTTTCACTCAGCACTGGATTTACAGTGTAGACACACGGATTTAATACAGTACAATGGTATCAAGTCTAAGTTCATATTTACATATCTAATCATATTTACAATTTCAAGAGTGAACTTAAAACCATATTTCTTATTTGTTTTTGTGTTGTTTTGTATCTTTTTTGGTATCTCTGTAGGTTCTCTTTGTTAGATCATAGAGCATGCAGTACATACAGTATGTGCTTTCATTGAATTACCTCAGGCATTAGGTATTTTAAGGTCCACAGTGTATGTCGAATGATACGCCCACAAAGACCATTATACAAAGAAAAAGAGAAACTAAAACCATGACCTGCATCGGATACACTCCTCGTGTCTTTGGAAAGAACTGAAAAAGAGTTACTTTCAGGCAGACAGCTGCAAGCAGACAGGCAGGTAAGTAGAAAGGCAGGTAGACAGGCAGGTCGATAGAGAGACAAACAGGCAGACGAGCAACATCTCCCTGATTGCCACAAGAGGTGTCCCTTACATTGCCCCACTCTCCAGTCAATGGAAAAATGATCTCACTCCTTCAAACGCCTCTGACTTCATACCCTGATGTTAGACTGAGAAAGGGCTGACATCAGTGCAGCTTTACCTGAGCAGAGCAAATAAATAATAATGACATGAGTAGGGAGTGGCCACTTCAAACCAGGCCAAGTTTTCTCAGGGGAATATTGTTTTTATTGCATCATGTTGCATGGTGTTATACATGCAAACATGGGCTGGGGAACAATTACAATAAGGTGGCATGAAACATGAAACTGCTCAAAAACTGTTTCAAATGCACGTTTCTTAAATACACGGCTAGGCAATCTTTAAACAGGGACTCTGGGAAAATCTGGTATTATAGTCTTAAGTGGTTCTTATTTATTTTTTGTTTCGATTTCAATTAACTTTCAAGCATGTGCTCCAAGTGCTGGTTGTATTAATACATTCAACCAAGATGACAAATACTAACTCTAAAGACATTAACTGTGGGCTTTTATTTTCTCGTGTCTTTGATTTCTTTTCACTCCAACAGAACTCCAAACAAACCAAAGTGCGTCACCGCAAACAGTGTGAGAACGTTAGTCTGTTTATTGGCCAGATACGTCTGTGGCGGGAGCAACAAAAGTAAATACAGGAAGAAGATGCTCTGTTCTGGATTTACTCCCAGCATTTATATTTATCTGGCAGTGCGTACTCTTCATGTCTATGGTCTGTTGCATCCCACAATTCAAAGCATCTTCAGTTACAGTAAGGTGTTTAGCTGAAATTTGAGGTATTTACCTAGTAGTGGGGTCAGCTCTAGGTTACATTCTCACCATAAAAAATATTTTTTGAAGTAGACCAAGACCAATTCCTCCCAGGGGTCTCTGTGAGGTTGTTTGGGTCCACACCCAGACCCCGAGTACATTTACTATATTCAGATTTGCACAAATGAACCACACTGAGCAGAAAAATGGACCGGAGTTTAAACAAACTGAACAGCAGAGATGTGAAAGCACCTTTAATTTTATAAGGGCTGTAGCAGATTTCTTGTTTTAAGCTTTTATTTTATTTCAGGATAAAATAATCTTGTGGATCTTTTGTGCAAGCTATTTAGGGTACCTGTTAGCAGCAGCTGAGTAGACTGATGCGAAACGTGTGCAGGTGTTGTCCCATATTGATGTGGCAGAACTCGGAAAACTGGAGGTCTAAGATTCAAGGTTACTAATAAATATTTCTACTTAAACCGTCTCTTCTAGCCTTAACCAAGCACAAAACATTAGCTTCCTAGCTAAAAGACAAGTGTGCACCTTTCAAACACTGCATTCTTCCCTCTTTTAAAGTGTAAATACTCGTAAATGTAATTTACAATCTTAAAAATATTAGGAGCAAAACAACAGATATGACGGTTTAGATGAAAGTCTTGAGAGAATTTGGTCTATTTCACTTTTTACTTTTGCTTTAGCTTCCAAATATGTTTAACTAACTATGTCACTTTAATAATTATTATTATCATGAATTTGTCCGTCTATCTAATCAGTTGCAGTCCACATGAAATCCAATCAAATATGATGTCGGGGATAGACAGATGTGTCCTGATAAATGGCAAACCCTGATTAGAATTGAACATGCATAATGTCACATAGAGCTCTATTTTTAGAGAAACTGTTTATAAGTTGCGCACTTACTTCTGGGGACAAACTGTTTTACTTCACTTGGAATTTATTATATCAGGAAACCCGATAAGTAAACAGTATATGTTTATTGGTTACACTGGCTAAGCACATTTTCAGTATCAGGTCAAAGTCCCAAAGTCTACATTCATACAGCCCCTCCTATCAAGTCTCAGATGGCTCAAGACTATCCTGTGAAATCAGCAGGAGCTTAAATGCTTCTTAACCAGTTATAAACATTGCATAGGTTCATAGAAGACAGAAGTTAAAAGTTGGCATTGATGGACCCCAAGTTATTAATACCTACGTACGTCTGCAAGCATTCGTTTTAACAAGGCTTTATTAGCTTAATATCGATTTAAGCTGATTTGACACATGCATTGCAGACCTGAACTTTTTTTGTGCATGATCCAACTGAGCTGCATGGGAGAATGCAAAAGCCTGATTCAGTTAGATCTAACATAAAATGGTCTTAAATGAACTTAGTACCCAAAGGCTGTGTCATGTTAGACTTTTGTAATCTAAGAATAGAGCAGGGAACTGTCGTCTATTCTTACATGGCCAGTAAATTCACAGCGAGCATGTAGGGCATCCTGTTTCCTCCCTCCTGCATGCTCCACTGATGCAGCACCCTCACCAAACTCAAATGAAATATTACCAGTAATATTAGTATTGCATTTAATTCATTTTTGTGATGACTACTTTGTGGTCATTTCAACACTTTTCCTAAATTTTGCTCAGTGTCTTGCGACACTAACAGCCTAAAATAGAAGCCCCCAACTACTACAAATTCATTTTTATTGTTACTGACAGGCATCCAGCATGTGTTAAAGAATATTTTTCATTGATGCAAGATTGTAGAATCTCCACTCCCAAGGACAAAGCTTATGTCAAAGGCCCTTAAACCACATCCTCGCTGCTCCTGGACAATCAGACCTACATATAGTGCATACTCCTCTATCAAGGGCAGTCATTCACATTCCTGCTCTGGTGATGGCCCAGATGGCACAGGATGGCGTGGGTGCTAGTCTGACATAGCCTGGTGGAGAACTTCAAAGACAGTGTGGCGTGCCAGGCATTTCATACATGTGGAGCATTAGCTGATTCTTACAGGTGCAAAAGGTCACCTTGTGTCTTTGGACTTCCTGTGACAGTTGTTTGCAGGGTGTGTGTGAATGTGTGTTTGAAGAGGGGCATCTCTGTAGTGATGGTAGGGATGTCTCATGTGATTTACTTTTTAACTATAGCTGCAACTTCCATGTTTACAAATATTTAATATCCAATAATACTTTATTTTTCATTGTTTGAAAATAAAGGCAACATTTGATCTAGAAACATTATGGAAGGGTTTTAGATAAAGAACATCACTTGAGTTGGTGGGTCAGCCAGAGTGAAATATCTCGACAACTACTGAATGGATTGGGATGAAAATTTATAAACACGTTATGGTCTCCAAATAATAAATCCCAACTACTAGAAGGCTGAGAGAGAGGATTTGGCTATGTTCACATATTTCACGCATGTTTCACGCATAAACTCAAGAAATTGTTGGGAGAATTAGAACGGGAAATTTCTTTTGCTTGAATGTAGCTTACAAGGGGAAAGAAATATTTCAGGATCATCTGCCTCCATCTCACATGTCCTTCTTTCCTACATCCACAAATCTTCTCTGCGGTCTCGCTTCCTCCTGTCAGGCAGCTCCATGTTCAGCATCCCATGTATTTAGATACTTAAAAGTCATGGTTGTACACTGTTTATTTACCATACACCTTCTAAATGAAATATTATTGTAAAATGTGAATAAAAATTTTGATGTTTTTGACAGGACACAGGCTGAAATGTTGAAAAGTGTGGTTGCCGAGTACACTACCAACCTATGAGGTATAATGTTAGTTGCATTATGTTAGCTTGAGCATTTATAGAATGTTAGCAGACACTGACAGCAATTTATCCTATGAAGCATTGTTGATTAGGACGGACCATCATCCACTTGCAACATTTGCAGAGGATAGACGAGGACATTTACAGGCGAACCATAAATTGTAGTTCCGCCGAAAAAAAAGATTGGTGCTGTCATAAAACTCGTTACTTATTTCCAACTATCCTTTACATTACAGTCATATTGTAGCAGCAGTTTGCTATTGTCACTAAAAGCACCGCTTGCCACTGTACTTACTGAAACTGTAGCAGGCTCCAATTTACAGGTGTGTCCATCCACCAGTAACAATGACTTGTGCTTATTTTTAGCGGTGTGCATTGTGGATCAACCTCTTTTCAAAGTAAACTAATGGGAGACCAGCGTGCGAGGGAAGCTGTCACTGGTTCTACTTTCACTTCTCCGAGATTAGTTATGATCTGCGCTTTGTTTCAAAACCCAGTTAGCTTAGCAAATAAATGAGCGTCAGTGATTTAGCATTGCAACAGATGAGTTTCCTCTTGATAACCACATTGGGCAACATGTGTGATGTAGAGGAGATCGAGTAATAAAACTACTTTAGTACATCATCAAGGAAATCTCTGACAATGATAACAACAGCTAAGTCGACCGGGCTCAGCAGCACTTTTAGATTAGCATCTGTGAGAAATCACTTGGTTTATAAACACTCCCCCGCCAGTGTTCACCGTCACTCCCTTGTAGATATTGACAGTCACACACTGTGTAATATGGATGATTTTTTAAATTAATATATTTTATTTTATTTTATTTTTAAAATCAAGATTTAGGCTTGTGTTTCAGAGGTCATGAACAACTGTTTTGTTGTTTTTATTTTTCTGTATTTTGTGTGGAAAAAAAATCTACACAGACAACAAAGAATATACAGAATCATATAGAAACTTTAAGAAATTCCTTGGGATAGTTTTCCCTGACCCTCACATCCTATTAAACTCACAATCACCCATAGTAGGACATCTGCGGTCAAGCTGCGTTATCAGGTCTCCTAGTACCGGATAAACCCAAACTAAACACAACCACCCACTTGTTCAGGCCTCCAAACAGGCTTGTGTGTTGTTTTGGTGGAAAGATCTGGAGGCATTGTTTACACCACAGAGTTAACAAGGATTGAGAGTCATTACAAGCAGGAATCCAAGAAAATTAGACAGGCCCCCTTGTGAAAACAGCACAATACAGGATTGCAAAACCATGAAACCCCAGCAGAAAATGTGGAGCACAGCTCAGGAAAGCTAAAATAACTTGTTATTAATCTGGTTTTGTTCTTTCGTTCTCAATGCCAGGCATCCCATAACAGACATCTTTATCATCAGTATGCCAAACAGTCCTACCATCTACATGTCCTGCCTTTGATTTAACAGAGGAGGTTTTGATGAAGGGGAGCCCATGCCCCGAGGCCAGCCCCACTGGTTTTCCCCTTGTATGGATAGATAAACCAGCTGCAGCCCTATAAATGACATAACATGGGATTTTTTTGTCTCCTGAAATTAGCATGGAAATGAAGTGGAAAATGGGATATAAATGGAAATGTGGGTGAAGAGGGGGCTGGTGGCAACAATAAGAGGGTTTACTCAAAACCAGCCCGATGTGAGCAGTGGGAGAGTCAGAGAAAGAGACATAACAAGGCTCTCTGTGTCTTCTCAAAGCTATCCTGCTTTTAGGACAAAACAGCGTCTCCCACAACTGACTTTGGTCTCCATGATGGATGTCTGGCTAGTAATAGAAGCCCAGTTTTATGGTGTCAGTATGTCAACCATGGATAAAAACGCATTTGAATGTATCTTTAACAGTCTATAAATGACCGGATGCAATTGCAAGTGGTTTATGTTGCGAATAATAAGTAAAAATATCCTCCTTCTTTAAAGAATAATTAGTTGTGATAATCTTTTGTATGTCTTTGCCATAATATAAAGAGTGTAGACTCGGTCATCATCGTACTTAAAAACTCAAAACACTAGATTAATTTAATCTACTTTACTTTCTTCCTTTTGCATAAATGACTGAATCTGAATATCACAGTTCTTTCAACATTTTATTAACTTTTTCTTCTTCTTTTATTTATTTACTTTTGATTTTGGTATGACACCGTGTAAAAATAACATGCACACTATCATCCATGATGAGGAATGTGCATTTGGGAGCATGTTTGGTTTAGTTGACCACCCCTTTCAGTTGGCTGTCTGCAGGCAAATACCACTGCAAACAGACCCGACTGTGGTAGTATAAATTAAGCATTAGGAGTACGAATGCGCTGGAGCTTTATCTCTGAACCGTACCTCCATAGACTGGCCCTTAAAAAAAGTTGATATCACCCAGCTGTTTAAGTACTGCTTGGCATAAGTCATTATCTGCCATGCAGCGGTTAGCACTGTACACCTCACAGCAAGAGGGCAGAGTCGATTTGAATCCAATCTGGGGCCTTTCTGTGTGCATTTGGCCTGTTCTTCTTAAGTCTGCGTGGATTCTCTCTGGTCTCACCAGCTTCCTCCCACAGTCCAAAGATGTGCGTGGGGTTAGGTTAAGTGGTGATTGTAAAGGATTGTAAGGACATAGAGGGGGAAAACACAAATAAAATCAAATAACCAATAAATACGGGATACATTACATTTATGTTTATGATATATTTTCTCCCATTTCAAAGCATTAAAATTGGTATTTTCCAGTGTGTATGTATGTATGTGTGTGAGTGGGAGTATCTCTGTGGGGGAGACTTTAGAGTCAGCTTTGTGTTTGTGTTCCTGGCAGCTCAGCTGGGACGGTGCAGCTGCATGGCAGCCACTTACAGGGCCACCAGTCAAAAACAACCCTATAAATGCTATTGTGCTCACCTGATTGATCTTTCACAAGCTCAGGGCAGGCCAGACAGGCTGACTTTGGAGAGGAATGGCAGGGAATGGTTGGTGAACAAACAAGCGAGCCAGTGTCTGCAGCAGTGGAGGTTGGGCCGCAGGTGGCGAGGAGGCACGCTTGGGTTGGCGCACTAGCCTTCGTCAGATGCCAACAGTGACATTTCCTGACTATGGCTATACACAAGCAGGCATCCCAGCAACGGTGCAGCGTCCTGGGGGGAATGAAGAAAAGGACTTTGGGTGGATTTTACAGCACACATGGGCTAAGGAGGAGGGGGAGTGCACATACATGGTAGTATGCATTAAACATGAAACAGACACTTCCTCATAAACACACAACCTCTTTTAACCTCTCTCTTTTCACAGACGCACCTCCGATGAAGCTCATCTGCTGCAGCTGAGGCGAGTGAAGCCTGTCTTTGGTGCTGACTGCACATCACTGCCAGGAATTCCACAGGGTGGTGCACGGGTGGGAAATCACTTGGTATGTCTCTGTGGTCTAAAACCCAGCAGGCAGTAACAATCCTCTGCACATTGCCAAAAGGCGTAAATCAAAATCCTGGAACCAGCCTCAGAGTTAAGAACCAAACATGTCAAGCAAAGTGAATCACAAATCAGCTCTCAGCTTTCTTGTACATACAGGCTCAAATGCAGCATGATCACCATCAGTTTGTCAAAGCGTAGCAACGTGATATACAGTCTTTTAACGCCTTAAACAATAGGATCTTTTCAGGAAGGTTCCAAGTTTCAATAATCCCGCATGACCTTTGGAGGAAGTGTCCTGTAAAATCATACAGCAAACATAGCTGGCTCTATTTTGTCTAGAGTTATTTTCAGGTATGTATTGTTTGCAAAGGAAATTGTCCTGGATGTAAATCAGGCACCTTGGGTTTTGCACAGGCAGGACACGAGGCAGCCCTGGGAGGTCTAGATTTGGCAACATGGCATACTAAGGATGTGAGATAGTTGGGAACGGAGGTGGAGCTGATATTATTTTTGGTCACCTTGGGGGGAAAAAAACTGGAAAAGGTGTTTTGCGTGTTGCAAGGACATGTAGGACATGCACACAGGCAGTACACACAGTTGTTCTTGTTTGCATTATGAATGATTTTCCAGTTGGCATGGCATGTCAGAGAGGCTGCTCTTCCTTGCAAGCCTATTCCATATTCCAAACAAACCGAGCTCCCAGCGTCCAGCCTCAGAGTGTTTGTTTTAACAGTCCACTGTCCGTGAAGACATCTGATGTATGCTTCAAAATATATAGAAGAAATGGCTATTTTATTTCTGTTTTGCACTAGAAAGTTTGAGTTTGGGTCATTCAGAAGATTAGAATGTACAAACACCAGAAGGATTATGAAATACACTTTTCTACTGCCAGGTTGGACCGTTTTACCTTCAGAACTGCCTTAACTGTTCACGGCACAGATTCAACAAGGTGCTGGAAACATTCCTCAGTCATTTTGGTAATACTGACAAAAGTGCAGCAGATTTGTTGGCTGCATACCAATAATGGGAACCAAATAACGCTTGGGTGCATAAGCAATGCTCAAATGGTACTGAGGAGCCTAAAGTGTGCCCAGAAAATATCCCTCACACCATTGACTCATCATGTCCAGCCTGAACCTGACCTTTCCATCCAAATGCATCAGCATAAATCGATCAGGCAACACTTTTCTAGTCTTCTGTTGTCCAATTTTGGTGAGCATGTGTGAACTGTAGTCTCAGTTTCCTGTTCTTATGTGATAGGAGTGGCACTCGGTGTGGTCTTCTTCTGCTTTTCTCTGTTTTTTTCCCAGTAGATCAGCAGTTTCTGAAATACTCAAACAACCCGTAAGTTTTTCATTCCGTCATGTTTACATATATTTAAATATTTAGTACTGATTAAATATTTAAACGTTTACATAAATATTTACTTAAGTAGCACTTAATCACAACAATAAGGCTTTTGTGGACCAAAGAAATCTTTTCATTGTTCCAATATTTCTTGGAGAAAGTCTTCGCTTCCTTGTGTATCGTCACTTCACACAATTCCTTAGAAGCCCATTTTTCTTTTCATGTTCTGACTCCAGTGACTAATGTTGGTGGGATGGGACTGGTCTAGACATAAGCAAACATTATTGCAGTGTCGGCATATCTGAAAAAAAATCCATGTAAACATGAGCTGAGCAAGTAACACTAAGGAGAAATGGACCAACAAGGAAGGCTTCACAAAGCAATTTTTACTCAAAGTGTACATTTTTACTCACATTTCTTCTTAATTTGCAATCTTTGGTGCTCACACACAAAGTGAGCACAAGAGAGAAAATTAGGAAACTGAGAGTTCAGTCTTCATTCCTGTTGGTAATATATGCAATTCTTGCAGCTCGTTTTCTTTTTCACTGCCACTTTCCCATGCTATAAAGATTTACATGAATATTGTGCTCCAATTATATACCTGCATGTGTTTTCTGAGCCTCTACTCTGCTTCCTTTAAAGTCACTGTGTTCTGTCACTGTCCCTTTCAGGCCCTCTTCCTCCCACTCTCCAAGTCATTCAGATTGTCCAGAAAAATATCCACTTACTCAGCTCTACCACCAGTGGGTTATAGTCACTATCGCCTAACTTCATCTGGGATAATGCTCTATGGTGTTGCATCTCATGGGAGTCAAACCACCACATTTTGCATACCTGGCTAAAACACTACTTTTACAAGTCCATTGTCAGCATGGAAGCCACAAAAGACAACAAACACATGTGGTTGTTGCTATGCTAACCTCCAGCTCCACCTTAGCATCCCTGTTCTCAGTAGAATCAGAAGAATTACTAAAGAAGACACCGTGTTACCCTCACTTAGACCTGTTTGATTTGAAAGCACCCTCAGCCATTTGAAAACACTTTACATTTTGAGAACCTTACAACGCTATAGATAGAAACTCTATGATCCAGTGATTCACTACGGGCAAGAACTTGGTGACAGTAGAGAGGAAAAGCTCACTTTTAATAGGAAGGTATCTGCAGTAAGGAGCATGGCCAAATGGGTCTTGTTAGAGAAATAAGAAGAGACAAAAGAGGAAGACAGAGAGACGACTAAAAGGACAAAGCACACACTGGGGGAGAGTGAAGGCCGACTGGTTGAAATAGACATGGCATACTAGCATATAAATGCATGGGGAGGGAAAGAAAGGAGCATAGAGGAGAGATCCTCAGGGGAGGGCTCTCAGCAGGATAACTAAAGGGTGATTTAGGGTCGTCTGATCCAGCCTTAAGCTTTCTCAAGAAGAAAAGTTTAAAGCCTGATCCTAAAAGTAGAGAGGGTGTCTACCCCCTGAACCCAGAGTGGTTACAGAGGGTATCTATCCCCTGAAAACAAACTGAGCGAGGAGCCTGACATAATCTATTTTAACTAAAGTGAGTGAATACAGTAAAAAGAATGAACAAATAAACATAGTTTTATTTGCAGGGAAGATTTGCAAGCATAGATTGAACCCATATGTTTTAGTTTTGGATTCCCCTTAACAACCACTGCCCAGCAAAGCAGAACAATAGCTGTTATGGGGAATCTATTACATTCCCAGTAAAGCTGCAGCTGCTGCATGCAAACTGTCGACAAATGCTTGGTGGAAATGGGCAGCTTTGTGAAATAAACTGACAATGAAGGTTGCTAGCAAACCCACATATATACACAGGATATGTTGAATTCATATTACTCAAGTAATGGAGACCAGGGTCAGAGTGTTTTTGTCAGAGAATGACTAATGGTTTGCAAGTGCTCAGGGTGGCGGCTCATCACATAACATTAGGAAGTAGAGTTAATATTTAAATCACTTCATCTTCATTTACAGCATAGAAGACAAGTCAACAAATACCATATCAACAACAAACTGCTTTAAATTTTAAAAAGGTGCTCTCTATTTAAATTTCATTGCAAATGTTTTGAGAGACAAGAGACAATTCTATTCTATTCTATCCTAGTATATCAGAATAAATAAATCTATGTTTTTTGTTTTTTATTCCCAAGTTAATGTTTTCCTACTAAGTCACAGGCTTTCAACAACTACCCTTTCACCTTCCCCTAATATGCTACATATACCCCATAACTGTTAAACCCACTCGTTGGAGTGTACTAGGTTGGACTTCAGAATTGCCTCACTTCTTTTTGGCATAGATTCAACAAGGTGCTGGAAACGTTCCTCGGAGATTTTGGTTCATATTGACATGATAGCATCAGAGTTGCATTAGACAGTTGCTGCAGATTTGTTGGCTGCTCATTCATGGTGTGAATCTCATGTTCAAACACATTCCAAAGGTGTTCTATTGGATCGTGGTCTGTGACTGTGGATGCCATTTAAGTACAATAAACTCATTGTTATGTTCAATAAACCGGTTTGAGATCATCTGAGCTTTGGAACACGTCATCAGACAATAAGCAGCCATCGGGAGATTGGTACACTGTGGTCATAAAGGGATGGACACGTCAGCCATAATACTCAGGTAGGCTCTCACATATGAATGATGCTCAACTGGTTCTAAGGAGCCTAAAATGTGTGAAGTTTCCCACATCATTATACCACCACAGCCTGAACCACTGATACGAGGCAGAATGGAACCATATTTCTATGTCGCTCACAGCAAATTCTGACCCTGCTATCTGAATGTTGCAACAGAAATAAAGACTCATCAGACCAGGCAACATTTTTCCAATCTTCAATTGTCCAATTTTGGTGATCCTGTGTAAACTTTCACTTTCCTGCTAATAGCTATGGCACCCAGTGTGGTCTTCTGCTATTACAGCCCATCTGCTTTAAGGTTTGACATGTTAGAAGCTCTTCTCTTGGTGGGAACCACTGGTTATTTGAGTTACTGTCAGCTCAAACGAGTCTGACCATTCTCCTTTGACCTCTGACATCAACGATGTATTTTCTCCCAGAGAACTCTTTGGATATGTTCTCTTTTTTTTGGACATTCTCTCTAAACTCAGGAGATGGTTGTGTCTGAAAATCAAAGTAGATCATCAGTTTCTGAAATGCTCACAGCAGCCCATCTGGCACCAACAACCATGCCATGTTCAAAGTCACCTAAGTCACCTTTCTTCCTCAACCCCATACTCGGGTTTGAACTTGAGCAGGTTGTTTTGACCATGTTTACATGCACAAAAACACAGAGCTACTGCTGTGTGACTGGCTGATTAGATACTTGCAGTTGAACACATGCACCTCAAAAATTGGCAGTGAGGGTGCGTCCATTTAAAAAAACATAAATAAATGTTGAACGCTTATACCTGCATGTGGTGCATTTATGCTAACATCGACCAAAAATCTTTAAAGTTTTCAGAAATAATCTAAAATTTGCACAACAACATGACAAGAAATCTTCATGTGCTGATAAAGCTCAAATACAACAAACACTCAAACTTGCTCTGTAAAGTAGTTATTCTGGGTTTTTGCTCTTGTTATTTCCTGTGTTTAAAAAATACAATTAGGTTAAAATGCCTGAAAGCAACATCATTTTAATACATTAATACATGCATAAGAGTTGGTGAGGGAAACTCTGTAGTATGGGAGTGATTGTTTTGATTATGCATCGTGATTCCAGTAAATCCTCGTGTGATGTTGCCCTTGTTTTATCAGAGTTCATTTTATGTTTATCAGTCACCATCAGCCTTATCAGGAGCGAGGGAGGAGAGAGGAAAGACAGAGAGGTGTTGTCGACGGCCCTTCCACACACCCCCTTCCCCCCACAGACGCCTTCTGCCCCCTCGTCTCCCTCTCCCTCTGCATCAGTTTGTCATTCCCGTCATGCATTTATGCTTTGATTTCGTTCTTTATTGAAAGCATTTCACTCTTTTGGAAAAATTTCTGCCCATCTTTCCTCCATTTCAACACACCTCACTTTTTCTCTCCCCATAGCGGCAACAGCTAAAGCTATAATAACATTTCATCCATCCATCAAGCACAGCCAGCTTTGATCAATAAGCACTTTGAGTCCACTCTGCAGCACCGCACTGAACTTAAAATGTCTCCCCTCTGTCTCTGTTAGTACTTATCTCTCTGCTGACAAAGCTATATTAGACTGAAGGGTGGATGACTATTACAATAGATTTCACAATGCTTTTCAGCACTATGCGTGTGTATGTGTGTTCTGTAAATGAAATAGATGGGAGGTGATCTATAGCCACTGCCCATGTGCTTCACTTCTCCATTCATCCTAAAGGACCTAAAGAAGTTGTAAATCTTGCATAAGCTGTAGCAACAGAACTGTATCAGCACAACGCTAAATGTAGGTGTATCACTGTGTAGGTACTTAACGCGGCTGTTTCTGCTCCTTTCTCCTCTTTTATCCAATTTGAGGAAGTCGAATTAAAAACATGTGTGCTTTCCGAGCACGTGCCACATCTCCAAAGTCAACTTTTTTTTTTTCCATGGTGCATTGTCTGGAAGCACATGTGACAGTTCCCACTTTAGATGTAAAAATGTTGACTCGTGGGTGAAAAGTAACAGTAAGCCAAAGAGAGAGGGGATTTCCATGTGAGGATTTTGAAATAACAGCGTCGTTTTTCACATCTGAAAAGTTCATTTTGCATAAAGAAAGAGATCATTTACAAACACAAAGATCGTCTTTTTCACAGGGAAAATGGGGAATTTTCACATGTCTTCCTGTCACATGTGGATTGTCACATCTGACTTATTTTTGCAGGTATTTGCCAATACTCTGTGGTAACGGCCCCATAATGTTGAGTCTTGCTTTAATAAAGCGCAGTGTAGTGCAACCATCAGCAAAAAATCTTTGTTTTTTTCCAACCGGTCACTGGAAAAGAGCTGGTTATGTAAAGCCTGGGCTTTTTGGGTTGTGACTTCTCTGGGGAACACTGGTGACTTTTCTATGTTGGGTTTGACTCATACATTTGCGGCCTGTTTTTGCTTTTTTTGTTGTTGTTGCTGGGGGGGTTGTTTTGTGTGTGTTTCAAACATTGCTTTTAATACTGACATGAACAATTAAATCAAAAGATTTTAGATGTTTTAAAATATAGGCAATGTTAGAGTCTATGGGTTTCGTTGTGGGTTTCTCTCATTTTTAAGCATTTTCAGTTTGAGCTTCTTTGCTATTGAGAAGCTCCAGGTTTTTGATTAGTAGTTGTATCGAGTCAATTGCTGTTTGTTTCTGTATTTTTTCCTATTTTTCTAGTTTAGTGTTTATGAAGCTTGTCATTTGAGATTTGTTCCTTATATTTTGGTATAATGTTTTTGTCTCCCCAGCATCCTTCGCTCAGTGAGTTTTCTTAGGAAATAACTGGAGGTTTAAACTATTTTACTTTATCAGTTAGTCTCTTGGATCGAAATCTGAGTTTGACTGCCTTACCCATGATTGTCTTAATTGCCTTCACCTGTGTCCCCTTGCCCCTGCTGTCTGCACTTCCCCAATTACTCCATGTGTATAAATAGTCCAGACCGTTCCCTTAAATTTTGTATCTGGAGAAGGGTGGTGTACTGAGAATTTGAAGGGTTTTACAGTAGGCTCCTGGACAACAATGTAATACCAGATGTGCAGAAGTTGGACTATAACATGCAAATCTTAACTCACTACAAGATCTTCTTACATTTTTGCTTTATGCAGGTAATATAAAAGAGGACAGCCTGTGAAAAACATCCATTTATTATAAAGTTTGGAAATTAAAAAACAACAGTAACACACACACACACACACACACACACACACACACACACACACACACACACACACACACACACACACACACACACATTTATTAGGTGTGTGTCTGTGCACCCGCTTTAGACTCTAGATCAACCTGAATAAAAAGTTTGCTTCATTTTCAGTTACATCTACCTGCTCTTGTGACCACAGGTGCAAGATTCATGGTTTAGCAAGCTGTATCAAGATGGAAATCAGAGTTTTGTTGTCACAAAAGTGGCTGGCCTTCTACCTGGCTACATCACCGTGATAAACTACTGAGTACTTAACCTGGTCACAAGCAAGTTATCGTCAGGTTCAAAATCAACTGACACTGACTGTTATATTCACAGCATATTTTCAGTGCATTGTCATTGTTTTATAGGTGCAAGTTCTAAGTATTATTCTCATAGTGTTTGTAAAATAGTTGCATTTTACTGTCATGTTTTTATGTTCTTTATAGATTTTTCATCATCGACCACTGATCGGAGTAGGTGGCACTCATTGGGATCATTTTGTGCAGAAGAGTCATATGATGGCCATTTTTATTTAAGTGCATACGGACCCTGAAGCAGAAAGCCCTGCTTAAAAAAATAGAGAGCTAACAATCATCACCATGATACCCATTATTGCCAACTGGAGTTTCATGTTTTGTTGAGCTAGTGAAGGCAAAGAAGCCCTGGCTATGTTGAACATCATTTGCAGTATAGCCCTCTGCATTTGGGTTCTTTATCCTGTGAACTTGACAAATACAATGACATTTGTATACCACAAGTTTACCCTCAGTTTTTTGCATATTAGCGTTCTTACTGACACTAGACACAAGCAGGATTGTCTAAAGCGATAAGGTTAGCTAAGTGATAACCAATGTACCAAATATTCTAGCGAACAAGTGCTTAGTACACGTTATCAGAAACCACAAAAGCCACCCTTGAAGTGGTGCTAGAGAAAAGGTCAGAGGATAACAATGTCAGACAGATCCATCCTCTTTAGCCCACAACTTAACGTATAGAACGTCTTGAGATATTTCACTGGATATGTCAAAATGTGGAGTAACCAGTAGAGGTATATGAAACAAATGACAAAATTTGTTTGGGATCATAAATCTTGGTTGAGTATTTAGCTGCAGTGCATATAACTGTTGGTACATATTGACCCAAATGGCCTGATATGTTGAAATGACTTGTATTTATGGATAAACGGCACACCCATTTTCATAACTCACACTGTGTGTTATCACAATTCATTTTTGAGTTTTATGTTTTATTTGACGATATACACCATGGACAAATGACTAATGAGAGCCTACGCCTGTCTAAGCTGTAGTCTTTTGACCTATTTAAGGTCATACACTGACACACAAAGTTGAAAATCCATCAAAACAACACGTAAACCATCCCTGAAGCTGTGTGCTTTTATAGGCAAATCCAAAATGGATGCAGAATATCAACCTCCCCTAGTTTATGCAGTTTGAGATCCAACAAAGATTGTAAAGGTATGCTGTGTCTTACGCAAAAGAAAAACAAAATTGTGTAACTTGATGTTTTTTTTCACCACTTTTACTTTCATCTTCCAGCCTTTTGAGGGGTATCAAACCCTGACTTGAGACCCACTGTACCATCTTATAGAAGAGCATTGAGTGGCTTAAATTCAATTAAATTATCATAATCTTTTCTAATTTCCTTGAGTCTGTGTTCCTGCTCTGTAGTGAAACTGCTCAGTGCTACTGTAGCAGTACAGAGCAGAGCTGATGCAATATTTATAGCCTGTTGTGTACATCTAAATGTGCATCTAAATATCATTAAGCAGGAAATAACCTGTACAGTATCCCTTGTTATGGAGACTGAATATCAACAGAGGAGAAATGAGGACGAGGAGGGTGCACATGCTCTTATAAGGCTCATTGCTGTATCTCTGAATCTCGTTCACCACTGAAACTAAACGCAAATCCCTTTAGGACTTGATTTCCTGTCTCTTGACTGGGCTCTCTCTGTTTTTTCAAACTGTTTCTGTGGCTTTAATTTGGCAAAATAGTTTCATAAGCAGTGAGCACTTCCCCATTCTCTCAGCCTCGAAGAGCTTTAAATCCTGTGGTTATCATGTGGCGTAGAGTTAAAACCACAAAAACGTAAGAATCCTTAATCCTGAATTCATTTGCGTCACTTTTTTAAAGCTTATTTTGATCTATGTAACTCCTGCAGGGCTAGTTCCACTTTTTCCTGGCCTGGCTGTGATCTCTTGTTATAAATATGGGGGGGAGACATGAAATGAGGTAAACAACATGAGGTTCTTTGAGTTTGTCTGGGCAGAAAAGAAAAACATGTCAGGACTTTCGTGCCAGGGCAGGTTTTTATGAATGGACTTTTTTTTTTTCCTCTCTCTTTTTTGTGAATGAAAAACAACTGGAAAATCCAGTATAAAAGCCAACAGCCTGCCGAGAGATGATTGGCTGCTAAGACCCAAACTCCACCTACGGTTGCTAGGATCCTGACTACCAGGCCTCTGATTGGCTAATATAGGGGACCGAGACTTCATTCATAAGCCAGTGTATTCATCCGGACAAAGGCAAGAAATTCGAGCTCTTGAAGAGGAAATCCACCAATCACGAGTCTCTCTGGACCGAGCCAGAAAAGCACGTCTCCATATTACCCCCAAATCATCTATGCTGGAGAAGTGACAGCACAGCTGGCGTTCAAAAGTCACCACACTTCGGTATAAACTTTATCTAAGAGCGCGCGTCAATCAAATCGGGTTTAGTTTAGTTGTTGCCTCTCGACAACACATGCTCACAAAAAACCCAACATCTGTTTTCCCCTCGCAGTTTCCTACAAAAAAGTGGAGCCTGGCATTCTGGGCAGACGTGGCAAAAAGCCCAAGAAAAGTCTCAAATACACACATCTCATATGTTGTGCGCTTTTCTAAACATCCGAAGTGTTTTTGAACCAGAAAACGCAACTTCTTGCGCACAGAAACTAACAAAACTGCATCCTTCTGCAAATACTGTTTTTTTTTTTGTTGTTGTTTGTTTGTTTGTTTTTTTAGCTTTACTTTTAACTTGCAATCTGTCTGTCACACACACACACACACACACACACACACACACACACACACGCAAAAAGGAGATTTGTAAAGAGGGCTGCAGCCCGCTGGGTAATCACTCGCCATCGCTTCCCCTCGGCATTTTTTGTGAATGGAGCTCATTATGCATGCAGCCTCCACGCAGCTCCATTCACAAGCAGCGCTCCCTCCTCTCTCTGCAGGCTGCGTGGATCTCACTCAACTCAGCCTAAATGACCACAAACGGTTAACGGATGGATTATAAGATGGATGGATATCTGGACCAGCAAGTGCCTTACACTTTAGCAAATGTACGTATATTCGGATTAACTCTCCACTTCTCTTTTGTCTGGTTTTTTACATGTTTCTGCTACCGGGTTTTGTTTTGTTGTTTTTTTTACATATCTCTCGGCGTCGCGTCTGCACGAGTTTTGGCTGGAGCAGCTGTGTGTGCGTGCGCGCGATAGGAAACTGTTTGTCAAGCCGCTTAAAACTATGGGAAAAAAACCCCACTCAAAGTAAAGGATATAATGTGGCGCATTTAATGTTTGTCAGCGGGGTTTCTTACGTGAGAGAGTTTGTTTGGAGAACGTGTCAATGTGTGCCAAATGGTCACGTCGTTCAGACGCATACGGCGCGTTTGTTTTTCCAAGATTGCCTCCACAACTGGGAAATCAGTTGTTTTCAGTGGAGCTTGACGCTCACCAACTGCAGTAGGCTCTCATTTATAATCCATGACATTGTTATCATTATTATTATTATCATCATCATCAGTCCAAGTGGTAGCTTTTGCATCACTTCATGCCATTTTCCCTGGCCGTAGTAAAGAGCTGTTAACTGCTTTGACACTGATGTGCTTAAAATGCCCTGTTGGGAGTCCATTTCTCACTTCTTTTCCTCTCTTAACCTCTATGGCTTTTGCAGAAGTCGCAAGGAAATGGGCCCCTAAATAGACTGTTGATGGCAGCGAAAAGGAAATACATGGACACAGAATTGCCCCCTCAGGAATCTGAAGGTAAAGTAAAAGAGTAGAAGTTTTGTCCTCTGGTCTTTTTACATGTTATACCTCATGATCTATGGTTAGTGTCAGTCAGTCTGTGTCATAGCTACTGTGTGTCAATGAATATTCACTCTTTGTTTTTCTGTCTTTCTGTTCAGACCTCTTCCAGGATTTAAGCCAGCTCCAAGAGACGTGGCTCACAGAAGGTGAGACTTGACTCACTCTTAATGTGTAATTTCTGTGATGTGACTTTGACAGCCGTGGGGATTGATGCTACGTGTGTCTGGACAGATCTGTAACCACTGAAACCACAAAGAATCATTTTATTTGATCCTCCATACTAAGATTTGCTTGACAAATTCTGAGACTACTATAGATATGCATGGCTTCCTATTTTTTTGTGCTTATGCCACAACATTTTGCACTTTTATTGAACTGCTTTCAAACTTCATGAAAAAGCTAATCAGCTTAGTTTTGCTGCCATACAGGATCTCGATTTTTCTGACTCAACACACATGCTCATATAGTGCTCAGAATCCCCCCCACCTCCAAAAAGTGAACACAGACGGGACATTATTAGCTTTGAGCATACCCTATTTTGGCCATGTTGGCATGTAGTATGCGTGCGAGTTAGGGGCCAATGCAAACAAACAGGCTGTTTGGCTTGTGTCACTCAAAGGCGCATAGCGATGAAATGAGGCCCAGTCAGAGGTGATTGTCAGCTAGTAGACTTAATAAGTGCACTGATGACGTGAGCTGTAATGGAGTAATTATACTGTATGTCAAGAGGGGGAAAACAACACAACCAGTGAGTCATTGAGTGGGTTTTTTTTTTTTTTTTTTGTGGTAACCTGGAGCACAGCAGTGGCAGGACAGTGAGTTTAAATTTGCATAAAAGCTGCAAGTAAATTGAGAAGTTCATCACGGGGTGTGAATTTTGTTGTGTCAGTTGCTTTGATGGGGAAGATTAATAAAATATGCTGTTCACTCCAATGTAAGCCAGAACAACCTGATAAACACTGCTTAAGGTCATTTTCTACTCTGTTTGCTTACTTGAATGTTTGAGCTTCACCATGCAGAATGAATGTGCAGACGATTAAACTTGGGCGCTTTTTTTAATGTTTGTCTGCTGATTGTGCTCACCTTTAAATCTGAGTTTAAAGCTTGCATATGCACAAAACTAAGGGTGGTCTAATATGCAGCTTTAATATGAGTGGTGTGAAAATATGGAACAGTGAGAGGGAACTTGAAGTTGGACCTGTGTTGTATTCCTCAGATAAATTTGGGAAATGAAAAATATTCATGTGTTCATGGGCTGAAGATTGTTTCATGCACTGTGCTTTGAATTTTGGGAAAAGTCATGCACAAATTATTGTTCCGAGCAGTGTTTTTTAGTGTCTTTGGTTTCTTTCTAAACTATGGTTCTCAAAGGTTTGACGGCCAAAGCCAAAGGGTCAATTTATTTATAAGTACGTTTAAAAAAACAGGGATTTACTAAGGTGCTATATAGGTAAAAATTAAAATAACATTAAAAAAAAAACTGGATATCAGTCAGGTCTAAAAGCCAGTGAATGAAAATAGAATATACAAATAAAGGCAGTTTGGCCACACTTTCGGATCAGCTCCTGTTAATTTAGTTTGCCATCAGTGGAAAACTCATGATGTATCATTAAAACATTTATTCATATATATATATATATATATATATATATATATATATATATATATATATATATATATATACACATACACACACACACACACATACATATATAGTGTCCATCACGTCATCTTTGGGCCAATAGAAAGCTTTGATACATTATCCTATAAAGAAGTTATATCAATACTTTCTTTCTGACAAAGTTGTATTTTTACTCAGTTGTATAAAGCATCTGTATTCTATTTATTCTACTGTATATAGTATTTTATTTTATTCTATTCTGTACAGTTGTGTACAGTATTTTATTCTTATTGTATTCTAATTTTTGCTATATAACTTTTGCACTGTCCACTTTCTGCTGTGACAAAACAAATTTCCCACGTGTGGGACTAATAAAGGTGATCTTATCTTATCTTAAGTTGATCACTTTTCTCAAAGAGCAATAAACCTTCCTGTTGCCATGTAGATTAATTAGCTAGCTCATTTCGACACTATGGACTCAACCTAAGCCACAGGACAAAAGGCCCTACTAGGGGATGTTTTCATCTCCGTTGTGTTTCCCGATGCACATAAAGTGGCAATAGTTGTTTTAAATTTTTTGTTTTTGTTTTGTTTTTTAAAAAATATTACTTAGTCATGTACAACTGTAAAATAAGCCAAAGCAAAGGGGGATATGAATAATACTGCTGGTGTAACTCGGTCAAATAAGGCAGACAAAATTATATTTTAGTCATCATTTCATGGAAAGTGGTAGCTAGCAACTCCTTCTTAACAACATTGTGCATGCAGTGAAAGAGTGATCGGGGAGTAGCGCGCAGTCTGTCATGTTTCTTAGTCACAAAAAATGCTTCTTTCTTCCATGTTCCCCCCCAAAAAATGTAAAATCTCCTGTAAACATATTTGTGGTGGAACCTGAATGTGATGAATGTGTGTCTTTTGACTTTAGTATGGAGCGTAGGATTACTTTTAACACTCAAATGGGACCCATTCTGAGTCATCTGTAGTACACAGGAGATAGAAAAATAAGGGAGGTGAAGCAACTTTAATCTGAGACCTTGTGGAAGCGCTTGTGTCTGCCCAAACAGCAGACGGATATTTAAATAGATCCTGCTTCTGAGCCAGCTACTGTTTACAGCAAACAATGTCGTTTCCACATTAGCTTCCACACCTTTTCACATGCGGCGTCAAATACCTGCAGTTTCTCTTCACACCAGCGGCTCGCTTTAACAAAAAGACAAGACCCCAAACCAATAAAGTGCAACAATGGAAGTCACTTCAAAGCTGAGGCCCTATTTGTATTCACACATTTGGCTATTAAAGGCCACACTTAAATGCACCTTCTCCACTTACCTCCAGTGGTGTTAAGCCATTTAGGCGGAAAGAGAGGTTTTTTTTGTTTGTTTTTTGGTGGTGTGTTAGATATCTTTCCCAACAACTTTACTACATAGAAGGTAAATTAAGTTCAGTTTGTGGCGCTCACAGTCTTGAAATGTTGCTTCCCAGATACAGTGTTGTGGTTACGCTGACTAATTCACAGGGCCTTTTTAGCTGGCAGAGCAACTTCCTACCAGAGAAACGGTCCCTTTGAAATCTGATAACGGACGTTTGACTGTTTCAATCTCAGTTTTTCAGACATTTAAGTCACTTGTAGTTTTCTCTAGAAATCCCGTAACAATAAAACCTAAAACTGTCTGCATGGCTAAATACCACAGAAAGCAACATTTAAAGTGAAAAGTAGGCCCTTTCTATAATTAGATAAACCAGGCGTTTAAAGGAATTTAAAACATTGTTTGGCAGCTTATTGTTGAGTCACAGAGAGTGAAGGAGGGGGTGGGGGAAAGACCAAACAAAGTGTGTAAGTGTAACTTTATCAAAGTGTTATTTAACCCTAAGTATGGGGCTTGTTTTTAGCTTTCAGCTAAGACCTCTCCTTTCCTGTTGCATTAATTAAAGACCTTATCATGAGTGATTGCAGTTGTGAGGGATTCACCGAGGTTGTAAAAGCTGGTTTGCTGGAGGGATTTTTTTTTTTTCTACCAAAGGAGAGCGGAAGCAGGAGTGAGACAAAAAGGGTGAAGCGCTGAATGGCAAGAGTTCAGGAGCTTGTCACATCTTGTCTGATTTCTGGGCCTTTAGGTTTGTATGTCTGTAGCTGTTTAGCTCCTCCCAGGATCTCCCACTGTGAGAAGAAAGGGAAAAAAAAGTCATTCAAGGTGCCTGGAAGCGTCGAGGAGAACATGCGTCTGTGCCCGAATAAACACACTTTCCTTCTTGTGCTGACTTGCATCTCAAAGTCCCTGATGAGGTGTTCCTGGAAACAAATCAGATACACGTGCAAGCGCTCATACGCACACAGGAAAGTGTGCAGACACAAACACACACACAAACACACAGGATGATGCCTGATGCTCATCATTTGTTTTCCCTCTCCCGCGTCTCTACGAGGTCCAGCATGTTCCGCTTTGGACATGTTGAAACTAGTGGAAATGATTGATTGTTGGATGTGCAGAACTAAATATTGGCCCCTGCTCTGTCTCATACGGCAGCTTTATTCCTCCCCCCTGAGGGCAAAAGACTGAAAAGTTAAAAGGGGGTAATATTATTATGGTATAGTAAACCACAGGATGCGGCGTTATATAAGAAATCGATGTCATTTATCAGAACATGCTCCAAAACGGAGTCATCCGGTTTCCTCTGCACAGGAAGGAGGAGTGTGACAACAAGAAAGTGGATTTGAATTTCTTATTTCCTCTTTTTGTCCTCTGCCTCTGCTGCTCGCTCGCTCACTGTCTGAGTTTTGTTGTCTCCGCTGATGAAGTGAGAGAGCGAGCGATGAGGCCACTGAGGTCGAACGCTGGGTCAGATTGTGGTTCTTGGGTGAGGTTACAATCATAGGTCCTGTTGCAGAGTTGCAGTGCCATCTGCAAATGTCTTTTTGTAAGGTAAAAAAAAAGTTGCTCTTTATCTAAAAAGTATCTACTTTTTAGATAAAAGCCTCTTTTTAGTGGGTAAATGATGCTTAAGTACCCACAGTGTGTTTTTTGTAGCTCATTACACCCCTGATTGGGTTCATGATATTTAATGATACCCATCAAATTTTCCTTACCAGTTAGGTTGTACCATGACGTAAGTTTGAGTCTCAAGCAATGGAAACACTTAAAGTCCACACTCTTGTGTAGCTGGAGCATTGCCAGATTAAAAAGGTTGCGAGCCTTGCGCTGCGCTACGATTAGGGTTAGGTCATTAACCCGAGGGTTGGCAAAAGAAATGCCAGTGCGTGTATCTGACCTCTTCACCCTTAGTAGGGTGTTGGCAGTCAAACGATTTAGGCTTTTCAACTGTGTTTGTGTGACTCAAAGTCCAAAGCTCCAAAAGGATAATTGTGAATGGGTTTGGAAAGAGTAGCACAATAGCGTCTGTCTAGCTCTGCTGCACCTGGGCTTGGCGTCGCTGGCTCTGCTTATTCAGTTAGATCCTAGATGAGATTCATTATGAGAGAGTGCCTAATCAGGCCCACTGAAAATGTACACCACTGCAAGTCATTACAGATCAGATGGAGATATCACATATCACCGTATTGACTCGTCTATTTTTACAAATCAGTGTAAGTTGGGTGTATTTTGTTTCTTAGATGCAAACTTCTCTATCACTGAAAGGTAACTGAATATGATTTGGGTTAATATATTACTCGCATTAAATAGTATTCACTCTCACATATGGAGGGCACTTTACTAAAGTCATATATCCATTGTCTCTAATGCCTTTTATCAATCTACACAATATTTTGGGGATTTAAATCACATCATTTAGCTTTTAATGGGACTGAAACTTGGCTGAAATTTGGGGATTTATGCTTGCTGATTCATTTTTATTTTAATTACTCACTGGCCACTTTAAGTATAACTGCTGGTCTACTGGAATTTTTGCACACTACCATTTCAAGGGTTTACAGTGAACGGTGCAAAAAGCAAAAATAACCAACGAGCGGCTGTTCTCTGGGCAAAAATTCTTTGTTGATGTTAAAGGGACGAGATTGTTTTGAGGAAGGCAACAGTAACTCAAATAACCAGGCATGCAAAAGAGCATCTCTTAACGCGCAACATGCAAAACCTTCAAGTAGAAGACCACACTAGGTGCCACTCCTGTCAGCTAGAAACGGGAAACCGAGGCTACAATTTGCAATAGCTCAAAAAAATGGGACAACAGAAAATTGTACAAACATCATCAGGTATGAGTTTCTGCTGTGACATTTAGATGGTGAGGTCAGAACTTGGTGTAAACATCATGAAAGCGTGGTTGCATCCTGCTTTATTACCAACTGAGCATTGTTTCAGTATCACGTCATATGGACCAAAGTCTCTGAGGAATGTTTCCATCACCTTGTTGAATTTATGCCATGAGGAATGCAGTCCTGAAAGCAAAATGGGCTCCAACCCAGTGCTAGCAAAGTATACTCAATAAAGCGGTCAGTCAATGTAGCTCTATTATATTCAAGAGAATACAGCCAATATGGCACACCAAAACAATCTAGATAATTGATAACCCTACAAGCAAAAAGAAAAATATCTAGACTTGATTTTGTGGGGAACTATTCACGTAATCTTCACTTGCTCTTGTTTCGCTCTTCCACTTCTTCTTTTTGCTTTTAGTTTCCTTGTTTTCTCTCTACTTCTATTTTAAGCCAGTCGCCGTCTCTGCAGAAGATGAAATCCAGACTGCTTTTAGATTGTTAGACAAAAGTCCCCAACTCTTTGGAAACAAATCCAAAAAGAAAAGAGCTGGTTTGTCACACCATGTGACAGATCTCTTCACTCGTTTGGCCAGAGCGGCTTGTATTGTCTGTTGGGATTTCGAGTAGAAACTAGATAACACCTGCCTGTTAGTGTAGGGATGTCTGATGAGTTTGAGTTGAGTGTTTTTAAAGAGGCGGAGGGAACTTTCACTTATAGACAAAAACATTGTGAAATCGAGGCGGGCAGGCTGGGTGGGGGAGTGGGGGGCTGAAGGACTTTATTTCCTCCATATAATAGTCTCAAAGCAAGGACAAAGAAAAATTTGTATTTTTGCTTATTTTTTCCGACTTGGTGTGACTGCTACAAATGCTACACAAAACCAGTTTGGCAGGTTAACATCTACAGTGTATCCATGTTGTTGTTTTATTGATTTATCGATGAGTAAACTGCTGGCATGCTATACACACAAATCATGAAGGTCACCTGAATGAGCACGACTCGGATTTCAAAGAAGAGAAGAAAGTTACACCATCAGGGATGAAAGAAAGGTAGAGAAATATTAGATTCTTGTCTAAAACACAATCTGTTTCTTCTTACTTTCAGCTCAGGTTCCTGACAGTGATGAGCAATTTGTTCCTGATTTCCATTCTGAGAACTGTGAGTACATTCAGTTTTTATGTCCTTTAAACGAATGTCTGGAAATGCACTCTGTGTCAATTTCATAGAAAACAAAACTCTGACCTCCTAACCACACTTTGTCACAAAATTTCTAATTCAATCAGGTATTGAGTCATGTAACACACAGTGCTCTACGTGCCCGTCTGACCCCATCTTTCTGCTTTGGCATTTAGCCTGTTCATATAAGTCCCGTTGAATTTTGCATGTTATGAGAAAGACGAGATGAAAGCAGCAGTCAGATTTGGGCTGTGAAGCCACCAGAGGCTTACGTGGGGATACTGTAACTCACTGATGTTACAGTAATCTCTTTGGGAGGCAAAGCTATGCACAAACAGAGGGGCTAATGACCCAGTCAACATGAAGTGAGTTTGGATCCCGGCGTTATGTGCTGCCGCCATCCATTTGCATGCCTTTGAAAAGTTGAATGGAGACGGCCCAGGAAACCAGTAAAAAAATTATTCAGGGCCCAGGTACAAAGATGGCCTTTTGTCCATATCGGAAGGTGTAAAATAGAAAAGCAAATTCCTGGGCTGCACAACTGAGCGCCTATTTGAATGAGTTTCCCTTTCTTGTTGTGTGTTTTAACAATGGCGATTCAGGATATGGGTGGGAGTACGTGTTGCTCTACAAACAGTTTTTTGTTTTTTTCTGCCCCATTCAGCACATTGAAGGCTTCTCCATCTTAAGCAATGACACCGAAATGGCTGGCAACTTAAAGGAATCTTAAAGGGAACTTCTAGAATTAATCCCACCCCCTAAGTAAAACTGGCAGCTTTGGTTCCCGGTCAAAGGCGCTTCCTCCATGTGCCTTTTGTGTGCAAACATCATGTGATTTAACCAGCTCCGTGTCACCACTGTTCAGCCCCTCGGTGACACATGCCCTGCGCAATATTGTCACTGTGTCGGCCGACAATGTGGAGGAGGATGTGCGGATGATCCCGGGGCCACACAGAGGTCATGTCTACTTAACCCCCTGCACTGTCAGCCAATCAGCTGTCAGGCCTCCACTAAGGGCTGACCTGGGTATGATTTGCAGGGTCAGCGGGGCTTCAATTTGACAGGCAGCTCACTTATACGCAGCAGAGACACTCCTGCGTTGACAGACAGTGTCCCTGCTGATCACGGTCAATAGTCGCTGAGTCCACTTAGAGCATCTCTATTCAGCTCTGACTGGTGGAAAACTGAAGCTGACAAGCGACTTTAAATATTTGCACTTGTTCTGTTCCCATGCTGAACTGAAAAGGCGTTCTCAGCAAGTGTTTAAAAAAGAAAGAGGTGACTCACCTGTGTTGGAAACTCAAAAACATTGAAAAAAAAAAAAAAAAAGCATAAAGGAAAGCCTTAATCCCAGGTGACCGGAATATAATTGAGGCCTTCACTGAATAAGCGTCCTAGTAAAAAATTAAACATTGTTGTTTACCGAGTCAAGTTGTTACCTGCATGGGTGTGGTGCTGACGAAGGGAGGAAATGTGGAGCGAGTGAAATGGCAAAAGAGAGGCAAAAACATTGGAACATGTTGGAATGCTAGATTAGAGAAGAGGAGGGGGCAAAGCAGGGATTGTGCAATACCTGCACATCTGGTAAATCTATCTCATCTGGTCCATTCTCCCTCAGTTCACAGCTAACAAGCATGCTCTGTCTGCAGGCCGCCACTGAGGGAAGGTTATGCAAACATGCAACTTTTATGTACTTGCTGACCTGCCTGTGTGTGCTTAAAGGTAATTGAGCCATTGGTGATAACAGTGCACCCTATTTTTTTTCCATCGACTTCATGTGATTGCCCGTGAGGATTAATGCTTGTTTTTCTGTGGTGACAGCACCTTCAAGGGGTTAGGCTGACGCTACTCTGTCAGACAGATTACTTTGTCTGTTTACTGCCTTCGGGGGAGAAACACATGGAGGTGTCAGTCAAATTTACAGTGCGCAAACGTAATTAAAATAGTTTAGACGCGTCACTAGTTTCGCACTAAAAGGCCACAGTCGGAGGGTTTGCCGAGGCTTTGCCTGCACTGAGAGCTTGTTCTTTGTTCAAGTATGTTGTTTACACTTGGAGCAGCTCGAGAGATGTGACCCATTCATAAATTTTCTTCCCTGTGTGCGTAAAAGGAAGTGTGCCTCTCCCTCCCCCCTCTTTCTCTCGCTCTCTCTCTCTCCCTTGCGCTTTCTCCCTCTCTCAGTCCTCTCCTTCAGTCTTCATTCATAAAAAAGCCCTACAGTACTACAGACCCCCCCCCCCCTTTCTGACGCCCCCCCTGCTCTTCAAGTGGATACTCCAAACTCCTCCCTCCCTTCCTGTGTCTGTACAAACTAAGTCAAATTTAAAAATCTGGACTCCCCTCCCTCCCCTTTCCCTTTTCTCTCTACCTCTCTCTGTCTTTCTCTCCAAACACACACATTCATGCACACACTGAGTGTTCCAAGATGTGAACTAATCCAGTGATTTTAAGAGTTGTGTGGGACGATTGTTTAGTTTTGTGCCTTGCAGTAATTATATAGGAAGTTGTGGCTATAGAATGCTGTTACAGTTCTTCTCAGCGAGCAAGTTTACCAAGGGAGAGAAAGCAAAATGACAAAGTATGAGAGTTTCTGAGGGCAAAGGGGGAAGAAAAGAAAAAGAGATTAACACATGAAACTGAAAATCAACTAATTTTTACCTTTCCTCCTTCTGGGGTCCTTAGAATATTGTCTACATGCAGCTGTTTTTCCATTTTATGCTTTGCAACCTTTTCTTTAATTGTAGCACACCATGCTACGAAATAGGGCTGCATGATCCGTGTCTATAGACTGTCCAGAAAGTGTCAAAAGGTGTCTGAAAAGCCCAAAGCCATCATTGTCAGATTGCTTGTTTTGTCTGACCGACATTAAAAGGCTGAAGTTATGCAAGATATAATCACAAACTGTGTATAAAACATAGACATAGCCACCGCAGTGGCACCTGTTTGTTTTGCGAACTCTTATTCTGAAGCCTCGGTTTTAGCATTGTGGCTATCTTGGTGTTTGGAAGCCAGGAGAGGCTTTATTTTGGCAAGCAGGTGGAGTGTTGGGTTATCTGGAATAGCTGAGGAAGCTTGGTTAGCACACCGCATCTGTAGACTGTATCCATGCATTGCATATGCATTGCACAGACACCTGCAAATCTGTGCATTAAATTCTAGACATGAATTTATATGGTAGTTGGCACTAAATCTTGAGCAGAAGAGGATGCTGGCTAAAGCTACCTCTCACCACCTGTTAAGGTAGCCCAGCCTCTAATGATACATAACCTTTTAAAGAATTTATACTGGCAATGCATTGCAATCAATCCCAGTCAGTTTGTGGCACTGAGCACAGCTCGTCTGCCACCCATCTCTTTGCAATGGTTGACTGTAGTTGACTGGAGGAATTTCTGAATTTTGTTTCAGATTAGAGGCTCTGTCTAGTAATAGAAAGAATAGTAGACGGATTCCACCTTGCTGTCTTTTTGATCAGTCTTTGACAGAATCAGAATAGGTTTGACGCGTTTGCCTAAAAATATAACGATTTAAACTATTACTAAAAGTTGCTGATTCTCTTTATAAAGAAAGGAAAGAAGGTAGGAAAAAGAAGAAAAGGTTCCAGTAACCCAGCTCTAACTAAATCCTCCCAGCAGCGTGTCTCTCTGGCTCCGTGTTCTGCTTTGTCATGAATTCACAGCGTTCCTCTTGTTTGGGTTGTTTTTCTGGATCCGAACTGGCCCAATCAGGCCCTATTTGGAGCGTGGGGCGATGGGTGAATCGAACCCATCCCCACCCCCTTTCCCTGCTCCCTCTTTCCCCAAAAGAGAAACATGCAGCTCTGTGTTCTCCACTTTCCAAAATACAGCTGCTATGCAACAAAGTGTGCAAAAACAGCCAGGTGCCTGCCAGACAAGCACAGATACCGCTCGCCTTCTCGCTCTGGGGGAGGCGAGCCTTCCTCAACGACTGTGTTTGTTGCGGCATTTTGTTTTGTTTATGAGTAAAACACTTGATTTCTCTAACGTGAACATATGATTTCTTTTGACAGCTTCTCCTCCACTTACTCACGCATGTACATAAACACACTTGGGCTGGTATACGTTTTGTTTTTTTATACACAGGCTTCAGCCCTGCAGTTTTATGAATGGGTTGGTTGTGAAAGACTGGCTGAGGCAGCACATTGAGTTAGGGGGAGTAAACCTTCATTCATGACATTAACATGAGTTATTCCTCCACCAAAACACCTATAGAAGTACAGGCTTTTTTTCTGCCAGCCTTTCACTGACTACAGTGATACAGAGAGTTTGTTTTGTTAGGTCTTTATTTGTATTTTCTCGATTTGGTGGAGTTATAGCCACATGTTTGGTTTAAATGTCCTAAATTCAGTTAAGATGGGACCTTTTAAATATACATAAAAGTTACTTTAGGTTTACAACATCTTTTAGTCATGTTGTAGGCAATCAAATCCACTGAAAAGGAGTTTGTAATGTCTACAATGTAGAGGAAAAGGCGTTTAATAACTTCCAGTGGGGAAGTTAAAGCTGAACTCCTGTGTTGATTCAGAACAGCCCTGTAAAAGCCAGGGGGCCATGGGGGATTTGAGCCAGGCAGCACAGCCCGCATGTCAGCAGCATAGTTCTGTGAATGGACAGCAGTATGTGTTTTATTACAGGAGAGTGATGGGAGGTGTATGTGCAAGGAAAAAAGCGTTGATGGGATGCTCATATGCATGCCTGTCTCTTTCTGCGTTATTTACATGGACAGCTCCTCTTTCTGCAGCTGGAATGTTTTCTCTTTTAAAGGAGAGCACAGACCAAAGTGGGGAACAGATGCCGCGGAAGAGAGAGGGTGAGGCCATAAAAACAACAGTAGCTTAACTTGATTGAATAATAATAGGAAGAAGCAGCAATTGCAATGACAAAGGCCAGTTTGAACATGTTGGCTGTTATGATAATCAGTGTTTATTACAACTTTAGTGTCAGTTTGGATTTGACAATTAGGCATCTCTTTTAAGTACACGTTACACGTTCCATAAAAGCTAAAAATAAGTCGGTGCTTACTTTTGGCTTCACACGAGACTCTGTTACTTCCCCTCATTCCCTGGACCTTTAGAGGGGAACGTAACAAGGCGTATGATTCTTGCTTCGGGTGCGAGAGGTCCCGGACGAGCCCCCACTTGTTACGTTCTCCCCTAAAGGTCCTGGGGATGAGGGGAAGTAACAAAAAGTGTCCGGATTGAAAAAGGAGAGAAACAGGCAAGCTGGTTTAATTAAAAGGCTTTATTAACGTTTCAACAATACTAATTCAAAGAGACGGTCAAGCCGCTATCACTTTTTTAAAGGGAAACACAACAAAACTCAGTAGTTGGTCAAAGCCCTGGAAAGTAAGTAAAACAAAATGTTAATCACCAAACACACTCCTCTCCACAGAGCAGGAGTAATCGAGCAGGATGCGCACACACACAGTTCACCAGCTGCAGCGCCACAAGGCTCTCTGGCCTAGAGCTCACCTTTCTCTGGCTTTAAGTACCTCTAACTACTGATTGGAGTCAGCTGTACCCAACGGACGGCACCTAGGCAGAAGAGACCACACCCACACCAGGGCAATTTCAACAGACTCGAACCCCATTCACCGTGGTGGAAGTCATCTGAAGACTTTACTCACCCAATCCCTATGAAAAGACCTGTGATTGGCCCGAAAACGGAACCCAGGGCAGGTGCAGGAGTCTAGTTTACCTTCAGTCCACTTCAATCACAATATCATGAAAGTTTATAGGGTTTTGCTCCAGTTAGGCATAAAAACAAGTTGTAAGACACTTTTTAAAATCAGAGAGAACTGGTAAAATGACCATCTACAGTACATATACAGTTGTCCAGTATAATTACAATTATTCCCAACATTTTCATTCCACTTCTTCCCCCTCTTCTTCAACCCTTTCTGAAGTCATAATCAAGAGGGATACTTTAAGTTTTGTAACTTTCCCAAACAGAAGTTCGTGATTGTCCATGACAGAACTCAGACTTTAGCACTGTTTATACTTTACTTAACCCAACCCCATCTAAACCATTATTTGGTTTTGTCCCTTGTATGGTGGCCATCTTCTCATGTGTACTGCAGCGCTCAACATTTTTAGACATTACCCAGCTTAGCTGCTTGAGAGAACACAAAGCTCCAACACAGTCAGTTGAGGCGTTAAAGAGTCTTTAACCTGCCGGCTTGTTAGCACAAAGTACTTGTTATGCCTAACTGAGCCCATGTGAGAATAACTTGGACAGTAAAAGTCTGGTGAATTCCCAGTAAGCAAGTGGAAATCATGTGCTCCCTTCTGCACAGGCTACCCAGACAGCACCGTCGTCTAAGAGACAAAGTCTGACACTATGTGCTAGAACTGAGAGGGGGCAACTTCAGCTTTCACAGCTCATACAAGAAAATGACTTGGATATTTCGCAATTTTGCAAACTAGATTTTTCTTTAGAACCACCTGTGTTGTCATTCCTTTCTAATTTTTTTTTTCTTGTACCAATGCTGCTGCCTTTCCATCAGTTTTACGATAAAACAAAGAAATTAGTAGATGGAGCATGGCCAACCAGACAGTTCAGCATACACAGTTATCAACACACCAAACACGTCCAGCTTCTGAGCAGAGGAGGTCAATGCATAGTAACCTGCTGACACACAGCAGAAGGTGTGTAGCGTGAGCTGAGAGCTGGCGTACGCTGATATTGATCCTCGCTAGTCCAGGAGAGGAACAGGAGGAGACGGAGAGGGTTGATGGATGACTTGATAAAGATAAAGCAGAGATAAATCAGTCTGAAGGAGAGGGAGGGGAAAGTAGAGGGCTAGGAGCGGGTCAAACGTGCCACGAAGCATTACGGTCAAGATCACTATCGAGAGGGCTGGGGGTGGGGGCTTTCTGAGAAGTGCGGGAAGAGCTGTGGATGTGGCATGCTCACTGATAATTTCAAGCAAGGTGTCCCGGCCTTTCAGTGTGTTATCTCCTCCTCCTGATGAGGCAGATTTCACCTCCAAATACGTAAAGGCATGCATTCTCGCAAACACGTGAACGACTGCACACTCACATCCACGAGATGCCCCCGGTGGGCAGCTCATTATATCATTTCAGTAACCGTGTGAGGGGATGGATCGATCGCTACATTAAACATTAAGAGGGGACAGCTATATTGGGGGCCGAGGGATTGAGAGTCGAGAGTCAATATTGTTCCAGATTAATTACATCCACTTCTCGCCTGTGACGGGATGTCCCTCTCATGGCACGTCCCAAGACAGGAATGTATTGTATCTCCTGCACTAAACAGCAATAAGGCTCCAAGATTTATGGCTGTTCAATGGCCATTTATAAAAAGCCAGTGCTGCACAATTGAAAGTGAAGTGGACAATAGGGAAAACATATGATTTCAGAAGATTTACCAATTAAATTCTGATCCCCTGATACTTTTTCTCTCCCTCGTACTCAGTTTTTCCCATTTCTCTTATAACGAGAGCAATATCAATACAAATTGATGCAGTTCACTGAGGATTCAAGGTCGTACTGCAGGAAGAATTCTGGGGGAAGAAATCTAAGTTTAGTTGTTAAGACAACAATTACACCCCTTTCAAAAAATATTGTTTCGATTTCAAAAAATGGGAAGTGATACTATGATGCTTGCAAAACTGTAGCGTCACTGCTGTTCCCATGTTTAGTGTCATTTAGATCTACATCCTGTTAGCCAATGCAACATAGTGCACCAGAGGCGTTTCAACGGCCAACAAAGTCCAGAAAACATTTGTCAGAAGTGCCACTCTGCTATCCAAAAAAATCATCTCTCCGCCCTACTGATACTATTGTACTTTCCATCAATCTCGTTAGGCTTGTTTGGCAGCTATCTGACAATCGTTCTTTAAATATTCAAGTAGCCTGAACCATTATCAGATGAGAGAAGATGATCTGTAAATCTGATAAAGCAGACACTAATGGAGCCAACACTCCTGGGCCTCCCCCGAGCAGACAGACAGTGAAGCCACTCCTGAGCCCGTTGGCTCCCAGAGACGAGGGTGAGTTCGTCTTCCTGATTGTGCAGCGGCCTTAAAAGCATGCACACATGCCCAACACATGTTTCCATGCACCAGTGGACAGGCTCGAAACGGTCTGGATCACATTGGTTCTCCTAGCCTCGCTCACTCTCTTGTTGCTCTCACTCTTGCACATTTTCACACATAAGTAGAAACTTGGCCAAAGTCAGTACCACATTGTGACCAGATTTTGACTTTTTAAACTTCTTTTTTTTCCCCCCCCCCCCTTTAAGGTTTTTGGCGTGCACTAGATAAAGACAAGTAATTTGTGCAGTCAAATGTTACAATCTTGTGTTCTTAAATACATGTGGAAGACACTAATTTTAGCTGTAGTTATAGCTTATCTTTGATAAATGAGATTTAGGTGATTTTTAAGATTTGCCCTTGGTGCTCTATTTCACCATTACTGGGCACCTTTGACTCTTAAAATGCACATGTAAAATGCAGCCCTAAACTGGGAAAAATGAACCGGGAAAAAATTTGAAATTCATAATATATTTAAGTGTGTGATGTAATGCATGATACAGTGTGTGTTCTATACTATCAATATGGAAGCTAATATTTCTTTAACACATAAGATGCATATATTTTCTACAAAAAGATGTATTTTAATTTTTAAATATCATTACAAAATTTAGTTTAGTGAAACGGTAAGGAAGACAATTAAACAAGGTTCCTGCAATTGTTACTAATATGATTGCTTATAATATGGCACCCATGATTAAAAATTCATTTCAATTCATTCTTCTGAACTTTACACAGAAGCAAACTACTTCTGTTCTATTTGTCCAAAAAGTGAATTTCTTACCTCAAATTAGTTTTGCCTTTGAATTTCTGCAGAAAGAAAGTAACACAGCATTTCCACAAGCAGAGAGGGAATCCTAATGAGCGAGCATGTGCAATCACTCTAGCTCGTTTTTGGATTGAGGAATTGCATGTTAGCGCTATCCCTGGTCTCCATATGTACATCGACTTGACCGGTTTTTGACCATGACAAATGGTGTAAAAATTGAAAGAAGTAATGCAAAAAAGCATTTGTTTCTCTGTTTACTAGGCCAAAACATTCACTTCAACATGCGGTATTAGTCATTTAATATGAAGCTCAAAAATCAGGTACACAGCTGCGATCTATTTATTTTTATCTGTTTAGTGTTTAAAAAAGAGAACCCATACAAAACAAACTATATAAACTTAGAATTAGACCATAAGCTTGGTCTCACAAAGTAAAATCCACCAGTCTGTGCAAAACTTTAAAAGCATTTAAAGTGTAGGTTACATCAAACCTATAATGCATGTGTTGACAGTCAGATTCTTTTATACTGTGCCAGGCATTCTCCTATTATGTCTCCACCACAATGTATTCACTAAGCAAATAACGTGATTCACAGCCTCTGCAAATCAATAACTTCCTTTTTAACCTTTAAAACCATCGTGGCATAATTGGCATCCTTGTTATTATTGATCACTCACCACAAGAGATCAATTGGAAAGAGTGGGAGACCAGGTGTAGGCCATATTTGCGGCTTGCTTTTAACGTGGCTGTGCAGCACGCTGAGGCCACGTGTCATTCGTTCTGCACATGTACAGCACATTTCATGTGAGACGGGAACCAGATCTCCAGATAACCCCGAGAAGATCCCTCCAAGAGTCCGACTTGAATCTTATTTGTATGATTGGACGCATTAAGTGTGTATTTACGTTACGCTTCACAAGTTCCTCGCTTTAGCAAGATCCAGTCACCCTGTTTGACACCGAGGCTGATGTCCAATGAGTTATTGTGAGCGAGGCTGTCGTGTGCTGCAGACTTCCAGAGGCTTAGCACTTGGCCAAGCAGCGTATAAACATCCAACGTAAGACTCTCCAGATGCACTCCTGTCTTCAGATTGGATTTCCCTACACTAGAGCCTTTAATGGTAGGAAATAATCTGTCCAAAATAAGATGGAAGAGTTCATAGCCAGGTCTCGTCAACTGCACGCAGCAGCTCCTTCACTTAAGTTATTAAAATATTTTTGACTGATACAGTTCATGAAAGTTTAATCCCATCATTCTTTCTCTTTCAAGCTAGGCAATCGTAGAGATTTTTGCAAAAACTGGTTTAAAATATCAGTCGGTGTCAGTACTATTTGTGTTTTTGTGTGGAACCCCAATAGTGTTTCCTGACATTTTCTCCCCAACTCCATATGGCTCAGCTGAGGAGACCATTGTGTAGTGAAGAGTCTGTGTGTGGGGATCGTGCTTGCTTATGCCATTTGTTTGTGATAGGTGTCTGTTGAATGGAAACCTACCCAATGTAATTATCCCTCTACTTCCTAAAGCACTCAACCATGACCATCACCTTTCACCCTGCATCCTCCCCCTCTAAGAGCCAACATTTACATATGTAAGAGCCCATCTCCACCCTGTCTTTAGCTGGGGGTTATCCCTTTACATAGGGCTCAAAAAAGGGTGCAAATGGCAAAGAATACCACAAAATAAGGAAGGAGGAGATGAGATGTGTTTGGATTGAGGAAGAGCCCTTTGTGACCTTAAGAGGTGGTGGGAATATAACAGACGTTGCACACATTTCATACACTCCTGTGCATGAAATGTGGAAAGGCATACACATAAATACACTCACATACATTTATTTTACTGTATATACTTCTGTGTTATCTCAAAATTGTCTGATTTACAACGCAAAAGCTGTTGTGTACTGTATCTGTCTCTTGACTTCTAAACACCTTTCAGTTTCCTCCGTGATCCATGTTTAAGTTCACAAACTGTCCCTCCCCCTAAAACCATGAAATATGAGGGTCTCTGTGATGATGTAACATTTAACAAAGCAGTTAGAGGAGGTTATACTGCCCCAAATAAAAGCAGGAAGAGAAGTGAACGTGGAAGAACATAACTCTCCCTGGATCCGTTTACAAGACTGCCAGCACCGTATAAACTTTAGCTGCAAATTTGACATCATTTGGACAGAGAGATTTACTGTGATATACCAGAGAGTTTGTAATAGTTGGGGGAGACCAGAGTTTGTTTTAATGACTATTCCTGGAGCTGGATGTTACACTTATTCCCAGATTATGTTTTTAGATACACCAGCGGCTTGGCTTTAAAGATGGCAATGTCCCAACATTTTTTTTTTTTTTATAGTGGCAATCCCCAATTTTTCATTCTAGCTCTAATATATCAAAGTTTTACTGTGTCAAGAAGAAGATTTTCTGCATGCACACGTGCACCTTAAACAATATACACTACCTGGGCAAAAAAAAAAATCCCCACTTGGATTTAACTAAGCAAACAGGTAAGAGCCTTCCACTGGATAATTACTGCAGTGAATAATATGTTTCAGCTGGCAACAGGTTATTTAACCCCAACTGATGCACTCAATAGCTTATTTCTTAAAGCACCATGTAGGAAGACATATCCCGTGTTCGTGGAAAAGATGTTATTCCACGTCTGAAGAGTTAGTCATTGGTGGCCCGCATCAAGCGAAGAAAAAAAACTACGAAAATCTGCTGAAACAAGTAAAACTGAGTTAATATTGCTGTCCATTAAACCTGGAAGGACATAGTGGTGAATAATAGTCATCTATGAGAAATAAATGCAGTCAGAAACTGGAGGTTCATTAAACACTTGGTGAAATAAAATCATTAAAATCAGCAATAAAACTCTTGTGTTTAACAGTGAAATTAAGAACATTTCCACACTCACAATGTAAAAAGAACTCGAGGGATTGTGACTAAACAGCTGTGTAGCCTTAAGAAAACCACTTATCAGCGAGGCTAATCAAAATTAAAGGCTTTAGTTTGCTTGGGAAGCATAAACGTTGGACTCTGGAGCAATGGTAAAGAAAACACTGTATGGTCTGAATCCAGATTTGCCCTGCTCCAGATCAATGGATGCATCTGGGTAAGAAGAGAAAAGGTGAAGTGACGCTCCCATCACGCCTCGTGGCTACCGTACAAGCCAGTAGGGGCAGTCTTATGTGATGTTAATTCACTTGGTGAGATCAGAAATGAGGTCGGAAATGACCAGGTTTTTCCATTTTAAATGGAGTTTTCTTTTGTATTCACTGCTGGCACAGGCATATTCCAGGATTCGTTCAACTCAAACAGTGAAGAAGTGGTTCAGGGAGCATTTTCACTCATGGGTTTGATACTACAGATACCAGACTTTAACCCCAATTGAGAAACAGGGATGTGCTGGAGAAGCCGTTTTTAGCTCCAGTCAGCCCAGTGGACCACTTTGTTATCTAATGCAAGTTAATATGTTAAAGACTTAACTGGTCTTAAGGGTTAATTACAAAAACCCACCCTTTTCCAATTACGTAAGTACACATGTGAAAACTGTTAGAAGTGATACATTTGGCTCATTGTATGATGTCTGAAGCATCAGCCCGTGGGGGTATTTCTTTTGGGGAAGAAAAAACAAAAAGAACTTTCTTTGTACAAGAACTCTATGACAAGTTTCATGAGAAATTCAAAGCAACAAAATATCCACAAACTGAAACAATACAACTTTGTGTGCTTCCTTAGCAGAAAGATACAAAGTGGCCCTAACCAGAAAAAAAGAGAGGCCATCAGAGCCTTACAGGTCCTAAAACTGACGTCATGGTACTCTTAAGAACTAGATTGTAATGTTTGGGGAGTAGCACACATTTTAGCATAGCTGAAAGAATTAAAAAATGTAAGATGATAAATTTGAGTAATGGAGTGCAATCTGCCCCAGGGCACAGGAGATTTGGCTGCTTAAAATAGGCCTCTGAACACTTATGTATAGTAAACAGTCCCCAGATTTCATAAATCATTGTCACTTGTTAGTGTAGATAAACACTAACAATAGATAGTGTAGATGGATCCATGTTTCTAAGGGACCCAGCATGTTTAAGCCATTGTCAGCACAGTGCTTTTCCAAATCACACGTTATCATTCATTGCAAGTGGGATTGTGTTCCTTTAGTGAAAATGACTGCAGATTCTCTCAGAAATTGCTGTATTCATGTTTAACCAACTCTGTGTGTGTGTCTAATTGAAGTCCCCATGCGACAGCAGTCACACTCGCAGGCAAATTACACAAACACAGAAATCTGCATGGTGCTCATTTACCAGATTAATTAATATTCCAGAAAGGTCACACACAAATAACTCAAACACATACCCAGACCCTTCTGAGTACAGGTGACACCGTTACCCGGCCGGTCTCTTTGAAATGGAACATCATCATGAACTGAAAGCCACATCAAGGGCAATATTCCTGCCAATCGCATTAGTGGCTCTACTTGGCCGAGCTGTGAGTGGACACTCTCTGAGGATTGTCTGCAGTTCATGACCAAGACAGAGAAAGATGGGGATGTCAACAGACAAACACTGCTGTATTATTAGAGCAGCGGTCATGTGCCACCCTCTGTGTGCTAGCAGACAAACTGTCGGAGACTTAGAGGAGGCTGGAATCCCATCGCGTCTGTCTGGGAAATCTGGGTAAATGCTCTCTAATCCTGTTGATCCTCCACTAAAGCCAACACTTCCTCACCTGCCTGCCTGCCATGGGAGAGTAAGTACAGACCAAAAATAGGAAGGATATGATGATGGGCAGCGCTCTGAAATCACATAATTTATCATTTAATGTGTTTGCTTTCTCAAAGGCATTCAGGTTAAAGTAAAACAAACACTCGAACAGGAATTGCAACTTTGAATCCACAGCAGTTGGCAGAGGATTTTGGATATGCGTAGGTGTTATTGGAAATGTTTAAAAAGGGTATCTGTGACACATGCTTAGAGAGGGAAAATAATTCAAGGGCAGGGCAAGGTATATTGGACAGCAGTTGATGTCACACCCTGTAGTATATTTTTGTTTTGTTGCTTATTTTACTGTAAATGGGACCATATATAAAATGTCCTGCTGTGTGTGAAACTAGTGAGTGAGATTGCACTTATCGGAAAAAGTTACTCTGTACTCAAGAAGCAAAAAACTCGGGTGAATTGTTGGCATTTCCAACTTTTTTTATCAACTAAATATTCTTATTATTACTTTAGAGATAGCGTTGTGTAAAGGTATTACAGTTGTACAGTCCTGCAAAACTAAGTACATCCCATTATTCAGTAACTTGTAAAAACCACCTTTAGCAGCAATGTTTTCAGGTAATTGTTTTCTATATGATTTCATCAGTTTCTCAGGTCACTGTGGAGGGATTTTAGCCCTCTTTTCTTTACAATGTACATGAGTTCATCAAGGCTTGCAGACATTTGTTTATATCAGTTCCAATCAGGTTTAGGTGTGGATTGCACCACTGCATCCATCTCATAGGTTTTTCAGCCATTCTGTTGTAGATTTGCTGCTGTGCTTGGGATGACACTCTTGTATGTCTTTGTTTGGCCCAAGCTTTAGCTGAAGGGCAGATGGTCTCAATGACTGCAAAACAAGCCCAAATCATCATATATTGTATATTGTACCCAGACATCTCTACTTTGGTCTTATCAGTCCAAAGGACACTGTTCCAGAAGTGTCGTGGTTTGTGCAGTTGTAACTATGCAAACTTGAGCTCTGCCACCAAGAGGTCTTCGCCTGGCAACCCTTCCAAATAATCTGTCTTTTTCTAATTATACTCTCATGAACGTTAACATTTAACATGAGGCCTGTAGAATCTGAGATGTAGCTCTTGACTTTTTTTTGGCAGTTTGTTAAGCATTGAATGGTAGGACTATGGGGTGGAATTGTGTTAGCACACACCTGAAAGCTTCAGACCAACAAACTGACAAAGCTTCTGAACAGAGTCCTGCAAAATAAAAACTCTTTTCATGTGACTACATATGTTTGTTGACCGAGTGTACAACCATTTAATGAAAACTACTTTAATGTTGCCATTTTATTTCTTTTTTAAGAAGTAATACTTCTAAATTTGAGCATCCTGACTTCCATCTTAACAGCAGATCCCTGAGGCAGTTTGTGGTTTATGTCACTGTAATGTTGTGTCAGTTTCCATTTTGTTTCACTTTCTACCTCCTGCTTTAGTGAGACAGTCATTTTGGGCTTCATTCAGTAGAGCCAGACTTTTTTTTCTTCCTCTTTTTGTGAATGGACGAGCTATATAATTACCTGGGTTGAGCTTTCAGTGTGGTCTGCTCCGTCAGCTCCACACCCACTGAACACACACCCACACACAAAAGGGATACACACTTTTATGCACGCAGCCCACTTAGAGACTAGCCGAGATTGCTAATACACACGCGCGCTCCTGCACACATGCGCACACTTAAATACATGCCTCCCCAGCTGGAAGTGCGCAGCTGCTGCTGTTTACCCTGTCGGGACCAGAAAAACATCCTGTACAGTTCTCTGGGTGAAAACCTCCCCTCACATAATAAACACAAGCCCTCGGCACATTTTGAAGCTCCACTTTGGGTGGTTTCTGTGGCCGTCGAGGCAAAGGTCCCCTCCAGCAGTCTGGCTTGATGGACAGTTTGGTGTGTTAAAGATTGAGTAGATTCCTTTGGGGGATCATCATATGGAAAAAACATTTAGTTAAAAAAAAAAGAAGAAGAAGCTGAAACTTTTTTTTTGTAACACATTGACACATTATCAGGTTATCTGTTATCGCTGTCTGTGCTTTCTTTTTTATCTCGCCATCAAATGCAAAAAAAAGAAAAAAGAAAAAGAAGGATACAAGCAAAGGCTGACATCTGGATACCAAATCGGAAAGAATGCTGAGTGTATATGCCGTTCTAACAGAGCTGTGACATTTGCTTTCATCGCTCCATAGACATCTCTCTGGCCCGTACAGTTGTTTAACTTGAAGTTTAACATGAAGCTTAACTTTGAAAGAGGAAGTTTTGACTGCTGTTGTGTCTGGAAGAGCGAAGAAAAGTGGGCGAGGACACTCTGGGCTTTCAAATGACTGCTGGAATGTGGTCGTGTGCGAGCATGTGTGCTTTTGTGTGCCTGTCCCTGTCAGTGTTTATGTAAGTGTGTGTGTGTGTATGTGTGTTTATACGTGTCTATCTGCTGCCCTGTGTTTTGCAGTTGACAGTCACTAAAGCATCTTGGCTGGCATGTAAAAGAGATTCCTGTGCAGACAGAAGAATTTGTTTTTGCCGTTTTTGCCTTTGAGCTTAATAGCAGTAGTATCAGGGCAGGGCTGGATGACAAAAGAATATACAAAAGTTGTCCTGTGTGTGCGCCAAGTTTCATCTCTGTTTACTGTCTCTTGTAGCGGTGGCATTTCACAGCCCTCCAGTCACCATCAAGAAGGAACCGCAGAGCCCGGGCTCCGACCCCAGCCAGTCTTGTAGCCACAAACCGAGCTTCAGCTACCCCAGTGGAGAGCAGTGCCTTTATGCCAGGTATTTACTGTAGTGCATGTTTAGTCAAGGATGACTTCACCCAAATAAAAACTGTGTATTCCCTTATCTTTATCTCACTATGAAGATAAATTCTTGGTTAAATCTGTCAAACTTTTAATATTTTATCTCTGGGATTTCTTCATCAACAGTGCCATCAAACATCAAAATTACCTTCATGATTATTCAAGACAATCCAGAAAAAAACTGTCTTGTTTCTTCAATATAGGATAGTTTCAAAGTAAGTTTTTTGTACAGCACCTTTAAAAAAAACAAAAAACAATGGCGATCACAAAAGTAATAATGCAAAAAATAAAACGTCAATTAAAGTAAAGAAAATAGGATGACATGTCACGAACTTAAGTCTGTAAGTGTTTTGAAGCTTTATATACAGGAAATCACTGCAAGCCTCATCCCCCTCGGGCAAACTGTTCAAAAGCTGAAGGGCAAAAGCACCGTCACCACCGTCGCCTCTAAATTTAAGCCTCGGCACGCAACAGCACAAACAAAAGCAATGTCACCACTACTCGTGCACAGTGAGCTTTGGTGTTGTTTTTGGCTTATGGTTGACACATTAGAGACTGCTCTCGCTTGACGTGCGCTCGACTCGCTGCAGTCTAATCCTGGTAGTAAACCTGAAAAACACTGGAATAAGGATACAAGAAGTCAAAACAGGGAGGAAAAAAAGTTTGAAGATGGTGAAATTCTTCTGCAAACTTTCCAACTGTAGCAACAACTTCTCTGTGATGGTGTTATCTGTATCGGAGAGATGTTTGTGGAGGGGAATCAGCAGGCTGGCACAGACTTGTGCCACGTTGCACAAAATGGGAGACAGCACCAAAGTGTGCGGTATACCAGCAGTCATTGCATCACTTTTGTAAACGCTGCCATGCATGATGATGAAAATGGCAAGTCTTAAACTGCCTTTATCACACCTCCCAATTTTGTGAACTTGCCCGCTCAATGGGGCCAGTGTGGCTGACCTGGAATCAAAAGTGTGCAACCAAGTCCGCGGCTATAAGCATTTTTTCTGCTAAATGATGGGCAATGAGTAAGCACACCTCATGCAAGCAATGAGTATTTGTGGCAACCGCAACGACTTATTTCTGCTGTATGAAAGTGGGGGAGGAACTCTGAAGTGACACAAAAGGATGATTAATTGCCTCCTCAGATATTTAGACATCCACTCTTACCAAAGACAAAATAAATGCTTATTTTACTTTTTCTCTCAACAAAAGTGTACAATGACCAAGCCCAAGTTGGTCAACCCATATGTAAACTCTTATCACACGTTATTGACTGAATCCCTGCACATGAACTCCTTCTGTTTGCTTTGTTTGTTGTATTCATTGAAGAAACAGCTCACCCCTGTTGTGACATGTGTAGTCATGCATGATGTTTTTTTGTCATGAGTGTATTCATGTGTTATTTGACTTCACAGTGCCTATGAGCAGAAAAGGGCTGCAGGAGGAGCAAAGAGCTCCTGCCCAGGGACCCCCATGTCTCCCATGCAGCAGCATTACTCCCCTAAACCTGCCACGGCCGGACGGCCCGATGCTGGTTACATGAACCCAGCTGCCACCTCCCAGCCACTTCCCAGCAACAGTTACCCCATGAACGCCAGGTGACATGGCACTGAAATCTTACCACTGGGAATTCTGGATATTATGTTGATTTCTCCTGACGAATGTATCCTAAACTGCCTTATTTCATTTCCCAGTTCCAGGTTTCAGGGACCTTCAGGAGACCCCATGTGCCCTCAGTTCTCCCAACCAGCGCAGGCCTTTCAGCGCATGCCATCTGCCCCAGCTGGCCACTGCACCACTGGTGGAGGTGGGGGTGGCGGTGGGGGGCCAGGGGGCGGAGGGGGTGGTGGTGGTGTTGGCTACCACCGGCAGCACTCTGACCCCTGCATGCCTTACCTGCAGCAAAGCTTTAAGCAAGAATACATGGACCCGCTGTATGAGCGGGCAGCCCATATGGCAGGGCCGGGTCATGTGAGTGGACAGGGACACGGGCATGGACACGGACACGGACACAACCATGGCCATGGACCACACCCACAGTTACACTCGCACCCACATCGGTTCCCACCAGCCCACATGATGGTCAAGCAGGAGCCCACAGACTACACCTATGAACCAGGTGAGCAATAAAGACATTCATCTGTCTGAAACGCATCGTTTTAGCTCCTGTCCAAGGACCACCAGTAAAGACAAATCTGCTCTGATTGGTCAGGTGGCATTGCAAAAACAGGACAACACTGTTTAAGCACTTGCTCTGCTAACAAAAACATTTTAGCAACACTAAGACATTCTGACATCTCCAACTTTTCCTCTAAGTGATTCAAGTAATCAACACCCAATTACTGGGTGTTGATTAGAGATGTCAATGTTCAGGACTTAAGCAGTGTCATGGACTGAAAAATGACTTGAAAGTAACAGCTGCTTTAGTCAGATTTGTTCGACTGTTTAACAAATTCAACTGAAAAATATGTAAAAGAAGAGAAAAGCTTTATTGGGACTTCATCCATCTTGAAATGCAGTGGATGTGACCACAGAGATTAGGAGAGAAGGAAACAGATGGGAAAGTGAGACACATTGTGCCAGTATGTTACATAGTGATGGAGATAAGGACTGTATAAAAAGCATTCTTTGCAAACAAGGCATTGCAGGCACAATGATACAGTGTTTTGTTTTGTTTTTTGTTTGGGGGTTTTTTTTGGTTTTTTTTAATGGGAGATTATAACTCTGTTTGGCATGGACACAACTGTGTTTTCTTTTTCTGTGCATGTAAAGGTTTTGCACAAGAGCCAAAAGACACAATTGAAGAGTATGTTAAAATTCTTTTACTCTATTAATTTCCAAGACCTGGGTGGCATGTCCTAAATCTTTTTTGTCTTTTGGTCCAGAAAATAGTTCACAACCAGTTAATGGTCATATTAGAGGAAAAAAAGCATTTGAGAGACTCAAAATGGCAAATATAGAGCATTTCTCCTTGTTAGACTGCTTGCAAATCAATGGGTTGAAAACCCTCCCCTGTGTACATTGCTTACTCTAGAACAAAATGTCCAAAAGGCAAACAAACTTCTTCACTGTATCTGCACTCCTACTCAACTCCCTCTTAGCCTCCAAAACTCCTCCTTTCAACCCTCTGACACTTTGCAGTGAAAAGGGAGAAAAAAAATGTTTTTTTCTGCTGTAGCTACACCCCTCCCTCCCTCCCTCCTTCCTTATCCTGCTCCCTCCCTTCACCGCTCTCTGTGAGAGAGAGGCAGAGGAATTTCATTGAGAAAATGGAGGGCACTGGAAAGACTAGAGTCCCCGGTGGAGTGCTCCAGGGTTTCATGTTGCACCAGCGGCTTCCTTTTTCTGCAGGCAGATGAACTCATAATGGAAAAATGAGCGTGGCCACAGTAACTCGAACCTCTCACTGGCCGGGCTTTGGGAGTGGGTGAGGGGAGGGAGTGGAAGGGTAATGGGGGGAGGTAAGGGGTGGGGTAGCCAGCTCAGGCACTTTAACAACAAGCACTACCAGCAGCAAGTATACAAAGTAGCTCTTCTGTTGGCTTCTCCCTGAATCTAAAATAAGCGAGAAATGTAACACTCAGCATCCTCGTTCACCTGTATTAAAATGGCTAAAGGGCTGACAGCGGTCCACATGTGCACATGTGCTGAAAACGGCTGAAATCCAAAGAAAACAGAATTTATGACTGTTTTGACTTGTCATTGTTACTGTAAAAAAAGCAAGAGTCACACAACCTTGAGAAAGAAATGGGGGAAAGTACCAAAGGATGTTTTTCTGTGGATAACTGCTAGGTGGAGGACCAAGTTTTATTTGGTGGGGTTTCCTTAAAAGACTCTCTCTGATATGGGTTTGAACCAATCCAGAGGCTGATCTGACATGAAAGATCAAAGTTTATCTTTATTTTTGTAGACGATTATACAACAAGTGACTGGACTGTGCACAGGATAATAGTGAGTGACAGGGGCCTAAAACTTGGATGTGATTACCAGTAAATTTTCTGCACTCAAGAACATGTACTCTCTCTCTTACTGAGCAGTGTTTCACATCTGTATTGAAAAGTCAGTCACTGGATCTCAGGTGGTCTAAAACAGCGGTCCCCAACCCCCGGGCCACGGATCGGTACCGGGCCGTGAGAGTTGTGGCTCAGGTGTGAAATTTATGGTTTTCAGTTTTTTTTGTAGTTAACTTGGTTTCCCTGGGTCTTTTCCCGTGTTGTAGTTGTGTGTCTTATTTTGAAAGAAATATTTACGCGTTACCATAGCGACCATAGAGCATTAAGGGGCAGAGAGGAGGATGTTACTTTCAATGTTGTTGGCGCACTTCAGGAGGATGCTCCTAATAAAGTTACACAATTACACAGCGAATTCACGTTTATTATTATATTTACAAAATACCACAGTTTTTGTCTTGGTCGTATCATTTTATTTTGTTGTATTTATCCGCGACACCTTAAAAGTCGGTCTGTGAAAATACTGTTTGTCATTAAACCTGTCCATGGCTCAAAAAAGGTTTGGGACTGCTGGTCTAAAAGAACCTTTTTTTTTAACATGTCAATAAAAATCCAAACATTTAAATGGAAAATGATGTTTCTTTTAGGCAGCTGACCAATAATCTGTATTGGAGTCTTCACGTATGGTTAATAGCATCCATTTACCTGATAGAAACCACATCCCAAAAATGTCCTAAGCAATGATTGAGGACAGTTGTTATTGCCTTTTCTTTTTTTTAAGTGATCAAGTAGTACATACTACATACTTGTAGATCAATCTCCTTGAGCTTCTTGATGTGCAGCATACAAAAACCAGCAGCCTGCCAAAGGGTTCAATTCGGCCGAACGTATGGCTGTGCTCTGTGTAAAATTCACCTTAGCCTTAGAGGTCTACTTTGGTCACCTCTTTTGGTTGTATTGTGAGCCATCTGTGGCACTGAGGTTGCTTGTACTCACTGCAGTAGTCTCCTATACAACATGTCCTCCCATATAATCAGGGAATCTTTGAGCTTCTGCACTGATAAATCAACAAAATGCCGTTGAAAGGCAACTTGATCATATACTGAGGTTTTCAACCCAACCATGCCAGCCGCAACATCTGCAAGGTTGCATACATACAGGCAGTTCTGAAGACATACTTTCCTTCAGTTATTTGTTATTTTCTGTTGATTTACAGTGTCACTGTAAGAAATTCTATCCCAAAATTTTGATGTCAGAAGCACGTAATGGAAAGAGAGTAATAAAAAACACCATCAGTGTTTTCTTTCACTCTGCACAATGTGAACAATGACAGTCAAATGCCGCAAGTATACAGTCTCATTTTAAAAGCCGGGTAGATAATGAGACTTGTAGTTTCACATACAAATTGGCATTCCATCGCTTAATCACTGCTATTGTGTTGAATCAAAGACGCAGAATGGTCATGCCACGGAGCAGACAATTAACCCCAGTGCTCTCACACCCAGTCTACCCATCAATCCCTGGTGAGAGCCTGCCATCTCTGGCAGACATATTATTTACAGTATGATCGAGCGCTGCTGCCCTGGAATGGAGGTTTGATTTTCCCCAGTGGCATCTTATCACAGTCACAGAGCTGCAGCTGCATTCCCCAGGAGTGAGTCACGGTCAGAGCCAGAGGCAAAGAGCTGCACCTTTCAGTTTTATGCACTTGCTTGGCTCATTGATACAGTTGACAGACTGTAAAAACAGACAAACAAGCTCTTATAATAGGCAATGAGTCACCTTTTTTTGTATGCTTAGCCAAAGAAAGAGAAAAACACACAGACAAAGGTTAGTGGCTCGGTCACAGGAACTGGAAAACAATATTCTCACATTACATGTGAAATGCACTTTACAACTGTCCCAACTTGCAGAGAATTTTGCTGGAAGGTTTATGAGGAGCAGTGTAAAATCTATATCGGTGAATTCTGCTATTTGAGCAAGCCAACGATGTGCCCAGACAAAGTGCAGACACTGTATACTGTACCACTTTTCTGGTCTGGTGGAGGTGCTTGCTCATGGCCTAAAAATACCACCAGGGACAAGAGAAGTGATATGATAAATGCAGCATTTGCCCTTGCAGGTTCACAATGATCCCACTAAATCCATCTAATACACCCACTTTTCTCAAACAGGTAGTGCTTAGGAAAGCACATTAGCAGCCATCCTTGCATTTTAATTTGACTTGACACCTTACAGGGATTTCTAAATGACACCTTATGCCATAATCTAAATGTCGGTTCATTTTGTTAACCTGTAGCTCGGTGTTTCTGTTACAGATGTGCCTGGATGTCCCTCTATTTACCACCACAATGAGGGCTACCCAAACCCCCAGCATGGCAATGAAGGTAATGTGAATGTTTTGCATTCTACTGCAATAATGCCCTTTAAAGGCCTCCAATAAATGTTATTATGGAGTTAAAGGAATTAAAGTGATGTCAGTATACAGAAATTGCATGTACCCAATCTGCCCTGTCTCAAAAGCTTTATCTACTCTGGTTAGAGGTCTGCGGTCATTGGCTAACCGGCCTAGAGTGTGCGTGCCTCCATTGGCCAACCAGTGGTGTGTCTGTTTCCATTGGCAGAGGCTCTCGCCTCACCCCTGCCTCAAGAATCCCTGAATAAACATAAGTCCTAGAAAAAGCACACCCCAGCAAAAAGGAAAACAAGCCCTCCCTTCTTTACCATTGTTTGCAAGACCATTTTCGGCAATTTGAAATCTCATTCAGATGCACTCAGCATATAAGATATCACAGGTCTTGCCCTGGTGAAATGGTCCCCCTGTTAAACAAGTAATATAGTATACTAAAAGGGCATTAATGTTGTGAGTTATTTTGGTTGAACAATATTTAAAGCTTGCCACTGGTTCGAGATGAACAACCTTGTTGTGCCAGGATGAAGGCCATTTGAAATACTGACACAATTCTCCCCCCTTCTCTCTTAGGCTATCTGTTTGAAAATGACTCCCGTGTGGTTCCAGAAAAGTTCGAAGGTGAGCCTGCTTACCACATATCCCCTCTGCATGCACACACAACTTCAAATGCACAGCACACAGGTGTTACTTAGTGACAACAGGAAGAAAAGAAAATCACAGGAAACACAGTCACCTACTTCAATCTCTTACATGACTGATTCTCTGCCAGAAGTAAAAGTACCCCAAGGGTATCACTACAGTTGCTGTGGGGGGACATGAAAGGATTAACTCGACTTACAATTTTAGTGGACCTTAACAAGTTTGAGCAGAAAGGTTAATGGTTTATTTAAAAAAAACAAAAAAAAAAGTAAATGGCTAAGCAGAAGAAAAAGAAATGTGTTTAATGATGGTCAAAAAGCAAGAAAGTGGTATACATTTGCAATTTGCTGCAGAAAGTGAATTGCACTTTAGAATCGAAGTGAACAGAGCAGCAATAATTATTATTTACACATGTCATTTTAATGTTCACAGTATACTGACAGTATGGAGTAAAACAACATCTAGTTTTACTTACACAGAAGCCAATTTTTCCCATTTTATCTGCATGCTAATTGGTTAATGTGGGGTCATGGTGGTTGCAGAAAATGAAACTGCTGGAAACCGAGGTACATCATAGTACGAAGAAAAAAAAAAAGTTGGGAACTACTGCCTTACTGTCTATCATATTATACACACATCAGAAGGATCCCGGTGTCATCAGAAACTGAGTTAGTGGGTTTGGTTTCCTTGCACCCTCCAGGCAGGGCTCCTCTGTCACAGAAACAAGCTTTTCCCATGGTGTTGTTGGTTATTGATGCTAAGGGAGCTTGAGTGAAGAGCCTGAGGCCGTCAGCACTCGTTGAACCAGTGAAGTGTGCAAGTTCTCTGACAGACGACAGCAGTAACTTAGCTGTGCATCTCGTGTTCCAACACCTGTGTACAACATATCAAGTACCTGGTAAACAACCGAGAACCAAACACCAATCAGTGTCCATTTACCTTACTAAGTAGTAAGCTTGATTTCTTTCTTTTTGCCCTGTACTGCCCCTTACTTTTATCTCTATTTGCCTCTAGTTCAACATGCTCTGGCTTTTTTAGCTGCAAGCTGACATTTACGGGGATTTGGGTTTACGTCAGTATGCAAACATGGGGGGGGAAAAAAAAATCAAGATTAGATGACCTACGGATGTACTTATCCTACTAGAATTAAGCCACTTTTAGGCTGTTAGGGGTCAAACGTTTCTTGTTTGCACAGCACGAAGTACTTTAGACCATAATTTAGTGATTGAATCTTAATGGTCGGATGCATTAATGTGCTGAAAATATATCAACTATCACATTAACTGGCTGGAGATAAACCACAGTGCACATAGGGCAACAAATCTCTAAATTCCTGGTTCCATGTAATAGATGGAAAGCATTTTGACGCCTATAAACATACTGAGTACCTCTGTGTTCCTCGTCCAGGTGAGGTGAAGCAGGAAGGGGGTGGTCTTTTCCGTGAGGGTACACCTTACCAGCGCCGTGGCTCTTTGCAGCTCTGGCAGTTCCTGGTGGCCCTTCTGGATGACCCAGGCAATGCCCACTTCATCGCCTGGACAGGCCGTGGCATGGAATTCAAACTAATTGAACCAGAAGAGGTAAGTCTGAACTGTAAACTACCTTTTTTTTTTTTCTTCAATCAAAGATGGTGGGGAAATGTTGTCTGTAGGCGCTATAATCGACCAGGCTAGCCATCATGATGTCACCCACTGGTCTTGCTATTTTAAACAGATTTGACAACAAAGGGATGAATCAGACTGTGAAACCACACACTCATTGGCTAATGATTTGTAACTGAAACGGCATTATCTACTCTGGTTAGAGTCCGAATTATCATCCTTTCTAACTATTAGAATGACCATAAATTGCAAACCAACTTAAGGGTCTTCCACACCGAAAGCGATTCGCTCATTTCCCGTTTTTCCTGTTTTGTGCTTGACAGTTGATTATAGCCAGCAGACAGGATCTGGCTGCTTAGAAAAGTGTAGTGTAGTGTAGTAATAGACATCACATGTCTATTACCAGTATTCTTCACCATCACTGGTAGTCACATGGATTTAAACTAACGACTAAGCCCATAAAATCCTCAGGAAAGAGTTCGCTGGCAGCCCAGTTAAAGTGAGTCAATGGTTGTTTCCAAGACTTCAATACAAAATGAAATTCTTTGAAACCAGAAGAGCCGCCCCCTGCTGGCCATTACGAAGAACAAAGGTTTAAGGCACAGCCATGCTTGCTAAACTTTTTAAGGTCCAGTAGTCACGTCCATCTTTTACACTTTTGTTTACAGAAGTACAGGGGCAACCCTTCAGAAGCTCATTCGATCACTGCTGCAGGTCTCTTCCTGTTAAACAGCAGTTCTTCCTTCCCACAGTCACCTAGTGCTTGTTCAGAGGGGATTGTCTGATTCCTGGGATTCTCTCTCAAATGTTGTAGGGTCTTTACCTTAAAGCACCCTGAGGCATAAGATGTTGCGCAGCACTACATAAATAAACTAGATTTAATGCATCTTTGAAAATGGCCATACACAGATGCAGAGGCTGTCTAGCTCTTAAGAGAGACATCTTTATGTTTCAGTTTGCTAAGTCCCTTAGCAAGTAAATTCAGACTTGTAGCCAGAGAGTAAACTTTGTAAAATGTTGGGTAAATCAAGTCAGGAACATGCAGCACACAACAGGAGTCCAGTTCAGAAGCATTCTCACTACTAGAAATCACCTTTGGTTTAAAGCAAGGGTGCTTGCTGGGGTATAGCTTGCTGGAAGCCAGAAACAAGATGTCCATTGACTTGCTGTGGATTCAGTGGTCCATAACCTGCAGAGTCTTTGTACTAGAGACTTTAATATCCAGTGAGTGTCAGACATTTGTGATCTCACATCTCACTTTGTTGGGTAACTTAAAAAAAAAGTTCTAGTTTAACTGGAGCTTTGTCTGCAGTAACAATATCACTTTAAATGTTTGAAAAAAAGACTACTGCGATATAAAATGCATTATTTTTAACACATTACTGTGTGGCCTTGTCCACTGATAGCACTGATAATGATTGTGACATTAATATGATAAGATTACTCTTTAAATAAATTTAGTGAGGGTTTGAAGGTGCTACCTAGATTACAGCAATGAGAAGTGGGATTTGGCCACTTTCCTCATAGGCCTATTTTCTGATCCATCTTCCATTAGGCCCCCATACATTATTCAGCACGTACTGGATTGATAAATGAAGGACAAGCACTATCACAGAAACATCCAACACCCCTGTTCTCTCTCACCTCCTCACATTTCTTAAGTCCAGACATTTTTGCAATGTTTAAGTCTGCAGTTTGATTGGATATCAGAGCGCCTCCATTTAGGTGGGCCCTAATACAGACAGGCCTATATTGTGTTTTCCATTATCTTTTTACTGTACATTAAAAATGAATGGGGTAAGAGTTTTACAAGTGCAATTAGAGCTGAGAGCGCACTCAGAGATCAAACGGGGCTGCTGGGCCACTGTGGGATACAACCTGTCTTCCTGACTCATGAATATCAATGCCCCCCCCAATCCCATCCCAAGCTTTACGGTTTCTTCCTACATCCAAGGTGTTTGTCAACAGAAAATTTATCCACTGTTGCACAACTCCTTGATTTATTTCCCCTTGTGTGTGTGTGTGTGTGTGTGTGTGGGGGGGGGGGGGGGGGGGGGGGTGTTAATGTGAGGCATTCATTTTCTATAAGAGGGAGAGCTGCTTTATCAGCCCAGGGTTCAAATCTTGGGCTGTGTTTTATGGCCTGCCCCCGACAACCCGCCCTGACTCCTGTTTCACTGCAAACACTGTGGGACTCTGGTTGCATTCAAGTGGTAATGGTTACATAAAAAGGAAGTGAATCCACATGTGAGGACTCGCCCTGGTCTTGGCATGTTGACACTGTCAAATTTAATAGCAGAAGGAAGTTTGGCTTGCTACTGAGGACCTCTAGTGGGCAACCTGTGGAATTAACTACCTGTGTCCAACTATTAGGGCAAAAAGACTCGATCTTCTTGAAATGTAATTTGAGGAAGGTTATGTTTTACACTATTTAAAAGCATGCAAACACATTTTTAACTGATTTATTTCTTCTTTCTCAGGTTGCCAGGCTGTGGGGAATGCAGAAGAACCGTCCAGCCATGAACTATGACAAGCTCAGCCGTTCTCTGCGCTACTACTACGAGAAGGGAATCATGCAAAAGGTACAAAACGCAGCCAGCACTAAATCTACTGGGAACCAAAGTAATCCCAAATAGCTTTTCAGTACAGCACCTCCAGTTGTCAGAGGGCAGTCAAAGATGCACAAAAATGCCCTTAATGTCAGTGCCTGATGCACTGGCAAGTTATTAAAAAATAGACCTCTTGCAACTTGTCACGTATGAATGTTTGCAAAGGAACCCCTGGATCCATGTCTAAGTACACTAAATACACTGATTTGCTTTGTTTTCACTCAGTAAAAGGCTGGAGAGGTGCTGGTTTTGAGATGTGCCCTTTGTCTAAATTTCACCACACTGGATCCTCCATTAAAACAGGAACATAAACTCTCACACCCAATATTCCGAAAAGGCATCTTGTGCATTTGTCTGTGACAACTTAAGACAGAAAGGAAGTATCTGACGCCCTGGAATAGGAATGTGCTTGTGCACTCGTCTTGCTGGATAGCTAAAGAAAAGGAAACAGTTTGGTGTTCTCGGTCAAAGTGGACATAACACATTTCCTTTTATATTTATATACATCTCCCAATTTTCTCTTATACTGGGTGCTTGGTCTCTGCCACCCTTAGAGGCTACAGAAACTGTGAAATATTAGTTTACAAATGCATTCGTATTTCATTTTAAATAATCCCCCCCTCTCTCTCTCTCTAGGTGGCTGGGGAGCGCTACGTTTACAAGTTCGTGTGTGAGCCCGAGGCTCTAATCTCCCTGGCCTTCCCCGACAATCAGCGACCCAGCCTGAAGGCCGAGTTCGAGCGCTACGTCAACGAGGAGGACACAGTGCCTCTGTCGCACCTGGACGAGGGGGTGCCTTACACCCCGGAACAAGCCCCTCAAAACATGGGCCCTCAGCCCTACTCCAAAGGCTACATGTACTAAAGCCAGCCCCAACACGCCCTCCTTTCTACCCCACCTTCAGAGATGTTCCCATTGTACCAACCCACCATCATACATGCCCCACAAAACCCCATGCACCTCTTGCACATGCCCACCCCATCCTCTTGTATATAAGGATATGGTGTTTTTATTTTAAATTAATCGCATTAGGGATTTTTTTTTGTTTTTGTTTTATTTTTAAGAGCTGTATTCCTCTCACATTCGAGGCCTATTCAATCCATAAACCTGACTGTGGTTGAAGAGATTGCTTAATAAATACTCATAATAATATTCAAACTGAAGTCCTGAGAATTCTTTAACACAGCTGAAAGAAATGTTACTGAATAGTGATGAGAATTTTAATCAAGTGTTTCTTAATTCAAATTAGACTGACCCGTTGTAGCCAGGTACTATTCGTCATTCAGGAGGGCAGTTTAAGGGATAGCTGGAAGGGTGAAGCTACACCATCTGCTGGTAAAACTGTTTATGGTACCAACCAAGGTATGGCCGCATACCTTTGAGCTTTAAAAGACCCTCTTGCAGATAACACGGTGATAATGGTGAGCCAAAATAGACGGACTCCAGAGGAGCTCACCATCTGAATGACAGAGATGAGTGTAAACAAATACAGTGTGCATAAGGTATTGCATTAATACACAGAGAGCTAGAGCAGTAGTTGCCCACCAGTGTACCTTTGGATATTGTGTCACCTTAAGATCACAACTGTAACTGCATAAAAATGCAATTATTCAAATTTTAAAGATGATATTTTAGCATAACTGAAATATTCTGGTTCATAGTGGGGAGGATAACATTTGTGAGGTGGTAAAACCTTTTCGTTTGGAGACAGCAACACAAAACCACAAAGATGAGGGGGAAAAAAACTCGGGAGAAACAACTGCAAAAGCTACCTGTTACAAGTTGAGTTGTAAAATGTCAACAGCCTTCTGGCTAAATGCATCATTTGGAGTTATCTAGCACTAAAATGATGCAAAGTCTCTACAGACACACTTTAAAACCCAAAGAGCTTTTAACTGGAGGTAGCAATAACATGTTTCATGGTGTGCCTTGAAATTCTGGCTTGCCCTTTGATGCGCCTCAGGCAGGACGTTTGAAAACCACTGCAGAGAACAAAAAAAGTCGATTACAGGTGTTAGTCACCAAATTCAAGAAGGCACACTAAATCATTGCTTACTAATATAATAAATGCCATTTGAACGTGATAATTCATCTGACTTCATAATGTTATCTTAAAGTGACTATATATATACTATTTAATACATACTATTTACGGCCAGCTGGATAGCGTAGTGGCAAGACTACACACCTTTGGAGTGGAGGATCACAAGTTCGGATTCCTACCTGGGGGCATCTGTATCCATAAAATAAGTAAGGGTCGGCGAAACAACGAGTAGCTCAGTGTTCCAACGTGGTATGGCGAGGGGGAGCCAGGATGACAGGTCAGGGGGGAGATATCATCACCCCCACCCAAGATTGAATCAAATAGCTTGATTTAACTTTAAGTAAATTACTTCTAAAAAGTACTGGTAGGGTTGTGGACTTTGTCTAGCATACTGAGTCATGTCTGGGTCCATATCTCTGCAGCACACCATGGGTCATGTACTTGATTGATACACGCAAAACTAATAAATTAACCAACTTGAAATTAGGGTTGCTAATAGATGCTAAGCCTAACAAAAAACAAAGAAGCAACTACTTTGAAGTGAATAAATAGCCCTAGAGAGAAAAAGTTCCAAGTAAGATCATATACAGTTGTGGTCAGAGGTTTACATCCACTCATCATGGCACTGAATGGTAGTAATTTCTTTCAACTGTTTTCAGTGTGGAATAACTGTATAGATTACACAGACCCAACAAGAACTGGGTTCATAAGTTTTCATTTATTTTGGGTTTACTCTAGTCCTCACCAGATCAAAATCATACATGCAAGATGAATTATATACATACACTCACTGAAATCTTTTGATAAGTGGTGCTGAAGGGCCTACAATGTCTTTTAACTTGACAAGGCCATTAAGTTGTCTTAAGTGATCATGATTGGCTACAACTGGTAGTTTTTCTTTGCTAGCATAAACTGACAGCACTCATTGGATTGACCAATACTCCGAACAATAGGAAAGACCAAGGAACTCAGAGAAGATCTTTAGGTATTCTTCTAACCTTGGCAAACTATCACCCTCAGAGACGAGAGGAAATTACTTGAGATGTTCAGGAACAACCCAGGAATCACTCAAGCCTGCCATGAACTGGAAACTGCTGAACACCAGTGTCACTGTCCAGTGAAGCGAGTTTTACATCACCATGGACAAAGAAAGAAGCCACTTTTTCAAAATTAGCACCTTTAAGCTCAGCTGAAATTTTCAGCTGCCTACATGGACAAGACAAATGTGTTTTGGAGTAAAATTTTATGGTCAGTTGAGGCAAAGACTATTTCGCCACAATGACAAGAGGTATGTGAGGCTTTCAAACCTAAGAGCACCGTCAAGCACGGTGGTGGCAGCATCATGCTCTGAGGCTGTTCTGGTGCCATTGGGACTGTTACATTGAACAAAGTGGATGAAATAATGAAGGAGGAGGACTACCTCCAAATTCTTCAACTTAACCACAAATCGCTCGATAGTTGAAAACTGGGTGTTCTAACAGGACAATGACCCCAAATATACATCAAAACTAGTTTGGGAATGGACAAAGCAGGCTAACATTAAGCTTCTGGAATGGCCCCGACCTCAGCCCTACTGAAAATTTGTCGACTGCGCTTAAAAGCCAGGTTCATGCCATTAGACTAACCAGTTTAAAAGAACTGTGTTAAGAAAAGTCATTAAATATCGACAAAATTATGCCAAAAGCTTGTTCATAGTGAACAAAAGTATCTGGTCAAGGTGCAACTTGACATTTCACCAGATATTAGTAGGGGGATATGTATACTTTTGACACTGTGTTGCTTAGAGAAAATCCAAAATAAATTCAAACTTGTGCAACCAGTTCTTGTTGCTTTAAAGTCAGTGAAGATGCATGCTATACAGTCGTTCCACTTTCCATTTTTCTCACCAGGCATTGCAACACTGTGTTGGCACTGATCTTCCAGTGAGTCTGAACATGTGTAAATTTCCAGCTAGATCCATAGAACAGTCTTCATTTTGTTTAATTAAGATGAATTGCCAAGATAATGAACTTCCCAACAAGATCATTGTGTATTAAAGTATGAGTCAGAGGTAGTGAGCAGGGCTGGAAGGAACTTGTAAAACCTCAGAGACCCCTCAGGCTACCGAAGACAAGAGTGCATTACGCCTCTGTGTGCCAGTGGAAAGTCAGAGGAAGCCCTGATAATCATCTCCAGCTCTGAGGTCACAATGGAATAGGCCTGGCGTAGAAGAGAAATTAGAGTTTGATTTCTTTAAATTTCAAATCTCAAACAAGAGATTGGTGGTGTTGCATTTTAATTAAGTTTCCGGCTGGAAGTAATGTTGTTTGTGGCATAATGATCTAAGTTTGTTTCAAGGATGCTTGAGAATTATTGCAAGAGAAAGACACTGCAAAGGTTACACAAATTTTGGAAATGTTCATATGTGGACATTTTGAAGATTTAAAAAATCCGGCTGTTTTTTGTTGATACCTACTAGTTACATTTCTCACCTTGCTTAGTCAAGAGGAACACATGGAAGGTACTTAAAACTGGTCCTCAATCGAGGTTTGCCACTTAAATTTGCGCTGTTTTTCTAGCATTTGTGAGCTCTCGAGACTTTATAAATACGGGAGATATCCACAGGGGCTGAAAAAACACACGTTCTGTTAGAAATTGAAATCAAATCAGTCTGTGTCACAATCTAAAGCCAAACTCACAGCACAATTTTTCTATAAGCAATTTTGAGCATCAGTGCAGCGTGAGGAAAAACAAGCTACCCTGGATGTTTTTCTTTTTTTGTAACTCAGTGCAGAAAACCTTCTAAGTGCATTTTGGGTAAACCTTCAGAGAGTTGTGTTACTAACTGAAGTAAGTCAAGAAGGAGAGCTGTCATATGCTTTGTGTTCTATATGAGTGTGGCCATGGAAGGAATTCCTGCAGTTCTGCTATTTCAGTTATGATAGACTGATGTTCAAAGCTGGTTATAGAAAATCTTTGACTTGCAACACTGGCAGATGTGTGAAACGTCTGTGTGACTATCTCCTGTACTTATGAAGTTATGTGAAAATGCTGGAAAAAGCTAATAAGGCAAAATTAGAAAGTACCACAACTCCTAAATATTCACAGTATGAATTTTGCATGGTATCATTAAATATGATTAAATATGGTAAAGTTATTGTACAATAATTGTAAATAATTTCATTCTGAGGGGGTCAAGAGGGAAGTCTTTTAGATTTGGTAGATTTCATATGAAGTGACCCTTACAGTTTTCATATGTAGGAAATAACACATAGCAGAACTGGAAAATGTCAGTAAGTAAGAAGTACATAGCGTTCACATGGACAATATCAGACAGTATACCTTGAAAACTGTGAATGACGCCTGCTGACCATTAGTCTGACCCTCAGGAATGGTGAGTACCATTTAACCACCTTCATCCGTTTCATCATCTGCAGTTTGAAAGCATAGAGTAAAAATTTATCCTGCAGTCCAACTTCAACTTAAAATGTTTTTTTGCTGTTTCTTTTATTCACACTCCTGACTCACTAAAATATGGAAACTTTTTTTTAGGAAATACACTGACAATCAAAACAAAAAGTCGATAACACACTTAATGAGACTTTTCTTACACCAAGGCCATAATATTTAAGTATAAGTAACCAATAAACCTGTACTAAAAACAAACTTTTAAAAAAAAAATTTAAAGTCATAAAACAAAAGAAGGAAATGGATAAAGAATAATAATTTAAGGTGTACTTACTATAAAGACGGCTCAATTTTCTGTCAGAAATGCTTTAAAGTCTTCAAATGTTGGGATTCTCGGTAAGACTGATCACAGATTCACCTCCAACACAGCAACTTATGCTCAGCAGTTCATCCTAATTTTACACTCCTAGGACGAACTTTATCATGCATCTTTACAATTAAGCAATGTCAAGATGACAACATTCATTATAAAGACATAATTAGTTATCAGGATTCTCCAGCTCTGTGCACACCAAAGATAAACATGCAAGTTGTTACACTTCAAACGCATTTCGCTTCTCTCGATTGAAGCTAAATGTTTCAGCGCTGCTGCCCCCTGTTGGACAACTCTACATAGCTCAAGGTTAATATGCATTAAGCGTGGGGTTTTTAAAAATATATTTTTTGGCTTATGCGTTTCTCTTTGTAAACATCCTGAAGTTTAAAATCTTGAGTTTCCATCTTCATATAAAACTTTTCATAGGTTGTTACCTGTTAGATTGTTACCACCACTGATTCTTAATCCCTAGAATATCCACCCTTAACAACATCAAAGTCATCAAATTGATCTTTTTCGTGCATTTTTAAACATTCTCATTCAAATTTCTGTAATTGTTTTTCTTCCATTAACTTCTTTGGCTCATTTTTATTCTCCTCTTTGTGACTAGCTACAATACCACAATTTCCCCCTCAGGAAAATTTCCAGGGTACCATTCTCTACCTTTGTAAGAGGAGCTTACGAGTCAGCGCCTCTCAGTCTGAGGCCATAGTCCTCTGCCGGAAAACCGTGGATTACTGTCTGTGGGTTGGGGAAGGAGTTGTTTTCTCAGTCAAGGAAGTACAAATATGTTCAGATCTTCCTCACAAGTGACAGAAGGTAGAGCATGAGATTGACAGGCAGACTGTAGAAGAGCAGGTGTTACTGATGGTTGTGAAGAGAAAGCTGAGCTAGACGTTGAAGCTTTTAATTTGCCAACTGATCAGGAACAGTAACTTGGACATGCAGAGGAAGCTCAGAGTAGCCACCCTACCTTCCCATCTAAAAGAAGTCAGCTAAGGTGGTTTGGGCATCTGATCAGGACCTCTTCTGGATGACTCCCATTGGATGTTTTTCTGGCACACCTAACTCAGAGATCTGTCTGGCATTTGGCATCCCTCAGGAGGAAGGGAAAAAGCTCTGACTCGACTTCAGATAGCTGGATAAAAATGGGTGGATGACAACAAAATCTTAACAGGCTAAGGAAAATTTAGTATTTAATGAGAACACGTTTTCATAGTTTCACTGTAATTCTTTGATACACCGACAAGTGAAAGTCTCAATTCCTGTACAAAATACATCAAACAAATGTTTTTCCATCCTTTTACTCTGATATCAGTTGATTAGTTAAAATATAAAAGCCCCATTATGATTTCCTTTAGGTCATTACTTAAGACTTAACATTGCAGTATTACAATTTAGAGAATAGAAATAAATATAACATTGTTTTGCAAAATCTGCAAACAGAACATTAAAACCGCCAATTTTTCCTGCTAGTCTTAAACAAAGGAAATACTTCTGGTGTTTCTAAAACAACTGACACCAAGACTCCCACCCCATCTCAATTTAAAAAAAAACAACAACAAAAAGTCAAGAGTCAAGACGAACACAGAAATGTGATCAGTAAGTTTTGGTGGAAAATGTACACTGTTTACAAAACTGAAAGGAGGACTGACTGCAGCTTCAAATCAAACTGTGACGCAAACCCTTCATCCTGCAGGGTTTTCCCAGTGCTGGTACGAGACCACACATCCGACTTTGTCACTACTGTCCAAGTACCCGAGTTGCGCGTTTGTGATGTCACACACATTATCGGCGTCTGAAGGCGCGTGAGATTCTCCAAGCGTTGGGCTCTTCGTAACGGTTGTACAGGGGCTCGAGGCGCTGCTGTTTCTTCTGCTTGCTGAGGCGGGTGGGGTCGGACACTTTAAAGAAGGCAGGTGCGAACTCCACCAGCCAGCGAGGGTCGATGGTGGTCACCTCACGCATGTACTCCTTTGTAGTCAGCACCAGCTCGTGGTACACAACCCTATCGACAAAGAATTTGAGAAATCAGACAGTGCTCAATTTGCAAAAAAGATTTACTTCCTCTTTCGCTGTGGCACAGTAAAACTGAAATGCTGACATACCACTCAGGCTGCCGGTTGAACAGAGCACTGGAGGGGTGGATGTAAACAACTTGCTGGTCTATCAGGGTTCTGTAGCCCTCCTGAGGATCCTTTTTGGCCGCATTCCTGAAGAAACCACTGCAGATGGCTTTCTGGACTCGCACAGTAGCTTTACCACAAGATACTACATCCAATTTATGTCTAAAGAGAAAAGAACATGTTAAATCTTTATAAGCAATATAATTTCTTGTGCTACTGTTAACATTTAAAGTAATTTTTTAGTTTTAGTATTTAACATTTTGGCTCTATTGTACCTGTCCATGATCCCCAGCATCTGTTTGCGGATATCCTGGGCTCTGCGCAGGGAGCGAGCCTGGATGAAGTTCTCATAGCACCAGGGGTTGGAGAACTTGTTGTTCTTCCAGGAGTTGTAGACAGCTAGCAGGGTGAGGTGATCGCCCTCAGGTTGGTGGAACTTTGCCTTCTTCTGGTCAGCCAAGGCCTGCTTGTCCTTTAACACAAAAAAATGGGGGGGGGGGGGATCATTGAATTCAGAATGCATTTCAAAATCTTTTACTATAAAAATGTTAAAAACATCACAAACACTCAGCTGCAGCTCTCATAGCCACCTGCTCCCAGATTTCAACATTTGTAAAGTTTTTATGAAACTTTGCTTTTTCAAGTTTAAATGTTTCTAAAAAAAATTTGAAGTAAATAAGTCCTGAGGTTGCTAAAGATTTCCCAGAAGGGTTCATTTCCACTGGACATCCCCTAATCTGTATAAAGTGGCCTTGATCTCAACTTAATGCAGTTAAACCGTAGTGGATTCAATGGTCCATTGATTCAAAGGAAGCGCTACCACAACACATTGCATGACTGCTTACACAGATAAGGAATGACATGTGTAGAAATGACTGGATGGTGTTCAAAGCATACCTTAGGCCTGTAAAAGACATTCTGCACAGACAGCATCGACACGATTGTGAGCATCTCTTCGCTGCAGCCCAGATGGACGGACATGATCAGCATCTTACACAACATGGGCTCCAGAGGGAACTCAGCCATCTAGCAGACACAAACGCACAGGAGATTAAAAGTCTTATCAGAATAACAGAAGGACAAGAAGTTAAAGAAAATACAGCTACATAAATCTGATTACGTGTAGATTTATCTGCTCTTCTTTGCAGCAGAGAGAAACTATTTGGTAAAAACATCCTTACCCTTCGACCCAGTCGTGTGAGTAAGCCTTCATCGTCCAGGGCTCCTAAGGTGTAGAGCTGCTCCATGGCTGTGATCAGAGTCTCCATAGGAGGAGCGTCCATGAAGTCAAAAGACAGCAGATCATTGATGCCCATTGCCTGGAGGAGTCAATATTAATATGAACATTAGTGATCTGAAACGTTAAAGCAGAGTTCTAGTTTACTTCTCCTGTCTGTTAGTTGTTTTGTTTTTTAACTCGTTCAATTTCTTCTTCTCAATAACGCAGGATGTCATCCTATGCATGATAAGAACTGAAGGACGACAGCACCTACCTTCAGCGACAGCACAGTGCTGGCCAAGTTGGTTCTCTGGATTTCAGGTACATTGGTTGTCAGCATCTCATCTCTGTAGGCTCTCTCAGTGTACAACCTGTAACACTTTCCAGGGCCTGTTCTGCCGGCACGACCTGCCCTCTGCTTAGCCTGAGCCTGGAGCAAATACAATAAAGAGTTGTATCTCACACTAAATCGTTTTGAAACACTAATGCCTTCAGCGAGGCTCTAAGAGCTCCTTTGCTACAACATCAAGTACATCACAAAGCCGCTGTACCTGTGAGATTGGCGTCACCACCAGCTGATCAATGCCGGTCTTAGAGTTGTACACTTTCTGCTTGACAAAGCCTGGATCTACAACATAATAGATTCCATCGATGGTCAGAGAGGTCTCTGCAATGTTTGTGGCGATGACAACCTGAGAGAAAGAACAAAGGACGTTATATATTTGCTCTGAAGCAACAACATATCCTGAATTGACTTTACCCATGTCAATATAAGGCCAAAAAAATACTAAACACACTGACTAAATCACTGAAACATATTATATGAACCAAACTTTTAGTTCTACAGACAAATGAAAAGGGACAGTTACACAAATTGTAATTTTTGAACAAAACAAATGTTATATGTTTCTATAGATTCTAAAGATTTACTGAAGGTACCTTTCTGCTGCCTGGGGGTGCTGGGTCAAAGATTCTGGTCTGCATCTCACTGGGCAGGGCAGAATAAACTGGCAGAATGATCAGTTCAGGAACATCAGGCCCAAGAGACTTCATTCTCTCATAAAGGATCTCACAGGCTGTGTCGATCTCCTCCTGTCCAGTTAAAAACACCAGGATGTCTCCTGCAAAGGAAGAGTCACAATAAGATGGATGACATGGACTGATACTAGAGTCCAAAGGCGGAAAGAACATCCATTTTTCATGACTTAAAGAGAAAAAAAACATACCTGGAGGCTCAGTCAGATGAATCTGCATGACAGTGATGAGGCTGGCATCCAGGTAGTCCGTCTCAGGTTCTTTGGTGTAAAGAACCTCTACTGGATACGTTCTGCCGGGGATGGTGAAGATGGGTGCTTCATAGAAATACTGAGAGAACTTCACAGCATCCAGTGTAGCTGATGTCACAATAAGCTTCATGTCTGTGCGCTTCTGTACAGTCTGACAAACACAAGAAGAAACACTCAGAATCCCTTTTGTCTCTGATTCTCCATTAAGTCAGAGATTAAATGTAGGAGACCTTTGCTTACCTTCTTGAGGAGGCCAAAAAGAACATCAGTGTGGATTGTCCTCTCATGAGCTTCATCTAACATGATAATGGCGTACTGGCCCAACTCTGAGTCAATCAAACACTCTCTCAATAACATACCGTCTGTCATGTACTTGATCACAGTCTCAGGACTTGTGCAATCCTCAAAACGGATGGTGTAGCCCACCTGGAAAACACAAAAAGATAAGTCCCAATGAGATTAAGCAAAGCTGCAGTGTGCAAAAGATGCTCAGTAATTATATACTGTAACACGATTGCACTTTACTCAAGATCAGAAATATTTAACTCACCTCTTGTCCCAGACAACAACCGTACTCCTCAGAGACTCTCTTAGCCACTGACATGGCAGCCACACGACGGGGCTGCGTACAGCCAATCTTCCCCCTGGCTGTGTAACCAGCCTCTGCCAGGTACTGGGTGATCTGTGTGGTCTTTCCAGATCCCGTCTCTCCAATGACGATCAGGATCTGGTTGTCGTGAACAGCCTGCAACAGATTAACAAGGACACGGCAACAGTTAGCAACAGGTAAACAAAAAGCATCCATCCTTATTTGGGTTTATTTTTTTAGAGGGAATAACAGTTTTTGTTGGGGGTGTTATATTTTACTTTGTCAGAACCAGAAGAAAGAAGACACCAGCTAAAAATCTGGTCATTAACATTACTAAAAGCTCAATTAACCTAATCATCAACATCAAGGACCAAGTTAATGTAAAACATTTTAAGAACTTTTACATACCAACTTGAAAATGTCATTGCTAAATCTTAGAGAAAACGTGAAACTATCCTCTTTAGGATAGCTATTTGTTATTAGACTTGCACATGTCAATATTTCCACCCCACTGGGCTGAAGCTTTGTGGATTTTTGTATTTTGAGGATGTTTTTAGGCTGAGGATGTTTCAGTATTTCATAAGTTTTTTATTACACAACATACCCTGAAAAGCTCAAACTATAAATGACCAGATTAGCCCTACAGTCAGATTGGGCAATCTAAACTTTCAAAGTCCAATTTTAGTCATTTCAATTCTTTTTAAAGGCCATTTATAGGTGAAAGCGTCCGCCTAGGACATTTTAACAACCTGCAGCCATCTTTGAATAGATTCAGTTAGAAACCAATTTTTGAAACATGAAACTAAATCTCAGAAATTTCTCCCACTGAGTTTAAACTGTAATGAACCTGAATGAGCTGCTCTTTCAGCTTGTAGATGGGTAGGCTCTCTCTCTGCTCCAGGATAGAGAGTTGGGTCTTCTTTCCATAGGATGCCTTGTTCCCTCCAAACGCATGTTTCTTCCACTCTGGGATGTCATTGGGCATCATGCCAATGCCTCTCATGTTAGCGGCAATCTGTCGACCATCAGCTGTAAGGGAGAAGAGGAAATATATCTAGCTTTACAACTCAAGTCTGACCGCATATTAAGCTACATCTCTGTTGGGTTGGCAGAATAATGCCCACCAGTGGAAGCCATCTAGACCACCTTGTGCTTAAGGAGGGCACACAGGCACACTAAACCATGACAAGACTATTCCGGCCAGATGGGGGGCTGCAGGAAACCAGATAACTATCTCCAGTACCGGCAAGCCTGAGGGGTGCTGTCTGCCAGCATGGAGGAAGTGTTGTGTCTGGGCTGTGGTTTTTAATAAGCAGGGCTAGCATACATGCTACAGTGCTACATTAATTTAAAGCTTATCCAAAAGCAAAGATAAAATATTGTCCAATAACATCTGAAAACCGAATTTAAGATACTTCCTCATGTCATGATTGCAGATGTGTTGTTCAACAAACTCCTATTTAGCATTAGTTTAAAACTGATTTAATGAGGACGTCCAAAAGATTTCTAACCATCTGGCAGCGGGTCAACCCAGTGTTTGTTCAGCCCCATGGGGATGGAGTCCATCTCTGCTTCCCGCGCCGCCTGCTTCAGTTCTCGTCTCTCTTTTGCCAGAGCACTCTGCATCATGGCTGCCTGGGACAGCGAGCCATCTGGATTCTATGAAGAGCACAGGAAGAGATCATAATTAAATACCATATAAATCATTAAATCCAAATTAAACAACATACTGTATTGCTCTGACTATAAGATCACTATCTGCAGGAGATGGTGTTTTATGCACCAAGTTGTGCCTTTTCCTGAATCAGTCCATGGTGATATATTACAGAAATTCATTTACTTCATAAAATTAAAAATTTATAAACTCATCCATCTTTTTTCACCATTCTTGCTCAAGGCTGTGGTTAAGCTGGTTGGAAAGGTTCACCAGTCTATCCCAGCGCTGACACAACCACTCACACCTACAGCCGATTCAGCATTACCAATTGACCTAACCTGCATGTTCCACTGGGAGGAACCTAGAGAGAACCAACGCAGGAAACACATGCAAATTCCTTACAGAAAGGCTCCAGCTGGCCAATGGATTCAAACCAGGGACGTTCTGTTTGTTTGACTGCCGAGATGTTTAAATTTAACTATTAAATATAAACAAGAATATTTCGCCAGAATTATAATATAATTAATTCAATTTATAAATCACAGCAGGGTGCTGGAAAACTTTATGGCCTGATAATTTTTTGAAAATTTACTCCTAGTTTATTCTTTTTTTCCTTTCACTCAAACTTCTACTGTTACCTTGACAATCTTGACAGGGCTCATGTCCATGCTTTGCTTCGTGTGGCCTCTCAGAAACGGTGGTTCCTCTTCAACCAGCTCAATTTCCAAGTCTTCATCTGTATGAAATGAAACCAACCAGTTAGCAATCAGGTCACACTTAGTCATGGTTCACATGAACAAGGGCAAATACACGATTTAAATATTCAAGAAGAACAAATACACAAGATAGTATTAAATATTTATACTTAATGCTAAAAAACTGAAATTATTTAAATACTTGATGACTGTTTTATTAAGTGCCTTTACTAGCCTGAATTACTCATTTATTAAAGCAGTTCAGTCATAGACAAAACAATTTCTTACCCTCTTCATCATCAACTTTAGGAAGGATGCCTGTCTCATCATCAAAATCAGGAAATTCTTCTTTGGACAAAACATTCGCAGCAATCATCTGAGGAAATTTACACAACAAGAGCATTTTTTTTTTTAAACAAACACCTTTTAAAATTAGATAGACGCACAGACGTAAACGAAGCTTCAGCCACTTCAAATGTGAACCCACCTGTTTGATCTCCCACTTCTCTGGGTCTGAGATTTTGGTGAGCCTCTTGCGCTCCAGTGTGTCATCCTGTTCCAGCTCCGGCGCGTGGCCGAGGTTCAGGTTGCTCGGCCGATCAGGATTCCTCATGGAAATTTCCTCCCCCCCGTCGGGGCCAACGTTCCTCCTCCTGTTGGGGTTCAGGTCTTCTCCCGTCTCCTGGTCTACATCCTGGCAAACAGAGGAGGAAATAAAAACGTTCCATTATCTGTACCCGGAGCTGAGACACAACGGCTGAAAAATCTCAAGGAAAATTTGATTTAGTTCCACTGGCTGAAATTCACCAGAATGAATAAATACATACATTTATAATACAATAAATGTAAAATTAATTAAGCACAAATTATTTGATAAAAATCTTATTTCTTCAGGCAGGATCATTAGGAAGACATCTGAAAACTTCCTTCACTTTAACACAGAAAATCTCTACTTACTTTATTAAAATCAACTGAGCACTACACTGTTATGTTTTGTTTTTTTACCTTCATACTGAGGCTGGTCTTGGACCCTGTGAATGACAGCACCTTGACTTTGACTCTTTGGCCTTTGCTAACAACGTCGGCCACGTTGGCCACACGGCCCTCCCTGCGCAGCTCAGAAATGTGGACCAGACCCTCCCATCGCTTCCTAGAAATTGAGAAGATGATCATGGACAACTTTAACAATGAAATAAGAGACAGGACAAAAGAGGAGACATCTCTAAATAGTATGCACTGAAAACATCTTTAGTAACCAGCAGGCCCCTTTAAAACTGAAGGTATATTTATACAATGTTTGCGACCTTATACTAACCTGAGTCCCTCAAGCTGAACAAAGCATCCAAACTGCATGATGCTGGTAACCTTTCCATTGTAGATATCACCAACAGAAGGTTCCTCAGGTGGAGGGCGATCCACATGTTTGTCCTTCCAGCGGTCAGACTCTCTCTCTTGGTCTTTTCTCGGACTAGGTGAGCGCTCAGACCAGCGGGAAGATTTGTCTCTTCTCTTGCCACGGTCTCTATCTCTATCTCTATGCCGATCACGGTCTCTGGAGCGTGACCTGGATCTGGAATAGGATCGGGAACGATGCCGTCTCTTTCGGTCCTTTTCCCGATCTCTGTCTCGATCTCTGTGTCTGTCTTTTTCTCTGCTTCTGCTGCGACTTCGCCTGTTTTTTTCTGATCTACAAGAGGAGAAGAGCCAGAAATACATAAAAATAAACACAACAATAATATCCTGAATTCAAACAGCCGTCGCAAGTTTGCTAGTTGGAGCACAGGTATCAGAGATTTAAATAAATCCAACATGACAATGAAATGTGACCAGTGACTTGAGTCTTACCTGTTCTTGCTCCCTTTGGACTCTGTTCCGCTGACACTGGGCATGAACATTTCCAGTTCCTTCATGGCATCAGCTGCTACTTTAACATCATCTTCATCCAGGAGAGCCTACAAAGTTCAGTATAACAAAAATCAGTCAACATAAATTGGTCAACATTTCTATTTAGTTTTTGTTTTTTTTCTTTAATTTACCCATTTTTTAAAAACACATAGGACACTAGCTGAATAAATTAAAAACCGGATGAGATTGTGAGTGCTTCGGAGCAACGTATGTTAGACATGGGAGGATGAAAAATTACCTTTATTTACTTACAATTACAAATCCTGTTGCCTACAAGCATCAATAAAACATTTGGTATTTTGTGTACATATTGTCAGAAATATTATCATTGCAAACTTTCTTAAAATATTGTAATTTTGAGGCTGCATCTCCTAGCTGTACTGCCAATACCAGCCCTTTCATGTAAACACAAAGAGGAAAATCCTGGGTTCACTTATCAAAATGATAACCAGCTTAGTGACACCGCTTAGCCTGATTGCCAACAGAAGACATCCTGTGTGTGTTTAGATCGTTTCTTTGTACAGGGCCCATGTGTACAAGCTTGTTTTGCAATAAAGATAATGTAGACACTGCAGCTTCATGACAGTGTGATAAAGCCACACACCTTCGGTGCCGGCTCATTTGGTCTACACAGTGCAGGAAACATCTCCCTCAGCTTTTCCTTTTCTGACTTCGGCTTAGCCACGGACTCGGATGCTGGAAGAGGAGTACACGGTTAGAAATTTCACTTTTAAGGAGTAAAATATGTCTTTGGGACCATTAGCTGCCCAGTTTACAGTTAGCCTAACTACTTTACCTTTACTTGTAGATGCTTTGGATGGTGGTCGCATCGTCTGAATGAGCCTGAGCAGATTACTGATGAGAGAATCCTATAATAAGCGAAGAAAAAGTTAATGTTTAGTTGAATAACAATGAGCTTCATGAACAACTCGTAGAGACTAACTTACTGTGAATTCGGCTCCATTTTCGAGTAAAAGTGCTTTGAATCCATCAAAGCTCGGTTGTTTTTCGGCAAGGCTGATGACAAATTCAGCTATAAAGGAACCACAAACAACACATTAACGAAGAACTAGATGAGACTCATAACTGTCGAAGTTTAAATCCCAGCATTAAAAAGAGACCCACAACGAATTTACTGAAGGATTAGTATGTAAAGTTTTTTCTTTTCTTTTTTTTTTTAAATCTAGTAAACGACACAATACATCCAAAAGGAACTCATATGTTGACAGTAAATACAGATGCTAGTTTGCTAACAACCGCTAGTTACCATAAGCTAGCTAGCTAGTTTTGGCGGAAGGCGATTTTTTAGAGACATAATATACGTACCTAAATCTTTGTCATTTATTCCCAGATGGTTGTCAAGCTCCGTGCAGACTTTCGACACTAAAGACAGATATTCGAGCTGCGATAGCTCGTCGACTCCGATGTCTGCCATCGTCCACGAGTTGTTTTTGTTCACACAACGTAGACGCCGGCAGACATATTGGATATGGGCAACATCCCCTTCCGCCCTTTACGGAAACACTTAGTAGAGCTCAAGGTCTGGCTCCTACTTGCCACACGATGGCACTCAAGACCCTCACAATAAATTTGAATTGAAACGTCTCCACCACAGATGTCTTCACATGTGGGGTTTTCATTTCATGTCGTTTGCAAGAGGTTTGCCAGTTCTTAGCCCATATGCTTTTCTCCTTATTTTGCCGTTTGTGCTTGTTTTATAAACTGTATATGGTTTATTCGTGCAAATGATTAATACATTCTTTTTTGCCACAATATAGATGATAAATTTACTTTTTTTTCATGTTTTATGTTCTTTCTTCTCAAGTGGCGAGGGATGAAAAAATAAAGCCAGCACCAGCCCCTCTTATGTTCACTTGAGGTTGCTCTGAAAGCAAGTTAATGCCCATAGACTCCTTTATTAAAGCATCTAAACTTCGCTTCATTAAAAAAAAGCATGTTTAGAACCTAACACCATAAATTAATTTGGTATGTAATGAGTTAGGTGTGGCTGTTTTGACTGACAGGTGTGCTGACACAGGGAGCTGTAGCTGACAATTGTCTTCTGTGCTTCACCCCCACTAATCTGAGGCACTGAAGTAAACCTTTCACCAGTGGACCTTTCTCTATGTTGTGAACTTCTTTCGGCCCATTTTAGTGCAAATATCACAAGAATCTGGTACATCGTTTTGGTGAGTGAAATTCTAGTATTTAGCTGTTCTTTGCACCCATAAAGTGAATAAATACAGCATGATAACAGGTAAATATGAACACATCTGGCTACAAATATCAACAAAAAAATGGGCAAAATCCTGAAGATGAGGCTGTGAAATGCAGATCCAAAAACCAGTGGGTGATGTTATGATGATGGGCCATAGCTTCATCGATGATCAAGCTATGGCCCTTGGGATGCATTTCAAAACATAAATGTCTGTTGTTGCCTTGTTGCATAAAAAAACGTTGCAGTGTAATGAATAATTAATTGCCACTGATGAGTGCAGGGTATTTGAAATGATAAAAGAAAGCCTCAACCCTGCTACTAATGGTATGTGGACAGGTATAGTTGCCGTCTTGACTTTTATGGTTTTGGCCAGAGAATGTAAAGGCACTCCTCTGTTTCAGCACGTCATGCACATACCCAGTCCATTAAGATAAGGTTTTTTATGCTTAAGTAGCGAGCAGCCCTTACCTCATCCCCATCCAACGCATTTGCATGAAGTTGCAAACGCTTGTGGGAACTACTCTCTGCAGTTAGATCTTTACAAAAGAGCAGAGGCCGCTAGAAAATGAACGACCAGTGATTTGGCATGAAATGTTCAGCAACCGCACATATGAAAATTTAAAGATTACCCACATGCACTGTATGCTGAACTATGTGTATGGGTCATGAGAAGCAAAGTGATTTGCAACAGCAAGAATTCAGTTTCTAGTAATGAATCACGCTGTGCAATCGTGAACGTTTAAAGCAGTTTCACGCTATGACTTTACTTCTGTTTTTGTTTCTGCCACTGTCGCTGATTCATAGTTCTTCACCCACTAACTGTTTTATCTCTTGTGGAGTCTTGAGAATGTTTCACTGAGGTAAAGGTGCAAGGAAAATCAAGAATGTATGTTGTATCACCTGCATCTTAACTTACTGCAAAAAGCTATGTTTATATGATAAATTAAGGTATGCACTGCACAGGAGATATCCTTCCTCGTCTACTCCTTGGATACCTCCCAGCTTTGATCTCATGACTGATAAATCGCCTGCACTCTTATAGCTCTTTTAAACCTCAGCTTCGCTCTGCAGAACCCTTTGTTTCTCATTCTCACTCATATATGCGCCCCAAAGGGGGCAGAGCTCCCATGTAAGCTGCTTGTTTACCACCGGGAAAAACCCGAAGTTCTAAGTTTTACCCAAGGACACTTCGGCACAGGGTGGGACCAGAGATCGAACCGCTAACCCTGCGATTAATGAACACCCCACCCATCTTATGAACCCTAGTGCATGTTCACACACACACACACATACATACACCACCACCATCTGTCTGTTTACACATTTCCCTCAGTTGGTGTCTAGTTGGCTCCCTCCTCACAAGCCTCCTGCCTGTAATCTCCTTATTAAAATCAATCCTCATTACCCATTCATAAACACACTACTTATTTCACACACCACTTTAATCCTGATTAAGAGCCTTGTTTTCACATAACATGCACATAACTTCTGACATTTTATCATTTTTGAAAAGAACATTATCTCCCAATGTGTTTTGCCGTGTCAGACAAGTCCTGAATTTCACTCATGTTTGATCTTTTTTTTTCCTTTTACTTCACTTGACATTTCTGCCATCACATCCTTCCATTTGTTCCTGTAGTATGACTTACCCAGAAAAGGATTCTGATGGAGAATCTCCCATTGTAGCAGTCTGCTTTCCTAATAAATCCCTCATGATCTTTTGCAAGTCAGTTTCTCCCACTCTCACACTGTTCAAAATGCAATCTGGAATTTATTTCACTGTTTATCTCTTTGGTACTGTCTATGCTGCCAAAAGTTCAAAGCATGTACACAGCGCAGCCAGAAATGTGTGGACACCTGAACATTACACCCATATGTGATTGTAAAAGATCTCATTCCAAAGGTATGGGCATTAATCTACTGGAACAATGGCCTCCAATCTTCAGGGATAGGCTCAGATTCTGCCACAATAGTATTAGCGAGGTTGCACATGGAGGTTGGGTGATAAAGTCTCACTAACACTTGGTGCTCTGATTCATCCCAAGGCTTCTGAATAGAGATGAGGTCAGAAAATCTGCATCTGGCTTTGCATGCTATGCTATTGTCATGTTGAAACATGCAGTTGGCACTTATTTTTCTAAAGAGCCCTTACTTCACTTTAAAGCATACAAATACTATCACCCATAAAATGAAGCTATGGGTATGTTCAGTAAGGAACACCAGTAATCATGCGTCTGTGTGGTATCCTGGGTGTATAACTCTATTCTTTACATTGCTTCTTCTTTCACACGCTTTCAAACTCAGTACTGACACCATGTCTTGGTGCATGCTTAAGGAAGGAAATCTGAGAAAGATGATTTTGTTCATGTAGACCAGGGGTGTCGAACTCCAGGCCTCGAGGGTCGGTGTCCTGCAGCTTTTAGATGTGTCCTTGAGCCAACACAGCTGATTTAAATGCCAAATGACCTCCTCAACATGTCTTGAAGTTCTCCAGAGGCCTGGTAATGAACTAATCATTTGATTCAGGTGTGTTGACCCAGGGTGATATCTAAAACCTGCAGGACACCGGCCCTCGAGGCCTGGAGTTTGACACCCCTGATGTAGACGTAGTGTTTTCATTTCATCTTCTCACACTGAAAATGTTATGTCGAGATGGACAGAATCAACTTTATGGGATCAGTAATGGCACCGTTACTCTAGACCAGTCCTTTTCTTGCCCATCTTCTGTGAGCCAATAAGCCTCTTTCCTGTGCGCTTCAGTAATCTCAGTACTCTTCTGTCATTCTGCTTTTAAGAGTATCATTCATGCATCCCTTTTTTCCATTTCCACCTCTCCCTGGTCATTCAGAGCCTCATTCAAGCCTACATCTTCACCTTTACCAGCACCAACATCTAGACTCTACAGAGATCCTTACCAAAATCCAATCATCGCCAGGACTGAGAACTGCTATGATGATTCAATGGAGTATGATCAAGAAATATCTTATTAATCATATTTGAATTATTACTAAGCTTATTAATTAGAATCAAATGTTAATAAACCACATTTCAAAGCATCTTGCTTTATCGAACTTCATATAAGAGATGAGTGCACTTTCTAAATCTAAAAAGTGAAGTCAGTGCGATACTGCCTTAAACTGTCATTTTTTCTAATGACCACAAGTGTCGACTACTCCAGTTGCAATGACATTTCAGGTAGTGTAGAAGTTATAGGAAAATGGCACTTGTCTCCCATAAGACTATGGGCTTAGTGCTGGTTCAGGTTGTCCTGAATATGACAAAGACAGTCCCCATTACGGAAATGTGGGGATATACTTTGCTGCGTTCTTGCTTCTCATGCAGATCTGCACCACACTCACCAACAATGACAACAGCAACAACAAAAAGTCCGCTTAGGGCTTCATTAAGGAACTTCACTAATCGGGAACTTCACAGTGACTACACCCATCTTTTATACAGTTGATGCTGTTGCTATTTAAAGCTTGTTAGCGAACACAATGTCTCTTGTTTGTTTAATTTAAATACTCAGATGACAGTTTATGCTTTCAGGGCAAGTTAAGTGCTGTAACTATTTCTTAGTGAATAGGTGCAGCGACTCTCTGGAGTCTTGTTACAATCATTTATCAACTATTCAACTATTGTTTGTTGGTGTTTTTAGATGCTTTAAGGAGAGATGAAATAGCTGTTTCCAAAATGTTTTCCAAGCTCTGTAAGATGAATGTCTTCATGCCAAAAGATTTTTGGTATAGCAATGAGTAAATCCCCCATCAATAGTGTCCTGCTTATCAGAGACAGCAGCCTAACCAAGATCTAATCTCTCCAGCGTGTCCTGGGGCATCCTTCCAATAGAACATGCCCAGAACCCCGTGGGCTAAGGCCCAGCCACCAGGCATTCTCCCTCAAGCTACCTCCCCAGGCCTGGCTCCAGAGTGGTGCCCTGGTAACCCTATACTGGGCAGGATAAACTGGTCCCATGATTTTTTCTTTTTCATGGGGGTCCTCTAAATCACTCTTTGTCTGGCCCCCCAGCAGGCCCCTTTGCCTCAGGAAACACTGTCAGGGGCAAAAGGCAACATAGCCCCTAGGATCATTGGGACACAAACCCTGTACTGTGGTAAGGGGACTCTTACTCCACATCTACCAAAACACACAAGACTGTCCTGCAAGCTTATGTTGCACTGTTGTATATACTGCATGCCATGGATTCTGTTCCATGACCAAGAGCATAAACAGTATACTATAAAAGCTACTTTTGGCTGCTCTCTTTTCACAAGGGGTCACAACAGTTAGTAGTCCCACATAGCTTGACTTCAGAGAGTTCTATGCCAGATGCCTTTCCTCTGACACAACCCTAAAGGGATTTGTGTCTCCAGCTAGCATCAAGACTAGATGGTTGCTTCACTAGACTATGAAGCAACCATATATAGTGTCTTATGTACTTGAGTATTGGTACAACGACATAAAGCTGACTCAGGTAAAGTCCAGACAGTCAGTGGTGGTCTCTTGTCTTGAAACTGAGAAAAGTTGAACTTGGGACTTCCACATTTTGCATCACAAACAGTTATTTTACCTGCTGACTTGAACTTGCTGAATACCATTGACTTTTTATGGTGTTGTGGTTACCACATTGCTGGAAATTGCACATCCGTTTTAATGATTATGGTGCAGCTAAGTTACAAATAGCTCAGGCATCTATCAGGACCTGGGCAATTTGCCATAATTGAAGGGCGATGAATTCTGGTCTCTACCATAAAATCCTGGAGGGGGATGTCCAGCCGTCAGTTCATGTTATGTAGCAGGACAATGATCTGAACCCTAAACAGGCTGGTCATGCTTGAATTACCCTGCAATGTGGCTGAATAAAAGTTACTTTTTAACGTAGGGCCAGGTAGGTTTGGATGGAGTTGTTCCCCATAACAAATGAAGCCATCACTTAAAAACTGCATTTTGTGTGTACTTGGGCTATCTTTATCTAATGTTACAATTTGTTTGATGAACTGAAACAAACCTGCAAGGAAAGAAGGGGGCAAATACTATTTCACAAAACTGTATTTGGAAACAGGCTGCACCATCTGCTGTATCACACTGGGGATTCAAAGATTCATAGAGAATCGATTTGTTTTTTTTCTTTGTCCATTTACGCACATCCAACCAATGTTTATCAAACATGTTCCTCAAACTCCTCATTTTCCCCCGTCACTACTTTCTCTGTCTGGTGTAGACTTCCAAGATTGTACATATATTTTCATTTAGGGGCCGTTTGAGGGCAATTCTCCCAGTCAGCAGTCCTCACCTGACCTGATTTGAGAGGAAGCAGGGAAACGTATGGGCTAAGGGGGAAGGGAAGTGGGTGGGCTCTCACTTACATAACAGCCCTCCAATGTAAACAGAACACATGCTAGATGTGGATGTCTGTCCTTACGCATGATTTCTATGGTGAGTGATGATGACGCAAAAGAGGGAGAGACTGTGAGGAGCGAGAAAGGGAGAGTATGCTGTTGTTGGAGGGGATCCATGAAAGATTCTTGAGAAGGTGAGAGTTTAGAAAAGAGTGAAAGAAGCAGAGGGGGAGACAGCCTCTGGATCCCAGTAGTTGGATTTGTATTCTTCTGCTTCACTCTTCTGTTAAAAAGCACACATTGATCTTTGCATGAAGTTCTTTTTAGTTATTCTTGCAATACGTAGTTTGTAGGTTAGAGTCCTGCTGCTAATAGACATCAACACACTAGCACGCCATGTGTTTTTCTGCCCCTACAGTTGTGTGCGTGCCTATATCCATACACATGAGGGAAGACAGAAAAAGCTGGTTGGGAGTATAAGGATGTCTGCAAACAGTCTTTGGGATTTGAGCATATACTGCAATTGACAGCACAGCTGGCTGCAATGTTCTCCTGCTGCTGAGTGGAAAATTCCTACTATGACTGAGCATGGAGCATTAAGCGTGTATATGTGAGCGAGAGAGTGTATGTGCATGACACACACACCAGTGAGAGCGAGAGGAAAAGAGGAGGGCAATCCAAGGGGGGCTGGGCTTGCGTCCAAACAGCTAGTGAGGGATTGGTTGGCGGAAAAGCTGCCTTTGTGAGATCACAGCCCCCACAACAGCTTCCACCCACATGGCGGACTTCATGTGAAAAGGGCCATGCTGCCTACACCCAATTAAAAAAGTGGAACCTTCTAGTCATTCACACTTACCTGCTTCATGCTAACAGACCCGTTTATACACTTCTATAGATGAGTCAGTAAAGACTTCTCACTGGCAAACTGCGGCTGGTATCCTTTATGGAAATGAAAGTAGCACAAAACATTATGATCTTTTCAGTGCATGCATTGAATGATAATAAATCCCGATATGATAAAAGAGTTGATGTATCATCTAAAAGAAAACTTCACAGATCGTTTTTTTTTTGTGTGTGTGTGTGTGTTTCATTTAGGTTTGGTTTTCACCCTCTCAGCGGAAAAGCAGAAAAAAGTTGTCATACATCCTGCCCAGAGTCAAGCAGCAGAAACACACAGTTAGGAGGTGGCTGATAAGAACATGGTATTTAGTGAACTGGCAATTTCCCCAAATGTCAGCTGATTTCTGCTGAAAAGTCAAAAATTCTCCTCAGGAGCTGCTAGAGACCACAAATATATCTAAAAGGAGTATAAATAGCTCACAAGTCATTTGATGCTATTCTTACTTCCATTTATTCCACATCTAGTCCAGCTGTGTAAATAGCAGCTGCTGTTTAAATCACGACTATATAAAGTGGAAATATGGCAGCATTTATAGTGTGATTTCAAGAATAATCCAGCTTTAAAAGGTATCAATTTAGTTTGATAATAACTGTCACCATCAATTTAATTCTTTAACCAAAGGAGTTAGTGAGCAAACACTTCAACACTGAATAACTGTCAGCAGGCAGTCTTTTTTCAGCATCCAGTCATAGTTATGGCATTGCTTAAACTTACTTTTAAAGCATCACCTGGATGTCCTACATAGACTTTTGAGCAAGAATTACTTACATTTTAATCTATTTATTGATTACATTAGAATAAAATGAAGTATGCAAATCACAAGTGACTCAAACAACCAACTCACACTGGTTTAACACTTCCTTATGAGCAAACAGACCTACATGAAGTCACTTGGGCCATTATTATTTTCATTAAAGTAGGAATCCAACTCTTAAAAGTTCCTGTTGTCTTGAAAATGAAGGATAAGACTTTCGATCTTCTTGGGAATGTGATAACTGAATAGGATTTTTCCACCAGCTTGGGTGGGCTTTGGCAAGCTCCACAAGCACTATTCCCAAGTACTCTCTGCTTCCTAAAGCATCTTTGATCAGCCAGGTTACCATACCCAGCCTAAAACACCTGGGACTCCTCCCTTCTGTACTGTGGTTTCAATATAGGAGTTCTTTAGGAGGAAACCAATGAGGATAATTGTAACAATCTTGAACAAGATCTTGCATTCCACACTGAAGAGCCAGATGCTCCTCAATCACTTGATGTTGCCAGCGTTCTCCTCCTCTGGAATCCATACACCCTCTCCATATCTCCACTGCTGCAGCACTCTTGCCCTCCTCATGCATTGCTTGAAGGTCTCATGTGGTACAATTGGACCTGGAGCTATGGTTGGATGGTTGGATGAATGGATGGATGCAGTTTGAATCTCAAAGACTTTGAACTTAAGGTCAAAGGTCAAGTAATATGGAAAAATTGTGAATGTGATAAATTGAGAAGAAAGCCACCTAGGATTCTGAAATTGATACCAGAGGTGCATCTACTAAAAATCTTGGAGAAAGTTGAATGTCAGTGAACTTGACCTCAAGGACCTCAAGATCAGAATAAGTTTTGTGAACATCTTGTAAATGCATTAACGTCAGAAGAAGAAGATTTTTTTTAACTGGTACCATAGATTTGTCTACTAGACTACTAGACTACTAGACTGAGGGATAGCTCTGGCGGTTGCCAGTATTTTTACTTAATGCGCTCAACAATAAGCTGGCTTGTTAGGCTGCTAAATCTAATCCAGAGTGCCCCAATCTATAGCAAGAGAACAAGTCATCAACCCACCAACATTAAAAAGATATGTTTATTTATGTTAATTTAAAAAAAAAAAAGATTTAGCATCTCTAAATGTAATTAACACATGAGCTGGAATCCACTGAATTCCCCACCAAGCAGGCGGACACCTTTCCCATCTGTCATGAGGAAATTCACTGTGAGTTAAAGAATTAGCAGTCATAGCTCTGTGACTCGCTGTACCTCACTGGGAAACCTCACAGCACGCTGAGAGACATCTGAGTTGATCTGTCAATAAATCAGCCGAGATGTGCTGTGACATGCGCTGATGAACTGAGCAGTGCTGCCAGCGCCTGTCCTTCTCCTCTGATGCTGATTTGAGCAGACAAATCTCGTTTACTCCTCATTTAGCCATTATTTCAGCACACTGAGTTTATATAGTTGCTGCCTGCAAACTGTAAAGAACGTTGTTTTCAATTATGCAAATGTATTTCACTAAGAGGAGGTACACACAGACCACTGGCAAACATCATTGTCCTTCATCTAAGAAGGATTAAGTGTTCATCTTGGATTATGGTTTAGGGGGATATTTACATTTTCTGATATTAATACCAAAACCTGTCTCAGAAATGCTAGACTGGTCATTAAAAAGAGTTCAAACAGTGATAATGTTTTTATATTTTTTGGTACAGTGAAAATAAACTGTCAAGAATTTATGTTTACTGCAGCTCTTATAAATCCAAGATATCGAAATAACATTTTAATTTTATTTCTATTCATGGTGTGTACAATCAAGGGAAAACGTATTTGGATGGTGACTTCTTGTTGGCAATTTCGCCTCTGTACACCATCACAGTGGATGTTAAATCAATATGTGATTGAAGTGCTGACTTTCAGGTTTATTTAAAGGGGTTTAGGAAAAGTATTGCATTAACTGTTTAGTATTACAGCCATGTTTACACATAGCCAACATTTTGAGGCTCAAAAGTAATTGGTGAAGGATTGTTTCTAATACTTGGATGAAAACCCTTTGTAGCCATCTGAAGTCTGTTTCCTCCCTTGAGATGCACTGCTAGGCCCTTTAGTCACTGCTTGTTTGTGGATTTCTCTGCCTAAAGGTTTCTCTTTAGTATCTGAAAAGCATGCTCTGACGGCCTGGGAATGGATGACTGGCTAGGACATTGAAGACTATCAAATCTCCTTGATAAACTTTTTGGCCTGCTTTTGCAGTACATTATTTTTTGTCATTATCTCTCTACAGTGAAACAGTTTTGGAAAATTTGGCTGAATCTGAGCAGAGTATAGTCCTGTATGCTTTAAAATTCATCCTGCTGCTTCTATCAGCACTAGCAGCAGCTTCATTAATAAACAGCAGTGACCCAGACCAACTGCCTACTATACTATGATGTCGTGAAGTTGTTTTTCTTAACAGTGGAAATAATTCTGTCATCATGCACTTCGGTTGTCTTCTGTGGTCTTTCAGGTCTTTTGGTGTTTCTGAGCTGGCCAGTATATTGTTTCTTTTTTTTTTAAATGCACCAGATTGCTCATTTGGAAAAATGTCCTCTGACATGTTTATTTTGTTTTTCAGCCTAGTGATGGTGTCATTCACTTGCACTGTAATTTCTTTGGACCTTCCTAACATGGAAAGGTCCAGCGAATGGCTACAAAATGCATTTATAACAATAAGAATCAACTCCAGATGTTTTATCTGCCTAATTTGTGATGAAATAACAAGGGTACAGGGACGACCCAGCCGTGAAAGTGTTTACTGGCAAATAATCCAATTAATTGGGACACTGTTTAAAAATTACTAACTGTTAATGGAATATTTTTGCTAAACCCCTTGAATTAAATCTAAAACTCTACAATTCAATCACATCTTGATTGTCTGGTGCATACTTGGCAGTGTGCAAAGGCGAAACTACAAAAAAAATATGTCATTGCACATATGGATCTGATTGTAAATCTAAGAACAAATCCCAGGCTTGTACAGCTGTAAAAAACAAAGAGACAATGAGAAAAAGGTTTCTGTGAATTCCATTTATTAGTCCATTAATGAAAACCTTCCAGCACATGGTTCAGCTGGAAAACCGAGGGCTAATAACAGACCAAAGAGCCAATGAGATGTAAATTTACTCACATATTTATTACATAAATATATAGTAAAATAGACCAGCAACAATTACCATAAAAAATATCTTCCTTTAAAACCCTGACCATAAACAAAGATTTGAAAATCACACATTGACATTTACAAACACGCTGATTGTCTGGACCTGTCGTAAGCAGCCCACCATATAAACCTGACAGCACACCACCCACTGGACTCATGTTGGGGGGGAGGGGTGGGGGGTGTAAAATGGAGGGGTGGTGGGTGCCCAGGAACAGCAGGGGGTTGGGTAATAGGTCCAGGTGAGGAAGGGTTTGGTGTGATGAAGTTGTGGGTGGTGTGAGAGGAGATCACAGTAGATATTCGGATGTTTCCTGCGTGTATATGCGTTTATCTGCAATAAGTGCTGTCAGTGTGGATTTATTTAGCCCAGAGCATTGCCTTAAGCTTCATTGTATGTCTTTTCATGTTTGTTTACCCCCGTGCATCATGGGAATGAATCCTGAACATTGTTCCTTTGCTTTGCATGCCAGTGACAGTGACGTCAACTGAGAGGTAAATAAAGAGAGGAAAAGGAGACAAAAAGAACAAAACCTGGGTTTCTTAATATTTGTTGGTATAATGTTATTCTTGTGTGGTTGAACTGGCACCAGATATCCAGAAGGTGGGGTTTGTCGTACCATGGAAATTTACATAGTCTCCCATATGTCAGTAACATAAGAGTAAACTTTTAAAGACCTTCTGTAACCCTTTTATTACCCTGATAATACATGACGGTCTGGCACCTCTGGATCAACATTGAATGAGAGATCTGTACTCATACAGTTAATGGCCTTTATTTTCTGTGCACTGTTTCCTATAATGCAGCAAAGTCTAGCAAAGGCTGTATCTGCAGTCTCAATGGTTTTCTATTGAAGCTTTCCATCTCAGTGTTTATTTCCTTTGGAGTTGTATTCTCTCCCCTTGTCTAGTACTGTTCCAGGACCTCGACATCAATCCTTCAGTGACTCATAATATTCAGTTCAAGAATAATAAAAATAAAAACTCTTCCAGTTTTAGGCAGTCTTCGTAGTAACTTCTAAGATGAGGGATATCAGTGATTGACAAGTGAAAAATAACCATGAATTGTTTTAATAACTGAATTTCAACATGACGCTGTTCTCTTGAGCCCATAAAAAAGAAATATCTACCAACTTCTGGATTTCCTTCTTTTATGTTTGCACAGTGTCCTAAAAGCAGCACAATTGCCAAGTTCTTGCTAAACAGGAGATCTCTATTGTTCTGGCTTACAATATAAAGCAACACTTTTTTTTTCTTTCTTGGAAGTTGGCGCCAATTTTAAAGGTTCTCGTGTAACAGCCATAAAATTGTTATTATTAATGACACCCACCATGTGAAGTCAAGTCCGAATCTTGTTGTTTCCGTTTGCGTTATTGTCAAACTAGTACTAAGACACACTGTTATCGTATGTTGTATTTACTGTATGACATGTGTGTCGCGCTGACAGATACACCATTTATCTTTGTTGGTGGGATCATTATAGCAACAATCAATCAACCAATCAACACATGGTAAATTAACCACCTGTCGATTAGCAGTTAGTATTAGTTACTAACATGCAGCTAACTTGGCTATGTTCCTATACAACAGGGTGATAATTCACAGCAATGTGCAACTTTTCCCACATTTTGGTGTTGAACTACACAGGCTACCATGTCGCTCTCTCAGTATATTTGCATAACATGATTTAATTAGCTAAAATCGACAATGTTTGACATAATACATAAGTTAGTATCACATATCAAGTCAAGCTAGCGGTAGAAGTCATTCGACAATTGATTGATTTACTTTGAAAGTGAAGTGCCTCTGTTTTACTACAGCTCAGAGAGTAGTTGGTGACTATTTGCAGACAAGTTGGTGTGTTTTATTCAAACTGCGTCAATCTGATAGCAACAAAGCAATCGCAAGGAGGTTGCCGGTGCAGCAGTATATACCTTTTTGCAACCAGTTTCATATAACAAAGCAAGCAACCTCTTTGGCGATACTTATTTTTCCCTAGTTACTGGTGATTGCTAATCAGATTCTAAGCCAATTTCTTTCAAAATTGGCAATATAACTAATAGACAATATAAAACATGGACATAGCTTGCAAGTGGAAAAAATAAAGCCTATGCGGAAGTGTCTTAAACCTGCATTCTATCTAGAGGCCACCAGATGGCGATAGTTGTGGTCGCAAAAAGATTTAGAGTTCTATAGAACTGTATGGGAAAACAGCTTTCTGTCTTCACTTCTGTTAGCACTGTCCTGATGAGTTTCTGGGCTCATTCAGTCGCTTTAAGTCATATTTAATAAAGTAATCTATTTTGAACACTAATTTTGTGCATCAAAATGGGACTGTGTAACAGTATGACCGTGTAACAGTAGCTATGCAAATCTTTTTCTAATGTTACAACTAATAATCACTTCATTACGTGAGGTTTTGTTTAAATTAAAATGAACTAAAGGAACTTCATGAGCCACTGACTTGATGAAATCCTACACATTATCCTGGATTGGGGTAAGTAACAATTGTTCCTGGTTGCTCCAAAGATAATAACCTGGCTGAAAAGTTTCAAAATAACTAACAAAAACACCTAGCATCCTGTCTTTGGCACCTTCCAATTATCCCTGACTGGTCAGGTCAACCCCTGAGTGTCTGCAGAACACATCTTTTTCTTTTTTTTTTCCAGCACCTTCTGCAGTCACAGTGAAACAAGGAACATTTGAAAGAGTGGTATCAAACAAAGAACAGTTGTTTCTTTTTTGTGATTTTGTTAAATGTATTGTAGTGTGTTTTTCCACCGACACAAATATGCAGGCTGAAAGACTGTCCTTGAGAAGATCAGAGGAGAAAGAAAATTCCCAAAGAAACATCAAATTAAAACTTAACCCAGAGAGCGAGAGAGACAGAGAAAAAAAGAGGGAGAGAGCGAAAGAGCTCTTCATCTCCGACTGTGAGGTTACTTTGCTTCTATTGGCTGATTTTTCTGTAATATTTACCACATGAGGTTTGTAAAAAGTGTTGAGGTTAATGCACAATACAGACCTTGAAACAGATTTTTTCATGTTAAACCAAGAAAAAAATACACCCTACTAAGTCGTTCAGTCTATTAATTGCAGCTCTAAAGACTTTACTTGTTCTTGATTTATCATATGGCCTCACACACCCGTGTTGCACAAAGTGTCTCTTTTAAATAGGACAGTCAATAGTAAAATAGTGAATACAGACACATATAGCTCATAGACATTTGTACATGACAACCCCATCTAGAAATAGTCTGACATAAAAACATCTAGCACGAGCACCAGCTGCTGCATACTGGATGTAGAACTGTCTGCTTCCTGGTAAAATGAAACCTTCCTTGAAACACAGTTTTTGCGAGTTTCACAGAACATACTATAAGCATGCTAAGCTTTCTGTACATGCAACACTGAGACCTATCTGTTACAAACATTGTGGGCAAAAAGGTGTGCAGTAAAGACGATGTAAGCAGTGGGCATGGCGCCTTGAAGTCATGGTGGTTTTTGGTAATTTGCTGGTGCTGTATAAAGTGACTTGGACCTGCTACATAGTGAAATAAATGGATTTCTTTCCTTAAGGTTCGCTGACCAGAGAGCATTTTCTTCGGATTTTGCGTACAAGAATGGGCTCGTGGGCCATGAGAGCTGATGGTGCACATGCTCTGAGAGCATTTGACAAAACAGGACAAGTGAGACATCTTGGACCAAGAGAGTGGGAAAGAGAGAGGATGGATGAAAGCACCCTTTGAGGCCTTTTTATCAAACCTGAGCAGTTTTAAACCCAATTTTTCAACCTGACAAGCATTGCATAATTTTCTTATAAGCAGCCCCCACCTCCGTACAACTACTATACAGTTTATATATTCATATATTCTCTGATCTGTATCTCTGATTGATAGACTGTTAATAAATGAGCTAATCCGTGTACATTCTTATCTGTCTAGGCATGCATTTTACACCCGTTTACAAAAAATATCGCTATAAATCTCCATGCAGACAGTCAGAGCAGCATAAAACTTATTCCAAGTCCACACCACTGTACCACCCATAAGTATCTTCAGGTCTTACCTGGTATTTGGTGTACAAAGGAAAACAGTGTCCACATAAAGTTATTCATAGTGGCCAAATCATACAGCACTGAACTGAGCTTACAGGGGACCGACTATACTTTTACATGTTTTCTGTCACATATATTCTCTGGATACTCATATTAAACATAGTCAGTGTTTCAAATAATGTTGTTGAGATAAGTTCAAGTAGTTCCTGTGAGCCATAAGCTCAAATTTCAGATAGTTTTCTCTACTCTTGGCTATAAACTGTATATAAAACATGGGTGTGACTATTAAAGGCACTGTGAAAGTGCCTTAAACCAGCATTCTTTCTAATGGCCACAAAGGGGTAATTCCTGTGAATGTCACAAGATGGGACTTCCCTAATAATTGGGTGCCACGGTGGCAAAGTTAATCTTTTCTAAATAAGTGTGCTCTTCACTTGGTGTGATGTCGCTGAGAACAGATATCCCCTAATATGGTAATTTCAGGCACACAGCTCAGGCTGCCAGCACAGAAGTTTCCTTTTTTTGTTTTGTTTATGAGGGGCAGCCAATCAGAAGAAAGTTGGCTTACAGGGTAAAATCGTAAAGTATAATAGCGGCAGAGTATGATGGCTCAGTCACATGAGAGTAAAAAAAGGCAGCCTCCGTGCGACAAGGAAAAAAGGGCGGTTGCCCAGTGAGTGCATTGATTGTTGCAGCGGCTGAGCGTGCAACACCCTCAACTTCTCAGTGACCACTTTTGATCACAAGGCGATTGCACAGATTGCCAGTTGGGAGGCGACCGGTCTCCAAACAAACGTGATCTGACTCGGGCTGCGTGCAATCACTCTCAAACAGACTGGAACAGGTTTGCAAATAATTACAGTCTGATTTATAAATGCAGACAGACTGCCAACACAATGCAATCAGCAATAGTCTGCACCAATCAGCGAAACTCATCTATGACGCGTCTTTGTAGCAGGGGAATTACCTCAACCGTCTGCCAACTAGCTGTATGTTTTCTTAGTTGCTGAGCGCCTGTGTCATTCTGCAGTTAAACATATCATCTATGATGATTTAATCAATGAGGTTCTGGCTGGACTGATTGTAGATACTTAATAGCAATTTCAGTGTATGTGGACAGCAAAACGAGGTATTTGCAAGAGATTTACGTGACTTTATTATATTAAATTGCCATGTTATCATAAAGAGATTGCATGTAATTGGAGTCGGAAACTGAAAGAAGACTGACTTCATCTTATGGCTGTTTTATCATTGTCTTGATGGCAGCAACTGACGAGTGGTTGCCCGTCTCTAAAGCAACCATTTCAAAGGTAACAAGATTGCAAGTTCATTGCACACTGTTGCAGTAATTTTGTCTCCAGCCTCTGTTTTCTGTAGTGTGACTGGAGCATGAGGTAAACAAGGATAATAATGAATTGTGACTCATTCAGAGCAACTCAAGTACAGTTCAAGAATAAAAAATATTTAGCTGGAAATGAGGATAACTGTTCCCCTTTAATGTAACCTTGGATAAACGGGGTGACTTTAGTTTCTTGATCAATACAGCTTAATTTATATGCATCTTACTCAGCTATTAATGCATAGCTAGCCAAACATATTCTAACAATCAATTATAATTCACGCTTACTGAACATTGTCAGAAATTTGTAACAATGTTTGTAGCTTGTCCAATAAATAACATTTGGTGCTTTGATTACATTGTTTAGCTCATGGGTTTTAATTTTCTCTTCTGATTTTCTTGTTGCACTAATGCAGCCACAAAGGGAGTATTAGCTTGGACATAGTCATTTAATATTGTATGTAGCGATAACCTAAAAGTCACTCTTGGGAGTCCTCAGTTCCTACCATGCAGCATATTAATTCATTCTTTTCCCCAAGAACAAACTCCACAGCATTTCTAAGTGCAAGCCTTCATAATAAATCCTCTGGAGTCCTATGAAACATGCTGTGCAGCAATGCCACACAGGAGGAGGGATATAAAAACAATCGATAAGGCCATCATTGGAAAGGAGAACCCAAAATTGCAAAGCCTCGAAGCGCAGCCGTGGCTGCTCTTTTCTGCAGCAACAGTCCATTTGTAAGAATTGATGCAGCTTTTAGTTTAAAATATCACCCACTCCTGAAATTCACAGTTTTGTTTTGGTTTTTTATCTCTTGCAGTCCCGCCACACTCAAGTAGAAATGCTTCCCAAGTGACCCCTCCTTCTTCCTCTCTGTTAGCCCGCTGAACACAGTGTTGGTTACATTCTTCAAAGGAAATAACACAAGTATGTGACAGGAATCTGTTTTACAGACTTCCGTCACACACCGCGGCCTGAAAAGGTGCTTTAGGGATTTTTGGAAGGGGAAGCAAAGCAGGTCCATCAGACATCAGCACTCACAGGCATTCAGCATTCACACACTTACACTCAATGTTCACTTGCACACAGCACAGTTCTCATGTGAAACAGCAACATCCACGTGCACACACTTATATACATGCACAGCCTTGGTTTTAGCCATACAACTGAGAGTTAAACAGAAAATAAAAGAGGCCTGTGGATGGAGGACTACAGCCAGTTCATTTGCCCCGCTGAGGGCAAATAGTGCCTGGCTTGGATGGGAGCCATGCACTGCTGTATGTACACCACAAGCAATTGGATGAGGAAAAGCTGAATATTGCTGCTGGCACTTTGACCCTAAAGAGTGCAAAGACGCTAGAGTGTTGCTGACATGAAAGGATGAATATATTTTTGCACACAGTTTTTCTTGCACATATCTATGCGAATGTAATTTATTGGTAATCAAAAATAATGCATTATGTTTGTCTTTACTGTGTTATTGTAACTCACCTATTCCATGAAAAAACTGACCAAACTGAGTCAAAAACAACAGATCTTAAGTCAATGTCTTGACTTTCTCTTTCATGATTTTTTATGAAAGACATGTTTCATGAAACATATGTCACTTTGATGTTATAACCCCGTAATTAACACTTTAAATTAATCAAATGTCAAAATTAAGTGATGATAATCACCGTGTGAAATCAAAATATACGACTCGAACATGTGAGTCGATCTCCTTTAAGTAAAAATGATGACTTAGTCTCTAAACATTTTCTTATCAATCTGATGCTTTAAAAAAATAGTCCTAATATTTCAGATGTTTTTCTTTTTTTCTGGCAGGAATGGTCTTCCTTATAGTGCGGCACAAAACCCAAGCGATACACAAAAGCATCCAACCAAACAAACAAAAACCAACAGACAAAACACTCCCCACACGTAAAGAAATCGATTTCGATTTAGGGTTAAGAAAGCAGTGAGGGCCTGGTTATATCTGCCCGAGGTTGGACTTGGGGTCCGATTTCTGGGAACCTGGATGTCTACTCCTTTCCATCCAGGAAATAAAGACAGAACAAGTGTAAAATGAACACTGGTGATTGCAAATTGAGACAAAAAAGAGGAGCTAACAATGGTTTTTTCATCCAAGGTTCATCATCATTTATTAGAAAATGTTCTTTTACCTGAGAGAATCCTTCAATAGCTTCCTTTACCCATTCACAAAAAGTGGTCTGTGTTTGCGTGTATGCGTGCACGTGTGTGTGTGTGTGTGTCTGTGTGTGTACTGGGTCTTGCCGATGCTCTCATGGGACAGTGCATTATTTTCACACAAATGTAAGAAAGAGATCTGATTAGACAAAAAAAATCAAATAAAATTCACAATGTTTACTCAGCCACTTATTGCACTTCATTCAAAATAACTGTAAACGCTATAATTGATTATTTCATTGCATGGCTTTGCCCAAAGGCCTCTGCCGTTTTTACTTTCAGATTGAACAGAAATTTAATGGTGCAAAAGTCATTTGGCTTGGGTGCAATTTAAATATACATATATATATATATTCATGATTATAGTATTACCTCTGAAGAATCTTCTACCTACTGTTGGTTTGGTCAATTCAAAGTGCTTCTAAGTAAGTGCTAAAGGAAAATGGATTTTTGCTATCAAACACTTGCCTTACATTTCAAAAGCAAAGGTAAGCACATGGTTAACTAACCTTACTTATGCTACATAAAATCCACATATGAACGTCGACTACTTTGAATACGTAAATTTCAGCAACTTGGTCGCGATATGCAAAGATTAAAGCTACATTTTCAAGAAAGACTGAATTTAGGGCCTGGTTTTAATTGTATAATTTGAGGCTCTGAGACGCACCAAACAATGAGAGCATCGCATTAGACGCACACAAGCAAAGTTCCAAACAACACACATATACATACACACACCACTTTCTGAGCAGTTTACAAAAAAACAGCACGTCTCGTAAAATCCTTGTTCTCCACAACATCCCCGGAACCCCTCCTACTTCTCTGGGTCCCAGACGACTGTGAAGATTTACTGAGCCTAAGGACCAGCCAGCAGGCTGGGCTAAAGGCCAGCTAACCCCAACAGTCCTGGCCCGCACCCACACAAAGTAGCAAGGGTCTCTGGGTCATGCAAAGAACCTCTGGAATTCAAGCAAGGGCCAAATCTGATTTCATAAGCAAGACCGGCTCACAGTTGTTACAGTGAGCATATCTTTTGGAGGGATTTGGAGGGAAATTGCATAGACATCTTGCTACTTGCATGTCTTAACAAACTCTACATTTGGCATGGGGGAGGGGAGAGGGGAACCAAAAACAACCATAAAACCAAAAGACATTACAGACAATCTCCACCCATGTCCAACATGTCAACATGTGAGAATAAACCAGGATCTATGGAGGGGAAGGGCTGAGAAGCTCCACAAAGCCAGCCTCAAAAACATCAGTCTGCTTGTTGTGGTGAGGAACAGCATGATTTGTTTGAGCTTGGGGTGTCACCAATTGTTATAAACCAAAATTACTTTCAGCTTTAAACAGTTGGAGCTGAAAATATGATGCTTGGTTCAAACTTGCATCATTTAAGACACCATTTGTACTTTCATTTATGCATTGTGGGAAGGTTGGTTAGCTATTCAATCTCATAGAAGCGAAAAAGGAAATGGATCCAGAAAAGCATTTAAAACTGACTGAGATCTGATTACTGAATCTAATTTGAGAGGTGATTCCAGACTCATTTTAGCTAGTTACTGAAATGCTATACATACACATTTGTCTCTCCAAGATGCACAAGTAATCTTTATGCCTCGCAAGTGCAACCACATCAGCAAATGACCCATGGAAGAAGGCCCTAATGGCATCTGAAATGACTTGTGTTAATGAGGCCTCACGTACTTGTTGCAAACTACTTCAGGTTTCAGTTAAATTGATCCTCACAGAAAGTTCGGATTCAGTGTATTTAGGCTGGCTTTTTGGGGCATTGGTGGACAAATCCATTTTAGACTTTGACAACTACGATGTGGGTGTTAAACAGCTGTTTCAACTGGCATTCATGCCCAATAATAACCTGCTCCCTATCCCACTTCCCACTTTACTTTGTAAGTCACCCAAAATCAAATATACACATTTATCTACCTGGATTATTTGGTGTGAGTTGCAGAGTTTTGGATATATAATTTGTAGATATGCCTATTTTCTCTTTAATTATAACATAAGTAAGTGCCCCAAAATCTATAAAACTCAGAAGTAATGTGAAGTTACTTACAGAAAACTCAGAAACCTTGTTGCGACATGACCAGTTTCAGGTATAGACTGTTTTCTTTGCACTAAACTAAGGCTGCCATTGCAAATGAAAAGCATTAACGCTCAGCTGAAATGAATGCCGGTCATGTTCACATTCTGTCATAGGCACGAGCTTCTTGTCACATGGTAGATGCATGCTTTCCTTCAGTGCAGCGATACGTTTGGTGACTGAAACCTCAGTTGGATAGGGGAGTTTTTAAGTAGCACAAAGCAAATGGGCCAGTTAGAATTATTGTTCCTCAAGAGAAGGCTGACGTTTCTGCAGCTCATATCTCTGGAAAAAGAAAAGGCAACTCACACCAACATAATCTGGGTCAGGGGTTCTTGGTGTTTTGATGCACATTTAATGTACATTGAAATGCACATTTAATCAAAGGCTTTTTAAGTGTGTGTATCTTCAGAAAACTAGTTGATTGTTGAATTTTCTTTTCTTTTAACATGTTCTGCTGATTGAATTCACCTGGTGCTTATCACCCTTACCTATCCGTCTTGGTCAAGCCCCATTTTTCCCAAGTCTTTTCTGTTGTTTTCCTTTTTCCCTATTTTTCTGTTGGGTTTCCTATTGCTAGATCGACCTGCCTCTTTATCCACTGCTCTTTCACACTGTAATAAAGTCCTTGTTTTCCTGTCATGTCTTACTTTTGGCTTCTCAGTCCTGATAGAACTGTGGATGAATAAAATATATGCAAATATATAAAATTAAAATAGTAGTGGATTCTTACTTGGGCCACAAAAATGCCACTGAGAGCCACTGGAGCACACTTTGAGAACCCCGGGTCTACTATGGGCCATGTAGATTTGACTTTGGAGTGAAGCGTCTCTTTAATAAAACATCCCCCACTGCACTCCTGACCTTTAACTGCCGCAGCTGCTGGCAACACTCACATCAATAGTTTGGAAAAACGGAATCTGATCCCATAGGTAAACGCACACTCACACACAAAACTATAGTCATTCATGTGAAGCGTGAGAACACGAGGGGTATGCATCGATCTCTTTGCAAACAACAGGAGGCACAGGGCTTATGATTAATGTCACAGGGCACTTCTGAATATGGATCTGCATGCACATGTGAGAGGGTGCACACATAAAAAAATGTAACAAGCATTACACATTACTTTGCTCTTTTTTTTCTTTTTACTTTTATCCACTTGCATGACAATGGGATGGAGCGGTTAAATTGACTTTTTACAATGAATCTGTGTGTTGTATGTTTTTGTATTTACATCCTTGGTTATGGCCAAAATAAGCTGTAAATGAAAAAAACAAAACAAAACACAAAACATAGAAAAATACATAACATAGTATTGCACCTTGCAGACGGGCAATATATATATTCTCAGTTTTGTTGGTTGTTTTGTAACGTCTATGTGACACCACTATCCTCTCTGCTGGTGTGTGGAAGTTAGGTTGTGGGTGCCGGGCTCAGGTCCAGCCCCCTCCTGTCAGCTACATTCAATTCCATAAAACACTCAGCTATTACAGAAGTCAAAATCCCTCAGTCTCTGGGCCATTCACATTTTAGGTTTACTGTCTAAAGACTGTGCCTTTAAGGTGGAGAAGTGCTCACGTTGGCAGAGCTCAGAGCTGATGTCTCGACATTTTCTTGAGTTTAAGTTGCACCTCCTGTCATTCGAGAACCAAATCAATAAGGTAGAGGGCACCAAAGCTTGAGGGAAGAGTCCTTTTGTAACTTACACTGATGCGTACACAAGCACATATTATCTCGACATGTACATTTTTTTTAAAATCTATATATGCATCTCTGAACTTTCACATGTGCCTGCAAAATATGACTCCTCCCAAGTTCCTTTGAGTCTTGTGTTGTGTGAGGTATGACAAGATTGTGTTTCAGTTTTTTTGATTTTTTTTTTTGTATTTTCAGTTTATGTTGCATTATTTTTTTTTCTATTTGTTTTTTTCTTTCCTCCAAAGATGTATTTCATTTAAAAAAAGGAACAAAATATATATAAAAAAAGAAATTCCTGGTTTTTTTTTTTTTTTGTTGGTTGTAAATTTCCTCCTGATAATAGGGGACGGACAACTGGACAGACACACGGACAAACAGATCAGTTGGCTTACAAACACAAACTATAGACGTGAAAAAGAAGTGAAATATTTTCTATGTTACACTGCACACATGGTCAAAAAGTGACAACAGCTGTTTTGTTTTTCTTTTACACAGAGCAGTTGAAGGGTCAAAAAAACAAACAAACAGAAATATAAGAAAACAATGATAAAATGAAAAAAAAAATCTCCAATAATTTTGTTCAGGAGTCTTTTTTTTTAAAGTCATCTTTTTTTTCATATTGTTTGACGGATGTAAAATCCTTTTCATATATCTTTTCTTTTCTTAATCTACATCAGACTCATAAGGTAAAAAGCAGCATTATAACCCCTACTGTCACACGCACATACCCAGTCAGCTCACAACAACAAAGGACGTCGATTTCTTTTTCGGTTCTTTTACAAAGATGTGTTGGAATCCCAAACCTGCATCTCAGGAATGCGGGATCTGTCTTCCTGATCCTCACAATCTGAACGTTGGAGGTAATCCTTACAGTGGGAGCTGAGGGAGGACATTTGGGGTCGTCAGCTGGCACGGGAGCGGGGGTTTGCGTGGGGCTGCGTGGGAGGCGAAGGGGACATCTGCCCTTCCTCCCTGTGTTTGACGACATTGTCTCTGCAACCAGCCACATCACCCCCTCTCGCCCATGTCAATGATGGCAGTGAGGGTTGAGGCCCTCAGCTTTTTTTGTTTGTTTGTTTCTTTGTTTCCTGTCCTGTCCTTTCTTCTTCTCTTGCATCCACGCATTCTCACACTCCAGTCTCTCGTCCCTGCTGCTTTGTCGGTCACATTCAATTGGTGGTGCCACTCTAAAAGGGCAGTTATGGCCAGCCTTGTTTCACAAGGCCTGGATCCTGTTTGGTGTGAATGAATCTGGACAAAACTGGGTATGAACTGCTCAGTGGTGACAGCTAGGATGCTTTGGGTAAAGGAGAGGATTTTCAGTGTTCAGAAGAGGGCTTAAAGTGAAATTTGAGTGGGCTCTAGTATGGGACAGTGAGTACTACACGGATAAAGAGAAAGCCCTCCTAGGGAGGGATCTCTGCCCACTGCTTTTGGGCTGTTTTGGTTCTACTGGTGTAATGCTGACAACAGGACAGGTTTAGGGCCGAGCCCACTGCAAGTGCAAAGGCCCCGTTAAACAGAGCAGCTCAGGATACCCATTTGTGGTCAATTTTAATTGAGGAAATTAACCCAAAAAGGAGAGTTTATGGGCTGTTGCATTAGTGCAAAAACTCCCACCAGCCTGGCTGAGTGGGGTCTGTTATCATATTGATGGCGGGGGGGGGGGGGGGGGGGGGGGGGGGGGGGGGGTTTAGACTTGAGCTAGGCTCCAGAAAGGGCAATGTCATGGACTGGACAAGAGGAGGGTAGAAAAGAAAAGAGTGGGGATGGATCTCTAGAGGCGTTCCAGTTCCTCTCCCCTCCCAACTGCACTCAAGCTGAGGGGGTGTGGATAACCCATCCTGTGCATGTGCCCAGTATAAACTACTGCTTGGTATTGGATAGAAAATAGACTAGATTTCTTTCAACCCAGTGAGATTTGGCTTGGCCCCAGAATTGGATTGAACAGAGTGAGCTTTTGAAATCAAATCAAACACTCTTGTATGGTCATTTGGAGGGTAAACTTATCATATCTGCCATGGATGTTTGAGCTGAGATATTACTGCTATAGTAGTGAGCGTTGGGAAGCTAGAAGTGCGGTTGAGTTGCCTGTGAGGAGGCTTCACTCCATCATTTTTTATGTCAAACACACTGCCCATGCATGACAGAAAGCTGAAATTTTCCATGAAAATATTTACCAAGCTCCAGTGGCAGCTATCATAAGTGTAGCATGGTACGTCATCACCACGCAGATGGAAATCGCCCTTTCTTTGCATGCTGATTTGACGGGCGTGGCCACCTTGACTTTTCGGTAACTCCGTGTAATCGTTCCTCTTGCTGCTTTTTGCTTTAATGGGCTGCACATCCCACGCTGTCCTTCGTTGTTTCTGCGAGTCGGTTTCTGTCTTTAGAGAAACTGGTAAATCCAAATTTGAAAAGATGACACTTGGTCCCACTTGATAAAATAAAATAAAAAATTAAAAAAAGAGATAACCCGAATGTTATGGGTACCACTCCCTGGAAGGGAGTAAAACCTTCCAGGGGGATGGCTGGCCCTCCTGTCTTCAGTGGTATTTCATTTGAACCAAGTGACAGCGCTGTGTGTATGTGTGTATTCTGCGAGTGTTTTTGTCTTTCCATGACTACGAGTGTGCACCTACGCAAAAAGCTATGCACATCTGTGTGTCATTCTACACATGCTCCAACTCGAATGGTGTATGTCTGTGTGTAGGCTGTGGGCAGCTGCCCTGTGTCCACAGAGGTGAGGTAGTGCCTGACACCACAGGGGCAGTAATGCTGCCCCAGCCTAGGGGTGTGTCCACTTTGAGGTAAATGGTAGCCTTCTTGGCATTTGCCTGCTCTCAGTGACGCCCATGGTAAAAAAAAAAAAAAATAGAATAAAATAACCAAAAAACTAGAAAAAAACAAAACAAAACAGAAGGCAAATGTGTATGGAAGCCTGGAGGGGCCACACTGGGTTGAGCCCACGAAAAGAGGACTCTGTACAAACCCTGCAGGTTAGGGCTGTATATCAACACTGCCGTGCAGTGCATACAGTAAAATGAGGCATTCACGTTACTCTGAGGTGATGTGTGTTTTCGTGTGTGTGTGAGAGAGTTAAAAAGACAAAAAGAGAGTCAGTGTGTGTACGTGATGAGCCCTGCCGTCTTGCTGGTGTTTGCTGCTATTCAGAACCTCCTCGGAGGTTGGGTGTGGGAGATTTATTTCTGACCTCTGGCTCAGAATCTACAGTCCAGCTTTTACGTTGTAATTCCTCTCTCTGTGCCTGCGCCTTCCTTTTCTCCCGCCTCCCCTCTGAGCATCTCCCTTTCTCCTCCCCCTTCTTTTTCGCTTCCTTCCAATCCTTCAATGCTGTACCTCTTCAGACAGAGAAGGGCTTACTTGTCATTCATAAGATGGTAGGCTGCTGGCACAAGCAGCATAGGCAATGACAAGGCAGGTCTGCTCGTGTGTGTGTGTGCGTAGGTGTGTGTGTGTGTTGTATGTCACAGGAACCGGTCCAATGACAAAAATGAAGGTAGATATGAAGCCATGGTCTGTATGTTTTTCAAAGGTAGAGAACACAATTTCATAAAACTGGAGTAGCCTTATATAAATATAGCACCGGTTTCACAGGGATATGAGAAGAACAAGCTCCAAAAACAGCTGTCATGGCTCAGATTGAGTTGAGTAATTGATAAGTGGCGTGGCTGCTCTGCTTTACTGCCGCCGTTATACACCACGGAAACGTTTACGTCTGCTGAAATTTTTATGTGCAGTGTCTGCTGATTGCGTGCGCCTGCATGACTGTGAGCAACAATATGACACTACTGTCCATACCTTCTGAATCAATGCCTTAACACTTATTCAGAAATAATACTGAGAGGTGCTGGCCAGCTTTGGCGCTGGAAACATGGGCTTCAAGACAAGTGTAAATCTGTGACCGCTACAATAAAACCAAGGAGGGGAAACTGACCCTGCAAAGAGTGCTGCCCTGAAGAACTGAGGTGGAACAGGCTGTGAGTGTGTGTGTGTGTCTGTGTCTCTGTGTGTGTTTGTGTCTTGGCAAATGGCTACAACTCTTACTAGATAAGACATCATGCTCAGACAGAAGGGCCCCCAAACAGATTTTAAAACAGGGGTTGGTATAAGGAGGAGAAAGAGGTGGAGAAGAGGGTGTTCACAAAACAAAATCCTCTGTTTGCTTCACTCTCCTGTTGCTGGTGTGTTGTTTCTGATACTGTTGTTTCCAGTTTTAAAACCACATACTGTGAATGTGATGTCAGAGAAATGCAGATTCCTGCAGAGAGGATTCTCCCTCCATTCTTCCCCCACAAACACGATGGACTAACCCATCTTCTGTTTCGCTTCAACTTTCTCTTCCCTTTGCGTGCCGGCAAGTGTGTCTCACACCTCCTGGTCCTCGAAGACCTCTAAGAAGAGCGGGGGGAAGAGTTCGTTGGGACATTCCACCTTCATGTGAAGGAAGCGACTGGCGTGGCACGCCCCGATCATCCGCAGGTCCGTCACCTTCATCAGAAGCTTCGGCCAGAAGTGGGGAATGTTGTGCTTGCGGTAGTTGATGTAGTGCTCGAACGCCAGCAGGTACGTCTCCTGGCACTTCTCGATCTTGTCCATACAGGTCAGGCCTGAGCGATCTGCACAAAGCAAAGAAGGCGAGCGGGAAGAGGGAGCGCAGATGGCGGTGGGGAGGGGGTTAGAGAAGAAATATGGGAAAAGGATAAAAGAAGGAGAAGGGAAAAGAGAACATATGGACAATGAGTACTACATAGTTGAAGATGTAAAAACTATAAATGTTAGCAATACTAAATAAGATGAGACCTGTTATCAAGCATCATGCCCAAGGTTCTTACTGCAAATAGCATTATATTATCATGGTGCCATTTATAACCATTTAAAACATGCTTCAATAGTCAAATCTTTCTTCACATGCTGTTGAAATATGCATATATAACACTGCAAAGACACAAGATCACATTCACTTTTATTGGCTCAGTCACGCTAGAGTAAAAATAGGACGGCAACATCCTTGTGACTAGTAAAGGCTGGTGGTTATGTGGTGACTGCAATTAATTTTTTTTCTCTTTCGCACTTATGTGGTTGCAACACCTACATAACACTTTTAATCACAATGTGATTGCATAGGGTGCCTGGTGGTATTCAACCTGTCTTCAAACAAACCCAATCTGACTCAGGCTGACTGAAGTCACTCAGAATGGTGAAGGTTAGCAAATAATTGCAGTTGAATTTGCAAATACAGACAAACTGCCAACGAGTCTGCGCCGATGAGCACAATTTTTTTGCAATGCGTCTCTTTTAAATAGGGAATTCAACTTAATTGTCTGCCAGCTGGTTGCAGTCTGGGTATATTCATATATATTATATGGTTCCTGAGTGCTTATGCAATTTTGGCAGCAACTACTTCGCTATTTGTGGAGGAATTTATATTTGAAATCTATGAAATTTTGGCTGGACTCTGAATGTAAGCACGTTGTGTGAATTTCTGTTTAATGTGAATTTATGTGCATACAGAAAGCAATAGATTTGCAGTTGCTGATTTATCACACATAGCTGCTGTATTATCACAAGCAGATTGTTTTTAATGCCAGCTTGACCCCATTCAATCCCAGACTGATAGCAATGAACTCTCTTTCACTGCCATTTTAAGGGCGTCTGGACGCAGCAAAGTCATTCTGAGGAGGTTGGCTGACTGCGAGCGGTCACAGAGTTGATCCTCGTCTTAAAAACAACTGTTTCAAAGACAACAAGGCTGCAAATTCACTGCACACGGCTGCCATAATTTTGATTGTGTTGCAGTCTCCAGTCACTGTTTTAACTAGTGTGACTCTAGCATAAGTGTGGCTACTTAAGCGATGCTAGCACCAGCAGCTTTCGTCCCTTGCAGATTAAAATCCATGTATTTACATGTGGTTACATATTGTTGGTGGCATTGTGCCAGTTTTTTCTCATATAGTTCACAGTGTTTTCTCAAACCAGAGCAACTGCTGGTGTTAAAATGGTAAAAAGACTGCTACTTAGTGTAAGTTTTTTCTCGTACTACTTTTGAGGACTAACTACAAGCTGCATTCACACATTTTTCTCCATCATGCACACTCTGAAGGATGCACCGGGGCATGTATGACCAGGGAAAAAATATGCAGTGAAACATACATGTAGAAGAATGAATGTGATTTTTGAACAAAAATAATAATGATGCTATTAGCTGATGCTAATATGCTAACTCATTTTATATTGTTAACAACTTATGAAAATTGTTGTGCATGAACTTTTTTGTGTTTTGCCCTAAGAATACTGAGGAGGATCGGTCTACGTTCTCCTAATATTTTACAGATAAAAACACAAAAAACAATTGTCGTATTGCACCCTGCAGGGCTTCTTTTTTATCAATTCGTCCCACCATGAAAAGTGTGACATTTCAAGCACAAGTATGTCAAACCGGATCCCCTGCAGCGTGTGGACTGTTCATCTGTTTTTCTTACATCCACTTTATTTTCAGTTCAAAACTCACCCCAGATTTAGAGGTGCATATATGGATTTTTCGCCAGGGGTTTCAACATCCAGGCATCTCCTGGGTCTGCACCCCAGGAAAAATCACAAGCAGACGGGTGTTTCTGTTGCCGACTAAGGACGACAGCAATGTTTCATTGTCTAGTTGACTACTCTCTCTACTCTCTCTCATAGCTGAACACAATGCTACAAGCACACCAGCCAGGCAGGGAGTAGTTCTTGTTTGTCCTAACAGCATTTTAATATTATCTTTCTTTTTCAGTTTTCTTTAATCAGCAAAAAAACCCTTTAAATTATTTACATTCCTTCATCTATCCAATTTATTCCATTTATCCAGTTCAGGGACACGGGGGCACTGCAGCCTATTCCAGCTGTCATAGAGCTAAAGACTGGGTAGGCCCTGAAAGGTTGCCAGTCTATCACAGGGCCAACACATAGAGATAGACAACCATTCACACTCACACCTATGGCCAGTTTAGAAGTACTTCAACCATGCATGTTTTAGGAATGTGGGAGAAGGCGGGAATATCACTCAACAAAATGGAAAGAAATGACCACATAGATACCAGCACCTTCTTGCTGTGAGGTGATGGTGCTAACCATGGGGCAGCAGCACCAAATATATATTATTTATGTATATTTGCCATATTTTAAATACTTGGTGGATGCACTGAGAGACGAGGGCATCCCCTCTTTTTTGCATCCTACTATTTGAAAAAACTGCACATGTGCGCATGTACGTAACAAATGTTCTAAAATAAATAAACCAAGACCAGAGACATGCAAAGACTTATTCATCACATTTAAAATGAGCTCCCAACACTGAATATGCATGTGGACATTTATCTTCAGACTATAATTAGATTTTGATTCAAAATAGGCTACATTGTATGATATGTAGAGTAGCGAGTAATGATGTCTTTGTATTGCAACTGCAAGGCCATAGGAGACTAAAAATTTGCATTTAAATTGCACTGAATTCAAACTGATATATCACTAATAACACGTGCAACAAGTCTAGAGACTGCTACGTAGCTTTAAATATGTGGAATAAAGGTTTTAGCAATAACCTGAGCTCATGAGAAGCACGGCTTGCAAGAGCGCCACTTCCGTGTCGTCAAGGTTGAACTGTGCCAGGCTCTTGCCCAAATCAAAGATGGCGTCCGACACCACGCCCAGCCCGCCGTTCTTCAGTTGCTCCCGCTTCACAGCCATCTCCCCACTGAGCGTCAGCGTCTCGCTGTCCGGGTCGTAGCGCATGGCTGCGCGCAAGGACATGATCTCCATGCAGCAGCCCTTCAACAGGATGATCTGGTCTTCACAAGGCAGCTGGTGAATGAAAAACACGTTCGTTTTCATTTCCGAGCAAACATATTGTCATATTCTCAAAAACAAAGCAAGTAAGTAAGGAAAGTTTATCTATGAAGCGCTTTTCACAGACAAGCGGTCACGCGAAAGGCTAAAAATAAACGTGAACATTAAGTGCAAAAAAAACAAAACGATTTAACAGGTAGTTTTAAAATAAATAAATAATCATTCAATAAAAGATACCACTATATTTTACATGCTGTCTATACTGAGTCACTTTAATGTCATCTGAAAGTTGATGTCCTTGTATGTTTTTACTAAATTTATTAACCCATTTTTACTATATTTTATTTAGTTTACTGTATTTCAGAGAGCTGTTTTCCTTTATAAACCATTTTACTGTATAATATCCATCCATCCGCTCATTATCTGGATCTAAAAGCTGGGGCAGCAGTCTGAGTAGAGATGCCCAGACCTCCTTTTCACCAGCTCTTCTTCCAGAAACACCAGAAGCCATCTGAGATGTATATTCCCTGCAGTGAGCCCTGGGTTTGCCCGGGGCCAACATTCCAGCTGAACATGCCAAAAACACCTCAACAAGGAGGTGTTCAGGAGGCGTCCTAATCAGGTGCTCCAACCACTTCAACTAGCTCCTTTCAATGTGGAGGAATAGTGGCTCTAATCTGAGTCCATCCCATTACTGAGCTCCTCAGCCAATCTGGATCCCAGACACCCTTCAGTGGAAACTCAATTAAGCTGCTTGTATCAGCAATCTCATTTTATGGCCGATATCAACGGGTCGTAATAATAAATAACTACAAAAATGAAGCAAGCTAACAAAAAAATGCCAGTGTCTTCTGCAGCATTATTTCAAACACTGGCATCTGTATACATCCACGGTTTCACAGCCGGTAAACCTGTAAACCTGCCATCCACAAACTGAATCTTTGACACCAATTTTTTATTTAATTCAGTAAGTTTCATAAAAAAATGAGAAATATCTGCCCTTCAGATGATTGCCTTAGTGCTCACACATTAGATATGACTCAGCTGTGTTGCTACCTTCCCACATCTTCGCCATTATCCAAGTGTCAATAAAGCAGTACAGCAAATAATGGCAGAGAGAATTTAGGTAAAGAGGATACTAAATAATAAATGAGAGCGAGGAAGGCAGAGAGACGTGCTAAAGAGGAAGGGATGGGAGGAAGAGAAATATGAAGATGGGCTGAAAATAGGCGTACTTTTTCCCCCCACTGATGAACACAGATTATGACTAATACACCCTGATTTACATGGATATTAGAAACTCTGGGTTAAAACCTGTTCAATTAAATCTGCAGCCTCTGATGTGCTGAATTAATCATACCTTGATGTAAGCTTGTTTCTTTCCTCGTTGCTCTTGACTGCAGAGCAGATTAATTGACATTCACTGGCTTGATTTGTCTTGTAGATTTCTAACTAGGGGGCAGGCTTAAAGTAAATGCCTAATAATGCAGTTAGTACTGCATCAATTTGTCAAAAAGCAACAGATTAATTTTTTCTGGCTAAATGAATGCTGGCTCTGTTTCTGTGGATTCTTATTAGTAATTTACTGCAGAGCCACGAACAGATCGCTTGTAAGCTAAACAAGTTCCCTCCCTCTGCCTCTTTAATCAGATTAAAATGGCTTCTTTCATAATAAAATATGTTACAATGTGAGAAGAAGATAGCAAATTAAACATTGCTGATTATCTGCTTGTGTCTGGAATATTCAAACTTTAAATTTATTATAGCTAAACCTCCAGCTCTGGGAGCACTATGAGGAGTTTATTCATGCTCAGACAATGACTTGATTAGTAGTATCCATCATGATAGCCATGCTTGTATAATAATTATACAATGCATTAAAATATGCTGATTAAAAAATAAAAAAGCGACATTTTCATAAACTCTAATAGATCACAGTAAAGACTTTTTCCTCTTCTGTAATTCATCACGCAGAAGAGTCACAGTAATACTGCTCTGTCACTACAGCTGTCCCACTAGACAACAGTTCTGATCCACCCTGATAATTATCCAATCACCCGAGGTCTCATTACAAGCAGCGCAGAAGGGAAACATGATTACGTGCTGCTAAGTGAGGCAGGCCAAACAGGAGCAGGAATGCTTCACTAATTGTCAGAAACAAAGGCCGGTTTATTTTGCAAACACTGCGATTGCTTGAGGAAATATGTAAATGATCAGCACTTTCCTTGTGTGCTGGGCTTTTCTGGTAAACTGAAGCAGTCTTGGTTTAGCTGTGGTAAATGAACAGTTTTGCCAATTTTTGTGTTAATTCTGGCCTTCCCCTGTGCTCTTCAGGTCAAATTAACCGCCACTCACCTCAGAGAACATGGGCAGTTTTTTGGCAAAGTCAACAACACGGGTGATGGCGGGAGTGATGATCTTGGTGAACTCGCTGAAGGCCTCCAGGTCCACCTTGTCTCCGTCTGATGTTGGAGCGACTGGAGACTGGCCGATTTTCTCTGGCTAAATGGGGAAATAAATGTGGGCGGTTGATTAGTGCACAGAGGAAAAGTTAAATTAGATATTAGTAAAGCAGAAAAGAATAAAAACTGTTTCATCCATATATGATGAACCTAGTTTACAGCTCTGCAGAGTGAAGCCCAGGCTTCTAATGCCCAAGCAGGGGGGTGAAAGTCCAACTGCAAGCCAGCCCTGAGGGTCCCTCGATCTTTGACCTCAGTAAACACTTTCATGAATATTTATGAGTTCAGTCGCTGGATTAACACTTATGTGCAACAAAATGCTGATTTTGTAAATTATGAGTCAGAAACAAGGATAAAGTAGGGCTTAATAAACAATGCACAATGTCACGATTGCTACCTACATCTTTTAAATGCAGTCAAAAGACTGAACTGACTGAACTGCGGGCCAGTTGCATTGTTTCAAATGCTTATAGTCAACATTAAAAACAACCATGCTCAGTGTTGTCCAAAGCCTATAATATCCTAAGTATTCAGTGGACAGTAGTTCAGTGCTTCTGTACCAATCATGGAAACCAGTATGACTTAAGACAGGGGTGTCCAACTCCAGGCCCCAAGGGCCGGTGTCCTGCAGGTTTTAGATATCACCCTGGGTCAGCACATCTGAATCAAATGATTAGTTCATTACCAGGCCTTTGGAGAACTTCAAGACATGTTGAGGAGGTAATTTAGCCATTTAAATCAGCTGTGATGGATCAAGGATGCATCTAAAACCTGCAGGACACCGGCCCTTGAGGCCTGGAGTTGGACACCCCTGACTTAAGAGGACACTGAGGAGGCCTGTGCAGGTGAGACTTTGGAACGCACCCCTCATGTCTCTTTGACATTAAAGTGATGTCATTCATCAGCTTGTGCAGATAGTTTAAAGCATGATCCTACACAAAATTACAAAATAAATCGAATGGAAATGTGCTGAGGATATCGAGCGCTCACAGTCAGCTGTCCTAGTCTGTGATCCACTTCTTGACTTAGAGAAAGAATCCCTCCTGTTTGTCTCCATGTTTGCCTCTGCAGTCTAAGACAGATATTTTTGCACTTTTATAACTGTGGCTACATTTGTCTATGTGTACTACACATAGCCTTTTTTTTAATAGCAAAGTGATTCGAGCCAACTCCCAGTCACAGCTGCTTGCCTTTCCAGTTCGTACAGTGTGTTGTTGTAGTTGAGCACCTCAGACAAAGTAGTAAATATTATGGCCTTTTTATGGGATTTCTTTAAGGTGTTTCAGAATACAACATTTTTCTAAATGGTTTGTCTGCCACAAAGTGCTGCAAATCAAAGAACAGTTTTTCAGAGGACAGTGGATTGTCCTTGGAGAAAGGATGGGGACAACACTTACTTAAAGGGAGACCGCCGATCACTAATATATATGTTTACAGAGTTGTTTGAATTGATGTTATGACTATGAAAAATATTGTTTCCCGCTCCAGTAAATAAAGCATGTGTCAGGGACAGAGTCATTTATTCAGACTTTGCTCCGGCTATAAATGGGATGAGATAAAAGTAGAGGAATAATCACCTCGAACAAAGAGTCATCAATCATGATGCAGAGGAAGAAGGATTGCGTAAATCAGTGCAAACACAGCCAGTTCTCTGCTGTGAGGCTGAAAGCTGGGCAATTATGGAAAATTTAAATAGTTGTTATAATAACTTTGATGGACTGCAACTCTTGTCGTGCAAGAGCCAAAACAAAACATTGCTTTTGTTGGTGGAGGTCAGCGGCCATTTTTCACGTCAGTATTGGGAAAACAGCTGTCGGGAGAGAGACGGGCAGATCTCTTGGGTTTAGCTCTGTGTCACGATTCACAACTGACACAGATGACAATGTAATATAGTCTTTATCTCAATCCATCCAGGATTAGTATTACCGGGAGACTTAATGTGATTTGGAAATGATCCCATCATGTCACTGTTCTGTGTGATGAATTTGTATGGCATAAGCAAAGTTTCACTCAAATTTTCTACCATCATCCGCAGACTTGATTACAAATATTCATTGGGAAAAATGTCGCTCAGCTCACGCTGCCATTGATCCTATCCATCTGATCATCCTTTGGGATTTTGCTTCTGATGGATTTCAGCCTGCACATTCTGTAAACTGTTCATCATGCTGTGTGGCAACGTGAGAGTCATGAAATTGCACACAAATGCTGCTCCAAGCTTTGCTGACGCAAACTCCTCTACTCAAATTCTCAAGCAGAAAAAGAGGCAGCAGAAAAACAAAAAACTTGGAAAGAAAAGAGCTCAAATCGCAGACGCTGACTCTCACTGGTCCTCTGGCAAAATATCTTATGTAATCCGCAGTGAAGTTTGCACAGGCACAAAAATACAATCGTTGCGGATTACTACACTTCACTAGTTAATACTAGTATAGGGTAAAAAGGTGAGTGCACAGACAGCGTAAAAAGAAGATGTTCTTTTCGATAGCCACCTGGAGGAGACCCAGGAGGCTGAAGACTTTGGGAAAACGTCCCTCAGCTCCTTTTCTCAATGATCTTATGTGCTTGGTCACTTGTTTCGGATCAAAATAAACCCAACATGAAGTTCATTTTAAAAGTGTATTGGTTTTTCTGTGTGAATGTGGCCTTAACGGACTTCATTTCTAAGCTAACATCAGCTGGTGTCCCTCACTCTTAATGCTGGGGACAAAAGAGAAGCACTTAAAGAAAGCAAGCAGGCTTTAGATCTGCTAAAAAATACAAATCTACTGTGCAATATTTGCAGCCTGTGCAGAAACCACCCAACATGATGGCAGCAGCAACAGACAGAGTTGGGATGGTCTTCTCTTCTTTGAACCAATACATCTGTAAAGGCAACGCTCCACAGATCCCATTGTCACTACCCGACTTCATGGGTACAATTTTATTTACACAAGAACACTTTTAAACACTTTAATTTCTCATTCAGACTTACCGACCTTTTAAATTAAACATGACAAAGTAGACTTGATAGTTTGCCAAGTGCGTATTATGGAGGGGTGGCAATTACATATCTTTAAATTAAAAGCGATTCAGTAAAGCTCGCCTAATCAGTAAAATGCAAATGCAGCCTTCAGTTCTTTGAATAAAGTTAATGCAGCATTGTTCTGCTCTGGCAGTGATACAGTTCACAATTTTTAAGAATCCGCTCAATAGCATTTGTTTCGTGTATCTAGTTTGCAGGACTATTTTCCAAGTTTTAACCTAGCTATATGTGTATTTGATTCATTCCTTACAGAGTCCACAACTGCCTAACTGTTCTGGATCAGTCAATTGTGTGTTAACACAATGCTACAGTCTTCCCAGTAGCTGTTCATCCCAAGGTCAGATGCGTGGTGTGCAATGCTCAAAGAAATTGCAAAAAACAAAAACAAAAAAAAAACAATCTGAAAATAAACAAATAAACAACAACAAGGATGCTAAATGTTAAAGTTGATGACAGGACAATTAAAAAAAGACTTAGAGGAAGTTCCAGGAGAAAGCCTCCTCTCTGTAAAAAGGATACAGCTGCAAGTCTGCAGAGCTGCATGTAAAGAAAACACAAGACTTCTATGAGACCAAAAAGTTGATGTCTGGTCATTATGCACAGCGCCACAATTGGTGAAAACCAAATACAGCATAACAGCACAAACCCCTCAAACCAACTGTCAGGGTGGTGGAGGAGGCCTGTTTTGCAACCACAAGACCTTCAGTAACTGAGTCGACCGTAGATTACTCTTGTATACCAAAAAGAGGTATACAAGAGTCAAGGCAGGTAGAGCTTGACCCAAACTAAGTCATGCTATATGACAATGATCACAAGCGCAGCAGCAAATCCAAAACAGAATGACTGAAAAAGGAAAGACTCAAGTGTTTAAACCGACTGTAATGCTGCAACAGAGCTCTGCATAAACAAATGCCTGCAAACCTCAATGAACTAAAGCAACATTGTAAAGAAGATTGGGCCAAAATTCCTCCACATGGATATGAGACTGAAAAAGTCACACAGAAAATTCTAACTTCAAGTTATTCTTAAACTTTCACAGCCCTGCATAGAGGCCTGTGAAAACGTTCTTTTTCACATGACTGCAGCTGGTGAATTGGTATTGCCATAGAGCCGTTCATGCACAATGAATGTATGGGTATTAATTAGTATTTGTAAATAGTTTCCTCTTCTCTGGCCTATGCAATGCTCATATGTGCTTTCTAATGGACTCGTGTGATTTTCTTGCAACTGTTATTGTTTATTTACTGCATAGCCATCTGGGTGACACTGAGGAAAAGCACTCAGCTGTACCCGCAGAGCTGGCAAGGGATGATGTGTTTGTTTGCTGCTGTACAGACTAGTTAGTCAGGGAGCCGAAGCAGGCTTTTTAATAAGTGTTAAGCTCTCCTTGAACTGCACATTGAAAAGGAAAAGGCCCAGAATGTGTCCCAAAGGAAGCCAAAAGATATTTAGACTTGAAGATGAGCAGCATTGCACTCAGGGAATTTGCTCATTAAGAGGAGAAAACAGTAAAAACTTTTTGCTGCAGTGTCATCCTGACCTTTTATTTTATCAGATGCATTAGGTCTGCAAAAAGTTTGCTCCTGCAGAGCTGGAGAAGATAAATTGGGTTCACTGTTGTGAAACAGTGAACATGTGTGTGGTTAAAATGCATTACTAATGAATAAATTATCACCAATCACAGAAATGTGATGGAACATTGATAGTGAAATTGCCACAACATGCTGAATTGTTATCAGTGCCAATCACTCAGAAGCGACTTTGCAAGGTGCAAAAATGTTTACATATACAATGTCACATATCATTTGCATATCAGTGCTTTAAATACACAGTAGAGTAAAATGAACTGCATGGCATGATCGTAAGAGCACCTCATGAGTACAGGTTAAAAAACTGCTGTTTTTAACTCTGGATATCTCTGTTCAACCAAAACCATATGGCCACCATGCATGAATCACATATGTCTCTGTTTCTCATTGCCTGGTTGTAGCACAACTAAGTAGCTGGGGAGAGCTTTTCAAGGCCTTTTAATGTTTTTGAGAGCAACAGCTTAAAGGTCAGAAGTTCAGGACCAATAAGGGAAAAAAAGGAGGTTTGTGTGAGATGAAGTGCCGCCGTGACGATTTATACTTCACTTCTCCCGCCTAACAAACTGAATAGAAAACTTGGAGCAAGCAGTGTACATTGACCTTTAGTAGCTGGGAAGTAGAAGGAAGTAGGATAGCTCGCCATCCCGCCTGTTAGTAAATATGAGTGAATAATTTTGCATTCATGCTTCACAAATTTGTATGATCACATATATTGTAGTTCTATCTTTGAGAACTATCTGAATATTGAGGAAAAAGCCTTTTGAATACACATGGAATCAATCTTATCCTACTGCATTGGAAAGCTGCAGACCACCAGTGTGCTGACATTCCTTTCTTTGAGACGGGGTTGTTGACGTCGACGAGACGTTACACCTAGTCTGCAGCTCGTTTTATGGATACATTAATATGTAGGTGTGCACAAACAAAACTTCTCATGCATTTTCTGCAGACTGCGTTGCACTGTGAATGAAAAAGATTTGCTATTACTTTTAATAGAAATGCTATCAGACAATTAGGAATGCTATGACCTTTGGACCGATGTAGAGACCCACACAGGCACAGCTGCCGCACACAGCTGAACTGAATCTTCTCTCATCAACGCCGTTTCCAGATGCCAGACCAAAGCGTGTGAGAGAGAACACTGTGTTACAAGTCAGAGCAGTGTGTTCCCCTCCATAAGGCCAAATGATTCAATGGGCTAGATATGTTAGTTGGTCTTAGCAACGATGAAAAATCTGAAACATCACGCCCCGCATTATCTCTGAAATGGTTTCATTCACAAGCAGTCAACACTGCCACAATGTGCTGTGGGTGATGCCACGGGACAAACAAACAAAGCACACAAAACTAAAAATGGAAACAGAGTGACTCATGTTTCACTTCTTGGTCTAAAAATTAGATTAAGTGTAATGATAGCAGATGTTTTCTTATTATCCTTTATAGTCTGTAAAGCCTCAGCCACACAGACCTAGAGAGCAGTCAGCAGCCCAATGGGAACCCCTGGTCAGTAGGGAAAAATGTGTTTTCCTCAACTGGTTGGATTCTGTAGGCTGCTGCTGTCACTGGCTGAAATTTGTTGCACTTAGGCTAAGGCACCAAAAATATACTTTGAATTTCTCTGGTTGCTAGAACCAGTGGTCACCTGTAATTTACATAGAAAGTATGTTAAATACCCAACAAGTGCTAGAGGAAGCAGACCAGAAGTCGTGCCTTACTGCTGAAACAAACACATTTAATCTGAAGGTGAATGCTCTCTGCGCTTCACACTATTAACAGTTTCACTACCCCTACCAAAGAGTTAGCAAGTGCTTGTAGACAAGTCGCCATCTTTTACGCAAGCTACAAGCCACTGTGGCAGTCTGCTAGCGACCAAATTGATCGTAATAAGGTTTTCGGGGTAGCACCATACACTTCTTTGAGACCAACTTCACCTACCAACTGCCGGCAACCTCTTGCGAAGCAGTTGGAGAATACATGTTTTTGCCTGGAGACTGAAGGTTGCCAGCAGGTTGCTATCCAGTGTCTAGGCCTGTGTGAATTACACCTAAGGACCACCTCTCTCAAGCACTTTGTTACTTTTTTTTTAATTAAAAAAGTAAAAAAGTCTCCTATAAAGTGATTCATGCATGAGATGCATTAGAATTAAAATTTCCACTTTAGGCTGCATTGTGTTGAGATTATTGCCTGCCATGGTCTTAAAGTTCCTATATTTGAACAAAGGGACTTTTAACACCATACAGATGAGTGTGGTGAGTTCATGCTTAAAATGTGTATTGGCATCCACACGACAGTTTAACTTTCCCCTGTGCTTATAAAGGTTTAAGTCAGCTATACAGAACAAAACCATTTTTAGTATCAGGCAGTTATTTCTGCTTTAGAATTTGCCATTTTCACTTAAGAGTCTACCACTACTGATCGCTACAGTAGTCAGCCTCAATCGGCCACCAGAGGAAATTGAACTATTTACATATTTTCAATTTGTTCGTGTGGGTTGCAGCTGGTTTCCACACATATATGCGAGGTACTCATGTATCCCCCCCCATATTCTTTATTTGTTCTGTGCCTGTATCTGATCTGTACCTGATATATGCAGCGTAACAATGAAACTAGCGTTCCAACATACTGAATTTCTTCTCTTCTCTCAGGAAAACACTGCAGTCTAAGTGAGGAGGGTCATCCCTGAGTGCATCAGGCATCATTTGCATGCTGAAGTACAGTGTGTGAGAAGCAGTGTCATTGCTGCTGTTTTAAAGTAGTAGTCCCCATAGGGCAGAATGGGCTCATCCTGGTTGGCTTAGCATTTAAATTGAGATATTCAGGGTTAAGTGACTCCAGCTCCCCGTTAGTGTGTGAATGCTGTGTGAAATGGAACAGTTTATCCTTTAGAGGAACCAAGCTCAGGGTTACTGTGCTGAGCTTTAAATTCTGCTTGGTGCAAGACCTGTCCGTAACATAAAGCGCTTTAATTTTAAATATGTTTAACCCTAATTTTAACACCAACTCTGACCTTCCACCTGCTCACTGTAGCCTTCAACCAAGTCATGAGTCATGAGGAAGTGGCGACAGGACAAAGCTATGCAGCTATGTGAGTCCCATAAGGCCCCATCTTCTCATCACATCCATCCACTGCCTTCTGCAATATGCAGACCACAAATGCTTTGAAACCCTCTCCACCTCAGTGGGATAGAATTTTTTAAATACAGCACCTTGATTTGGACGTGACATATCATCTCATTCTGCTGCGAAGCTGTTGACAGGCACTTAAAACTGTGTAAGTATCTCCGATAAGCCTGAGCCAAAACATAAGGTCAGAGTCTGTGTTTATGCGTGACAGGGGAGCTTGATACAGACGGGGACACCCAGACGGGGCTGTCCAGGATGAATCTGAGCACTAACACATGCAGGAGAGCAGTGTGTGAGAGAGCCACACACATACACACACACAATGCCTGCCAACTTGCAGATGAGCGCTAATGACTGAGGATTTGCCTTGGCTGAGATAAGAAAGGATCTTACGGAAAGCAGATGGGCAAAACAGAAAGGAAAGCGAGGGGAGACGCCGAGGGACAGTGAGAGAGAAAACAAAGAAATGAAGACGAGCGTGAGATTTAAGTGGAAACGAAAAGTCGAGGTGCAAATGAAAACTATGAGGAGAATTATGTCTGTGTTAAGAACCCAGAAGATTTGAATGAATAAAACTCACAACTCTGGAGTGAACTGAGGAATAAAGGCACAGACGAGGTGAGAAAAATAGAAAAAGACCGGGGAATACACAGCGATAAAGACATGTGAGTGACTGCATGTTTGTTTGAAAACACTAAAACAGAGCTACAGAATTTTATTGTGTGAAATAGATTGTGGTGGTTGTGTTTATTGGGTATTTTCATGCAAAAACAACCTATATTTAGTGCTTTAAACAGATTTAAAATGACCTTAATGTGACTTAAACTTGTGTCGGCTGTAATGGCTCTCTTCCACAGTGGCCTTTCTATTCTTCTCCCCTCACCCTGCCCCTCCCTGAGCCTGGCTCTGTCAGAGGTTTCTTCCTGTTAAAAAGGAGTTTTTCCTCCCTAATGTTGCCAAGTGCTTGCTCATAGCGGTAGACTGAATATTTCAGTTTCACTGTATTACTGTAGTGTCTTCACCTTATTATCTAAAGCGACTTGAGGTCACTGTTGTTGTGATTTTTATACACAAAGCTGAATTGAACTGAATTCATCCAAAGGAACTTGTTAGAGTACTCTAAGTGCAGTTATTATTGATGTGTTCCCTGCAACAACCCCCACCGGTGAAAGAAGGAGATGACTTGAAAGAAATATTATAACATTACTCAGGTGGGAATGCTTCTGTCAGGAGTGGTTCTCTTTTTATTTCTGCAATGGGTATTTTTTACTCCCAAAATATGAATATAAATTAAAAGTTCATATAAGCCTCAGATCTTTTGGGGTAAATGTAATTATCTCTGCCACTGTCAAACACACATATTCACACATGCACAGAGAGCTTCTCTGGTTCTGTGTATGCAGGCAGGTTAATAAATATAGAAGTTAATAAATATGGGTGTGATGGCTCCTATAAAAGCTTGGGTATCTTTGAAATCATCCATTACTTTGAGACCAAAACAATCGCAAAAAGGTTTTTGGCGTAGTGCTTTCTGATTTCACCCAGTGACGACTAGTAACATCCAGTAACTATGAGTGTAAGTGGTTGCTGGACTTTGCTGGCAGTTGCTGTGAGACTGACAGCTAAAACCCCAGTGAACAGGTCTAGAGACTGGTTGGTGAGACCCCGGCAACCTCCGAGTATTCCATAAATGGAACACTGATGAGAATTGTTTGCTGCTGCTAGGTGAAATTTGTTGCAAAGGTGTGTATAGTGCTGCACTTTGAGCCTCCTTGTGACTGCTCTGGTTGCTAGCAGACTGCCACAGTCACTCATAGTTTACATGAAAGACAATGCCTTGTCTATAAGAACTCGCCAACTACTCGCTAAGTGGTTATGAAAGTGCGAAAATTTGACACAAATCAGAAGTGCAGATTGTTTGCCTTCAAAAGAAAGAGAATTTTCAAAATAAAAGACCCACTGATAACCTGCTTCTGATGTCTCTCACCGGTATTCCTGATGTTAAGAGTTCTCAGATAAATTTTGCAAATCAAGTAATGCAAAAAAACCAAACAAAACAAAAAACAAAGAAAACTTTTTAAAGGAGCAATTTTATGCTGTTAAAAGGCTGCTGTAATCCTTTGTTCCTTGCCCCACAGTTTCTGTATGTGGGCAGCTACTATGGCTCCTTTATAGTGAAAGACAATGAATTGTACTTTTGCCACTGCGTATATCTGTAGCTCAGCTCGCTGGATTTCAGAGAGGACAACCTTTACATCACGCCGTAATCACCTTGAACTTACAAGTGAAACTGACACAAACAACATCAATAAGTGTCTGTGATCTACACGGAGCTCCACCTCAGTCGCTGCAAGCTAATCACAGTCCCCCAACACTGTTTGTGAAGCCCACTGAGGAGGGCAATTAAGCCAGCTTCAAAACAGCAATGGCTAGGTTTTAGTTTGGCTAAGGCTGTCATTCTGAGTAAAATTAATGAGCTTGTTCCTGTTTATGTTGTCGGAGAAGAAGCTTTTTTCTAAGGTAATGGTGAAACCTAACAAGCTACTTTTTTCAGTAGATAATCTTGTAATGTAAGAAGTCGCCTTAAATTGCTCTAAAGAAATGACAGCAATGAAAAATCCCAGCTGAGGTAACCCTAAGCTATCACTTAAATATGCTGGAAAAACAGTGTGGCAGCAATGTAGAAAAGAAAATGCTTTAATCATATGCAAATACTGTGGTTATCTCCTCTATAAGTTTTCTCTAGTAAAAGAATAATGGTAACTATAGAAAGTGAACACAATCACAGTTGGCTGTGTATCACTGTGCTGTAGCTTCTCACCAGGAATTTGCGCTTCTGCTTCCACTGTGCGCCCTGAGCATTGGTGTGACGATGGGCCTCCGTCACCAAGCGGATCAGCTCCCACTCGGCCCCCGTGGGCTCCGGACGGGTCTGGAGGGATTTTACCATCTCCTCCTTCTTACGCCGCTCCCTGTTCTCCTCAATCAGGCGCCGTTTAGCCACCCGCTTTGAGTCATCCAGTACCACTGGAGGGAAAAGGAGGTGGGAAAAGGAGGAGGAAGAAATGAGAAAAAAAAGGCAGGCACACTGTTTGTATATCGCCTGAAATTTGTTTGCATATATATAAAGTTGCAGCTCCAGCTGTTAAATATTAGGTCCCTGTGCTGTTTAGTCTTACTACCTCTTGAATCTTTATTAAAAAATAAACAAGTGACATCAATTCATTTTTGTCTTATATTTTTGTGCGTGCACTCACAGTCCATGGCCATGCCCACAGCAATGCACTTCTTGAAGCGGCACAGCTGGCACTGGTTGCGGGTGATCTTGTCAATGATGCAGCAACCATCGTACTTACAGGAGTAGCTCGGGTGGAGGTTCTTTTGAATGGTCCTACGAAAAAAACCCTGGAGGTAGACAGAGCAGGCAGACGTGGATGTGAGAGAGACAGTCAGTGACACAGACAGAGAAATACGAGCACAGTAAAAGCCCTGAAAACATTTTGCTTCCAGCCGCAGCTGCTGCTGGCGGGAAGGGAGACATTTTAATTATCGCTGCTACGTCTTTACTGTGAAATTTATGTGTTTAATGCAAAATTTGATTAAACGTATTGTCAGCCCCACTTGCTACTAAATCTGAGGCAATTTCTGTGAAAGCTACGCAACGGCCCAACGGTCTACACACAAGACAAACAAACTGTAGATGGAAATGTGAAAGGAGATTTAATATTATGCTTGTATTATTAGATCTAAAGCTTTCTTTTGACAGGCGTAGATACTTCTACATACTGAATGGAAGTGAGCATGAAATATTTACCATAAATCAGATTTATTTGAAAAAAACAAAAGGAAAAAAAGCCCCCCCCCCCCCCCCCCCCCCCCCCCATTGCTGCCCAATAACTGAGACATCAAATACATCATTGCCAGTAACGCTCAATCCCAATCCCTTCAGTGACGCCTAAATATAAAATGATCAACAAACACATGAGCAAAAGGAAGCAAAGCAGTCTGATCACACAGCACACTGACAGCGAGGAAGACAAATGACACACGGCTCAGAGATGAAGTGACAGCAATATGTGTATGACCTTGGTGCATGGCTGTTCACTATAAAGAGTGTGTGTGTCCACGGCTGTGAGTCACATATGTACGCGTGTGTGTCTTGGGACTTGACCTCGAAGGCATTAAATTAAGTTTTCCTGCAGCCATTATGCGGGTTATGAACCTGCTGTGTGCTTCTCTGGGTTTGTGTGTGTGCGTGTACCTTGCAGCCCTCGCAGGTAATGCAGCGGTAGTGGTAACCTGTGGCCTTGTCGCCACACACCACACATGGCTCATCCTTTTCGAGGTAGCTGGGAATGTACCCTGAAAGAGAAAGAACCAATGAAAAGACAGATCATGTGTTTCTCACTGATGCTTTCGGCGAGCATCTATACAACAATTACATCCTACCAGGGCAGAAGTACTTCATCATCATCGTCCTTACCTTTTAGTGCTACTGTACATCACTTTGAATTCAAACCTCTGAATAAAATGTGATGCCTGAATAAGAAATCCTGATAGAAAAAACAGTTTCTATGAAGGGGGTGTTTCTTCACATCATTTAACCTGCAGGGTAACACAGTCAGTACCTTTCTAATAGGGGCAAGTGCTAATAATTCAAATCGGGCCACTAGACTATACCCACACAGTTTCTGTGGTGAACAGTACCGCTACGCAGCCTGTGGCACCTTTAAGGTGGACAATGTGAGTAGGGCTGGGCTATATCATACCGTTCACGGTAATACCGGTGTAATTTTGGGCAACGATAGGAAAATGAAATATCACGATAGAATATGGGTAAAACGCACATGCGCAGTGCCTATGTTTACATACGCACATGGCGGCGACGCAGAATGAGAAGAGCGAAAGTATCGTTAAATGAAACGGATGAACCAGAATTGTTTTGTAAAAATGCTGCAACTTCAGTGGTGTGGAACTGGTTTAGCTTTCGTCCGTCAGATACACAACAAAGCACTATTTTTGGTAGTGCATGCTAGCGGGCCGTCGTTATTACCGTGTTGTTTGGAAAATACGGCGCTCGAAAATCTGTCAAATGTTTTAGTACGACTTTGCTAAACTACGAACCCGCACCGCTTGATGGATTGTCGGAGCATTACGGCTATCGTAGGCAGGCGCCTCGCGGAGTGATACGTACTGTGCTTCAACATAATATTACCGTATTGTGTGTGTATAACCTCTTTTTAAGTTTTGTGGATATTACACATGGTTATGCTGAGGATATGTCGGCCAATTTCCACTGGAAATACCTTTTGGTTAAACTGTCAGCAAGGAATTTGCACTGTTACATTTTTATATAACTTTAATGCACATAAAAAACAGCTGCCTGTTTAAGTGAAAATACATTGATGGGGTTTTTTGCACTAAGTTGTGGAGTTGTAAAGTATTTTGTCTAGTGTCAATTATATCGTCAGTTATATCGTTATCGCAAATTTTCAAATGTATATCGTGATAAATATTTTTGGTCATATCGCCCTGCTCTAAATGTGAGTTCACTTTCCAGCATCATATTTTTAGTTTTAGACTTTACTAGACTAGTTTTGCATGATTCACATAATAAAAAAAACAAAGTTACTTATGTTACGGTGACCTTTGAAGCCAAACGGTTTTAGCTCTCGTCTCTTTAAAGCTCCCCTCTTAGTAAACTGTAATGGTTTAACCTTTCTACAGCCATGCAGACGAGCGCATCAGTGCACTGTGACACTGCTGTGTGGTTACAGAGGCAGCAGAGCTCACAATCAACCCCACTTATCCTCTGGTGCTACAGTAAATGTGGCCGGAGTTGAAATATTTCTTTTTACACTGGCATATGATGATGCTCTGAGAAGAGCATGTAAGAAGTGAACCCCCATTTGTAATTAGTTTTTAATTAGCAGACAGGATATTCAACAAGGTTTCCAAGTAACTAATAGGGTTAGACTGGGAGGAAGCTGTATTACATGAATTACTTTGGAAAGTCTGCAAACCTTGTTTTAAACTAAAACAAGAAAAAAGTATTATGCATATTTTCCTACTTTAGTCATCCCTTTAAGTTGTGTACTGACACAAAGCTACTCAAATTACTGTGGTCACGCAATTAAACACACAAGATCTTTACTGTTTGGTTTGATCCTAACCGAGCTGAGGTTCTTACAGCAGATACTACAGCGCCAGCTGATCTAAATTGACAGTATTTGGATTGTTCTCTCTCTGTCCTATTTCACAGTCGTTCCTCTGCTTTAAACTCAGAAAAGGCACAGTTTGTTCTTTTTTCCATACTGCGAGACCAAAAGAGCAAGCAAGGAGACACAGGAAATAGCAGATTTGCAGACATTTCATGTGATATTTACAGTAGCTATGAAGTTGGGAGGGGCGGAGATGATGCACTGCAAGTCGCAAATAAATTCAGTGTGGGTGTTTTAAGTGCAGCCCCACACAAACAGGGCTACCGACAAATCTCTGCACTTTGCATACACGTACTGTGTGTAAGGATCGGGGTGTTGAGATTGTGATCTATCACACAGTATCACCAAGGAAGCGTCTGATTGGTCCCAAATTCATTCTGCAGCACAACAAAGACCCCAATCATAAAGAAAGAAGACTAAAGGGTCGCGCAACAGATGGTTCGGTCCCCACAGAGTTTCAGATTACATTAGGAGACGGAAACGACAGAGACGGCCTAAATCCACAGAAGAACTGTGGCAAGCTCTCGGTGATTCAAAGAAAAAAAGCTGAAAAACTGGTGATGTTAAAGGCAAAGTACACAATAAGTATTGATTTGATGTAGTTTTACTTTTTCTATTGATTATACTTCTATTAAAAAAAATTGATACAGAAAATCTAATGAGGGGTATCTTTGAAAGCCCGCTTTTCTTTATTTTTAGCGGTTAAAAATGGATCCAGTGATATACGCTTTTGTGTGTCTGTGTGCGTGCACCAAGGCGTGGTGAGAGCAGTGACTGGCAGTGTCAGTTGGGCTCTGCCTTTTTGGCTCGGTTACAGATTTTTAGAGGAGGAGGGGGAAGGCAAGAAGCGGATGGTGGGAAGAAGAGAAAAAAGACAAAAGAGAGAGAAGAGCACTTGCCAAAGGCACAAAAGTGACAGTTTTCCAAACTGAGGAGCACTCGGCTTCTTTCTGTCAAATTAAAAAAAAAATGATAAGAAGAACTTATGTAAAAAGAGGAAAAGAAAGAAAAGTAGTAAAAGGGAGGTGAGCCAGAGAAATGACAAAAGGTCAGATGGGAGAATGCAGGAGGGGAAAGAGGTTTAAAAAGGAGTCAGAAGAACCAGAGAACCATCACATAAGATAAAATGTGAGCCCCACTGTGTTGGCAGGGCAGGCAGCAGCAGGCGGATCCCCGAGCCGCTGCTGTGGCTGTGTTTGGAAGCCAAGCCCAAAATCAATACCGCTGCAGCTCTCTGGCTCTGGCTGCCGGCCCCTCCCAGACGGGCCACCAGCAAAACGCAGGAAAAGGAAGGAGATTTTTCAAGTGTGGCTGAGTCAAGATAAATATTTTGTCTCCGCAAGTTTCCCACCATAACACTTGCCGTTTTTGTTTTATCAAAGTGTGTGTGCATGTGAGAGTGTGTCTGTGTGTGTGAGTGAAATCGGGTGGGGAGGGGCGTTTGAATCCCTGAAGGAGTCTCGGGATTGTTTCTTAGAGGTCCTTACATGACAACATCCGAGCGAGGTGACATTTGAAACTGTAAACACTGATGACACCGGAGGACAATACTACACCGATAGCTGGAGTTGAATCAACAGCTATTACGCAAAGCTAAGTGCTGCTGTGTTTATTGTCCCTTCCCTGACTGCCACTTAAAATCTATTGCTGTAAATGGATTAAATGCTGTGTTTATGTACCGCTGAAAGGGCCCGAGAAGAATTGATCAAACTACCAATTATGGCAAACGTGGCAAAAATCGTTTTGGTCAATGCGCTTTTGTCTGGTGCTTTTTGTTTTAAATAGCCTTCTTTTAAGCGGTGGACGTCCCTGAACTTTTAATAAATTAATTAAGTTAAAATGAAACTAAAATAGCGGTGGGCACAGGGTTGCTCTGTCAGAGAAGGGTTTATTTTTGCCTGGGAACATAATCCTGCAGGGGCAAAAGCCAGTTTCTGGTTCCTTTACAGAAGATGTGAAAATGCAGACAAAGGGAGCGACAAGAAACTGAGGTGGCAGAAGGCTTGTGCACTTTGAGAGAACTGAAAATAGAGTAATGTGCAAAGGAAAAAAGAGAAGCAGTGCATCCAAAATCCTTGCATTCGCTCCTGCTTATCCTTGTCAGGGTCGCGGGGGGCGCTGGAGCCAATCCCAGCTGTCTTAGGGTGAGAGGCAGGGTACACCCTGGATAGGTTGCCAGTCTGTCGCAGGGCTAACACACAGACAGAGACAAACAATCGCACTCACATTCACTCCCCTATTCACACCTATGGGCAATTTAGTGTTTCCAATTAACCTATCCCCACTAACTGCATGTCTTTGGACTGTGGGAGGAAGCCGGATCACCCGGGGAGAAACCATGCAAACACAGGGAGAACATGCAAACTCCACACAGAAAGACCCCGGCCTGATGGTGGAATTGAACTCAGGCAACAGTGCTAACATCAGTGCCACCGTGCTGCCCTGCATCCAAAATCGAAAACCTAAAATGTTTGACGCACATATTACTAGTAATGCCAGTAATCCAAAACCTCAGTCTTCAGTCTGCAGTAAAAGCTCGTACAAGTTTTTGGTTTAAAGGATGCAACAGTTTGTAACATCATCACAGCCCTGTAAGCACTTATCCTGGCGTTTTGGGTGCTCCGGACTTCTTGCAATCTTCTACCAATTGATTAAAAACAAAGAAACTTTTTCAAGCTGTTTCAGCTTTTCCTTGGTGTAATCTGAGAAGTTCTGAGCTCCTGCACATATAACTGACTTGATTGTACACTTCTGTGTCCAGCCTGGAGAACTGGAAGGGGCACGACAAGCTGAAATTACACCAAATGTGCCATATGGATAATAAGGACATGAATGGCTCATTAGCAATTCATGCAAAGCTACTCTTGTAAAGTAGCTCTACTGTAAATCTACTATCTATCAAAAAGATTTGGTTACCTAGGCTTTGATTATTGCCTTCATTATTAACATATCATAATTGTCTATATTTATGTTAGCCCACATGGTTGTAAAAAGTCGCCTATTAACGCACTGTATGGACACAACACAATGATATTATGGTTGTTAAGGTATCCATTGACTTGCTGAGGGTTGGTCCACTCTGAGAGGAAAATTCTGACAGAGTATATAATTGAATCTCAGACAACCATGCCCCTAAGACAGACATATTGTCATACTTTCCCAGTTCAAATGAACCATGGCAGGTAAAGCATGGCACAAGCAGTCATGCAGGGAGGAAGCCTGCTGGGAGGGGAAACATTTGGACTCAGCCTTGGGAGATATATTTTATTAAATCAGCTATCCTGTAGACTTGGATTTTTATGTTGGTGTTCCTCCCACTCTATCGCTCCCAATCTCTCACCTCCCTTCCTCACTCGCTTCTTCCAGCTCAGGGGATTTGGAGCTGTCACTCTGACAATGAACTGCATCCAACATGAAAGCAGACAAAGCAGAAGGCTTTCGTTTATTGATGACAGGTGCCAAGATGTTTTACTTCTTCTCTTTGCTCTTGACAAATCGAAAGTGTAATGTACACTCGGCAGCAATCAATCTTGTGCTTAACTTCTTTGCAGTCACTCACTTAGTGCTTGTGTACACTGTGGCGAGACTGAGAGTCCTTTTTTATAAAGCAAAAAAGATTCAGAGAATCCAAAAATATATCAAACACCTCCAAACCAAAGTGCTGGAAAAGCAATTTTCAAAATGAATGGTTACCTATATTCGGAGACTGTTTGTTCTCTAAAGTAAAGGGGTACATCTGAAGACGTCAGGCATATTTCAGGTAAGAGAAGTGCTTTTTTCTTAGGTGCCACTCCATCAGACACTCACCAGTCATGCTCTTCACCGAACATTGGCTGTTCTTCCTCTTCCTTTTTGGGCCATTGAGCCACCTGAGAAATAACAAAGGGACAAAGAGAGACAAGCAAAGAGGAACAATCAGCGCCTGTAAATACACGACACTTATTTCTGTAAAGCTGTATGTATGTAGGTCATAAAGAAAATATATAGTCAGGTATGCCAAACACATCACAGTCTGAGCTGAATCAGACAAATCACATCTGGAGGGTGTTTGGCTCACACTGACATCACATTGCAGGCAGGTGTGAAAACAGTATATACAGTCTGGTTGTTCAGCCAGACAGATTATGTGCCCTCAATTGTGATTTTTCAAATTGCACATCAAAGAACTGCAGACAAATGCTTTCTCCACGAATGGAAAATAAGTAGACCTGATACAATAGCACCATTTCCCTTTATGCCACGTTTGTAAGCCAACAAAACCAATCAGCAATGTGGCCACATCGTGAGGGGAATCCAGTAGATATATTATGTTCCATCCAGTGGTCACTGATTATAAATACAGATAAGTTCTGTTATATGTCTTTAGATGATAGATGGTAGCTTTGAGCTTGCATTTTGGCAAACACATGGTCAGCACTTCTGTTTATAGAGATTCGTCAGCTTCAAAATGAAGCTAATGAGAATCAATACCAGATGGAAATATCATTTTCCAAGTAATCCAAGTAAAGTCTCCACGTTAATATCAGGTATAAATGGGCTCCAGGACAGATCTATAAACAACAGATCGAGTGACTAAGAGATAATGTAATCTGTACATTTCATGCAAAACCATGTACGGAAAGTAAACTGGCTTCTCTATTTGTGTAAACCTTCTCCCTATATCCATTTACCAGCCAAGCATCTGGTACTCAAATCACGTAGAGATATAGGAGCATGATTTGCCACCATAAATTTTAATTTTCAGTTGTAACTGAGCTCTCTAGACCAAAAGTTAAATCATAAAGTTTATGTCAAAGGAAAAGGCAGCTTTACTTGCAGCAAATTGATGCATTTTGGCAGTAAAAGCTGAAAGTGCTCCCAAACTGAATCCAAGTAGCAGGAAAAAGACTTTGTGGGGAATACTAGTAAGGTCCCCAAAACCACTCCAATTACGAGAGCGCTCATGGGGAAACCCCACAATAGCAGCCGAAAGACAAAGACTGCAAAGAGTGTAGGTGTCAACCATGCAGCCAAAAGCAACACAAATTCACAGCAAGGATGTGCACACACACCTGAAGCCACGCTGACACATATGGAAGGCATGTAAAGCGCAGATGGGAGCTGGCTGCTTGCAGAGGAGTTATGAAAGCAGAGAGAGGTGAGGTAAGGGGGGTTATGAAAAGCGAGTACAGTATGAGCCGGAGTCAGCGAGTGCTCCCTGCAAGTCTGGGATGTGTTTAGAATCCCAAGAGTCCAGCTCTTTGCTCTCTAACAGCCTCCGGCTCTCCTCCCACACCAGGACCCTTTAACGCCAGCTCCAGGAGAGGGAGCAGGACTCCATTACAACCATAAATAAACTGAGCTCCAACTCTGCTGGACTCTAGGTCACAACACACAGGCCTCTGAGTTAAATTTGCTCTGTGACAGAGATGTATAAGAGTGTACTCTTTATTAATGGGTGAAAGGATCCTTCCTCTGCTGCTACATTTTATCTTATGAAAGGAGTTTTTAATGAGAGAGTGTCGCTGCCTTTCTAATGACATACCCGGGGTTCAAATGGCGGTCACGGCAAGCCGTCCCTGATTAGCTACTGCAATAAGACATCCAAAGACAGGCATCTAGAGAGATGGATAATTTAATAATTTAAATACTCTTAACTTAAGCATATGAGTGGATTTGAATAGTAAACTTAAAATGGGACTTTCACTGAACTTCCTAACTCAAGTTGACACATCATCCCTTTATTAAGTAAAGTTCATGCAAACTGTTGCCCTGTTAGCCCTCAACAACAAATAAATAAAAGGTAGGTTAGTCTCCTCCAGACTGTACATGAATAAAGGAGCGTTAGCCACTGTGAAGTCAGCCATTGTTTGCAAGCTTGAATTCGGAAGTCTCAACTTTAGCTTATTGCTGTTGTCATCTTGGTCTCTAAAGCCATAATTGGACAAGAGTGTAAGCTCAAACTTACCTAATACTAGCAGCTCAGTAAGCAAAGTCCACCCATAGACTGTAGGGGTGCATTTTACACACTCTCATATCTAAACGATTTTAACAAATTTATTAGAGCATGTCATAAAAAAAAGTATCTTAGAAATCTGCCAAACGTGAATTCACGTTTTTATACCCAGCACACTTTCAAGAACGCAAGTAAATAAGTGGCATCTTAATCAAAAAAATCATAACACGCTTTTCTATTTTTGTGAGCCTTTTTGTAAAACAGTAAATCTGAAAACTCACGAATAGCAACGATATTTGTGAACTGTTGCATGAAAAAAATAAAAACAGCATCAACACTGACAGTTCAGTGGTTTGATGAGCTTTAAAATCTAGCTGATGCATTTAATAAAGAATAGCTCTAAGCTTGATATAATTTGAACAAATGACTTGCAAAAATATTCAACCACCATCCAGATTCCATGAACTGTATGGAGGAAGTTAGCGTTTTAACATGAGAGCGTGGCTTCTGGAGCCTTCTTGCTTTATGAAGCGATAAACTCTCTTAACCTAAATGAACAGAAAACAGAGGTGATTGTGTTTGGTCCCTGTGACCACTGCGACTTTGGCCCCTTAGAAATGTATTAAAAAAACCCTTTGCGAGGAACCTAGGAGTGATTTTTGACTCTAATCTAACGTTTGATAAACAGATCAATGCTGTAATCAAGTTTCTTTCATCTTCGGCTACTTGCTAAAGTGAAGCCATTTCTCTTTTTTAGAGACTTTGAGAGAGCTATCCATGCCTTCATTTCATCTGGCCTCGACTATTGTAATAGTCTTTACTCTGGTGTTAGCCTGTCATCAGTTAGCCGTCTGCAGCTGGTCCAAAACACTGCAGCACGGTTACTAAGTGGCACACGCAAGTAAGCACATATCTCCCATACTGGCATCATTACACTGGCTGCCAGTTAGTTTTCAAATTAATTTTAAGATTTTATTATTTGTTTTTAAGGCGTTGCATGGGTTAGCACCCTCATACCTTTCTGATCTTTTAAATTGGTACACTCCTGCAAAATCACTGAGGTCTGCAGATTAATTGCTCCTGGCTGTCCCGAGGTCCAGATTAAAGTACAGAGGAGATCGGGACTTGCTGCAACTGCTCCTAAATTGTGGAACAAATTGCCCCTTCACATTAGGACCTCCCTAACACTGGACACTTTCAAAACCCGTCTGAAAACCCACTTTTACTCCCTGGCTTTTAAATCAGAATGAGTTTGCATTACTTTTATTGATCTTATTTTTTACTCAAATCTTCTAATTTGATGATTGTTTTTCTTAACTTTTATCATGTCTCCCTATGTTTTTATCTCTTTTGATTATCTTAATTGTACAGCACCTTGGCCAACAGTTGTTGTTTTAAATGTGCCATATAAATAAATTTGACTTTGACTTTGATAAAGCGCTATACTGCCATGATTGCAACTCTCAGTAAGTCTTGTTTACACAAAGACAAAACAAAAAAGTTCTACACTAAATGAGCTCCAGTCATGTTACTCATTGCTTAATGTTTCTGTGGCTATATTGGACATTTTTCTTCTCTGCTCTCTTGGTCGAAAAAACATAAGTCTGATAAACAACATGTTTTATGTTACTGCTTCTAAATGAGACACAGGCTTTTCTTTTCTCCTGTAAGAGAGCATGTTTTTATGTTTCACACCAGCAAACATTGTCTCCAACTGGGAAACATAACAATATAATTACCTGTCAGGCTCGCGAGTTGCTGTAATTGTGCATGAATGCCGTCTCAAACTGCCCTTCATATTTTAAACTGGTTTTAATTATAGCAGTGTCTTGTTCTCAGCTATGGTTCCCTTTTGCCCTTTTCAGAATACAAATGTGTATTATAATGGGCTCTTGAACAGCCCGTTGAATTAAGGCTTGATTTATCATGAGTGTTGGGTATCTTCTTTGGTGGATTTCAGTGGTCAAAAGCACGGTATAATGTTACTGGCACTGACAACCGTCTCCACTTCTAGGAGTCATGCTGCTCACCTGTGAAGCAACACTTCTACATACAACAACAAATTGCTGCAATATGCATATTTTACAAAGTAATACCTAAAGAAATCTGAGAGCCTTTGAACATGGCTGTTGTTTTTCATTCACTTTGTGGGCAAACATGTCAGTTAAAGTGCCAGTAGGATGTGAAAAAAAGAATTAAAGCTGTCACAGCAGCAGAAAGATGCGATGGGGTTTTCACTCACTGCCACTCAAAGGTAAATATCTCTCCCTCTGCCAACTGGCTCCAACATCACTCCATGGAGCTGCTGGAGGCGACAACCCATCAGACTGTCAGCTATGTGACAGCTCAGTCTTCCAGTGCAGCAGCATGTTGGTGCAGATGGGAACATCAGCAAACGGGATGACATCAGATACTCATTAATCAGGTCTCTGTCACTCCTACAAGGACTATACTTCTATACTACACTAAACACTATCCGATACCTCTGCATTTCTGTACAAAAAGTTTGCACAAACCCTAAGGTGCCACAACACAAGCTCGGCAATGTGAGCTCTGATGAATGATGCAACAAATGGCAGAGTAATGACTAGTGATTCACTGAAAATTATAACAAAATAATAACAAAAACACAGAAACAACAGCTCTTTCTTACCAATTTTAACTAGTGACAGGAAAAAAGGAAATACTTTTCCCTAGCAACCGGTGGTTGCCAGGTGGTTGCTAACTGGTCTCTAGGCCTTTGTGACCAGAGCAGCCAGCTAGCCTTAGCTAGCTAACGTGGACCACTTGAAAAACAGCGAGAAGATGAGGATCAACAGCAGCCGCAAGTGCAGAGAAACAAACTTTCTATTAAATCAAAATAAGAATTACGTAACCAACAGAGTGAGTTTCTACAAATATGCAAGAGAAGTTTTTAGCCACAGTAAAAAGCATGCTATTAGCATCCGCTAAAGCCATGATAAAGTAGGCTATAACCCACCCTAACTTCAAATGTACTCATGATGTCACATCCACATTGTGGTACCACAACTTAGAACTTATTACCAGATGGCAATGCCTAAAATCAAGGCTTTAATATGGGAATCCAGAAGCTAATGGGTCATATTACATTGCCTACCTCTGCCTTTTATATACAGTCTATGCAGTAACCTCAGAGGTGTTCTTTGTTCAAAGAGCTTTCATTAAAAAAAGACAAACATTGTGACGAGTGGCCCTGAAAAATAAAATAGCTTTATAATACATAACATAATGGCATAAAATGACTGTATTTACAAAAGTGGTTTAGTCTGAAAGCTTTAACGGCTGTTTAGATTCACAGCGGCATGTTGCATCTGTAAGTAACATCTTATCTGTTATGATGTTTTGTTGCTACAAACAAACAGAAAAGTAGATGTGGGTATTCAGGTAAAAAGCTATATGTTTTATATATATATATATATATATATATATATATATATATATATATATATATATATATATATATATATATATATGTATATATATATATATAATATGACATAATATAATATAATATAATATATATATATATTATATATAATTGTATTGCACAGTTGAGGAAGACGTTGGTCACTTAGCACATAGAAGACTTTTTGTTCATGGGTTTAAACTGAATATAGGTTGATGGAATCTGAGTCTCTGCAGGTTGAGGCAGGACAGCGTGTGCTGTACGAGCATACCAAAGTGAGTTCAATTCCCAGCTCTTGCTCCGCGGCGAGATACAGATTGCAACACAGTTCTAAATATGCGAGTCCTGTAGACTGTGCCTCTCGGAAACTCAATGCACATGCACATACTCTACATTCTCCGCAGCAAACACAGTATAAAACCTAAACTGGCGTTCAAGAGCAGCAGATGAATTCCTTGTGGCTCGACATGTGTGCCGAATGTGTGCCGAATGTGGCCGCGCGGTCCAAAACAAATACACAAGAGAAGAAACAAGAGTTTGAGCCAAAAGGGTGACACAAACAAAACACACAGTGCTGACCTGATGTAGCAGTGGGACTGCAAAATATGCATGGCTGAGGTACAGTTCTAGTTAAAGCTGCAGATGAAGCTGTGCACGGCCCTCGTGCATGGACACTGTCTGTTTTTCCCACTCTCCTTCACGCTGATATCTTGTCCACTCGTGCTATGTTTAGCCTGCTGACCCACATGGATACTCTCTGCCGCTCCCTCCCTTTTATTCCTATCCGTGGAACTTGGTACCACCGAGGCTCCTCTTATTGGAACACAGTCAGCTTCTCCACTTGTGACTCTGACAGTGAGCGCGACACTTCTCACAGGTATTACTGGTCTGTCAGGTAACTGACACTACACGACTCAATAATAAAGATATAGATACATTACATAAAAAGCAGCCAACACCAGTCACAGGGAACTACAGTATAGATTATTAAGGGTAAATATATATTTCCCCCCTAAAAAGACAGACAATCTCTGAATACTCTAGCTGTTTATGACATTTAGGCCTTAAATCCTCCCCTCATTAGAGACATATACATTTTTAAAAATAACATTTATAAAAGGAGCTAAAACAGCTGGTGAGAGCATTTGTTGTTGGCTATATTTGGCTGAGGATTAATGCACATCTGGCACTCTAGACCATGTTAATGATGCAACATGTCACAATGAGCCATCAGTCTCCTCTCCCGTGGAACCAGCTCCCAGTTTGGCTGCAGAACAAAGACGTGAAAACCTCTCTACATTTAAACTTTGCTCTTTGATAAAGCTTACAGTTTGAACTGGATCAGGTGACCCTGAATCAACCGTGTGTTATGCTGCTAAAGGCCAGCAAATATTTATTTATAGAGTTCTACAGGCGCTCTGTAGATAATCCGTCCTACTACAAGAGCACTCAAAGCGCTTTCGTACTATAAGCCTCATTCGCTTACAATCATACAAACTTTTTTTTAACCTAAAATGCACAGAGACGGATGCATCAGGGACAACCCAAGGATGGTATCTAGTATCTAGGAGAGATGGGATCGAACCACTGACATTCCAATTAGGAGATGACCCGCGCCACCTCCTGAGCCACAGCCATTACACACACAGCTCTTTTCATAACTTTTGTATGTTGTAACCTCAGTTAAAGTTTTTCTTTATGTAATCAATACATATTTGTAATATTTTTACCCTCCTAACTACGCTCACTCTTCCTTTTCCACGCTTATCTACATTCTGCTGATACTCTGTGATTGGCTAGAGTTTGTTGCCTTTTTTAATCTAGGTGAACCGAAACTATCTGCTCTGAAGCTCGTGCATCTTAGACAGAACAACACAAAGATGCTCAAAATAGCCTGGAGAATTATATCCATAACAAACACTCAAAGAGGCCCCCTGTCCTATGTTTAGAGGGCCACAGTCGCCTATTGTTGTGCTTACATGCTGCGGGCCAACAGCTGTGTCTGCCCCGTCCTATACATCCAGAGCTAATGGACACTTTGTTCCCGCCACTCTCTAAATTACAGGCCGAGGAAGAAGGGGATGTAGTATGCCACCGAGTGAAAGCAAGACAACTCCCTCTGATTAAATCCATAACTCTACAGTAACCCAGACATAACCAGTAATAAACATGTAGTTAAAAGCTCAAATATAAACAGCTTGAAATGTTCTGAACTAAAACCAAAAGGAAACACTTTAGTAGGTATTCTACTACATTTAACTGGATTTCTTTCCATATCCAGATGTGTCTGGTGTGCACTTAAAACCTATACACTCTATGTTATAAATATAGAGGTTCAGACTTATTTATGTTGATACTGTGAAGTGAATATTTCTTTTAAAAAGAAAGACTTCACTAAAGCTGCAAGTTCGTTTAGCAAATTTGACAGGATGAATAAAATTAATCTGTCATGCAAACATAGTAGCGCTGAAGTATATTTATTCACACAATTCTCAGTCCAGACTAATGCACATGAAAAAGCGAATATAGACTGATACTGCACGAATCAAACCAAATCTCACTGAAAGTTTTTACAGTTTCATACAGGGCTTGGTGGTTTTACATGATCATGAGAGAGAAATCCCAGTGCTTTTGCCAGTATGAAGCACTTGTTTTACACGTAACCACACCACAGAGATCTGCAGCATGTATTTACTGTTATTCCTCTGTGATCATGATATAATAACTCTAATTTATAACACAAATCGAGCAACACAAATGGAGTTCTGCGGTGAAATGTTCACAGCTCTTTAAAGTATCACTGAGATCCTGCAGGGGGACTTTTCTTTTACAAATGCAGAAATAAAACCTGACAGTGTTTCAGCCAATTAGTCTGATTAGTAGAGGTTTACACAGACTCACAGATTGACACCCACCCACCTGGCCTTAATGGGTACCCGCCTCTCACATTAGGGGTAATTGTGAAATAAACTCTGGTTTAAGTGCTTTAAAAGAGGGTAGACTGCAGGTCACACTGATCTCAAACAAGCGAGGATGATCAAAATACATAAAATCCTCACCAAGTGTCTTTTCCTGTTCAATACCTAATTTAAAACGTTAGGAAGATCTTGCAACATACCACTATTTTTTTATTTATTAGAATCTTATGACTCACTGTGTCCAGCTTCAGGGATATTAGTTGATGTTTACCACATACAAAAACCATATGTTGCTTAAATGTGTTTATCCTTTGACATATAATGCCAAAAATGCATCTACTGACATCATTTTTAAATCCCCAACGAACAAAGGAAGGGGACGTTTAAAGCTACTTTCAGCTAATCCCATATTCACCACGGGTCGCCTACAGTGTAAAAAACATTTGGCAGATTTTTACACTGGATGCTCTTCCTGACACAACCCTCACAAGGATCTGTATTTCCTCCTGGAATCAAACTGGGGATCTTTTGCTTGGTTAGGCAAATGTGTAAACCACTACACTCTGCATCCACAAACAAGGGAACAGGAAGTAATAGTCGTAAAATCCATAGGAAGAGAGCGAATAACAATGCTTTTAACGTGGGCATGGCAGGACATCCTCATGTATAGGGGGAAGGAAAAGCTGAATGTTGTTTATGTGCTCAGTTCCACCAAAGACACTGTTGTGGGAAAATCTGACCAACACAGAAACTTTGGCAGTGAGGAAACAAACCTTCACTCGTTCTTCACCTTCAATCAAAGGCCCATTTTTTCTAATAATGAATTGTCCAGGAAAATATGCTTGGTATAAACTGAATGCATACCAGTCAAGTACATTGTATTTCACCAGATTCAATCAAATGTAACATTTTTACTTATGTAACAAAATTACATGGAAAATTTTACATTCAAGTCAGAAATTTGGGCGTTTTTTTTTTTTTTTTTTTTTGAGTGCATAAAGTAAAAGAAGCACAAAACATGCTTGAAGATCAAAAAATGCAGATTGAGTGACACAGATGGCCTAAAAATTCACTTCAGGTTTATTTATCTAAATAACACCAACAATCACCTCAAGGTGCTTTATACTATATGATAAAGACCCTGCAGTGTTCTGGAGAAAACCCCAACAATCAAACCATTTTCCTTCCCAGCAGGACCAGCCTCGGGGAGGGGCAGCCATGCCCAGTTTGGGGGTGGGGGCAACAGGAAACAGCTACAACATGTAGATGACTGTCTGCAAAGCTCTGCAACCAATGCATAACCATGAAATCCCTTAAAGCAGTCCACTATGCACTGCACTTAATGGCTGATAATATCATTCTGCTGGTAGACTTCGACTGCTCCCTGTTTTCCTCCTTCCTGGCAGCTCCATCATCAACATCCTTGGTCCAGTATATCCACTCTCCCACCTCTCAACATGTCAGCCTTGTCTCACTAACTTCATCTCCAAACTGCTCTGCCTGAACTGTCTCTTTCACACTCATTGATAATCATTTCATCTTCAGCTCCACCACCTCCAGCTCTACCTCCTGTCTTTTTGTCAGTGCCACTGTCTCCAAACCATGCATCATATCAGGTCTCATCTTGTAAACCTTCCCTTTCACTTTTGCTGCTATCCCCAGTTTTTCATCTTCATCTTTCAGTTAAATGTCCCATGACTGGACATTTTATGTACTACGTTCAGATGCAAGACAGCAGACATAACTGGAAATAAAAATCACTGAGTGCCTTGATGAGGATCGTCCCACTTTTTCAAATAAGATGCAGTGACAATTGGAATAAAACGCAGTGTGCTGGAGGGCGGAAGCATCCTCTCTGTCAAGATCACTATAATTGAGGGCAGTCAGAAATTGTCATACAATATAGATTGTTATACAATCAGCAGAAGAGAAACCCATTTTGTTACCATGCCAACATTCAATTTTTGCCTGCATTCTCCTTTTCAGTGAGACAAAAACGAAACAAACAAACAAATAAATTGTGCAGCGCAGAGAGCCAAACAATCACAGCTGGTTTTATTTTTACCATAACATTATGCGGCTTGTATATAGCATCATCAAAATGTGCGAGACCATCCAAGGAGGGGACGCTCTGCAGGGATACTTCTATGTCACAAACTTTTTCACCCGCCATTCCTCTTCTCGTGTTTGTTTTGCATCTTCCAAGCAACAGTGACGCCATAAATCGCGGATGTCAGTTACAAATTTTAAACAAGGTTTTAAAAAAAATCTGAATGAGAACGTCTGGCAGTGACCGGTTCCGAAGAATTAAGACTAGAATCTTTACACACCGCACACACTGCACGGCGTTATCTGCTGAATGTAAACACCAGCTGAGCCCAACTGGAACAGATCTGGTGGGACTGGTCCTCATCAGCCAGCACGTCCAAACTGCATTCATAATCGGCCTGACAGTCGTTAAGTCCATCTCTAGCTTTACATACGGCATATGATTTGGAGAGAGAGCACATATTCTCCATGTGTGTCAATGTAATTGTTTTACTTTGCAGGACAGGTGTCCTCCATTTGTCTCTACGTGTAGAAATTAAGAACAGCAGGTCTGTTTGAGGCTTAAGTGCGTTCCCTGACACAAATCCAACAGCACGACACAATTACTGCGAGCCATCTTATGTTATTTACAGTTGAGAGGAGCACTTAATACTTATTGTACACAGAGAAAGCCAACGATTCCACATGCAGACAAGCACCACCAGCTATCAGCCGAGAGCTGTGATCTTCTCTCGTGCATGATGGATGGGAGGATCTCACATAAGTGCAAAGGATAAAAACAGGCCTCGCGCGGCTCGTGAACAAAGTTTCCTGGATACAAGAGAATACACAACACTTGTATGGTGTAAGCCTTTACCACCGTTAATGCAACACAGTGCAAGCAGTCTTGCATCAGCTATGGTGACATGTTCAGAGGAGTGATGCAAGGAAGAATCCGACGTGTGCAGGAATTTGTGCCGTTAATAGGAGCACGAAGCAAAACAGCATCAAAAGTGAGTGCCGTTAATGACATTTAGTGCATAGAATGTATAATTATCACATTTGTGTGAATTTATTTATACAAAAAAAATCAGAAAAAAAGGAAAAAAAAATCAGCTGAACAAGGCTGACGACATATCAATCAATCTTTAGGAGGAGGGCGTATTCTCTGTCTGCCTTCTGGTATCCAAAACACCACTTTAAAGGACCGGATCAGATCACAACAACTGGTTGACAACACGCAGAAGGGAGGGGAAGAGATTTAATAAAATCCACTGTCATGCTGAGCGCACTATGATATCCACTCTAAGCAGAAACCACTCCAGTCTGTAGCCTCGGGAGCTTAATTCATCGTCCTTTTAATTATCCCTGACGTGCAGAGTACTGCAGCCAGCAGGTACAGGTGTAAACAGAGATACACTCAGTTATTACACCCGCACATGTGAAATGGAGCAAGATGTCCTCTGCCACGCCGACTTTCTGTTTCCCCCGGCAGCAGAGCTGTTAATCTCCTGACAGGTGTCCGTGTTATCTTAGGAATCCGTCTAGGCCTCTGACGGTGCGGAACAGGCAGTCAGTCCCTCCACACGGTAACTAAAACATGACCTTACATTTTACATAAATTTGACTGCGGAGACGAAAGACTGAAAAAGTTCCGGTGTTAAATTCAAACACTGCATGTTAATGCCGGTGTCCAGTGTTGCCTTCAAAAGCTCGCTTTATCCTCTGACTGCTCAGCCTGTAAATGGCATATACCACATGGTGTAAATACAACTACTCATTTAAGACAACAAGAAGACAAACCTGTAAGGAAGAGTCTTTTTCGCCATGATTTAATCCAAACATTTCATGTTTTTGTGACAGTTTTATCCAAAATATATACATTTTTTATTATATTAAGTTAGAGTTCACCCTGAAAATCAAATGTAGGACATGCAGAGAAGTGGTGCGATAGAAGAAGATACTTGTTGAAAGTAGATGATCTACTGTGGTGAGCCCTAAAGGGAGCAACCAAAAGCTGAAAGTGCTATTTATATATCTGTTCAAATACAACAGGACTGTGAGCAGGTTTATGTAGGACCTACTTCCTTTCTACCGAACTACCCCCATCAACTGTATTGCTGTGCAAAACGAGCTACCCGTGACCTCATGCTCGTGACCGCGTGGCAGGATGTAAACACTAATGGGAACCCACTCGGCTGAGCTGTAATTAGCTGGCTGCACGCTTTAATTGGCGGATGTAGACAGACAGTTCCGACATGAAACTGCACACACATATCTAGGTCATGATTTGTGGAAAGAGGTGTTGCTATAGATTTTTTTCAAGTGTACTTCTTAAGATTCTGACCACCAGCTAGTTTCCATTAGATTCAAGACAAGCTGAAGCTGATATCTCCCACTACATGCCATAGGAGAAACACGTATACTTGATTTAAGGGTGCAACGTCTGTTTAAGCAAACTCGCAGAGTTCTGTTGTGTTAAAATTGCTCATTTAAGAACTTATTTGCAACAAAAAATAATATAAAATAAAGACCTGATGTGATTAAACAGAAGCTTTCATGAAGCTTTCAACACTTATTTTGTGAAACCACAAAACCAACCTGTCATTACACCTTCAAATAACTGTGAAGGCGACGCGTCTTTACCTTCGTTATTTCACAGTTCAAATGAAAGGAAATCGTGGTGCTTTCTAAATTAAAGACTTGTTTCAAACCCAAAGCAGCCTGATATAGAGCGATAACTATTTCCTTTACCCAGAGGCCTCTTCCATACAGAGGGGCCCCTTCCTCTAGCAGTATGAGAAAACAGTCCATTCCACTAATATTATGTTTTCATTAATGAGAAGGGGCTTAAAAAGCGCCATGTTTGTTTGCATTTAGGCTAGACTGACTCAGTCTGAAGAAGCTGAGCGAGGGCGGGAACGTCAGGGTCAGGAGCAGCTGAAGGTCTAGTTTCTCAGAAACAATTCAGACAAGAGGAAAAGGGCAAGAGAGAGAGAGGGGTGAGTGGTACGGAGGGAAAAAGAGAACACGACGGTGCTTAGCTTATCTTGAAAAATGAATACTGCCTTATCAGAAAACCTCTTTTCTACAGCACTAAGAAAAAAATCATGGCTGCTTCAGTAAAGATACAACCTACAGTAGGAAAGCTAAAGGTAGAGAAGGAGATGGGATGGCTATAAAGGAACTGGTACGACTACTGCTTACTTTTAACAGCCATTATGAAACAATGATGCAATTTCAAAAATGTTTTTGTATAAGATGCACTAGAAAATTTGCTTCTGAGGCATTAAACTGTGTTAACGTTAAACAATAAATAGATAATTCAAACTCACTGTTTCTCTTCTCCCTCTGATGGGTTAGAGTCCTGCTCCTTGGGCATGTGTTCCATTCACCTTAATTCCATCCAGCAGCCAATCATGAGAGACTGAGGCAAGCCCCACCCTCGGATGCACACTTGTCATTCGCCGGTTGGGACGAGTCGGTCAACAAAACATAACAGGGGCCGGTCCCTAGGGGCCGGTCCCTGGGGTCCTCGGAAGGTTGGTTTTGGGCGTTTCTCCAAAAGGAGTGCACCCGGTGTGTTGTTGCTCAGGGTGATGCTGGAAAATATGAAAGATGATGGAGGTTCCGCGGGTAAATCAGCTGGCCTTGAGGCCAGGGCTGGAGGTGGATGACAGTCTCAGGAACGCAGAGGGAGGAGTGGGATCCAGGCTGGAAGAGAACAAAGGTCACACTCAGATTAAAAAGTCTCCAGATATGAAACAATGGGAATATGTGCACGACTAAAGCTCCCATCTATCAGGACAATAATGATCACTTAATGATTAATACACTGGAAAAATAGAAACCACACTGAAATATCAGGCATAGATTATAGTTTAGACTTGCAGAACAGGTCATCTACTACTTGGAAGGTTGGTGGTTCTAACCCTGGCTGCTCTGGTCTGCATCCCAAGTGTCCTTGGGCAAGATACTAACCCCAAGTTGCTCTCTGATGAATGTGTGTAAATGTTAGATAGAACGCACTTAGAGAACGCAGCAACCACGTCACTAATTGTGGAGGAATTCTGGCTTAACTCAGAGTGTAAGTAGTTAAAGTAGTTGTAGTTTCTGTGGACAGCAACAGAATTAGGATGCTAAAGTTGCTACAAAGACAGCCACTGAAGACCTGGTTGTTCTCGAAACAACCTTTTCAAAGACAACAAGACATTCCACACAACACTCATTTTAGTCCTAAGAGTCCAAACTGACAGTGAGTTTCCTGTCACAGCAGGCTGAAGAAATCACGAAATATTCATATCAGAGAAGCTGCAGTCACAGAGTCAAGGTTACTTTTTTCACTACAATGCTCTATAAAAATGTGTCGGAGAGAATGATCCCAAGATTTGAATCACTAGGAACCAAGGTAGACACAGAAATGAGACCTCAACTCTGTAAAACCCAACCCATCTCAAAACCTGAGACACAAACTTGACCCAAGACCTGACATGTTGCTTTGAAACAGAAAGCATTTATACAACACTTCTACCCAACGTGCTTTACAATTTGCCTGTCAGTCACATACCCAAACACACAAACAGCAATGGCAGCAAGCCATAGCAAGTCATACAAGGCAGTGGCCTAACCACAAAGAGCAGTTGGGTAAGCTCCTTTGCCCTAGGACATGCAAATTGTAGGAGCTTGGAACTAAACCCACACTACTTCATAGTTTAGCTACAATTATCCCACACATAAGGCATTTTGGTGCACGGAGTTATCTTGGCGCTCCCTCCCAGTGGGCATTATTTAACTACCCATCTGAATGTATGATCTGCATGAATGCAGACGACTGATAAAGTGAGAACGGGACACAAGACCGAGTCTGCAGGCAAGAAAAAGCTCAAAAATAGCCAGGTTTGAGGTTTTGTGCCACGAACGATCAATAAAAGTCTTCTGAATTTGTTTCACCAAGGATATGTGGCCATACTACAACCAAACAAGTGCTTCACCACATGTTGTGACTACTGAGTTAAGCTGTCAAATCCACCGAGTCTCATACTCCATCTACCATTACATGACCCTTGGACATAAGAAATAGAGGCTTTTACTCATGCATGCAGAAGCAAATTGATTTTTTTTCCATTCACACACAAAGTTAAAGCTGGATAAGTTGGTCTGAAGGTCAGAAACTCTGTCACGTTCAGCGGTTACTGGTGCCATTACTAGTTCCTGGAAAACTGCTTAGAGAACGTCACCTCTTGCAAAGGGTTAAGTAGTTTTAAGATTAGCGGCTGAATCCCTGAAAGGGTATGTGTGTTTGTGTAAGTACTAAGAGGGTCTTGATCCTTTAACCCCTGCCCTCCTCCCTCTGTTGTTAAAGGAAGGCTTATTTCTTTCCTTTGCTAACCCTTCATTCGATAGCTTTCTAACAATAGAGCACACATAGAGTATAAGAATGGCCACAAATGAGACCGATATTAGTATTACTAACACAGAGAATATGCTGTATGCAATACTGTTTTAAAAACAACCTTTCTAAACAGTAAAATGAGGCTTGCATCAGTTATTTTGTAGCCATATTAGCAGAAGCTGACTGATTGTGAAACCCTGAATTTGATAATATCAGACTGATGGTTGCTGAAAACAGTAAGAGTGCACGATAAAATCCAAATGTGTGGTGATGCACCAAGATTTTTTTTTTTTAATCTTTTTGCATATCAATCCATTTTCCTCCACTTCAAAATAATTTAAAGACCAATGTTCAGCTGTAAATACATGACCACTAATGAAGGTAGGCTACATCATTTATCAATGCATGTAAATAAAGTTAAATGACTTCTATGTTCTTCTAATGTATAAAGATGCAATTTTTGATAAGTAAATAACTCCTCCATCTCCTCCTTCCTTATGTTTGCAGAGGTGTATATATGCAGGCCCACTGCTCCATCTGTCTGTCTATATACAGTGCATATACTCACTATCCATTTCATGTGTTTGTTAATGCAAATGTCTAATAAGCCGGACACATGGCAGCAACTCGGTGCATTTAAGAATGCAGAAATGGTCAAAAATGACCTGGTGAAGCTCAAACAGAGCATCAGAATTCAGGGAAAAAAGGTGATTTAGGTGACTTTGGATGTGCCATGGTTGTTGTCCAATGGAGACACAGGAGATTCACATCATGGATGTGCAGCTGACAAATGTGCAGCATGTGTGTTGATGCTATGATATCCTGAGGAATGTTTCCAGCAACTTGTTGAATATAAGCTACGAAGAACTAAGTTGGTAGTTCTGAAGGCAAAATCGGGCCCAACCTGCTACTAATATACAAATGGATTGCTGCTGGACTTTGCATTATTGGGCCCTTACCAACCACCGATAAATTTCTGAATGCAGAGCTGTATGTGAGAATAATAAAACTGGTTTTATGAACATTCCAAACATTGTACAATTATCAGCAAAAATTTTAATAAACATCTGTTAAACAAAACAACCTTAATCAAGAACCCCACAAAGACTAAACATGAGGCATGAAGTAGGCACTTAAAGACACTTAAAGATAAAACACACGCACACACACTGTGAGCGGAGTAGTCTACAAGGCTGAAACCAACAGGGCAAACTGTGGCGTGATGTTGATATAGGACAGGAGTGATATAAAGTGCATATCAGATATGAATGGAGTGTGCTTTATCATAGCTCTTCTCTCTATCAACATCAACAGATCACCACTACAAGTGGCACTAACCTCAGTGTGTGTCTGTAACACAAACAATAAGTCATTTATCACACTGGAACAATGAGCTCAGAATCTGAAAGCAGAGTATTGTCTGATTAGGAACTGAAATTACATCCAAGTACCATGTGCTATTAGAGCAAGACAAGTCTTTTTATAAGTGGACCCTATTCCTTTCCATTTTCTTCACTGTATCCATAAATAGCAAGGCTCTAAGGAACTGTAAATTATAATGATGCTGCAGGTTTAGTTTCGGGGCATATTTGTAGAAATAGTGCTTCAAGCTTCTGGCTAGGAGTTACAACAGCTTCTTTTGGACTAAAAAGCTTTGGCAACTATAAGAGGGTAAGTACCCACTGGGGTGGTTGCCCTGGAACTACGTGCCATCAGAGCTTTGCTTTAGCATCGCTAATTGCAGAGGCACTGCTCGTTGTCGACGTTTACTTCGTTGTGAACCTTTTTACATCCTCTTCATTTTTTCTCTACATTTGCTCACCATATTGTGTATGCCTACCAGCGAGTTATAGGGAAGTGCTAGTGCATGTTTTTTTCTAATTTGTTCTAAATTGCAAGATTTCCAGCACTGGAGGCCTGGACTTCACTGCTGGAGTTTCTTCCAGTTTTTAGTCCTAAAACTAAAAACTGTTGGTTTTCTTATGTTTAAGTGTTTCCATCAATTTTCTCCTGCTTGTCTGAGTCCAGATCACAGGGGTAGAGTCTCAGCCTAAACAGGTCCCCCTCTCCTTGGCTACTTCCAGCAACTTTTGCAACAAGGCATGAGCCCATGGGGCTAGGCCCAACCGAGCTCAGCCCCAAAGAGCTACACAAGCCTGGGCCTCAGTGGGCTCACTAGCTGCAAAATGAGCTGTAGGGGTACGGTGCAGCGTGGATCAGTGGTAGTCGGGTGCAGTCACTGGTTGCAAATACTGGCTACACGACTTTTTGCAGCACTTGTCCCCTGTTGGCCATTGAAAAGACTGCAGGTTTAACAAACTTCCACATTGGCTTCACTTTTCAGATTCAGAGTCTATTTTTTTATACCATTTATGGTCCTACCAAAAATGGACTTCCAAAAACTTTGATGGTGGTGATTTTTTTTCTGTTTTCACACCGTTTAAAAACAGTTACTCTAAAAACATTCCTTTAGTGTTCAATCAAAAAATATGGGCTGTTTACTGATCTCTGCTATTGACCAGGCTTCTTTAAAGCGTTCAACCTTTAAAAGGACATACAGTAAATTCTGTATTCCACCCAGAAAGCTCCCTAACATTTGTATTGATTTATACCAGGCATTAGCTTTAATTCATGTTACTACAAAGACTGTTGAGCCATTAAACAGATGGTCCAAACTCGGCACCATGTTTGACAAACTCTTCCACAACTTCTCTCTTCTATAAACTCACTACCTGTGAGTTTACGCAACACAAAGTGGCACACGGTATCATAATCACAGATAGGACTGAGCCTCGAGCTTGTTAAGTACTTGTGAGGCTGTATCTGCTACCCTACCACACTAAGAACATCCCCATATATAAGTGCTGTATGTGTGACTGTAGAAATGTTCTAAAAGTCTTTGTCAAATAGTGACATTGCATTAGTCTTCGCAATAAAACTTATCTCCCCCTGTCCACAAGCTATAAAGTTCACCTATTTCATCTTAACTGTGTCCTTGTTTGCTCTCGTTCATCCTTGATCCAATTCAGGAAGTTATGCTTGTATAAATATTCCCTATATCCAAGGTCAGGGCATGAAAATATATTTTAAGTGGTCTAGGGCCAGTAATGTGTACATTGCATACTTGAGCTATGGAAAGACAGCATGAAACAGGGAAGATGAAAGGGGGCAAAGTGAAAGACTTAGAGCCAAGAAAAAAGTTTGGGATAATATATACAGCACATGGAGAGTGGAAGTAAAGCTGATGAAAGCTGGAATGAAGACAAAACAAACCTACTTATATGTGAGCTCGAAGACAAATAACAGGACGAGGTAGAGTTGTCAAAGCTCTCATTCGGGTCTTTTTGAGCATGAATATACATACAAAAAAACCCACAATAACATTACTCCTTGATTTGAAAATAGGCCACGAACGTCTCAGTGGAGCCTTCTCTAGGCTAATCCCCCTGGTGTACTGAAAGTGAATGAAAACTGTACCAAATTTGAGCATTTTTGTCTTTATTTAACAGTAAAGGTCAGCCAAGAGACAGAGTATAGGGAAGAGAATCCCCTCCAACATTCATTGGTTGTCCATTAAACACTAATCCACTTTATATCATAAAGTGTCACTGCAGCTTTTGAAACACATCAAAACACCTCATACAACATTTTGGACTTCACCAGTGTCCATCCATTTAGCTCGCCAAAACATAGTAAATGCTCTTTAACATATACATAGGCATGATTTTCACTCCCAAAAACAGAACAAAAAAAGGAGAAAATTAATGCTCACTGCCTACTGATACACACCTTTTCAGTAGCTCAAAACTGTAGCAAACTGTTGCATACTGTTTTCACACTGAATGTGCCCCAGATTCATTCATTTATGACTCCTCGTGGTGTCAATTACATCGACTTGCAGTGACGAGGAAGAATCTCACGGGGAAATCGGTGCGCTAATCAGAAAGCAAACAATTTCAACCGACACCTTATATAAACAACGATAATGATAGGTGCACTGACACAGAAACCAGAATCCAGTTACCTTCAGTTAAACAGATATCATGATGTGTCATAGATTGTCTTGTCAATGTGTCCAGTATTGTTGAATCGCTGTACCATGATGCCAGTGTTATCATAAGATAGCATTACCGCTTCATTATGGTCCCCATATTCTCCACAACTTCGCAACAGCTTTTTTAACAATCACTGAGCATCTTACAGAGGTTTGAATGAGTTTGATTAAGTCCTATTTTAATGCATTTATGAGATTTCTGGAAGAAGAGGCTACAGCAGCAGCAGTCACAGTATAAAAGGAAAAACTTTGTCACAAGTACGATATAAAGTAACGCAGCAGAAGTTTATTGACACACCAGTATCCCAAAGTTTAGTTTAACAAAGATTTCGACATCAATTTTGCATGCATGCATGCAGAGCATGCAGCTACATTTGCTCCAAGTGATCTACAACACTCATAACATTCCTTAGATCCTGTTTTCTGACGGACAAGATGACACATTCATAAAGATCCTGGTGACTGCGCATTCATCAAATATTGATGTGATGACATTTTCTGTGAAAAAGACTTCCAAAATTTAGGTTCAAGGAATTCTAGGAAGCGCGCACAGCCACCCACACTCTTTAAAACTCACACGTCTCAGCCTCATCTACCTTGACTAGCATACTTTCTAGTATGGCCTCAAAATTTTAATTGGACCTGCAAACGCTGGCGTTTTCCCCTCAAACAGAGTTCACCTTTAATTGCATGCTTTAAAATGCATCAAAAGAATAACTAGTGAATGTATGTTGATGCCTGGAGAAGCAGAATTAATTAAACATGACCTACTCTCTTTCTATGCCGTTTCAGGCCAGAAAAAAGAAAGAAAAAAGAGAAAATGAAAGAAAAATCAAGGTACCTCTGCTCTTGAAAAATAGAGAAAATAAAGGTGGATGACAATGGAGAATGGGGATATTGTTAATTTGTATTGATTTGGGGAAAATCAAAAGAAAATAAGTGGTTGAAATAAAATAAAAGGACATTTCTTTTTTATCTCTATAGGGTGGGCCATTTATATGGATACACCGTAATAAAATGGGAATGGTTGGTGATATTAAAGTCCTGTTTGTGGCACATTAGTATATGTGAGGGGGCAAACTCCTCAAGATGGGTGGTGACCATGGTGGCCATTTAGAAGTCGGCCATCTTGGATACAACTTTTGTTTTTTCAATAGGAAGAGGGCCATGTGACACATCAAACTTATTGGTAATGTCACAAGAAAAACAATGGTGTGCTTGGTTTCAACGTAACTTTATTCTTTCATGAGTTTCTCTTTGTTCACAGCCATTGACATGTCGAAGAGGTTAACATGTGAGGAGCGGATCGAAATTGTGTTGATATCTGGTGAACGCAGTAACCGGGTCATTGCAGCAGATTTCAATGCAAGACACCCTACGAGACCACCCATCTCCCATGCTACAGTTAGCAAACTGCTTGCTAAGTTTCGTGAAACTGGTTCAGTGTTGGATTTGCCAAAATGTGGACGCAAGAAAACTGTCACTAATGAAGAAACATCAGTGGCTGTCCTAGCTTCATTCAGCAAGGGCCCACAGCGTAGCACTCGCCGCATGTCACTGGAGAGTGGCATTAGTCGAACATCCCTTCGGCGGATATTAGCTACTCACAAATGGCACCCTTACAAACTCCAGCTACTGCAGCATCTCAACGAGGATGACCCAGATCGGCGCACAGAATTTGCAGAATGGGCAAAACAAAAATTGGAACAGGACCCTCAGTTCACGCAGAAGATTTTGTTCAGTGATGAGGCAAACTTTTATGTGAATGGTGAAGTTAACAAACAAAACCACTGCTATTGGTCTGACACTAACCCACATTGGATGGATCCCTCCAAGACTGTTGGAACAACAAAAGTGATGGTTTGGTGTGGTATATGGGGTACAACGATAGTGGGTCCATTCTTCATCAATGGAAACCTCAAGGCCACTGGATATTTGAAATTGCTACATGATGATGTGTTTCCCTCTTTATGCACTGAAGCTGACACGTTCCCTGAGTTTTTCCAGCAAGATGGTGCACCACCACATTATGGGTGCCAGGTCCAAGCATTCCTAGATGAACAGTTTCCTGGAAAGTGGATTGGTCGTCGTGGGCCAGGTGAATGGCCCCCAAGGTCTCCTGATCTGACCCCCTTAGACTTTTATCTTTGGGGTCATCTGAAGGTAATTGCCTATGGTGTGAAGATACGAGATGTGCAGCACCTGAAACTACGGATACTGGATGCCTGTGCTGGCATTTCTCCTGCGGTGTTGCTATCAGTGTGTGAAGAGTGGGAGAAGAGGGTTGCATTGACAATCCAACACAATGGGCAGCACATTGAACACATTTTATAAGTGGTCAGAAACTTCTAAATAACTCATGAAAGAATAAAATTACGTTGAAACCAAGCACACCATTGTTTTTCTTGTGACATTACCAATAAGTTTGATGTATCACATGGCCCTCTTCCTATTGAAAAAAACAAAAGTTGTATCCAAGATGGTCGACTTCTAAATGGCCACCATGGTCACCACCCATCTTGAGGAGTTTGCCCCCTCACATATACTAATGTGCCACAAACAGGACTTTAATATCACTAACCATTCCCATGTTATTACGGTGTATCCATATAAATGGCCCACCCTGTACATCAGCTGGCAGTCAGTTCATGTGAGAGTAAGCTGTCGTGCAGCTTTGACATGCAAATGTTGCTGCGTCTATGTCTAATTGCAAACTTCCAGCTTCTAAACCATCAATGAGAAACTGATTTGCCACATCTGATACGCACGTCTCGTGTCACTCAAGGTCTTCCGTTATACTGTCAACGAACAATATTTTTAAACCCTCACATGACCGATGCGATCGTAAAACCAGCTCGAGTGGTCTGATGAATGTTTGTCGATGACGCGACTGCGTTGTTTGTGGTATCCCTGGCGAAAAGACGATGACAGGACTCATTTACAAACACTTTGTAAAAATGTTTCGCGCGCAAACGCAGGATTTATGCGACTTTGTTTGTACGCGAAAGAGGACAAACTGCAGCCAAGCACGTCTGCGCTAAAGATCATGAAGTTTGGATTGTTGCAGAAAACGAAACTTTTAATTAACCCTTTGGCCTGTTATGAATCCATTCATTCATTAGCAGAATATGACACTGAAAACTGTTCATTTAATGGACGCATTGAGCAAATATCCATGAAATTGATGCCCTTTCATATCAGCGTTTACACCCTCATTATTTCACATAATTAATGGAAACTTCTCCCTCTTTCTTTGTTTACCACGACTGCACATCTGCAATAGAGACAAAACCACCAGAGCACTTTCACTGTCTTATCATGTGTTTTTCACATGTTTGCATGCTGAAAATTGACGCTTAACCTAGTAGATTACAAAGTGAAGCCTGTAAATCTTGACCAATCGTCACTATGAAGCAGCACACCTCAGTTTATGGGTCAGATCCACTAACACACACATGCATGTCGGTTAGAACTAAATTTACCTGTGCACATCACTCAGGAATGCATCAGGAACTTTGCAAGCAATTTTGTACACACCCTCATTACTGTTCTATCTCAGCGAATCTAGAACCTGCAGTAAATCTGTTTGGTTACACATTCTTGATGGTTCTGCATGCAGTTTGTAACCTCTAAAAACCAGTTCAAGGCTAAGACTGACAACCCTAATGACGCTTCCGAGCAAGTCTAAAAATATGCCCCCACCCCAATTACGTGTCTATTTAAATGTCAAAATGTCCAGTGTCTAATTAGGAGAAAATATGCACCCTTATGTGTTGCCCGAGCATTTTGATTTAGAGCTTCTTCACTAATTAAATCATAAGGATTGCAGTCAAGCCTACATGGTGCTTGCTAAAGGCCCTACTAGTACAGATATTCATGTACAAAAATATATACATTTCTTTTCATTTAAAATATGAAATTAGTTGAGGTGAAATAAGCACACATTAAAAACAAAGCATAAACATGTCTTTCCCTGTAGTTGCAGCAGTTATAATGTAAATGCCAGTGTTAATGCAGTGGAGGATGATGGTGCATGCATGCATGCCTAGCCTCTTGAGCTCCTGAAGAGAGCCCTTATTAAAATTCACACCATGACAGCAGACGTTGGGGTCAGTGCTCCCGAATCCCAAGGGTTGCCGGGGCAATTAGTGGTTAAGTAATGGAGAAGGGGCAGGGCAAAGTTGTTGATGTGGCACATGCAGTCTGATCATAGAGCAAACGGTGGTAGAAAAGGGGAGGAGGAGGGGGGTGTTAGTACCTTGGGGTTAAAAATAGTCAAAGGCAAAGACATCATATTTCATGCTTGGTCTCTCTCCAGGCCAATTACTGTCAGGGAATTATCAATATGCGCTAATAGACCACGGCAAAGCAACAAAATTATGTCTGTGGCGGCCATTCTTCTAAGCGTGACCTTGTGGTTGCGAGTATATACAAACACAGATGTCTGCATACACAAAAAATGTTAATGTTCAACATCCACATGTATACACAGATGGGCATTCAAGGTTTCATGCTCGTCAGGTAAAGGACAAATACAGAAACTACTCAGAAAGTGCATACATCCATTTATTTACTTTGGTGGAAGCAATAACAACTCAGTCAGCAGCTTGCGACAGGCGCCGCAGGAAACTCTTAAAGAAAAACAGCATGTAGGAATCTCTCATTACAAACAGTTCGAACTCTGACATACTTTGACAGCGAGCGTTCGGGTGTAATTAGGAGCGCTTGGTTTGCCTCACGTATCCTTAATTCAGATGTCAAGCAAACAAACGCCGGATTTTTTGAAAATGTGACACATGTTCTTTGCTTGGTTCGTAACAACAGGGTTTCATTTACAAAAGAGCCCTCATCTCACTGCTTGTATATCAAACACTTTGATATACAACACATGCTAAATCCCCCAGTTTTCCAAAAAACCCTGAAAAGAGTTTCTCCTCTTGTATAACTGCAGTACATTCTCATTCAGTTTGCATGCACTTGTCTTTAAGTATGCATACTGCAGGTTTTGCATATTGCCCCCCAACCACCACTGCTATTTCTCTTAATCCTTGCATTAAATATCTCTGTCATCTCTTCTTTTTTCTTAATTTTATGCCCTTGCAGATATTTTCCAATTCTTTCCGTCGCCTCTTCACCATCTGTCCATACCATGTACTTTGAACGTGCCACTCTCACTGATGATCGTGGTGACGATAAAGCTGGTAGGACAGCACTCACGGGAAAGCAGAACCGCTGTTTATTTTGCTATTCAATCATCAAGAAGACATGTTACCAAAAAAGGCATAAAAAAACGATTCCAAACAAAAAAAAAAGGACATAACTACTGTGAACTCACAGGCTCTTAAACATTTTGAAGCCCTTATTCATCCTAATTAATACTACCTTGGGCATTGTTGTAGTCAAAACTGACCATATTTAGATGAAGGGACTAACTAACAGAACTTATGTTGGTGAGTAAGGTTCATCCACAAACTGCATGGATACATTCATAACACACACGCACACTAATTTGTGGTAATTAGTGATAAATAAATGATGAATAAAACACCAGAACTTCCCCAAAACTCAAGAACAGACTTCTTGGGAGGGGTTTTAATGCAATTAAACGCATAGCAGGCCATAATATTTGTCAGCTCATTACCTCACAAATGCGTCAAAAGGCAGGCAGCACACCACAAACACGCGCTAGCTGTTCATTTCAGACTCTAATTATGTGAGGTAAAGCCAGATGGCTCCTGTATTTGCATCCACCTGTCACCTATAGTGGCCCCTAACAATGATTTCTTACAGGGGAGACTTCTAATGAAAAAGTTGCATGGTTTTTGTGAAGGAGAAATTTAGTGTTGGACACACTGATATGAGAGCCTGTGTGAACTGACTCGCATCATGGAGCCAGCTTCAAGTGGACATAAGAAGAACTGCACTTCAACATTGGATTCATTTTTTCAGCCCACGAGGATGCTGCTTGGTCTTGCTGAAACTGGCAAGCGAGCAGAGAGAAGTTAGCTGGATATGAGTTAACCAGCAGAGCCAGTTCACATACAGACAGGCATCCTGGAACTACTTTAAAACCTTTGTTTACCCAGATTAAGGAGTCTGAGCACACATTCGACCTCAGTAGCCGCCCAATTACAGTGTTCAAACAAACCGTGGACAGTTAAAGGTCAGCTGCCTTGCTCAGCGGCATGTCAGCAGTAGCTGTTTAAAGGGAAGCCCAGCGGCACACCACAGCAGATCACGCTGGCGCCTGGCACCGAAACTGAAGACCAATGGAAGACATAAATTTACATGAGACATTTGAATAGTCGCAGGGCACGGCCAAGTCGCTAATGATGCTGCCAGCCTCCCCTTCGTCGCTCCCAACAGTACAAAGTCTCCTATTCTTAACATTTTATTGTCCCATTAAAGCAGACAGCCCATAAATCTTAACGAGGCTCAAGTAAAAACAACAGACGTTTTGTGTCCTTCCTTTGTGTCTTTCTGCTATGCCGTTTGTTCTGATCTTGATTTGTGCGTCAGTTAACGTTAAAAATAATCAATAAAGGTTGCGGCTATGAAGCTGTTTTTTTTAATTGCAAATAAACATGTCATTTAATTCTATCATTCAACAGATGAATCAATTAGCCTTTAAAATGTCAGAGACAGGTGAATAATTGCTTATAATAAGTTCTCAGAGTCCAAAGGAACAATAATATTACATTTGAATATGCTGATCCTGATAAGTTTATTAAGATGGTATTCTTTACTGTTTCCCATCACAGTTAAATCTATGTTTTAAACACTTTAAAGGCAGCTTTATTGCAGTGGTACTTTTTAAAGACAAAAGTGAAAATAAATGCACACAGAACAGGCTTGTAAAAAAAAAACAAAAAGGCAAAGCTGGATTAAAATGAACTCTCTCCAACAGGTCTGTGTAAATCCTACAAAGTAAACATAGGATGGTCAGCAGGCCTAAAGGTACTGTAGGGCAACTAAAGTAACCCTTGTGTTTGCATACAGATCTAAACTGAGGCCAAAGATTAAAGTGCAGCATGAGTAAGGCCCAGGTCATATATGCCTAGAGACCGGCTGTTGACCCCTTGACACTTACCGTGAAAAATGTGTATGTCAGCTGCTGTAAAATCAGTTGCTTAAGCTCCTAAACCAGGCCTAAAGACTGGTCAGAGACCTCCAAGCCAAGTGTGTAGTGGTTGCTGGCAGCCTCCTTCTAATTGCTTTGGTTGCTCTGCTGTGGTTACCTGTATTTTGCATGGAGGAAGGTGAGTTGACTGTGGCAATCTGATGCTGTGGCTTCCGTAGAGCCCCAATCTCACCATCATGGAGACAGTCCGCAATTAAACAAAGAGACTGCCTAAATCCACAGAACGGAGCAAATCCTGCCAAATACCTGAAAAACCCCGTGTAGACAATCCAGTGCATTATTTTTAAAAGCATCCTTGCTATACTTTTAGTGCACAGTCCTGTACATCTTCAGGTACTTTTGACATATTAACTTTTAATGCACTAGGCGGAGAACAATTTGCCCTTTCTTTCTCTTACTTCCACTTTCTCCTCTCTCCTCATGTCCCTCCTCTTCCCACCCTCCTTTGGCAAGGACAAGTTCAGGTGCTGCCAAGAATGTGACTGAGTTTGGAAAACAAATCCAGCTCGCTTCTCTTTCGTTGCTCTTCGAGTTTTCTCTTTTCCACCAATTGCTGTTGTTTCTTGTTCTTTTTTAAGGTGAGCCACTGAGTGCAGCAGAGCTCCCGACAAAAGTTTGCAACTGAGGTTTTAGACAGTGACCTGCAGCTCACTGCTTTCAATGCAGCTAAGCTAAGCCTCTTTCTAACCCATTCTTACAAACACAAATTCAGCCGTTTCTCCAGCTTATTAAAAAAGTGCATTCTGTGAAACTGGAGGCTGTATAGTATACGTGTGATTTTCAGGATACTTCCACTTCCTGACACTTGTTATTTCCTCACAGCTAATAGGACACAACAAATGGATGAAGGATGGCTCCTTTTGGAAGTTAGTTACGTTCCCCTAAAAGGGTCCAGGCGATTAGGGAAGGTAACAAAAAGTGTCCGGGTCAGAAAAAGGAGACAGAGAGGCAAAATGGTTAAATTAAAGAGTTTTATTAAAGTTTCTATTAATAACTCAGCTAAAAGAGACGGACAAGCCGCTATCACCATTTAAAGAAACAAAACAAAACTCAAGCGTCGGTCAGTAAACTGAAAAGTAAGTCAGAAAAGGGTTAGTAACCAAACACACTCCTCTCCGCCAAGCAGGAGCAAACAATCACAAAACACAGCTCACTAGCTGCAACCACCAAACACTCACACAGCTCACTAGCTGCACCCACTCACATGGCACCCTGGCACCAGAGCTCACCTTTCTCTGCCCTTAAATACTTTAAATTGCTGATGGGAGTCAGCTGCACAAAAGAAAAAGGTGGCACCTAAGGCAAGAGAGATGGTAGGACACGCCCACACAGGCAACTTCAGGAGCAGGCCCTGCTAGGGCCGTAACAAAGTTAAAGAATTAACGGGCATTAGCAACAATGAGTGGTTGACAACCACCCACCCTTCCCTTATCTCTTTTATAATCTGTAAATAAATGATGGACCATGACATCACCCATTGGTTAGTGCAATCCTGCTTCTTAAGCCTTGATTTCAGCAATTTTACCCACTTCTATGTCGTTTTTGTTTGTTTGTTTTGGTGTACTGAGCATACTTGGACAAGAAGGTGGAGTGTTAAGGTAACAGCAAAAGGTGCATCCATCACCTCACAGCAAGACATAATTTGTAAGACACTTATATTAAAAAACTTATAACTCAAACTCAAAAAAGGTACAAATATAGCTGAGAGGTCCAGTTCGGTGCTCCAAAGGAAACCCTAGGAAACATCTAGCATCATTGCAACCAAGAAGCTTTAACCTCCTAAGACCCGAACTCTTCCACAGCATGCATTTTTAATTTCTCTTTGATATTCGGGCTGATTGGGACCCGGTCAATGTAAAAACAAAGAATCACCAGATTTTTTTTTTTTTTTTTTTACCCGATTTTTGTTTCTAAGAAAAATGAGAGCCACATATGAGGATATTCATTTTAAATTTTGATAAAACAGTGGCAGTATTAATGTCCTCGTAAGTGGATATCAGGTCCTTGTAGAGCAAAATTTAGTATTTTGGTCTAGACAACCCAAAATGTGATGTCCACATATGTGGACACCAGGTCCTAGGAGGTTAAACCTTCATACAATTGAAATGAGTGCGTTTTAAAAACAATTTAAACCTCTATCATTGTTATGAGATGACAAATAAGCTAAAGAGGCCAAAGCTGTTCTTGCACCAGGTTGTCCATGTTAAGTAGTCACAGGAGGACCTGGAACACAGCTACAGCACTAGCTATTTAAAAATAAAATAACTTTTTCCATAACGGTCACCAGTGCAGGGACCAGGTGCATAATGCTGGTTTAACTTTAAGACTGAAATGCTGGAGAAGAGTTTCCTCTGTACGCGCGTGCACTCTCACGCCAAACGTCACTCTACCAGAGAGGAAAAGGTGTGAGTGCGTGGCGTGTCAGCATGTGCAGGTGGTATAATTAGTCTAGAGGAGCAGGAAATTCTTTTTTCAGTGTGTGAGTTTGTGCATTTATTAATGTGTGTGTTACTGTATAATTAAGTGTGTCTCAACATTAGGCAGAGTGAGCTGGCAATGCTGATACTAGAGGAGAGTTTGTGCGTCTGTGGTGCGACTGGGCACCGAGCCTAACGTGCCTCAGTGTGTGTGCGTGTGCATACGTGTGTGTGTGCACGCACGGCCATACACACTCAAGCAGGCTGACTGCACGGGTAACTTTATCCAACTGTGCCAGCAATCTGGGACTCCGATTTCCCTCTCCTCCCCTCCCGCCTCGCTCGCTTCTTTTCACTGAACCCACACAGTTACTGTTGCCATATCAACAGCCCTGGGAGAGGTCTCCTTTTTGCAGATACGTGATGGAGCAACAGGAAAACTCCCAGAAGGCCACAGCCATGGCAGGCTTATCAGTAATATCAGTACTGATATGTTTGTGAATGAGCGTAATACGCAAACTTGCTGGAACCTAGAAAAACCTTCAAAAAACCCCATCAACAGCAGACGTCCATCCATGCTAGAGGTAGTGCAACACTGCTCAAGGATACATCAAGGTGATGCCCTTGATTTTTCCAGATAGGCACAGAATGCCACTATGGCACCGCTGATGGTTTCATTCTTTCAGCTATTTACCTTTTTTTCAGATATTTGAATTTGTATGAACTTGACTGTGAAGCAGCAGCAGCTGTGCATGTCAAGTTGCACTACACAAGCCTAGCAGTGAGTATTTTATGTCTTCCAGCGTGCGTTCACTTTCTCAGAGTTTACAAACAAGGCTGGGATGCAGGCACCAGCCGCAGCGCAAACAGAACAAAACAGACTCGTGTCAAGCGCACAAACAAAATCATATAAATAAATATGTGTAAATTATCAAGAGAAATGAAAAAGCCTAAACAAATTGGGATGGGTTTAGATTTGAGGGGGAGCCAGTCTGAGCTCCGCTGGGAAGACAAACATTAAAATTCAGCCCCACATCATCTGGTTTCTTTACGGGAATGGAAATGTGCTGTAATCAGTTATACAAGTTGATTTTTCTATTTCTTACTGTGCAGTATGGCACTTCGTGTACTATATTATACTATATACGCCCTGGGAATGTGCTCGCTGCATGCAGCTGCATGTATAAGATGACACCTCTGACAAGACTGAGGCCATCCTGACCATATTTGAGAGCTCAAACACTGCAAGAGTGAGCCGTGCCCGTCGATTATTCAGGTCAGCTGCCTGTCAGCCTGTTTAAAGAGAACAGACGTACTAATAGGCAGAGGAGCATTCATCAGACTCTTTAGTTTATCGTGCAATATAGTCTGTCATCATCTGCTTGATGCTTTAAATATTACCATTTCACTGCAGAAGGCTGACAGACTGAAAATACTACCAATATCTGCGTTACCCACATAAAAGCTTTACTCAGGCTGGCAGTCATATTTAGTGCCCCCCTGGATACCACCCATCATATTTAGTGACTGAAGACTTGGTAGGTACCTGCTGCAAGCTAGAGAAGCACAGCAATAAGATCCTGCAACAGGTGCAGAACTGCTTCATCGATTGCTACGTTTATCTAAGCGAAGATGCTGAACAGAACAAGGACTGATTTCACAAACAGCAGTCCAAATCACTGGAAATGCAGCTGATTATTTTGCTCCAGCTATTTGTCCCAACGTTAAAAATTTCCAAAGGAAAGCCTTTTAAAACCTTATTGTGTGTTTCAGATGGCAAGCTGGTTATTTTACGCATTTTTTCATGTCCTGGCGACTGTAAGTTGACAACAGTCACACACGAGTAGTTGGAGACTATAATTACTCCTGTATGCAACAAACCTGGATTTTCACTGCCTTTGAAATTGATGTTTTTAAGACAGCCAACTGGTCTGCAACCAGTTGCAACCTGTTGCCCGCTGCAAAGTAGCTTGGGTGCATCAAGAAAATGATAAAATTGCAATCAGATGGAGTCAGTCTGCTATCAGCTTGCAGTTCAAGGGCAATCACCAACTTTTCCTAGTTGTAATGAGGTTGCTACCCTATTTTTATTCTAGTGTGATTGAGCTATTACATAGTAATAACTCTCCAACAACGTGCCCAAAAGCATTTGAGGAAGGCTGCTGACCAGAGACATTTCCGTCTTGAAGGACTTTGGTATTATGTTTATTTAGCAAGAGTAATTTATAGTCACTAATATAATATTAAAAAGATGTCAAATTAAAAAAAGAATATTTTAATGTAAATCAGCCCCTTTTCGCCCCAAGGACTCAAATGAACTGCGTCTTACTTGAATGTGCATACAGGTGTTTTTAAGACACAGACCTGACCTGCAGCAAGCTGCATGTGTAACCACATACCCCACACACCGTGACACCATTCGCAACCCCCTCAAGACCTCCCATTCATCTACACATCTCAGCCACCTCTGTAATGAGCAATAAAACACATACTGTAAAGAGCCCACAAAAACACACATACACTCACAAAGGACCACATGGTCAATTCTTACACATGCCCCCAACCAATGCCTCCCACCCACCGGTGTAATGAAGCCCACAAGACCTGGTGAGGCCCCGGGGCTCCACAGAGCTATAACTACACCCACCCCACAGTATAATCTCAGTCTTTTCTAGCTATGTGCACAGGATTCTGTGAAAGAGGAGAAGGTGGTAAAGGGGGAGGAGAACTTGGCAGCGACAAAAAGGTAGAGCCAACAGGCTGGAAGGTGATTTTCTTGGCAGAAAGTCATGTTGGGTGCCGAGAGCAAGGGGCCCCCCGATTCCCACCAGCTAGCCTGAATGCCTGTGTGGTCCTGGTTCTGATTACCAGCAAAGCTCTTGTCATACTCGGACACACAAGCTTACAGAAGCCCACATGTGCATGGTGATCAAGGCTAACATTTGCACACATTTACATTTTACAGACACACGCCCAGTCAGGCAGTCTACACATGACGTACGCACGCGGCATGTCAAAATCCTCGGTGTCCGCGGCTTCGCTCGCTCTCCGAGCATTGTCAGAACAGATGAAGTGAACGGGCAGCTCACTTTTGTCACTGACTCAGAGAGACGGTACAACAGAAGAAAATGATAGGGCTGTGAATAAGAAAAGCAGGGGGAGGAGAGAATGTGGCGAGAGCCAAGTCTGTCAAAGTGCAAAATCTTGAGTTTTCATCCCTGGGGAATAAAATGAAACGGTTACTCAATCATTTCATATTTTTACCCCATGCTTTCTCTTTGTTTTTCTTTCATGGACACGCACACACAGATACACACACATATAGACACAAGGAAAATCATGTCCATGTGGCAGCCTATATATACAAAACCTCCCAGACAGCGCATGAGAATATGTGTCAGTGATTAAAAAAAATAATCAGAGAGGGACAAGTAATGTGCTACGTTGATGGATGTCAGGATGAATTTTATGCTACTTGAACATGTCTTTGCATCTTAGTTACTGGGTAGTAAAAAGAGTGGAAGCAGCAGAGTGCACACCTTTACAATGTGTGTTCAGACAGGCTCCACCTAACACCCCAGGAGGTGAGCCTGCATGTGATTCTGTGTGCTGATGACTTATTATCTGTCTCCACTGGCGTTATTCCCCTTCAATTTACTTCATTTGCTACTAAACTTGAAAAAAGTAGAACCTGTTACAATCATTGAGAAAAAAGGAATCATTTAGGATTCAATCCAGGAACGGTTTCACTCGTTTCAGTCACTCTTACAAGACAAATCTATTATTTTCCAGCGGAGCGTGCAGTCAGATGACTCCTATGATGAAATTGAATAAACAGCATGTGGGAAAAGTTCAAGAAAGAGAGGCACGCTCAATGCTTAGAAGGAAAAAGGAGGGGCAAAGGGCCGGGACGAGCTGTCAGCAGCACATCATCGCCACCTCTGCCTTTTGTTTCTGCCTTGGTGGGTTTGGAATGTGCGTAATGATCGGGTAGACTCTTTAAAATATGTGTTGGAAGTATATGGCAGGGTATCTGTGGTGAGTGTGTGAGCGTGTGAGTGCTTTTTTTACCCAGTAGAGTGTGTACCATTTATGTAAATATGTATAAAGCATATTATATTGTATGTAACGTATCACAATGCATCTGCTGTGATTTTCCTATGCGTCTGCCAGCATATGCAAGTTCAGTTTAAGATTTTATCACAATTTAAGATGAAATTTACAACCCGGTTTGCAATGAAAACAAACATCAGAAGTAAAAATATACTCTAAATCCAAGTAAACACATTGATGTCAGTTCACGGTGAACAGTTAGTGAGGTAAGATTTGCAGAAATGTGTTTGCTTATGTCAAAAAGCAAATAAATAAAAATACTGCTGCCCTAAGCTTTGACATTCAGATGCACTTCTAGGCACCTGTTGCAGTCTTCAGCAGGACTGTTTTTCATTTTTCCTGTTAAATTACCATCTTACTATTTCAGGAGACTAATGAGCAGGCTTGCCAGTGAGGGAGGCCTCATTGCGGTCAGGCTGCCAGGCCTACACTGACCCCCAGCTGGACCTAACCATGAGTGGAGGTGGTTCCTCTTTTTAAGTTATCTAAGGTATCTTACCAAACTAATGGAAAATGTGGTGACCCCTTGCCTCAGTTGCAGAAACATCACAGGTTTCTTTCTGCTGCTTTAAAGCTTTAACAATGATGCGTATGACGATACAGAAAAAGAATACTTAGTGTTTTCTCAGTGATTGCAGGTGGCAGGGAGCAGCATTTATTAGTGCAAACCAAATGAAGGGCATTTTCCATTCTTCTTTTCGAATGAGCTACCGTCAGTGATCACAGACTACCTATTTCAAAGTGTGAATCTACTTCCACACAATGCCAGCAGCAGAAGCATTATAGTCCAATATGACATGTCATTATGTTGAGGTTTCTCACATGATGTCATGTGTAAATTGCTCAAGAGCTGGTGGCCATATTAGATGTGACACAACCATTGGTTGCTAGGGAAAAACGTGCATCCCCCCACTGGTTGGCAGTGGTTCATGGACATTGTTGGCTCTCGCTAAAGGAACGGTTGCAAAGACGGTGGTGACTGCTTTGGTTACTACAGCTTCCGGTAGTTTTTTTCATGTTTTCTTCAAAACACCTGCTTACTACTAGCTGAGCAACAGTGCAACTCGAAAAAGAGTGACGCAGAGTAAAAGCTGTAGCTCAGCACGGCAGCCGACATGTTTCGAAAGCCGCAACTTTTACTTTGAAGGTAAACAGTCTCCATTTTCCATTACTTCTATGAAAACAATGACTGTGGCAATATGCAAAAAACCCAAGCAATTATGCTTTTGTGATCTGTAGGCCTGTATCTGGGCCTTTAACAATCAACCTTCAACAACCATTCAGGGTATACCTATTTTTCCATCACAACTGGTGGTTGCCACATGGTCGCAGACTCCTGTGTGAAAGGGCCTAATTCACCCAATTCTACACTACCACTTGATTGGCACATGTTGAACAAGTTAGCATTAAGGGTTGTTGGTCATGTGTCTGCAAAACCTTGAAACAGTGACACAACATGATAAATATAAGCGTAAAAGTAGCCTAGATAGTGTTTTTCTTGGAAATCTTAACTACCTAACACTTTATTTTAACAAAAACTTAAGTAACAACCTTGTAATTGTTCAAATGACTGCACAATATTGTCACATACAAAAAAAATAAAAGTTCTGCCTGGGATATTTTATCTTGGGTTGATTCGAACCACTTGCTCAAAGCCCTCTTTTACCACCATGTAACCACATCAGTAATCTCCATCCACCATTTGCTCTTCCTGTTATATGCAATGCAGCTAGCAAACACCGTAGCAATGCTTGGTTGAGTAATTTGTTTACTTTTGGGTTACGTATCACCAACTGCTAGTTCCTCCTTCTCATGTGCCTTTATAGCCTGTTTGTACTCCAGCCCAAGTGGCAAAACAAGTATGTTTTACACTCTACATGCATTTGTGGTTTCCAATTTCCCAATTCCACTTAAATTTGTTTATACAGAGCCAATTCGCAGCAGTCGGTTGATCCATTTGCAACCCACATCTTGAACGATTACTGGACTCTGAAAAAAAAAAAATTCTAATGGCACAGGTCATGATCTTAACTGCGTCAGAAATGCAGAACTTTGATTTTCAATTAAACTTTTCCAATGTGAAAACAGCCCTCCAGCGCCAATTTGTAAACATTTATTGTTCTGCACAGTGAAGGTCAAACATCTAAAATGAACAATAACCAAAACAGATTTCTAAGCGGTGAGGGCCTTAAAAACTGCGGCGTACGTGGGCGTTCATATGCCTTTTTTGTTTGCGCGTGCACATATGTAACTATCCTTGAGGCACAAGCAGAACACTTGACTTTGTGCAGGTGTGATTCCGGATTATATCTTCTCTCGTATACCTTCCACATTTTTCTTCTCAGACAGCTTCACAAGAAAACATCAAAAGCCTTTATTGGACTTTGATGGCTAAACAAGACAATTACATGAAAGGATCCAGCTGTTTTATTTGCACGTTGCGAATGTGGGGTCAGAATGTGAGCAAAATTGGTTTATTTAGGTGTTTGCTTTCTCATTTTGTCTACGCTCTGCCCATTTCAGCTCGAGATGAGCAAATGTAATAATCAAACCAACAATTATTTTACGATATTGATCTTCAAAGCTGTGAACTCCAGAAAAAAAAAACCTTTCAAGTCTAGCATGCTCTGAATTATTTAAGTCGCGCTGTGCATGGAAAGAAACAACACAATCATTCTCCTAAAATTAAAAGTTGAACTCAGAAGAAATTAAACACCTATACTTAAAACTTCTGCTACAACTTCCCTCCATCAGGACTAGTTCACAGAGACTTGTGATAACAAACTTTAAATCAATGTTGCTTTTAATTAAACTACATTTTCGTATTTAAGAGCGTGGCTTTTATGAATGAAAAAGATCTGATAAGATCGTATTTCAGAACCTAGGTCAAAATTTTCAATTTTCAAATCAAGAAGAGGTAATGCAACGTGAGGAAATGAGTTTTAAATAAAATATTAACACAGTGTGGGAATTCACATTCGAATAAGGCAATTTTTTTAATGTGTTCTTTAATTAACCTGTACAATGAATGGAAAAATACCAAATTATGTGCGCTTTGTCAGTTTCTGTGTGAGGAGCTATGCGTTTCCTCTCTGGCGAAAGTTAGACACGACTCGACAGGACATTTGCAATGGGACAGTCCTGTTCGACCAGATACACCACAGATGCTATGAGACTCAGACGACAGAGAGGCGCTTTCACACTTCAGAGAACCTGTGTTTAAAATACCACCACACGCATATTCAAATAAAGCCAACATATACTTACAGTATACATAAAATCATGCAGACACCACATGCTGTATAGATGTTTGTGCATGGAAAGGTCAGACGGGTACAGTGGCCTCAAGTTCACCACACTGCAGGGTGTTTTAGGCTGCCAAAGGAGCGCATACACTCTGTCTCCCTTACAGCAGGGGGAAAAAAAAAAATCAGCACTGCATCAGTTTGGCATGCTGACCCCAACATGCTCTTACCCACAGGCTCCTCTGAATCAAAGGTAGAAACAAAAGGTGCCAGCTAAGTAAGGAACAGAGAGGCGAGGGAGGGTGCCTATGGGACCCAAACAAAGAAGCCAGATAAGGATTGGAGGCATGTCGACCTCACACAATAATCTGTACATGTTTGACTTACAGTGCATGTGCAGTATGCCGGTGCATGCGGGCGTGTACATACATCAACAATGGGGAAAGGAATACGGTTTCTCACAACCTTCCAGAAACACAGCCGTTTGTATTCACAGGTGCAAACAATAATTCATCAACACACGGTCATGCCATCTGAGTTCTCGGCCACCTTTCTGTCGTAAAATCCTTTTTATGTGCTTCTGCCGGCGACGGTCGCGGGCGGATGCATGTGCTTGGGCTGTACGTCCACATTCTCATGAGTGTGATATTGCTTGAACGCCTTGAGGGAACTTTTTTAATGCACCGATTAGAATTTGGTGCTCAAAAGGTCACAGTGACCTGCTTTTAGCCCTGCCTCAAGAATTAAAAGGCTAATTTTTAGGCTGATTTTTAGTTCATATAGTTCTATTTTTCTTAATGCGGTTTGATACTGAAGAACGAAACTGACCTGGTTCTAGTTTGCAAACTTCTTCCATTTTCTTTTTTACTACAAAACAAAACAAGCGTGCTGCTCCTCATTAGTCATTAGAATCAGCACAGATTTACCTGTAAGGTAGTTTTTTTAAAGGTTACAGTCAAGATGCATTGTTGTTTTATAAAATTTAACCTGTAGACTTTATGCTTGAGATTATTAACTGTAAGATACTTTTGGAGTTTGGGAAACAGGCAGATTGGGAGAACTAAGACAAAAGCAGACAGCTGGAAAGGCTACTGGGAGTTCTCCACTTATTGTGGTTATAATGAAAGAGATGGGGATGAACAGCACCAATCCTCAGTCCAGTAAAACATTTATTATTAATTTTACTAAGATAAATTAGACAGTATGTTGAGTTATACAAATGGGGTGGTTTCTTTATATACTTTCAGTGATTTAAATGCAAAAATAAGTCTTTGGTTTCCCTGAAGAGTTATTTTTTTCATATTTCATTGTTTTTTCATTGTGTCTCTTCAGTAAAGCAGTTTGTGTCTCCTGTCTGTGAAGCCTGAGTCTCTGAGTGCTGTCTAAATAAATATTCCTTGAGATAGTGCTAATGCTTGCTTTCTGATGGAGCAGTGGAGGAACAGTCGCACAAACAGAAGATCTGAACACTAAAATGAGCAAAGCTTCGGAAGATTTCTCTGCTTAAGTGAAACAAAGGTTTTAACAATCCCATTAAAGTGGTCACATTGTCCAGTATGAACAGGAAGAAACCAGTGGCTCTAATTGAAATAGAGGAGACCGTGGCTAACTTCTGTTCACTCCACTGAGTCATTGGTGACCTCTGGCAGATCTTTTTGCCAAAACCTTTTTTGCGTCCCACACAGACAGCCATCATTTTTTCATGGCGTACTTGAACACAGCAGTTATGCATATGTAAGCAAGTGAGCGTACAACACTACCCAGCGAACATTTTGACACTGAATAATTCAGGGCTGGTGGTCACAAGTTCACGGGTGGCTCGACATACTTTCCATCAAGACTAATCTGTGCTCAAGAGCCGTTTTATATCATTTTGTTAGCAATTTTGTTACAAAATCATATAAACAATAGACAACATACTCTTGATTGAGAGAAAACATCAAATCTCACAACTTAAAGTGTTCTAACTTCTCACTCTGGGGGTCATTTCTAATCCCACTGTGCTAAATGAATATCTGCTCACATCTCACCTTTATATTATCGATATCGGGGTGAGACGGGCAACGCTTGTGACAGACTGGATTTGATAAGCTTGCCATACAACAGATGAGACAGAACTTTTTTGAAAAATATTGTTTATAAATAAATAAACAGGTTATGTGCACATGAAGAACATGTTGTGTGACTGTTGACAACTATTTGGTAACCAAATTAGCTGTCAGTCAAATGCATTAAAAAAGAAACAAAAAAAACAAAGGCATGCATTTATTTCTGCTATGCTATAATCTAATCAGCAGTTCTTGCAGTACAACAGTAACACTATTGTATGTGGAAAATACATCAGCATCTGTTCATCTACCCTGTGTTTCTTTTTCAACCAGTAAAATGTAAGTGAGACGGGGAAAAGAGAAGGCATCAGCATAGTAAAGGTGCAAAGAGAGCTTCCAAACAAGTGTTACTTTAGGGAGCATGCCCTGGCTGGTGGGAGCACTAGCAGCTGGCACAAAAAATGTTTACCCGTGCATTACATTTATGTGTTTTCCTCCAGCACGGTCTGCTAAAATCATTCCAAAATACCAGCATCATTAGCTAGCCACTATTTTTAGAAGTAAGATGAGTAAGCAAAGGAGCCAAAACATTAGAAAACACCAAAAACACACCATGCATGGATAACATACCAAGAGCAGATTCCCAAGCATGTTTTACCCAAAGATAGCAATGCAGAATAGAGAGCATAGGGGCGAGAGGGATTTTATGTAGACACTGCTGTTGAAATAATTCGTTCATTTATCAGTTTGACCCAGCCGTGACATTAAAGACAAATAAGCTGTTGTGACTGAGAGACAATCAATTAACTACTGGAACTGGCTCACCGGCCACACACAGTGTGTAAGAGCAGATCCAGTGACTAGTGCACAGCCAACAGACGCTTCCACGGCTCCCATTAGTCAAGTGGGACTCAGCCAACACCAGGGCAGCAATAAAGACTTAAAAACCTGAGATCAAATGTGGCCTCTGTTATAGTGACTCATATCTCAGGGAATAAAGTTCAAAAGAAGGCTATTATTCTTCACCGTGCTAAAAGAGAAACCAAGTGACATAAATAGTGAATGAGCTAAGCCTAGCACCATTAAGCCTAGTGATGTAACGCAGGGCTAGTAAGATCTACTGTCAAGCTTTGACAGTGGCATTAACATCATAGATGGAGATGTGACGGGGCTATATGTAGTCATGGGACATCAGGATTACTAAAGCTAACAGTTTGCATTGTGTCTAAAGCCAGATTCAACATTTAGAAAAGTAAACATTAATTGAAGGCGTTTAACAAAAGTTTTGCATTTACTGTTCTGAAACTACAGCCATTTTTATACACAGCCCCACATTTTCAGAGGCCTAAAACTAACTGGACAACTGACTGACGAGTTTTTATGGCGTATTTCAAAACTACTTAAGAAGATAAAAGGTCTGGAATTTGCCAAACTTCCATTTCATAGCTTTTCACTGAAAACCTCAATATGAGGTCCAAGGTTATGTTGATGCAAGCGAAAGAGGCCATCATTAAGCGGTAAAACCCAAAATAAACCTACTAAACAATAGTATAAACTTTAGAAGTGGCCAAATCAACAGTCTGGTACATACTTGAAAAGAAGTCTCAGCAATACCAAAAATGCCTGAAAGATCACGGAAAACAAGACAAGTGGATGAAGGAAAACCTCTTTACGCCATCCAGCCAAGTCAAGATCACTCTCGAGGAGGTAGGCTACAAACAAAAGATGGAAGGCCAGATTAGACTTTGCCAGAAAACATCTACAGAAGCCTAAAAAGTTCATGAAGAATCTTTGGACTGATGAAACCAGAATGACGGAAACAAGAAGGTAAAAAGCTCATGACTTTCATTTGACTGATCAGCCTGTCTTCACAGTGCAAACGACCCAAAGCACAAGGCAAAAGTACCTCAAGAGTTTTTCAAAACAAAGAAATGGCCAAAGCCTTCAGTGGCCTGGAGCATGCTTTTAAGTTATTAAATACAAAACTGAAAGAAATAAGCAGCAACTGGAGGCGACTGCAGTAAAGACCAAGCAGAGGATCTCAAAGGAGGAAATACAGCATTTGTATGTGGTGTCTAGCCTTCTGGCAGTCACTGCCCACAAAGGAGTTTTATTCAGTAGTCACAATACAAAAAATTTCAGAATAAAAGCTGAAAGTCGGCACTTTAATCACATCTTGGTTCATTTAAAATCCACTATAGTGGTGTACAGCAGCAGCATTACAAAGTTAATTATGTAATTAATAATAAACAAATTGGGAGCATGCTGCTCGTGCATCAGCTCAGATGGGCATCATAAAAGAGCCCATTATGCTGCAGCCACCACCCTACGCCAACAGATGCACCCAAAGACAAACATGCTGCTTCGCCAGCCTTATCACAAACAGCAGGCCTATGGGCTCAGCTGCCCGGAGCTCATGTGATCTATCATTAGTCTAATGGGCGGTCAATTAATGTTAACTGGCCAGTAGAGCTTGCTCAGACATACAGCTCATTCTTATAGTTTTCCTTTGTGATTGTTTCTTAATTACTCAAAGATCAGTCGTTGTTTTGTCATGAGTCTACCACAAATTCAATCCATGAAATTAACTGAGACAATCCAGGGTAGACGTGGTTTCGTCCTTGTAAAGGGAGCATCTCACATTCCTGTTTTATGTTACTGTCACTCCTCCCTGCTGCTGAGAAACAGAAACAAGACACAAATAAAAATGCAGCTGGAGGACAAATCAAAAGTATAATATAATTTTTGAAACAGCCCTTATGTTACTTGATTTCATTTGATCACATCAGGTCTACATCGGGTTACAAACTGGTGCAATGTACAACAAATTAGATTCAGAGATGTCCCTGCTGTCCCTGGCCGAACAGAAGACTGATACAGTGAGATGTTATTAGGTAATTAACCATGAAGCTTTAATAATCGTGCCACTGAAGCTCTGTGAAAGTGCTTATTCTTGCTGACAAAGCAGATCGTGGTAGAGTGTGCTGCCGATTCTTGCTTCTTAATGGTGCATAAAACATTAAATTAGGGCTCCGTGACAACTTAATTTTAACTTAAGCGTTCTCGACTGATTCACTGAAATTATAGAGTGCCATCAACTGACAAGGTCAGTTTGTGTGTATAAATGATTCAAAGAAAACTATAATTAAAAAGAAACCAAATGGGTTATTAAGGTGCTACTATAGCAGTGTGACTGAAATTTCTCAGCACATGTTGGAATGATTGCCTTGCAATTTCTCCAGCGGAAATCTCTCTGGCATTAGGGCAACCCAGCTGTCATGGGACAACAGGCGGGTTTTAATACTTTTGTTTAATCACCAAAAAACAGTGAAAATTTAGGAAATTTTATAAGAAACGCTAGCACACTAAGCTAGAATGGAAAAAAAAAGTTAAACCTTCCAAATTTGTATTTGTCTCATAAGACAACAAACATATCCCGGTTCATTATCTGAACCAGGATATGTTTGTTTGATTTGTTTGTAATTCCAAAGGCTATGGGTGAATTTGCATTATAAGCTTTACCAGTATTAGCTTTTAGGCTGCTGAATGGAGTCCAAAATAACATTTGGCGCTCTGGATTCAGGAGTTTTTGGAAGGACTCTTTACCACTGTGAGATATCGCAATATTTGAGATTTTGGGCCTTTGTTCATGTAAATCAAATTAAATTCAGATCCGGATATCCTTCTTTATCCAGTGAAACAGTTCATGCATGTTGCCATGATGGAGACAGGCAGTGTTAGAATGTTCTTCATAATAATGCTCAGCTCTTTGATCAAAATTAATGTAATTACCCATCTTCTATTTTCTTCTATCTGCAGGGTCAGAGTCAGGACCACAATGGCAAAAGACTAAAGTGTTTGTTTTGTAGTTTGTGCTGTTTTGAGCTTAGTGTGTATTGGTGCGTATAGCACTGATGTCATTTGGATGGTTTTACCCTGATATTTATATTGCATGTTTTAGTATTGTTGCATGATATTCTTTTAATCCACTCTGGACTGGGCGGACAATAAAAGGCACCTGTTCAGGTGTAGGTGTGCCCAGGAGGCGGACTATTAGCTACCAAACGGACTTGTTGAAAGCCAGCATGGGAAAAGAAGGACCTGCTGCCTGATCGTGGGGTGCGACGGGTCAGACCGGCCAGCGTAACGAGGCGACCCAGTCCCGACAGCCAGAAGGGCGACAGTGGGACACGATGCGTGTAATCGAGAGCAGGGCAGAGGTGCACCTCTTCCTGCATATGTGAGCATCGCTTTCCCCACTGCTGTGCGCAAGGTGCAGCTTTGTCACGGGTCGGGCCGTGCCGACAACGTTGCTGGCCAGTGTCTGTCTGTTTCAGGGTGGTGCTACGAGGGAGGCCACGGTGGCAGCAATCGAGAGCCCCAAGTGTGGAGTGCGCCTGGGCTGTGCGGCAACGAGCCCCTCAGGGAGAGACAGGGCCAAGGTAGGAGGTTCTCCTTGGCTTTCTGACTGGTGTGGTCTCTATCTCAGAAGAGGAATTCCTCTCCTGGTTTTAAATATAAGGAGCATTTGCCCGAGTGTGGCCGGACAGCGGTATCACGGGACTGTGGGGGGAATTTTAGTGTATGAAAAACATTGTTTATTCCTGTCGGCAGGGATTTTAGCACACAGAAAACATTTTTTATTACATAAGTGTCTTTTAAAATTGTGTTTGTTAATTCAGTTTTTTTCTTCCTTCTCTGGAATAAATGGTGTGTTTAAGACCTACTCAGTCTCTGTGCCTCGAACGCTGATTCACTTGCTTCCCTCCTACTTGTATGCGAAAGAACTTTCTGATGGGACATTTAGACCTACCAGCTTTAGTGGCTACATATGGACAAAAGTACTGGGTCACTTACCTACAGACTCTGTGTAGGATCTGCACAGCCACTGAAAACCATGCCATCAAAAACCATGCACTGGGAGCTTTGAGTCAACTTTTACACACAATGCACCTCAGCAATGAGAAGCCTCGCTCTGTAACTTTCCAGTGCTGTGGATCCTAAGCGCATCCACTTCGCAAGCTCATCAAGGATCATGATTGAGGGAAGACATTTCACAAACTGACTTGCTGCAATGCTTGCATCAGATTACAGAACCACTCAGAACTGAGATCTTTAGAACAACCCAGTCTTTCACAAACGTTTTCAAAGGCGGACTGCATGGCTAGGTGTTTGATTTTATACACTTGTTTTCAGGACTGAAAACACGTGAATTCAAGGAATAAGGGGGTTGGACCAATACATATATCCATACAATGTAATTCCCATCTAAAACTGTCTTAAAATAGTGGGGCAACTTATCAGAGGCCTGACAAACATCTGCTTTTTCATTCAAGGACAAAAAAAAGCAGTGGTTTCACTCTGATTGATTCAGTACTCTTATAAGTGAGTTTATGGAAATGCCAACTGGCAATCTCACAGTTTTTTATATCAAGTCTGTACACAACCCCAAGATACTAGAAGTATATTCGTCAGTATCATTTAATGTAAAAGGTTATTTTACCTGAACCCTGAAGGTTTTACCTTGCAGTATCAGCAACTGGACACCATCTCTAAATAACACAGACTTCAAAGCTCTGCTAGAAGGCTTGTTGTGAGGGCCAGCACTGACAACCGCATATCATGTTTCCTTAACCTGTACTTGAGAGTCAAAAACTTTATACATCTGACATGTTAGGAGAGCTTCGTGTTACAGATGAAGTATACAGTACGTTTTCAAGGATGCTGAGAGGCAATAGCTACCTACGATGGCAATATCCCTGCTTAAGAGGGTTAGGAATTCAAACCAGGCAGCTTCTGCTGAATAAAATATCACACCTGGAGGGGTCCGATGCTGTTCGAATGCTGAGCTGGTGGCGGGAGCCCATACGTGAGACACAGCTAGGAGGCATTACGCTAGCTTTTTGATGTCAGTGAGCGAGGGTGGTTGGTGCAAATGGGACACTGGGAGGGTAAGGTGAAAAACAACAAAGTTTTTTTTCTCACATGGGATCCTTATAAACAACAGCAACACCTCAAACAATATATTGATTGGCACAGAGATTCTTAACAATGTTACAGCAACAACATTTCAGACATGTCATTTACCACATAAAGGTGCAAAACCACATAGGATTCCTGTTTTGTCTTTTAGTGGTCTCGAGCTGTTTGGGAAAGTGTGAGGTGTGATTACGAGCGATGCTGGCACCTGATAACACAACTGAAGGGTGGCATCTTTATGCAAAGGTTTAACTGTAACTCAGCTGCATGCAAAGCACCGAAACTATTCTCACAGCTATCGACTAATTTAGTAGCACAGTGTGTTTAAACAGCAACAATGCACCAGTAGTTTTGAAGCAGCCCAAAGTCAACATCACATTAGGAAAATATCATTTTATTTAATAAAACTGGGGTGTGCTGTGTGTGCCATGGCAATAAAAACATGGCAGCAAGCCATTACTGGCCTTTCCCGCTTGCTCGTAGAAACTGCTTCATGGTTTGTTCATGACAACAGGGATGCTGTTAAATGACAACTTGATGTCAGATAAAGCTTTAAGTATTCCGTCTCAGAAAGTAGCACTGAAGGGACAATGAAATTGTGAGGGTCCAATCCAATGTGATTATCTTAGTTACATTTTTCTAAGCCTGTAAACACAACTAATGCAAGAATTGACAGCAAATGTCTTTTATCAAAGTCAACCTTGGGTATTTAGCAGTGGCTTATAAAACTAATGAATGGGTAGTTGAGATGATGCGGTGCATTCAGCGTAGCACCCAAAATAAAAATTTAAGGTGGAGTTTGCCTTGGCATGGCAAATATGTATAACTCGGGTCTGTTTGAGCAAGTAAATGAAGCAGGCCTTTGTCTCACCGTTCTCTCTCTTATGTTTGCACAATTCTTATTTTGCATCTTCAGACTTCTTTTGAAAGAATAAAATATTTAAGCTTCTGTTGATATGCAGCAGTAGCGTGAATGAATGATAGAAAAGAAACACGTTAAGGCACAATTATTAAAAAAGTGCCGGCAGCAACATGGCATTTTTAGCTTTCTTTCCTCCACAGATGAAAGATTAAAATCCAGTACCTGTATTGGCAGCCAGTTCTTTTCATCAGCTGCATGGGGATAAAGTTATAAACCAATTATGTACCAACATATTTGGATATAGCCTCACTGTTTGGCATACGTGTTTTTTAAACATGTGGAAAGATTGACTTGGACAGTTTTTACCTTTCCTGTGTAATTGGGCTGTAAAGCAAACGCATGCTCTTTGATCTCATTGAAGTTTCAGCTGGCGCTTTGAATGCAGCACCCCTATGGGGATGTCTTTTACTGAGTGTTTGAACACGAAATGTATTATTTGTGAAGCTGATATAATGATGGCAGCATCCTCTTGGTGCCTCTACTGGCAAAGCAACGGCGTGCAACCCATTACCTAATGCAGGATTTGAAAATAAAAGTCAAACTGTGACTCTATTCAACTAGTTACGAAGAATGTCTCTGCCAAAATCTGCTCTATACACTCTAATCCCTTCAACAAAGAATATTTAGGACATGAGCGGATATACTAAGAGTGCAGCTGCCATGATAAAAATCCTGGCAAGTTACAAATACAAAAAAACCAAAAATAATATTTTAAGTGCAATTCCATAAAAAGCTGTAAGGTTCTGTAAATCCATGGTGATCAATGCACGATGCAGTTGTTTGAATTATTTATATCGGCACCATAAAAACCAACAAACGGCAAAGACTTAAACCCGTGCACTGTGACTCATAATCACAGCCCTTAAGGCTCTTCTGCAACTAAACAAGCAGTCCAAATAGATAACCTAGATAGTGCACTACAATTCCTCATCTGTCGCACTCAAACGCACGCCATGCACACTTGCACGAGTGAGCGCAGGAGACAGACTGGCTACACTGCCTCCCCTGTGCTGCTAACTAACAGAACCAGACACGCATGGCCGACGTCAGATGGGAAACATTAAAATAACATGGGACCTTAGGGGACCGGGAAAGAGGATTGGAGCCATCCTGCTTCTCTTTGCTAACAGTCCCTCTGCAACGGTGAAAGAACACATGTGTGTGCGTCCCCTCCCTGACCTCGGTATGCTACAGCTAATCGCATTGAATACAGCTATATAATTACCTTGCTCAATCGTCAGAGAACCTGTGGGTTATCTTCATTAACTGTCACGCTGCCAGTTTTTTGGTGAATGAGCACATATCATTATTGTGTCTGTTTAATTAATTTCACTCTAAATGAGCGCCGCACAAGGTTGTTCTGTGCTGGTGAACATCCGAGACACCCAATCACCTCACGGACTTGCGGCATAATTAATATGAGCTTGCTTGGTGCACTTGGCTTTGATTGTTTTTAAAAAAAAAATAAACGTCACAACAACATCTCATATATACTCGTACGCTCAAGTGATGGGCTCTCTGTATGCATACTGACGTCGACTTGGTACTTCTTGTCCTCTTCATCTTCTCAGTTTGCATATTTATGCGAACTCTAACAGGATTTTCCAGCAGTAAGTGGAAAGAGCACAAATATGGAACATTAGATTAGATGTTCTGCTGGTTTTAAGTGCTTCATTATTAAAAGTTTCTGTTTACACGCGCAGCTGTGAGCACATGTGTGCAATGCATTTGTGAGGCCACCGAGTGGAATATAACAAGCATATATAAATATGAATGAACTCATGAGAAAGATCAATATCCTGTTGTTGTTGTCCTGCAAAAATTAAAGTAATGGAATTGTCTTTTAAGCATATATACCTCACTTCGATGCTTAAAGTATGTAAAATATGAATGATAATGTTTTAAATTAAAGTTAGGGGAAATACAATTATTTGTAAGAAGCATAAAGAAATATTTTACCCAGTGGTCAATAATTGCTTAGCATATAGATTAATCTTTAAAAAAGCAACCAAAAAAAATCTATTTTTTATTAATGAGGGTAACAATGGAATAATAATGCCATCAAAAAATTACATGACAGTCCTGGCTTTTGCAAATTTTCTTGAATAGTCTACTCTTAACAATTTTAATTACTTACGAATGTCTTATAATCTACGTTAACAGCACTATTTGTAGCATGTTTTATAATATTCTTATCACCACCTAATATATGTTCACAGCCATCTCCTAAGGACTTATAAGTTCATCCATCCATCCAGCCGTTCATCCAGTCTCTTCTGGTTATTCTAAGGATAAGGAGTTATTAGCGCCCTATGTCTAAAAGACAGATGTAGCTTCTGTAACTTGCCTTAAACCTGCATTCTTCTTAATGACTAGCAAGAGTGACTCCCCTAGTTGCAAAGATATGTCTATTTATCTGCATAGAAAACTATAGGAGCATTTAAACTCAGGATATTTTGTTGTTTTAAAGCTCCTGACTTGAGTATTGTCAGTTTGACTCCAACTCATACCTATGTGCAGCTGTAATAGCGCTAAGAGCCCAATAAAACTGTGTGCTCAAATACAAATTCCTCACATGCTAAAAATCTAAAGATCACAATATCTTGTTGTAGTTTGTCTTTTTGTCCGAACCCACCCACAGTCTTTAAGTGTTTACTTTTATAATGCTGCTGCTGTTGCTGTGATAGGCATGCGCAACCATTTGTACAAACTTTTATTCAACTGTTCATATTAATGATTTTTTTCCAAAGCAGAAGGGCCACTCAGTATCAGTGTGGCACTGACACTTTAACACCAAGCAAAGATAAGGATGTGCATCCTGAATGGCCCCTCAGGGACTGCAACAGACAAGCTGTTTTAACTGGAGCAGGGTCTGTTGGAAAACTACCAGTCTCTTTTAACTGACAGAGGGAGTAGAAGCAAAGACACTCAGATTTCTTTTTCTTATATAAACTGGTTTAACATCACTGGTTCTTCACTATTTGCTCCCATTACACAACATAGCTGGTGAGCAGAAACAATTTGATCGTGTTTATATGTACCAGCCCCAGTTAACTGAACCCCCCTGCTGAGCCCGAGGCTGTAGGTGTTAGTTTACTGCTGGTCCTGATCCAAGGTGTCCGTATATGCAACCAAAGACCATCAGACGCTGTAAAGTGAGAAATCGACACTTATTTACTAATATTCTTATTAAGTGTGTGATGCAAAGTAGATGCAGAAAATTAGGCACCAACAGCCAGAGAGAGAGAAAAAAAGCAAATGATAAGGAACAAGTATCCAGACTGGATTCTGTCTTTTGAGCCATTAAACCAAAGCCATTAAATCAATTTCCTCTAATCTGGACAGGGCCATCCCAGGGCAGGAAATGCCAGCCAGTACGCTTCTTGAGGGAAAACCAGCCATTGTGCCTGCAAACAGAGCATAAACTGAAGATCTGATTTAATAAAAAGCCCCTTTTCTCTGCTGGGGAAGGTGCCTGATCTCATGTTTCATTCTTTTGTTCACTTCAGCTCTCTCCATCGCTCTGCTTCTTTAGCCACACTGTCCCTTACAAGAGACAAGCACACCAGACACCACATTACTAACACGTGTGCCTTCCAAATTAATACAACTGTTATGTATATAAACAGTTATGCATATGAATCTATAGCCAAGGGACAGGATTACTGGTACCAGGGGTTCTCTAGGTTTCTTTCTGTAGCCTGAATTCTTTTGACCAATTACAGGCTTTGGTTGCATGCAGGTAAACAGAACCTGTGTAGAGGAAAAAGGACAATGCATTTGCCAGCATGCAATTTGAAGCTGTCAGCTATCGTTTAAAACAATTTAGCTTCTTATGATCTTTAAAAAAAAGTGTATGTGTATTGCAGCTTATTAATCAGCAAATGTGACCACCTCTATAAAAAGCAGGGTTCTGGCCATTTCCCAGTGAGAAACATTGAGGTGTTGATATAATAAATAATTCACCCTAAGGTCAAACTGTGCAATTCTCAGAGAAATCTCGAACTCAACAGGCCTCAGTCAGCATGCTAAATGTTCAAGTTCATGACAGCACATTTAGAAAAAACAGAGATAAAGTATTGTTTGTTTGGAAGGGTCAGGAAAAAGTTTTAAAAACCAACATGGCAGCAGAGATTAGGCTTGCAAAGTTGTGTCTGAACAAACCACAAGACTTCTGCAACAATGTCCTTTGGACAGATGAGACCAAAGTGGAGATATTTGGCTGCAACCAAAGACAGCACATCAGCACAAACACCTCATACTGACTGTCAGCACGGTGGCGGAGGGGTGATGATTTAGGTCTGTTTTCCAGTCTCGACCTGGGCACCTTTCAGTCCCTGAGCTGACCATGAACTCCTCTGTACACTGGGTCACGCAACAGGACAACGACGCCAAGTACAGTAGCAAAGAAAGCAAAGAAATGAGCTGCTGCAACAGTCCAGTCAGAGTCCAGACCTCAACCTGGTTGAAATGCTGTGGTTGAACTTCAAGAGAACTGTGCACAAACAAAGGCTGCAAACCTCTAAGAACTGAAGCAATGAAACAGAGATGAGAGGGCCAAAGTTTCTCCACAGAGACTGTTGAAGTCATATAGAAAACAATTACTTTAAGTTATTGCTGCTAAAGGTCATTCTACAAGCTACTGAATCATGGGCTGTACTTAGTTTTCCCTACAAGCCCATAGAAACTTTTTTCACATGACCCACCATCTCACTCATGTGGGTAGTGTTGACATTAGTAGTAAAAAGTCCATGTTAAGAAAAAAAAAGTCCTGATATTAACCAGACAATAGTTGCGTTCTGTTCTGGCTTGTATACTACTGAAGTTACCACAGTGTCTAAAGCAAAAGAATGCAATGCAAAACCTTGAAGTATACGGTGTGAAAACCATCTTTGTTGTTTCAATTTAAAACCTCCTGTCTTGCCACACTAGTGTTATATCTGATAACGCATCAGTTTAAACAAACAGGAAGCAGAAAACCATCAGGAAAGTTTTACTCTGTTTCAGAAATCCGAAGTCTGTTAGAATCAGTACAATGAGATCAAATTTAAGTAGCTGAAGCAGCGTAAGATGGAGAAAACAGACGAAAAATGAACATAAACATACTCAAGGCATATCATCATTTTGTCACAATGTAGCAGCGGATCTTTAGCAGTAATTAATCCAACCTGGATTTATTTTCAGATAATCTGGTCCTCCTTTTGTAAACGGTAGTGTTAATGTAATTTCAGAGATGTTGCGCAGTAATGCCTGTTTCTCCCCAGGGTAGAATTTCTCACAGACTCGTTTTCGAGCTCTTATATCGTGTATCCTCCTGATGTCTACTTTACACTTGCTTTCTTTTGGAAAAGAATTCACTCTGGCTTTTGTTACAGTCTGGCTGCACAATGCAAACACCTCATTGTGCAGCACCTGCAGTGATAGTAAGTGTCTATAGGAGCAGGAAGAATATTGGTTCTAGTCAGTCAACCTTTTCTCAGGATAGGAGCATGTTGGGTTGCGTGCAATGTCTTTTGTGTCTTTGCATGCGTGTGTATGTCTGTCGGGGATCTGCCTTTATCTTGGGCTGGTCCATTAGCTGACAACAGAAGTGTGGAGAGAACATTACCAGAGAGACATTTGTTCTGAGTCTGACAAGACCCAGCTGTAAAAGATGAGACTATATTTTACACCAGCGGCCTCCTCAGATAAGATTCTGCCTTTTCCCTTTCTTTCTGTTAGCTCACATTTCCCTGGAACAAGCCTTTTAACATTACTAACTGGTGCAAAAGTATCTCTGTCATGTTGTGGAATTGTATCTGCAAATCCAAGAATCACATTAAATGACCTGCAGAGGTTGCACTCTGGCTTTAAACGGCTCGTTTTCTTCCCGTCCCCATCTGCAACCCTTTCAGTTCCCTTGTTGCCACAACAACACGTGTTCCAAACCACAACTTCCGGGTGAATCCGTGAGCCGATTGGCTGAAAGCAGTACATACCCACGACACGCCTACTCTGAAATTCTTGCTGAGGTTTCTGGCACTGGTTTCTGGCCCTTTCTGCCCAGGCAATTGGAGGTTTGCATCAGTGTTACGTGACTGTGCACACACCCACCCACACACACAAACACACTCACAGACACACACACCAAAAAAAAAAAGAAAAAAAAAAAAAAAAGAAAGGACACACGAGTGCTAAAGTCAGCACATTAGCAAACGTCAGACCTGGGCTCTGCTCCGGAGGACAGCTGCCAAAAGTGACTGGCTGTGTCAAAACACATCGCTCACACCTACACACTGTTTGTTGCTATTCCGCTGCTATTTCATTGATAGAGTCTCAGTAGAATACGGCATGAGACGAGGTGCTAAATGCAGTAACGCTCCAGGGAGAGGAGAGTCACCATGATTCAAAAATGGGCACAACAACGCGCTATTTCTAGGCATGAAGAGGAGGAAATTAAAAGTCAGAGTTCACTCCTATAGGCCGCAGACATATCTCTAAGCCTCAATGTGCCGCATTTTCATCATTTCTGCAGCTTTACCACGAGCCTGCCCTTTAAACCACACTTAGCCCACAGTGAGAACCTCATCGCAGACCACCTATAAGATGTATTTTCTATCTACACACAGCTTAGCCACTGACGTATGACTGTGCACATAAGCAAAAATGACAGAAATGAGGAGTCAGTAAAACAAAGATTTCCTTACGATCTACTAAAACTGGAAGATTGGTGCGGTTCAGGGACAGATTCCGACTTGTTTCGTTTAACTGTCGTCTATAGAGAACAAATTGAATTATGGAAAAGTAAAAGTGCAGTTTTGTAAGATGAGTAAACACAAGGATGTAACAGCATATGGCTCCGATAGGGGAAATTCCAGCTTTGCCCTTCTGCTTGGCTACATTAGAGAATCGCAACTACATAAACCCTGGAGCTGAAGCCAAGAAAAATCAATAAAACTTATATTAAATGATAAAAACCTGACATAAAATATTTATTTTAAGTCTTACATTTATTTCTGGGCACATGGCTTTTACTAGGAGTCTGATGGTGATGCAGAATACAAGAGCTAGACATGCAGCTCAGCTGATTTGTTTCCTGCGTGTTTTAGAGTCAGTTACAGGCTTAAGGCTCATAATGCACAGAGCGGACTCCTCAGCTGGCCTGCCTTTCCGAGCGTGAGCTGCTCCAGAGCCGCTAACGCATTTCCCCAGAGTGAGAGAGAGCACGCAGGGAGCAGAAAGCAGCCATACGGGCAACACGGTGGCAAGGCAGTCATTGATTATAGTGATTAACAGAGGGGAAATGTGCCTCATTTTTCCTGCAGAAGGAACACGAAGGAGAGAGGAGGGCAGGAAAAAGAAAAAGGAAAAGGGCAGATGTGAGGGGAAAACATAAAAGCCTGAATGAAAAGGAGGAGATATGAGAAAGTTAGAGGAGAAGCTCGGTAGGTTACACTGGGGAGATGAGGCAAAATGCTGCTGATAATCTTATTACCTCCAGATAATTAGGCATTCAGTTTAAAGCACTGCTAATGACTCTGCTTCCTTCCACACACAAACTTGACTTTACAGCCCAGGTATACTGACGCTTGTCTGAATATATTTTACAGTCTAATTTTAGATTTCCAAATATTTGAAATAATGATATACTACTTGACCGTATTTTTAAAGTTAAGGTTATTTCTAACCAGCTAACCCCAGTTTTTCCTGTCTGGTCTGGTTCATTACAGTTAAGGTCAGGTTTCTGCTCTTGATAGAACTCAGTGCCATTCAGTTGTTTTGAATCTCGAGTCGCAGGGTTGCGCAGACTCCAACTCCACTGTCATGGACTGCAGCTAGCAAGGGGTGGTCACTGTTTCGCGTTATGAGTCGATGGACCAGCAGGTTTCACTCTGCTGAGATTACCAATCCTTCCAAGAAAGCAAGCACGAGCAAGTCTGAGGTGGTTGAGTTGATGGATGGTAGAATATATCAGGTATTGTTATCTATGAACACAGAAAACATTTAAAAATCCCCTCTCAAGCCCAGACGAGTACACACCCCTGCTTCATGAAAAACACGATACAATCTCATTCTGTGGGAAATACTGAGAATGAAAGTGCGTACAAAAATAACTAAACCTGGCATACTTTACACCACATCACAAAAAAACACCCAAGACTTTCACAGCAGATAACCGCTGAGTCACAGCTCAAGGATCAATAGGCAGAACCAGGTTTTATTACTGCAGGAATTAGCAAAATGAACTTTTGCTAATTTTTAAATGCAAAACCTCCCCATCCAAAACTATGAACTTCATACTTCATCCCCATCAAGTTTTGTGGCAGCGCAAACCAATAGTTTGAAGCAAAAAGCTCCAGACTGATGAAATTTTATGTCTCAAGGTCACTTCTTACCCATTTCTAATTTTAGTTTTATATCTCATGAGCAGCCAAGGCTCCTCTGATGCCAAGCATGAAAAAAGAGCGAGCCAGAAAGATCCCAAGGCCAAGCGACTTGCTCCTTAAAACCGGTCTCTTGGGTTTTGTGTTTGTGCATCTGTGTATGTCTGCGTAATTGAGGTAATTAGCTGATCTAACAGACTGACAGTGGACCGGACTCCTGCTGTGGGTGGGCTCTAATTATCTAAGTTATGAGGGTATGTGATTTAAATGCTTGAATGAATGCTTTACTCTGCAAATGCACAGCAGGACGTGACAGCCAGTGTGCACTAATCCCGGGAATCTAAAATGGAAATGCTGTAATACCGAGTAATTAATTTAATCCAGCATCCTCTTTAACAAAGTCCTCAAATCATTACATCTTTTCACCATCGATGTACCAAGGCACCTGTTTGGAGTTCAGACAGGGACCTTTTTATCTTCCATCCATCTAAGTTTGTTTCATTTTAACTTGACAGTTTTACTGTTGAATAAAGGATTTATGCCACACCGTGAGTTATATGATGTCACTGAAAGTTCTATTCAAACCATGAATGACCTTTAATGCAAAACTTTACCAAAAATGCACATTGACAAACTGTTTCCTTGGAAATTCCAGCATAACTTAAAATAAAGTCGTGCCAGAACCGATACTGTGAAGTTACACAACATGAATTTGTAATGCCTGGCAATAAGCAGAAGCAAAAATATAATCTTCTGTGGGAAAATAACAAACGCTATGATGTAATCGCTTTTTAAAATCCTCCCTTGTCTACGTGTATGCCCTATTCTCATAAACTCCTGTGTTATTTTGCCAAAAAATCAAACTGTGACACTGACACCCGAACTAAAGTGAGAATTTTTTCGAGTTGACGTCACAATAGAGACTCCATGAGCATGCTGATGGCTATTTTTCTGGCTGTTATCTAACAAAGACTGGACATAATCATCACAGTCTATAACTTGGCGTTGAAAGAAGCCACATTTTTTAACCATGGGATCCAAGTTCACACTTGAATATACTCGTCATGTGGGGATTGACCAGATGCAGGCCTGCAGACCAAACCAGGCCCCAACTGCTAGTTAAAGAAACCAGGCTCTAACTTATATAACCGTCCCAGAACAGGAATAAAGTTCTACCTCCCACTGGATCCCAGCCTGCAGGATAAAAGTCCTTCCTCAGCATGTTTCATCTGCCCCGTAGCCGCCACATCCCACATCCTTCTGATGACATTTACGATCTGATTGATGGGACAATGTCCAGGGCTGCCGCTCGCGTTAAGGTGCGGTCGTTTGATCAGCAAAGGCCCACCCTGTACGTGCTCGGAAATCAAAAGCTGTGGGCCAAGGCCAGATAAAATGCTGCAGACGCAGAGGAAAAATACATGTTGACACGTCTGAAAAAAACAGGAGAAAGACCTCTGACACACTTTGGAAGCGCTGCAAGGATTTCTTTATGCTGTAGCCACGAGTGTGTGTTTTTGAACACATAATATTTGTTCATGGCGATAAAGATGCCGTTTGGGATGAAATACAGTGTGTGAGTGTTTACGTTCCGTCACAGATGAAGCCCTAAGGTGTTCGAATAGTAGAGGGAACACACGCCAAGCACACGCTAAAACACTTAAACATAAGCACATTTAGCAGGGTCCTAAAATAAACAGACATAATACAAACGGTCACTTTCTTGGATCTTCTCCAAGTGCGGCGCTCCTAATAAGCAGACGGCTGAACGGCATCAGTGTGTTTCTGTTTTTGAAGCCGGACCACGGAGGGCCTCGTGACGAGGAGCGAAACGAGCCGGCAGATAAGTGGGGAAAGGATGAGGACGAGTCATTACGCTTGACGCCGCCACAGCAGGAGAGACGGAGGGCGATGGGTGGGGGGGCTTGTTTGTTACAGATCATTATGTGATGTGATTGCGCTCAGAGAGTCAAATTTCTGATGACAGCCTGAGCTGCTGACCTCGGACCGATTTTATGTGGGAAAGCAAGGCAAAACAAACAATAATTACTGCACAATGAATTATCAGCGAGGATTCTGGGAGGCAATAAAAGCCGCACTGTGGATCCCACAGTCTAAGCAAAACAACACTCGGCAATTAGTGCAGAGAAAATGCTGTCCTATTAGCGGCAGAGGCCGGTGTTCTTCCTTCCTTCAGTAGTGCTGAGGTATGATGCAGTAGCGCACTACTCTGCCACCCTCACAAAAATCTGCATTTTCTGATTGCCAACAAATCCCATAAAAAGAAAGGATCCTGCTAACAACAGTAGGGTCGACGCCTGATGTCTTACTGTTCTGTTCCATGGAGCTCCATCATTAAGCCACACGGGATGACGTGTTTGTTAATTATCCCGGACACACAGGCTGTAATTTATTTTGAGTCAATCAGCCTCCTGCACCAATCTTGCATATTAATCTGAACGGAAAACTACCCGACTGCTAATTTTGCATGTGAGGAATACCAGACTAGAGATAAATTTGCACAATAAGTTAACTGGGGAGGAAAAACTGATGCAGATTTCATAATGCAAACATTTGGAACTGACCAACAACCCATATGCTATACCTATAGGTGTATCATCACAAACATAGCAATTATAAATCCATCCATCTTCTGTCCCTTCTTCAGGTCACAGGGAGAGCAGACAGGTCTCAGACTTCCCCATCAACAGCCACCTGCTCCAGCTCATCTCGGGGGACAGTGAGGTGTTCCCAAGCCAACCAAGAGATGAATGCCCTGACCCTAACCTTCTCCCAGTAGTACCCCAGATCACCTGACCTAAGAGGTGCCCAGAAGCCATCCTAGTCAGATGCAGAACCACCTCAACCGCCTCCTTTCGATGTAGAGGAGTAGTGGTTCTACTCAGAGTCCCTCCTAAATAGTCAATCTTCTCACCCTGTGTTCGCCAAGGGAGCTTCAGCTCTCTCTTCACCACAACACACCAGTACAACGTCTGAATCATTGTGGATGTGACAGTCTGTCGGTCAATATCTCCGTAAAGAAGTAGACGTGGTTGCACCTCTGTGTGTATCACTGACATGCAGGGGCACCAAGAATGAGGGAGTTGCATGAGATCTGTGGATTTAGCTAATTTCTACTTACTATTTTATTGCTGGCCAAGTTGACTGTCCGGCAGGCCAAAGTGACCCTGAAGCCACAGGGCAACGTCCCAGTACTCACAGTAGGAGGTTTGCCACTGATCCACCAATAAATTACTACTGCTTGACTGTTTTCTAAAAGATGGAGGGGTCAGCTATTTTAGGAGATAAATTAACATTTTATTTAAACTTAAACAATATACATTTGTCCTAAGTAGTAGGAACTAACAGGCAAGACAGAAGCACCATAGACACGGAAGGGAAGTTAGAAAGTATGGAGACAGACTTTGCTGACAGCAAAAATTAAAGTAAAAGGCCAACTTTATTGTTTCATGCTAATTAGGCTATGCAAACGTCCTGACTGAGGCCATTTATTGTCCAGATTTCAGCACCAGCAGCACAGAAAGCAGCCAACACACACATAAAATGTGTAACCTTGAGCTCAGCTTCATTTATATATACACAGTGTATTGACAGGATGCCAGAGCAAAGGTACCACTGCTAGTGGCTAACATAACAGATCATTAATGCTAACTGTGTGTAGAAATAGATGGCAACCCCTCCTCCCAAGTAAAAAAAAAAAAAGCATCTAAAAGTAGCGGTGCGGCCAGAGAGCTGACATCCACAAACACATATCAAAATGCCACAGGGAAAATGAATGAGTCTGGTCTTCGAGCACCACATAATCGGGCCTCGCTTGTGTACGACAGCTGCAAATAACCATGTTCACTCAAAAACATGAGCAGCATCGGCAAAGTGCAGCGGTCGCAAATGTGTACCTTCTGCGCTAATGTATTCGATCTCTCATTTAGCAAACGTCTGTCAGGGTATGAAAAAAAAAGAGCTCAGTTTAGGTACTGCTGGCATGCAGGCTGACCGCACAGAACAAACTCTATCCCTGCCCGGACGCACTCTGTTTGCCAGGAAACCATTGCCCCCCTGAGCCACTAGCAAATAGCCTCTGAGCAGAGGGGGTTTCAGTAATCAATGAGCTGTGGACAGGGTGGCAGCAGACAGCTAGTTAGTCCAGCTGACAGATACCCACAGACACTTCCAGAGATGTAGCCAATGTCGGCTGTCTGCATGTGGTTTTTGGAGGTTTGAGAATTGATGTTCAAAGACAATAGTAAACACAGCACAGTGATAATACTTGCATAAATCTATCATGCCTGTCTTTAGATGGGTACCTCAGAGATTTGTGGCTGCCAGTTTCTTGGAGTCCATGTTTAAGTCATAATGTGTAATTAACCCTTTATTGACCGGCCCTTCAAATTTACCTGTAAAATGGGCCCGCCGGTGGGCCCATGGTCAATAAAGGGTTAATTGTTCATTTTAAATGGACTTAGTCGTAAGCTTTGTTTCGTAGTAGTTCCCAAACACCCACGTGACTTCAGCTTGATTTCTGTGCATCGGCTCGCTGTTCATTCTACTGTTTTGGCCGTACCGGATGTGTTTAGCACATCTGGATCTAACTGAGAAACTTGGACACCACTAAGTCATGATTTATCCACATATCATCCCATTATTTAACATCTACATCCCTGTAAATGTTAAGTGAAGTCTTGTCTTTGTGTCTTGTCTCTGGCTCCTAAACATTAGAGATGTAGATTTAAAAAGTGACCAAGGTTTTTTCCTTCATGGCTGCTCAGCTTTGAAGCAACATGCCCGAGGAGTGAAGGTTCATTGAACACATTTGTAGACACTAGCTTCTACTATTTTTGTTGTCATTTGTGGTACTGTACTGGCATTTATTCATTTTGACATTTTGCATTTTGGAGAGATGACTTTTGAGATAATTTCCCTTCAAGGCCACAAATACGTCAAAAACACCCCTTTCTTCTCGTATCGCAACAGAAGAACGAGATAAGGCGCAAAAGTTGAGAAGGATTCTTATTTACTCCATCAATGAATGCGTTTGTGTCTATGCCTCACACGCATACACATCTGCTCAGACATCTACATCTGTGTGTGGGTGACAGACAGACACAGGACTGGTGGCTTTTACCTGCCATTACTGAGTAAGCCATCAGTGTTCCGCACAGCCGTGTGAAAAATAGGCCAGAGAGAGGAGTGGCAGTGACACTATGTGCAGCAATCGCAACACTTCTGCTGTGAGTGAGAGTAACAAGGAAAGAAAGCGAGCACTACAGCACTAAACTATTACTCCGGTCGCTGCTTAAAAACAAATAAAACTTCTATAGGCACCTGTTCAAATACCGGCACACGTATTCTTTCATGTATAAACAGCTCAGACTAAATGGGAATAATGAGAGTCTCTTTCCAGAATCCCTCAGGCAAACAGATTTTACCTTGAGCCAGTCGTAGCTGTCATACTTTCCGAAAACAAATTCCACTGAACCTGCTAATGTGGCCATTAAAGTCAAGTCAAGCCTGTGTGTGTGTGTGTGTGCCAGTACATCAGTCATCACTAATTTTCTTCAACTGAAATGGGAAAACAGGTACTTCGGAAAATCAGTTTGTTTCTATTCTTGTAAAGAATTCTCGGCAAACAAGTTGCCAAGAACATTTCAGCTTTCAATCAGGCATGACCAAGACGAAAGATCCTTTAACGGCAAGGAAGTCACCTCTGGAGGTTTTAACAGCAATTAGAGTTTTAAAAAGGTCTATATGTAACATGGACAAGGGCTGTACCTAAAATAGCGCTTCGGTGCCTTTTCATATTCGCTCAACAAGTCTCTGGAGTTTTGCTGGAGTGAGAGAACAAAATCTTCATCAAGATATTTACTCATATGAGGGTGGTGTACGAAAGCACTGTCTAACATCATCTAATAGGTATTCATCTGGGTTCATATTCGGAAACTGTGAAGGCGAATGGTTCATTTTGATTTTATCCTCATCAAACTTTCTTTTCATGCTGGAAGTGAGAAACATCCTGGACATAACAAGATGCATTTCATTATATACAGAAGACACGAGACCTCAGTCATACAGGCCTGGAGACCAGTTGGCAAGTCAATGTGTATTCCCAACAGACTGGCGAGTGGCTGTTGGAGTTTGCTGAAAGCTGTTAGGTAAAATCAAAAAGAACAAAGAGGGTTCTGCACCAAAAACCTCCTTGTGATTGCTTTGTCTGCTGTCAGCAGTAGCCTATAGTTTGCATGGACCATGGCAACCTGTCTACAAACACTCAATGTTGGCTTTCAAAGTAAATGTTGGGCCTTCCCACTTCAGCATGTTTCAGAAGGCGCGACAAACAGCGCCCACAAACAGTCCAGTTTGTGTCGCACCTTTCAGTGTCTTGTGAAGAAATCTTGACAAACAAGATGCAGAAAATTAGCAACAACTGTGTGCTTAACCATAGAAGTCTGCTGACAACCAAAGCAATCACGAGATTCTCGGTACAGCACATGGTACCCAGTTGTGACCACTCTCTAGGGAAGCAGTGATTGCCAAAGTGCTGCCAATCGGTGTCACATGTCAATCACTGCGGTCTTCTTGAAGGCCATTATGCCAGTGGTTTGCTACACTTTTTGACTTGGTAATTTGTTTCATTGCCACCAACTGTATGTTTCTACCTTATCAATGAGGCCGTGCAGAACTCCTGAAACAAGTAATAGAACACATTTGCCAATAGGTAAACAAACATTACAAAGACTACAATTAGTGAGCAGCGAAGATACAGTACAGCTAAAGAAGGCATGAATCACACGAATCCACTAAAATACCATGTGGCCAGTGAACTGTACACTATTCTTGTATATGTATCAGCAGCTGACTCAGTGTGACAAGTATGTGAGCTGACAGACTGTCACAGGAAATCAAGACGTGATATTGAAATCTATTGGAAAGCATTCAGAAACAGATTTTTTTTTTTTAGAGGTTATTGTTTTGTGGGCAGCATAATGCTAAGAATTCATGCTGAACCTGGATTGTGACTGAACCCTAATACCTAAAAAACATATAAATATTAAATCAAACAAACAAAAGAAAACCACTGAATTCTGATGATGAATATGATGAATTCGAAGTAGGATCAGTCTTGGTTGAGTGACTTTGCTTGGATTTTGCAGATTACAATTTATTATGAAAAACCACATCTTATATTTGCAAAACATGGCACTCGCATCAGATCATGCATAAATGTATACATGCAAGACTCAGTTAAACTTGCAAGATCCAGCAACTGTTGCCGAACGCTTGTTAAAAAAGGCCTGTGCAGATGCATAACAAACAAGCAATTGTTTGAATGAGCATGCAAAGCATCAACTATATACTGATAAAACAAACAAGGACTTTGCCCGTTGACAACATTCAGAAATTTCCTACACATGATAATATTTAGCTTGTGTTTCCATTCATCCGTTTCTGAAGCACTTAACTAATTCAATTCCATTCATGTATGATATTACTGTTATTTAAATATTCACTTTAATTTGACCCAGCACTGTCTCCAATCCAGCGGATACAAACCGACACTTGCACTGCATGCGCACATGCCATCCATACTGCCAGCGCTGCACATTTTGAAATGATGTTTGGTGTAAGGAGAGGCTATACCGATCGATCATCATCTCTGTGAAGCGAGTTACTGTAAGTGCAATGAAAGCTTTCTAAAGCTAGCATAAATGAAAAACACAAGTGGTGTGTGCATGGAGAAACACTTTGAACTAAAGCTTTGCCATAAACATAGAAAACACACACACAGGTATCACAATGTGTAAAGGATGTGTATTCCATTTTTTTTTTACATGCAAAGTATGTCCTGGAGAGCTAACGTGAGTGCAAAGCGGTGAGCTGTGTTTACAAGCACAAACGCCGCAAATGCAATAGCTCCAAGGGTACAGCACAACTGTGCACGATTTTGCAATGCCGTGCAAACAGTGGAATCTGTGCTGCAATCGGCTTTAACTTCTGACATCTGTGGTTACCATGATGCACCACAACTGCATTGTAGTGAAAACGTGTTTTCGTGAGTGGGAACCTACTGTAAGGAGAACAGACGAGATATGCAGAGTGTCCATACTGGTTAAGAAAAAAAAGAGTCGTTGATTATAACGAGGTTCAAGACACTGATGCTTGAGCTTAGAAACAAACTACCAAGTCAAATCTATTTGAAGGGCAAAACTGAAACTGAAAACGAAGCAGCGTTGGTAATCTTTCTGAACTTTTGTCTCCTTTACAAAACCAAACCTACAATCACGTATCATCTTACAGTGTCATTACAGCTAATAAGAGTTATAAGAAAATAAGATCTGACTGGAATTTGCCTTTAAGCTTAGTAAGAACTTTAGTAAGAACCGCTTTCAAAAGGTTGAAAATTTGCGAGTGCATATACCAGATGTTCATTCATCAATGTAACTGAAAAAGTAAAGAAAATATAACAGGACTAGATGGAGCACAGCTGGATTTTCTTATTTTCAGTTCAGCAGCTGTTCCTCTTTGCTCCAACAGAAACCACTTCCAATAAAAGATGCCATTTTCCAACGTGGAACGCTAACAGACAGATTATACATCACTTTATTTTTCCAATTTCACTCCTGCTGCTGACATGACCGACTCTGGTGCTGCATGCAACATGCTCTACGAAATGTGCATGTACACCACATGTGTGCACGATGTTTGTGAGTACAGTACGCACTATAGCAGCTATGTCAGCAGCAGTCTTGTAGCAGCAGGTGAGATTTACGAGGTGCTAAGAATGCTTGCCTGTAGCCAAGTGATGGGAGACGGATTCGCCCTCCTCGCCTCCCTGTACCCCTGCCTAACACTCCCCGATTGCCTCCACTTGAAGACACACAAGCACTTAAAGATACACATTCACATAAACACATGGCTGCACTTATACATGGAGTAACCCCACTAGACAAACATGCACGCACAACCCCTGAACCTTAAAGTGTAGCTAAAGCCTTCACTGCCCCCACTCCAGTTCTCAAAGACACGCTTCCTGGGGCTAAAAACACCTTCTAAAATGTCCTGCTCACCAATTTTCCTTCCCTGCTGACTAAATCTCTCCTCCTTCACACATATTCTGGAATTACAGCATGCACAGAGATACAGTACAGTGGGGATCATTATGATAGAAAAGGCTGTCCTGACAGGGAAGCATGTTTTACAACCTGAGGCTTCTACCTTTACTGGATGACATAGAGTACAGGATTTCATTTTCTCTTGCAGCTGCTATATATTCTATAGCTTAGGTGAGCAAGTAAACACATACTCCCATATCCAGGACGCAGAATGTGTATCAGATGGATGGCTGCTTACTGCAGGTTTGCTTTACGCTACAACAAAAATAACTTTTCTTATGACTGATGAAGGTTCTGTTTGACGAGCAAACATACCTTGTATGGTTTTGGATGCCTTTCAAAGAACCTTTTACCTTAATATTTTATTACACATGCCAAACTAATAAACCAAGTGATCAGTCAAATCTGCAGGATTTTCTGAGTCAAATAGGCTTTCAATCCGGTCACACCAGATTTCAGTGACTGGCCACGTCGCTGGGACCTAGTTCTCCTCTTAACACCCTACATTGCAGCCTGTGCATCCTGACTGCATCCACCTTCATTTAAAGGCTGCAAGGCATACTTTGCAGAATTGCTTTAGTTGGTTAATGTGGCTTGCTGTATTGTCTGGTTTAAAACAAAATGAGAAGACTAAAAAGATTTCATCTTCTTTGCTGCAGTGAACAAATGTGTGTGAGCAGGGAGGGCGATATCCACTGCTTACACACCTCCGCGGATACGTCAGCATACTTCAGGAGTGTCCAACTCCAGGCCTCAAGGCCCGGTGTGCTGCAGGTTTTAGATGTGTCCTTGCTCCAACGCAGCTGATTTAAATGGCTAATGACCTCCTCAACATGTCTTGAAGTTCTCCAGAGGCCTGGTAATGAACTAATGATTTGATTCAGGTGTGTTGACCCAGGGTGAGATCTAAAACCTGCAGGACACCGAGTCCTGGACACCCTGTCCTGGACACCCTGTCCTGGACACCCCTGGCATACTTGGTTGTTGGACAGTTTAACCAATCTCTCAACCTGAATCATGAACCTTCGAGGATGAGCATCCTGAATGTCAATTATTTACAGCAGTATCATAATCAGTTACAACACAAGTCAATGCTTAAAACAGACTTTTTTTCTTCTACTGGAGCATTGTTTTCGCTCAGTGGTTGAACAGGGGGCCAAATGCAGATGCCTGGGTTTGATTCTAAGCCAAGGCCATCTGCTGCTCCATCACCCTGCTCTAATATCTCCTCTTCACTAAAATTAAGAAATAGAAGTAAGAAAAGCTCAGAGAGGAAAAGAATACTTCTCCTGAGGTGTATATTGATTGCAAAAGCTACCAAACAAAGAGTCAGTCAAATATTCAATACAGTTTTGTTGTGAAATGGTCTAACATTAAGTGTCCATCTAACATGCACACTTTCAACCTGTGACTGACAGGAGTCCCCATTTGGCTTGCAATGAGCTCTCCGTCATTAAAGACATTCCCTGCAAACATCTGTCCAAACAACTCCGATGGCTGTTCTGTCTTCCTCTGTCCATGCCGCTATGCATTATCTCCCTCCTCTACAGGGACTTAGAGGATTAAACTGCAATTATATGCTTCCCCTTTCTCCCCAGCTGTGCAGAAAGGGGAGAGGAAAGGACGGGAGAGGAAGGGAGACCTTTGACCTAAACTAATCTTTGAATGACTCAAACAAATTTAAATACAACTGTCAACGTACACAAATCCACCGTACATATTTGCATATTTATAACCCCCAGCACACCACAACCACTATACAGAGATATATTTTTCAGAAACTGAGAACAGAGCAGACATCAATGTCAAATGTCACATCAGTGTCAGACATGAAAAAGCAGGAAGTAGCAAGGATAGGCAGCGATCACTTCCTATATGACATTACCCAACTGCGTGTATAGAAGGTATCAGCTGAGCCATCACCCGATGAGCCTTGTAGTAAGATCAGCTGATTTACTTGGATGATCAATTTATTATTTAGTGTTATTCCAGCCAATAAGACCTTCAAAGATGTGCGACAGCTTTGTCAGATATAAATGATCTTCAGCAGATGAAAGTACTGCTGCTGATTAATATTTGTAAGACAAAGAATGGAAAATATTTTATAGACATCCCCTCCAGTCAGAAGGAAACTTAAAAGCCCTGAATGTGCTTTCATATTCAGTTCTGTCATTATGACGAGACACGACTCACAGTGAAGGATGATGGCTGTGTTCAATTCGGAGGGTAAATAAATCATCGCGCAAACGTGATGCAAAACAAGTGTCAAATCATCAGGTGCTTGAGCTTCTTCTTCCTCTGACAGATGAATATGTTTACAGAAATCAGTCGGTCTGCACACACTTGTTAATAGTCCAATCCATGAAATTAGGTGGCACATTAGTGTTTTTTTTCCCTTTGGTCAAGAAGAACTGGATGAAATATTGAGACGTTCCTGATTTGAACAACAAGACTGAGCAGTACAAGGAGAGTTGAAAATTACACGAGCAGCAGGCACAGCTTGTCAAGCTAGGAACAAAAGAAACAAAGCTCCAGAATACCAATGAAGTCAGTCCCCTGTTTGGCAGTCTTTAATTAATAAAAACAATGGTGATCTAAAGAGGTTAGATATTCCAAAAAGAAAACACACACACACAAATAACAGTCAACACTCCAATCTCTCTTCCCACTTTTGCTGTGTACTTTTAAACATTACAGAGCAATCCACAGTGATCTTACTGATATTTCCAAAACTTTAGAGGAATTAAATGCTTGTTTTCCTCCCATTCAGTGGAAGTGGAAGCACAGGAACGCAACGTTATCATTAGCTTGACATGAAAAACAGCGACTGCAGAATCTATTATTTATTTCCAGTCTCTCTTGTATCGCTTTTATTCCCAATCAACCCCTGAGGGAAATATCTGGCTTTCTAGCTTCCAGCCACTCCACTGCGGAAGCCTCCAACTTTGCCTGCTTACTGTCTGTGAAGGATCAGGTAGTGCACAGCGGGTTTCTCGAGAGCTGCAGAAATGGTGTGAGAGAAAAACTCGCCATAAAGCTCTGCGGCGCAGAGGAGAGCTGCAGATTTGGGTGATGGTGCTGTGTCATTATGACAATACTGCATTGTTTTCACACAGTGAATCCGACGTGTCGAACCGTTTCTCTGTGAAAATTACATCTTTGTAATCAGACCAGCAAGTGATCAGTGGGACCAAGCAGATAAAATGGGCATGTGGGCACTGCTACAATTAGATAATGAACGGTTATACAAACAGCACCGGCTACAAGCCAGCGGCTCGCTGAGGCTCTGCTGTGTACACTCGCATAATAAGCATACATTTATTAAATACACAAGAAGACAGGCAGAACACAGCCTACCAGTCATACTGCGCGAGCGTGGAGTTAATGATTTCCCCAGGCCTCTTGCGTTGTGCAGTCCGCCTTGCCTCCGTTCTGGAAGAAATAAAAAGAGGATTGTCAGAGTGGATGAAAAGCTTAGGTGGTGGGTGGAGGACGCAGGGATATAACATATAGAAGACAAACAAAGGTATACAGTACAAAGGCCAGTAACGGCACCTGGCTCTCCTTGCCCTCCGTCCTCATTCCTCAGGCTCAGTGTTCTTGCTGTCCTTTCTGTTTGTTCTCTCCTTACCTCATTTCTTTCATTCTTTCACGTTGAAGAACTAGTTTTTTTACTCCATCCTTCTTTTGACCACCTGACGTTACTCTCCTTCGACACACCTTTTTCCTCCTTTCCTTCTCATTTTCTTCTATTGTCCCATTCTTCCACTCCGTCTCACCTTCTTTTTCCATCCCTCTCTTTTCTCTCTAATCCTTTAACCCTGGCCTCAGGAGACTTGGCCTGTTTACCTCAGAGACCGACATGAAATCCAAACATTTATGTATGGGTCTGTGTCACAGTCATGCTGTAACGGACGCAGAAACATCCTCCTGCAGCTAGCATGACTGGTTTTAATGTTAGACTGGAAGCAGACGTTGACAGTCTCGCATCAGACAGATGCTGCAGACGTCTGCTTCCTGTAGGCTCTGACTCTGATCTTCACCTACATATCATCTCAGGTTAGAAACTTTGTGCTACTATGCGGGCCACTTAAGTGAGATGAAAGGATCGACATCAACCCTGTATGTACACAAGCTGAATGCGGACTGGAACAAGGGGAAAAAAGAACTTTAACCAATTAATTGGTTAAAAAGCAAAAGCCACCATTGCACAGCATATGGCCAGGGTTTTTCATGCACAGGGGAATTTTAGCCACTAAAATTCCCAAGAGGTTTTAGTCAGAGCCAAAACCTCAGCACTGGCATTAGATATTTTTAACCAGTTTTGTAGATTGTGGTTTCATTTATTCAAGCATAACAGACATAGATTTCTGTCACATAAAGTGACACAGACCTACTGCCTTTGGTGCACACAGTCCAATCAACATTAGATGAAAGTCCCTCCCCAAAGGCCAATTTTGAGGCAGGAAAACCCCTGATGGCTCCGCATGTAGTGTCATCATAAGCCCATCTTTTGCTTTTCCTTCCTTTCTTATCTACATTCTGTCATTTCACACTTATTTCTTCTTTCAAACACATTTCTCCCCAAAATATTCAATTTTCCACACATAGAAAATAAATAGATTAGTAAGAGCTCACATTTGTAGCCTCTTATTTAAAGGAGCCAACTCATATTTCTTATTTGTCAGACAGATATGACACTTTACTTTATGCCTATAAAACCACAATAACTTAACAACAAAAGTAAACTCTGTTGCACAAGTTCGACTTTATGCAATGGAGTAGTGACTCAGCGAGCGATGTCTCATTTTAATGTCTGAGGTTTAGCTGTGGAAGATGTTTAGTTTAGCTTGTCTATTCTCTGGTGACACCTAAATGAATACTTTAGTAGACAACACTATACTATTGACAAATACATCCCAGCATCCTTGTAGCATTTCATTACAGTTTGTCTCCCTATAAAGCTCCATGAGGACAGTAATGCCCACAAGCGTCAGAATGCATGCTGGCTACAACAGCTGCTTGGCACACAATGACAGAGGTTAGAGGCAGAAGAGGAAATAGAAGAGAGGAAGAGAGAAACTGAATGAGAGAGGGGGTTCTAGAACACATGAGAAAATCCCTTCATGGTAAAAAAATAAAATTTAGAAACAGGAAGGAAACAGAAATTTGAAAGTGTTTTAAGACGTTGAAGAAGGAAGGAAGCCCTTAATGTCTCCACGATCCCCTACGATAGGAAATGCCTGAAGTAATGCTTTTGTGTGTATGTCTCCATATGTTGAACTGACTGTACTACAAAACTGGAAAGTGTCAAAAAAAAAAGTCAGAGAATGATGTAGACAACTTTGCAGTCAGTTAAAGAAAGTTGAGATTTGGAGAAAAGTGTTTTCAGCTTCTTGAAATGGACACTTTTCCTCCTCCTCAACCTCCTCAGACAATCAGCAGGTTTGAACCCACACACTTCTTTCTATGAGGTGGCGGTGCTGCCCACTGCACCACCGTGAGAACATTGAAGTGCTGTCCAGAAAATAAAACTGACAGTGCAACATACAATGGTATATCTATGGAACAAAATCACCTCTTACATATTTAAAATATTATTGCCTGGTGGTAATATACTGTATACGCTGCGTGGTTGTCTGATCACAACCATTTCATCACATATTCCATTACATTTTTACATTTTCTCTTTCACTTTTTATTTTTATTTTAGACAACAACTGATCGGCCAGTTCAGAGAACACAGTCTGCGGACATTCTGGTACTTTTCCTGCTAATTTAATCTGCTGCTTATTTAATGTCAATACTATCTCAATTTGACATATACTTCCTAGCCTGAAGTCCACTCAATACTTTTCTCCAGAGTTTTCCACCGAGGTTATTCCATCTGCTGCAGGAGGATCAATTGCTGTTGCCAAGGTCAACAATGGACTTTCACATTCAATTTTCTCAAGTGATGTTTCAGAGTATGTACTATACACTGTGAGAGAATTCTATCCATATCACCCACTACCAATGTACTCTCGATGACATGTGTGTCTGCAATGGAAAGTGTGGGTTGCACTTAAAATACCACATACGGGGGAATTCCCCTCTGCTTGAACGTAAAGAATCAATTTTCCCGGAGAAACTGCCGCAGAGAGAACAGGAAGGTTGGATGGATGAGGGTATGGGTGGATAATTTGATAGACTGAGGAACGAAGAAAGAGGGAAGCAAGTGAGAGGCCCTAAAGATGACAAATTTGGCTAACAGATGAGGCCGAAGGTCATTCCCTGAGTTTGCACATGGGATCTCTGACCTTGCAGATACAGACGAGGGGTGGATTAACAACGTGGCGGTGAAATGGATCGAGTCTATAATGGATTTCTTTTCTTTTTTGTTGTGCAAAAAAGAAAAATGTAGAATGGGTCAGATACGTTTCACAGGCAACAGATGAACTCACTAAGGACAGCATCTTCAGATTGAAGGTCAACTACGCAGACCTAGTACTGACACTCAAGTTCAAGCTGCACTTCCCCACTGCAGAGCATCAGATGATAATGGATGTCAAAACAGAAGCAAAGGGAGAGCAGCAATACACCGAGTCAAGTGCTTGGGTGTCTTCGTAAGAGGACGAGCTTCAAAGTAAAGCCTCTTCATTTTGCTAACGCTGAGCAATGCTATCGCTGCTGCCAGCGCAGCCTTTTCACCGTCCTGCCGACATGAATAGCTCCTTTTGTCACAGCGAAATTCCACTGGCAAGTCTTTAATTAGCTGGAGGGCTCTTCCCTCGTAGGCCTGTGTGGGCAAAAAATAGAGAAAAAAAGAAGATGGGGCACAAGGAAGAAGGTTTCTTAGCATGAAGGAAAATGTGGAAACAATAAGAGAACTGAATGGAGAAGCTGTGAAATTTAACACATTTAACATTTAACACAATCTGAGTGTTTTGAAAAGAGGACAAAAAAAAAGAATTAGTTTCTCCATCTGCTTGGCATCTTGTTTTCTAAGGCAGGAAACTAACAGGTGGTTACCTACGGAAGCAAAAACCCTGATAATGTGACATGTCTTGAATCCTTAGTTCAGAATTCAAACTAAGCTTTTAGTAATAGAAGGTCTGTTAATCCACAATGAACAGCATTACTCATTCTGTAAAAACAGTTGTCTTTTGCAGCTCTGGAAATAGAAAACAAACCATGAAATGGTAATCGGGATTGGTGTTATGGTAAGCCATGTGTTTTCCCCCCTCTGCCTGTGTCTCCTATGTGTTTTATCCTGTGAGCTTCTTTCTTTTTCAGCTTCCTTTTTTTCATTGTGTCTCTGATTACTTTGCTCCATTTGCCTAACCTGCCCTCTAGATTCACCAGAGTTTAATTAGGCCTCTGTTTCCTGTGTCAGTTGTTATGCTCTGTTTGCCCCCTCCTATTCCCAACCTCTGAAGGGATTTCTGATACCTCCAGTTGAGGATCATAAACATTCTTTTCCCCCAAATTTGCTTGTTTTAGACCGCAGACACACAGGCTTAGAGACCGGTCAGTGACAACCTGGCAACCAAGGGATGTCTCCTTCCATGTAAACAACGGGTGACCAGTGGAATCTCTACTTTGAGGCAAGCAATTGAAGTGACTGCGAAAGGGAGTGACGACATCTCCTGAGTTACATATGATTGTGTGGTTATTAGATTAGATCCACAGTGAAGGTCTACTGAAAGATGCTTTTGAGTTGCATGATGGGAACTGCATCATGGAACTTTTGGATGATTCACACCAGGGTTTAAAATTTTAGATGTTTCTTTGCTTTGTTTTCTCAACCTTACTTGCGTAATAGTGTAATCCTTAAACTATAATTTAATCTTCATATTCAATAAAGAATACTTCATGGTATGTTCTGCATCTACAACGCATTTCCTTTGTGAATAATAAAATGATCACAGCTGTCTTGTGTTTTGCACAGAGCGTGTGAAACTTTGCTGGGCCCGTGTTCATGAGTGTCCTGTGACAAGTCGGGTTTCAATCGTATGCGTGTGCCATTTGATCACATGCTCGTGCTATATTTGCGCTGACTGGACCACCTTCTTATATAGCACTAAGCCAACCTCAGTGCAATGTCACATACTGCTGAACACTTCAGGATGTGGGTCGAAACCGTAGGCGCAGATCTGATTGAACCAAAGCCAAGGACACATCAGGCCATATGTTCAGCAGCTTTCACCATGGACTGCCTACAATTACCTACTTTCTTCTTTGCTTCAGACAGTGCATTCTGAAAAATCACCTCAAAGTTAAAGGTGCAGATTCTTTAACTGTGAAATAACAGCATAGCAAACTTGAAACCGGCAACTTCCTGTTTCCTGTTAAAGGCAACCTATTCGGCTCATTTTAAACTGCGTTTTTTTATTCTTAAATAACTAGCTTTGCATGATTCAGAGTTCAAAATAGAAGTATCTGCTTTCATTGGCATCATACAGACCTAAGAGCAGACAAATCTGTCAGAGACAGAGTGCTTACAGCAGTCTGAAGCTTTAGTTTATGGCTCACAGGGATTACTCGTAACTTTGCCTGTGTTCAATATGAGCATCCTCTACTGTAACAGTATACATATGACAACAAATAAGGAAAACCAAATTAGGTTGCCTTTAACAAAACAAACACAGATGCCATAAGTAAAAACAATACGAGCGCGGTAATTAAATGTAGCGTAGATACCTACGACACTGCAAGAAGATCCAGATGTCCAAAGAGACTGAAAAGCTGTGGGAGGTGTTTAAGGTTTTAATGTTCCCAAGCTGTATGTGACCTAAAGGCATAATGTCGTAAAGTAGCTTCCTGGCAGGAATATTTAATTATGTGATCTCAATTATCCATCCAAGACTGGAAGGGTGCCAGAAAATCCAAATGCGGATACTTCGATAAGATCGCTCATATGCTGACTCTTGTGCTCACCACGACGGATTGCTCGATGCCTATCTGACCCACGCCTGCCCTCCATTCCCCTACATCATGTCAATAATAACACAATAATAAGAGCACAATAATAATTCGTGCTTCTTTAATTTAATTTAGCTCTTTGCTGTCCTTTCTCTAGTTTTATGGGATTTTCTTTGTTGTCCTTTTTTCACAAAGCTGTCTGACTGAAATAAAAAAACAAATTAATATCACCGCCACGTCTTTACACTTGCAAATGAAAACTGTAAAACCTGATTCATAAATTCCTTTATGATGTTCTAACAATCTGGCTGCAAACTTTCACTATAGTAAATTGTGGGATTTTATTTTACAACTAGTGGTATTTGCCAATTATTAAAAACAATCACGTGCAATGATACACGAGCACAGGCACTGGAGATGCAAGGCTTGTGGCCAAGAAATTTTTATGCAAGCTGCAAGAAGTGCTGCGTTTTGCAGGATTTGTGCACCCGTTGCTTCCGGCGTGAAAGTGTGAAAGATCACCAATGTGATCTCCCCAAACGAAATGCCCACACTGATCCCAAGGAAGTTTAAAACAGAAGCAGAAAAAGTCCTCCCACTTCAGAGGACATTCAACTGAAAACATCTTGAGGGTAAATTCTGTCAGTGGGCCCCAAGTTCAACGCGGCGCCCCCTCCTCTCTAGTGGCAAATGTAAGGCTTTGAACTGCCGACTGGGAGGGGTGTGGGGAATTCACTGGCCTGTCAGGACTGAGTAATGGTGGATGGGAAAGATCAGATCCTGCCTCTCTGTTCTGCCTTCAGGGAGAATTTTATGACATAGCAGACCGAGCCACGCAAGGCTAAACACTGCATATTATAAAGAGGTCAAACTCTGAGTGTAAAAAGTGTCACATTAACATATGGAAAACCAAATTATATCTTCTATAAGACCTTTTATTTAGAAAATTGGAATCAACAATTGGCAATTTTGAATGCACAAGTTGCAGAAATGGTCTTCATATGCATGAAGAAGAGATAAGAAGCACAGAGTAAATTGTAGTACTTAAGGTAGAGATTAAGGTAAGAAAAAAAGTCTAATGAAGACCCTACTAATGCAGTGTATGTGCAGTGTAATATCAATCTGCAACAGATTGATATTAAGCAGACGCCCCTGTTAATAGCTTTGTGGAGTGTGCATGAGCAGGGCTCCTTTAGTTGTCTAATCCCACACTTGACAACATTGCTATCTCCTCCTTCCACTGCACTTAACCTTGACCCATCTCACTTACTCAAAATAAGAAGGAGAGTCAATCTAACATCTGGAAAAAGACAGGCTGTAGACCCACAATGTGCACTAATGGCATAAAGGCAGAATTCCATCAAACAATTGCAGCAATTTAACAGCATCCATGCCAGCAGCCTAAGGGATCACAAACTTGTCTGGCAAAGGTATCCGGATATCCATTATTACAGAGAGTCGGGGAGTGAAAATGGACTGGCATTTAGATACTACAGTACTCAGGGTGATTCAGACCAAGTTCCATTCACACAGCTTTTTATTATACGCAGTTTAAAGATTGTATGTACCTCTCACACATGAGCAACTTAGGATCATCTATAAACTTGCATGGATGTGACAGTGAGAACATGCAAGCTCCACACTGAAAGCCCACAACCAACGCAGAATCTGCTGTGTGCTCAAAGTGATAACCACTACACCACGATCCCATCCAAATAGTGCAGTGCACTGCGAAATGTGTGCAGTTGCAATCTTCTGTAAATTGTCACTTGGTAGACGCTTGGTCACGAAAGAAAAATGAAAAGTGGTTCATTTAAAATTCCATATGAACTGTTTGTCCCCACAGTTATCAATTCCTTTGATTCTGGCAGTTCTGGCATGCTTTTCTAACAGTTGCACATTGCAAAACAATTACATCAAACGCATGGCGATGGAGGTTTTGCACACCTGAGTGCAAATTCAAGCTGTTTTTGTTTAAAAAAAATCAAAAATTCTCATCTGTGTTCAGACTCAGAGATAATTAAAAAGCCCTGTTCAGGCTGGAGACCTGTGCAGGCCTGCTGTTTATGTCCTCTCACAGCAAAATAATCAATAATGAATGAACAGAAACAATGTGGAATGTGAGAAGAACTCATAATCCGCACTGTATCGATACCATCTAAAAGCACGCTGTAGTGTAACTCTTCAATATCCAAGGTTAAGGATGTCACGGTGCATTCCTACATTTAGCCAGAAGCATTCGTGCCTAAACCAAACCAAACAGCAGAACAAAACATGTGTCAAAAAGTGAACTGAAACAAAGTATTAAAAAAGGAAATATAAATTTCCCAAATATGACATAAGGCCCTTTGTCACAGTTTTATATTGCTGGATGTGTTTGCCTTCAGTGTTTAATACTGCAGCATTTGGTGCTTCATGTCGACCATACCAAAGGACACTGCGCGTATCATTTAGAGGATCCAGCATCTTTGAGAGTACTTCATGCTGAGTCACAGTTAGTATAAAATGCCTTATCCAGCTAAATTAATTCAAATTTTAAACAAACAAAACTAATAAAACCTAAATGTACACAGCTGTAGTAATCAGTTCGCACAAAGTTTACACTTTTGGCTCCTTTCTGGGACTTCAACATTCTCCAATTCTTGTATATATGAAAAGTTAAAAGGAGGAAGAGCAGTGGAAAGAACCGCCCAGAACACAGCGGGCAGGAAGAGATATGACCTCGATTAGGACATATAAATCACAAATAAAGTTGTGATCTATATGCAAAGAGGCTTGCAGCAACTTAAACTTGCAGTTTAACCCGTTTCTGTTTTAACCAGCTGCAATTTATGCTAATTATGGATAAGGGAAATTGTTCCATTGTGCAGCTTTTACATGCATTTTAAAGCAGAATGTCATTTGGATTTGAATGCACACTTTGCTATGAAGCTGGAGATATTGCCCCTGATGTCAGGAATCAATAATAAAGCCAGCTGTGAAGAAAATAATTTTGCATTGATGTGCATGCTAGAAACTATCCTCGCACATTTAAGAAAAAGGAAAACACAGAAAATGTTCTACCAAATACATCTATGTCGATCTATTAAGATTACAAATAGATTGGGTTGGGGCTCTAGAATGTGTCATTCCAAGGGCGGTCGTTTAGCCTCGGTCTAGAAGACTAGGTTCACTGTACGAGCAGTCATAAAATTCACAGCTCTCAGGGAGAGGATGACTAACGAGAGATGGGGAGGGGGTGGCAATAAGGAGCGATAGAAGGAAGAGGAGTCACAGAGAGTGACACAAGGCTTTGCTGATGAGAGCCTGCAGAGCTGCATGGTTCAAGGAGACAGAAAGAGGGTAGTGCGAAGGTCATGGCAAATAAGGAGAAGACACTGGAACAGGGCTTGACAGAAGGAAAATTTACTGCTGGTCAAGCTGCATATAGCTTTGCTCCAGTGCCCTTGACACTGTATTTGAATGAAGTATGTGCTGGGAAGAGGAGTAAGGGAGAACGGAGGGTACAGAAAGAGCAGCAGAGGTATAATACGAGACAACATTTCTGTATATTGTATTGAGATGTAAAAAACATCACACCCATGACATAAAACATACACACAAAATGTACTTTTGTGTCACTGGTGCAAGTTAACCACATTGGAAATGCCTCATTAAAATGCTGTAACTGTTAATGTTAAACTAAATATATAAAAAGTGGTTACAGCAATGTACAGTCACTGGCATTTATATTCTCAGGCTGTTTTGATGCCTTGTAAAAAGGGCAGGATGTAGTTAGTCTGGGTAACTGCACCACTGATCAAACACCGTGATTTTTCTTCTATGAATCTGCAGTTTATTTGTATAAGGATATGGACCGATGCCACACAACACAGCATTTACAGTCCAAACTAATTTGCAGAGCTTGTTCGTAGATTGGCTGTTGTGATGTCCACAATGCCCTCATTTAAGCTTCGGCCAATACAAACAAAGCCTGACAGGCATAAAAAATGGGTCCAAGAGATAATTAGGTTATGTTTATGTTACGTTATGTTGACCCATATAGTAACACAATATATCTAAAACACACTGACAGAGACTGCAAGGAGCTGTCCCTCTGTGTTTTATATGCTACATGTAGCACTTTAGCTGATCTTATGTATGAAATATGTACATGAAAGAATGTGTTTGTCCTCATCGAAGAGGAATCGAGCACTTTAATCTCCAAGGGAGCGTCTTTAGTCGAGTGTCAAATTAAAGCTATATTCAAAATCTCAGTTGAAACTCCTTGTATGTTTACTATTGGCCTTTTTTTTCCAAATGAAATCTGCAGTTCCACCTGTCAAGTGTAATAAAGGAGAAGAATTATGACAACTATGGATATTTCGCAAGCACACAGCCAAGAAACAGCCCCCTTACTCTTCCACTCCAAACAGAATAAAACAAAAATCTCAAAGCTTTAGAAAAGCTGAAAGGCCATTTTTTTCTAGCGTTCCCATGTATTTTCAGTGTTTAAGCTATGCTATCAAGCTGCTTCTTGCAACCTCATTGCTACAGTACAAATTAGGGATGTGCATGTCTAATCGACTAGACGTTAGTTGGTGCCAGAAATATTAGTCGATTGAAAATATAATGTTAAGTTTATCAGTGCACAACTGCAGGTACCAGTTTAAACTTGTTACACTGGCCACTGCCCGGGGCTGCAGATAGTTCTACTTCCCTCTCTCTGTGAATGAAGGTTGTATGTGCATGCGTCATGTCTAACATCTTATTAACATGGAACGTGAATAACAGTTTCATATACAGCTCAAAATATTTGTTTGCCCACTGTTTAACTTTGTCCATTCAAAGTGTGAGAATTCTTTTTCTATTGTTTTAACAACTATTAAATTATTAGGCAGGAACATCTCGAGCTCAGACGTAAAACTGATCTTATTTAACTCTCTCAAAGGAAAAAACACATTTTCTGGGGCTTCCAGTGAAATCATGACATCAGTGTAACAGAGTGCAGATATAGTTAGAAATGCATTGATTGAGCTTGCAGGGACACGAATCGGATGATCATGAGCAATCTTGGCCCCGACTACTGACTGGCAGGTCAGCTTCCCATATGTCTGTCCCTTTCATTAACACTCAGCACTCGCACATCGGTGCAGGCACACACTTGTTAGCTTACAAACTCCCCAGTGTGAGTGAAGACACAAAGCTCGCTAGAGTAAACCACAGAGGGACCACCATGAAAACGTTTGTAACAGCAAACCTAATCAAACACTTTAAATCACCTCCACCCAGCTGACAAAAAAAACTAAGAAACTGTAACTCACTGCAGGGGAAAGTTGTAAAGTTGAATAAGTTCTTTTATTACAAAAATAACAGTTTGCATTGAAGAATAGTTGATGTTTGCTTATATGTGCAGTCAGTTCTTAGAAATAAAATGGCAATCACATTTTTACAATCAATGCATCTCTACATCTAGGGTCTGAAACTTCCTGTTTTGTGAGTCAGTTATTGCTGATACATGTTAAAAAGCTAACAAACAATAGCCAGTGGTTTTGAAACTGCACTTTGGTGTAACTGTATTTCCTTTTTTGGATCTTCAGGGCGATCATTTGACCAAAGTCTGCTCAGAAATGATTGGTGCACAGAACTCAGCTACAGATCAGCTTTTAGTACGAAAGATCCTGCTGGACCTTCAAACAGTTGTCTGCACTGTCGTAACAGCAGTTCTATAGGCTTTTGTGCCTATGTAAACCAAACTCCCCTCCATCTGTGCAAACCTTGAATTTATAATCCCACAATGACCTCCACAGAATTCAGGAAGAAAAAAGGAAGGAAGACGAACAACAGGTGCATGACAACAGCTGTGTCCGACCAAAACTCAAGACATGCGTCAAATAACACCGGCCTCAGTGCCCAACCCAGAACAGAAGCTATCATCGTGAAGGCTAAACGCGATTAGTGTCTGGTGGTAATCTAGGGCCTATTCATTCCTGCTTAGAGTAGGTGACACATTTGATACAGAGGATTAGCCCACCTCTCCTCACTGTGCAGGGGAGGGGAAAATCAAAGGACAGTGGGAAGCGGTTGAAAAAGGGGAAGGAAGTGCGCGGAAGAAGACGAAGGACTATCAAAAAAAAAAGGGAGGGGAAAAAAGAAACGAGAGCAGAAGCCAGGAGTCCAACACTTCCATAATTAAAGCAGACAGTTCCTTTGTGCAGCCATGTCATTAACATAACCCAGCATGCTGCAGAGACTGCGGTGCGCTGAGTTCTTCAGTTAGTGCCTTAAGAACATATGTGATGAGAGGCTGGGAGACTTGAAGACTCGTCTGATGCTGCAGATTCCACCACATGATGACTTTAACATTCAAAAGTTTGCTGACTGTAATTTCACAAATCCAACTAACCTTTGAAACATCGCCACATGTGCCCAGAGCATACACCGACTCACGTGGGCATCTGTAAAGAAGCCACTAGGATTCCGTTTTTAAGCTTTCATACATATGTGCATAATAAACTCCCTTTTAAATCCATGACGTTTTATAACACAATCAGTGACAATTAGGAGTTGACGTTTGAGGTCATTCACCGCCTTCAGCCACACAAAACAGTGAGAAACCATGTGACTCACCACATGATGTCACACATTGCAAAGGATATGCTATCTCTGTGTTTATCGCTGCATAATAAGCAAACTCTTCTCTCCCCATTCTTCTCCATTTTTTTAATAAACTGAAATTTTTTTTAATTATAATTATTATTTTTTTTAATAAACTGAAACTTTCCTCCTTTCCGCCGTTTCAACAAACACACATGCTCAGAGTGACGCACTGTTCACATCACATTTTCTGTAGAATAGACCCGGGGACGGTGATGTCACTCAGAAAAGCAGAAGTGGAGCATCTACAGATTTTTAAGAGTAGCCATGCGTACAAGAAATCACACCAGGAATGAAGCAGCTAGCTTTAATGCTGGAGTTCTGATAAATACATAATCAGTCTGTATTAAATACATTATTCAAACCTAAAATACGTGCACAAACATAAATACACCCTTAAAATGGCAGCATTAATGTAACCACATGAACCAACCACACTGAACACTGCTTTCATTTTCTTCACGAAGAAGAGCCGAGTCTGACAGACGTTTCTGGAGAGCAAAGATGAAAGAGCTGGCACAAAACTCTAATCTAAACCACACAAGCATAGCCCACTTCATGTAAATCTGCATCCGCGTTTAAAGCTGAAGCAACTAAATGTTGTGATACTGAGCACAATAAGCTTTTAGTGTACTGAATGGTAAATAGTAAAATGGCCTGTATTTGTATAGCGCTTTACTTAGTCCCTAAGGACCCCAAAGCGCTTTGCACTACATTCAGTCATCCACACATTCACACACTGGTGATGGCAAGCTACATTGTAGCCACAGCTGCCCTGGGGCGCACTGACAGAGGCGAGGCTGCCGGACACTGGTGCCACCGGGCCCTCTGACCACCACCAGTAGGCAACGGGTGAAGTGTCTTGCCCAAGGACACAACGACCGAGACTGTCAGAGCCGGGGCTCGAACCGGCAACCTTCTGATTACAGGACGAACTACCAACTCTTGAGCCACGATATGCACGACATATTGAAATACTGGTTATTTTTTTTGAACTGCAGTGCAAACTCATACACAAGGTTTGTGATGCATCTCTGTAAAATTGTAAAGGTCAACCCGTTGTTGAGTTTACATTTGTCTCTGACCTCTGAGGATACTGACGGCATGACAGGGGCCAGGTAAAAAGATCAAAACTTCTGCCTGCAGGTCCACAGTAGAGGCAAACTATCTGTGTGGAAATCCTGAAAACAGTTTATTTCTACCTCAACTAAACTTCACTGCATATCCAGAGTTTTAACCCTAATGCAGAATATTTAAAGTCATGTCAGAAGGTACTGTGACATTACAATTGCTTCAAAATGCTGTTCTTGGACTCCCGGCTAGTACATCTAAATATGAATGTATTGGTCCTTAGAGTCACTCTATAGAAAATCTGTGATTCTATCCCAATTTATTTCCTTTAAACCAGAATCACCTGGTTTAAAAATATAAAATAAAATAATACAGTAACTATAGCAAATCCAATAAAATAATGCAGAACTGTACTTTTGTATGATAATAATTTTCAGCTGTTTGAGTCGTACTCGTCCCTCCTTTCTGACATACGTCACATACCACCTTAATTGAGCATGACATTGATGCTCAACCCAATATCCAACATTTCTACGGGATCTTTGGAAAAACGCAAACAGATGGAGAAAGAATCTGAGTTCATGTTAGTGCATGGGATTGCTGAACCAGCAGACTCCAGCTCAGTTAGCGGGCTGACGAGGCTGATAATTCAGATTCTATACTGACCTGACTGTTACCAAGCGCCATGCATGCAAGGACTGCACTGATCAGGTAGGAAGAGCAAAATCTGTCACCAAACTAGACCTTTTAATAGGTTATCACACTATTACAATTGTTGTCCTACTCTACATGTTCAGCGTCTGTCTGCGATATTTGAGACATGAAAAACATAAAAAAAGTTTAAAAAAAATAAAGCTCTTGGACTTCAGCTGGCTTTTTGCAAAACATTATCGCTTTAATTGCCACCAGTGCACTCCTTTGGTTAGAGTCTGTTGTGTTTAAATGTGTACATGAATAGCATTCTACATTATACACATTAGTTTACATGGGTTACATTTTTTAAGTGGCTGTGACAACATTAACCGGAACCTTTGCTTTTTTAATTAAATGTTGTTGAAAAAGTAATTTATCGCTTTGGCATCAGAACATTTCAGATAATACTGAGCTCTTAAACTGGAAAGTGCTTCAAGTTGTCAATCTTAATCTCAATGGGAGATGTTTACAGGAAGGACATGCAAAGAGGCTGAGATACTCAGTTTACGGAAAACTCCAACATACAAAACCTTAATTTCACAGATCTTTACGTCAGCAAAATTACGTTATCAAAAGAAATCCCCACCACACACACACAGACTGTGTTAAGCACTTTCCTGTTTATAGCTTTGAGCTTGGTTCTTTTCAGATGGGGGGGTCTATTTTGTGGCTCTTTCTATACTTGAAAGTGCAAAGCAGAGAAATACAAAGTTTCACTCTCTTTCAAGTTTTGCATGTGCCAACTTTGGTCTCTGCAGATACAATTACAAAGAGGAAGAAACGGGGCAAAACTGTGGTGCAAAAGTTTTACGAGTGTGATAAACCAACACAGAAAGTGAGTGAAGTTTGCATGAGGCTGCAGTTACACTAGAGAAAGCAGCGGTTGGAGACCATGATTACTGTGAGCACGTGACAATCTCTGTACCTTTCAACTGATTGCTTCAGAGACAGGGACCTGAGAGCTCTTATAGTCAGTTGCTGTCTTGATGCACTTTGGTGTACTTAACACTTTGGTTCATCAAGACGCTGGTAAAATGAGGATAAGACAGCAATAAGACAGAGTCAGTCTGCTGTTAATATTCGATTGCACTGGGTCAAGTTGGTACCTACATGCAATCATACTCAATAATACCACTTTTAATTGGGATCAGTTGCAAATCTGTTGCCTCAGACGTGTGGTGCAGTACTAGAGCTTGGACTGACCACCAACAGACTGCACAGAATCAGGACCAATCTGCAATGTGGCACACATTTATAATACATGAATTCATGAACAAAAAGTTGAAGCTTGTTCATTTCATTAATGACCAGATTTTTAGCAAGAGGCTTTGCAACTGAGGAGCAGCCACACTCCTGAATGAAAACATCAACCCTAAGCTGAATGTCATTCACATCACCATTCAAATTAGAACCTGCAGTTCATTATGCTGGAAAACACATTAAACATTTTTACATATTTATTGACTCCGAAGCTCCAAAATCTGTTGATCTCCATAAATGGAACAAGATGCCTCCTTCCCTGCATAGAAATGCACAGCTGACGTGCGTGATTGCCTTGTGGCCAAAATTGGTCACCACAACAATTTGAAATCAGTCCCAAACAGTAAAGAAATCCAATGCAATCACTCGCCAACCACTGGTTTTTCATAGTCACATCGAGCTTGCCATTTTATTTTTACTCTAGAGTGTGCGAGGCCTAAGAAACAGTGGGTGTGGGGGTGGGGCAATAAGTGAAAGGAAGCAAAGGTGAAACACAAAAGAGGCGCAGAAAAAAAAAAAAAAAAAAGAGAACAGACAGTCAGTAAGAGTCGAATTGGCAATCTCTTCCAACTTTTGTAAAGTTTTCTTTTATCTTTCTTAAAAAAAATGTCCAAAAAGACTACCGTTCTTATGTAAACTATGAAGCTGCATGTATGGACAGAAAATGACTTTTTAAAACAAATCAGAAAGAACATGTCATTTGTTTAAACAATTTAGAGGGACCTTCATAGGAGTTAAAACAGAAACACATGTTCTCGTCAAACCCTTGGCATAAATAGTGTGTTAAAAGCTGCAAGAGTAGAAATTTATACTACCAGAGATAAATCATAGTTATTCAAAAAAGGAAAGCTACCGTTAACATCTAGCTGGGTTTTTAGTCATTTGCATTTTTACAAATTAGTATGCTTTTAAATGTGCTTATAGAGGACCATTCATCTTATTTCTCGCAAGAAGGAAAACCTCAAAGAGACGCTGCCTTTGGGTCAAAGTTCTGCAATTGCTTTGCCACAGTCGGCTTAAAGCCTACTTTCACATCTACTGTCAGACAGACAGAAAATAGCAATAACAGGGCAGTGAAATGATTTTAACCAACTGCAAATACAAATCATTTTACTTAAGATGGTTAGTGCAGTGTGCTTCAACCCGCTGCATTTCAGAATATTGATGTTCATGAGGTAGTTTGACTGGAGCATTTCCTTCAGGTTGCACAATTGAAAAAAAAATATATGTAAAAAAGGAAATTGGTAGGGTTTTGGCAAGAAAATGATGAAGTGCAAAAGCAAATTAAGACAAATGATTGGCAAATACAGTTAACTGAAAGAAACACAAATCAATCAATGTCATGAAAACATTACTTTTAGAGTTTGTTTTTTATCATCCAGTAAGTATATCAGCAAAGTGAGTCAGAGGGTGACCAGAAAATCACTGCAAGACAGCTGCACTTCTGCTTCTCATCATATATTTTCCTATGTAATAAAATTGCATAACCCTCTGGCCATGTGGCAAGGCCCCGCCCCACTCTATAGGGAACATCTTAAAGAGCACACCCACCCCTATGTCAGAACAAAACAAATTGCTTTGCTTCACTTAAAACTTGAACTCTGTAGCAGAACTTAGTGTGAACACAACCTTTGTCTTTGCTTATCTCCTCCTTTGAATGCTGCCCTGGTGTGTACAGTCCAGGATTATGGACTTCACCATGATAATAAGGCAGTTTACCTTGCTGCCTATTCTTCTATGCACACAGCTCCATGCCACAATACAGCAAGATCTTCAACAAGTGAAGCCACAGACATCGGCCTGTGTCAGAGCTGGCTGCAGGTCAGACGGTATTGCATGTAACTGTGCCCTTTTACTAAGTCTAACAGAGTTAAAGAGGGAGCCGCAGGGGGTAATTAAAAGGAAGATCAAAGTAGCTAATAACAGGCTCTCTCTGAAAGCACAGATATTTTAAAAGCCTTTCTGCTTTATCACGAAGCAGATTTGCAGAGGCGCTATGCAGGGGAGCAATGAGTTAAAGGGTTTAGGTGAAATTCATCTTGAGACACTTAAAAGGATGATTTTAGCATTTCAGCATTCAGCTTCCGAAATGCTGTTATTAATTTATGTATTTTTTAACCCTCAGACAGAGTGAAGCTAGCTGCTTCCAGTAACGAATGAAGTCCGAGGACGTGTAATCCAAAGTGGACGTTTGAAGGGGATGCAGAATGGGATGTCCTACCTCCTCTCAGCCAATGGTTAGGTCTCTTTCCATCCATAAACCATTCTGAGAAACAAACAAGCTGCCCAAAGTGGGCCGACCTAAGGTCACTCAAATTTTCGACTAATGATTGCGATTACAACAGGAGACAAGTCCACAGACAATGAAAGAGATTTCCCTCTGGCATGAGGTATATTTGTGTACCCTGCAGTCAGTGACCTGGTCTAGCACTTCTTCATCTGTGGGTGAGGTCAGGGCAGTGCTCCTCCTAGAACTAACAACATGCTGCATGAGTCAAGCACAACCCAAACCCAGCAAGCCGGCCAAACAGGATCTCTCCAACAAAATGAAAAACAAGCCCAGTTCTCATTAACAGCACAGACATTCAACCAGGACACTTTAGTACACAAACACATCCACAGCACCAGATATTAAAAACTACCAAGCACCAGTGTTGAGGATCAAACGTCTGGTTGGATTTGTTCATTTCTTCTTTGATCTGATACTTTGTTCTTTCATAATGCTGTCCTTTGTAAACTACCAGGGCTGTGCTCGCTGTCAGGCATGAAAGCGTCAGCAAAATTAGATGTCACCTTTGCATGTTCTCAGTAACACTTTATTCATGACTGGTTATCTGAACTGTTGTAATGATTATGAAGTCAGAGAGAAATGTGACAGCATCTTGAAGGACACAGAAGAGTCATAAATTAATGGTTGTCGAGAATTGAAAAGTTGCTCGTTTTAGCAACCTTCCCACTTCTTTGAACTGTGCTTGATCTAACTGGCTGCATCTCACAATTAGAAAGTATGAATGACGGGTGGGCGGGGTATAAGAGATAACCATAGGGTTATCTGCTCTTAGTGACATCATAAAGAGCCTAAAATAGAAAAAAAGAATCTGAAACCGAAAGTTTAGTTTACTTCTAGACATGCTGATTTCATCATTTTAAACTATGACTACCTTTAAAAGTAACATAAACCATAATAACAGTACATACAGTATATGACAGTAGATAAGGAAAAGCAGGCAGCACAGTGGTCAGCAACACAGCAAGAAGGTTCTGGGGTTGAATCCACCAGCTGGCTGGGGTCCTTCCCATGCCTCTGTGGGTTCTCTCCAGCTTCCTCCCACAGTCTAAAGGTTATTTGGTGATTCTAGATTGACCACAGGTGGCTGTTACCCTGTCATAACTAGCAACCTGTCTGAGGCCCCCCCCCCATGAGCAAACACTTGGCAACAGTGGGACAGAAAAACGTCTTCTCTTTTATTCCATATTGCTCAGTGTATTAAAAAATGTCAAGTCTGGCACATAGCTTCAGCTATTACAGCCTCCTCAATTTACATCCTCTCCACTATGCTCTGTTTAGCTACTGTGTGTGTGGTGGGGTGGGGGGGGGGGGGGGGGGGGGGGGGGGGCTCCTTCCCTGTATGTGTGTTTGTATAGAAGGGAATGGGCTCCAAGGAGTGGAGCAAAGAAAAGACAGGTGAAGTGAGGATAATGTTACCACCCCTCCCAGGGGCAGTCAACCCAAGAAAACACCACAAGCTGTAGCCAGCTCTGCTCATTACAGCTTGCCCTGGTCCTTCCACTGACTCCTGCTTACTTAAAGAACCTTGCTGGCAACTGAAAATACCTTCACTGAGCATTTTCAACAGCAGGATCTAAATAAACACGCTAAATGCACTCTGTAAAATTCACCATATTATTATTTTCCAGCTTCACAGCTGCACAGGGCCTTACAGTACTTGCTTACAGTAGCTTCATAAGTGTCAAGCAGAAAAAGGTTTCCAGGCTGATCTGAACTAACTTTGACTTTGTCACACTGCTACCTCCCTCCGCCTGTCTCAGACAACAGCAGAGTAGAGACGCCTCGGGAAACCAGACAGGCATCTGACAAGCGCCAAAAAGCGAGAGCGTTTGCCACCTCATGGTCTGACCGATCGCGCTATCAAACTCTGCGGTTGATACACATGTAGTGCTGTTGCGTTAAAAAAAACATAGCAACAACAAAGCTGCCAACCGCAACGTAGCTACTGTAGGGTGTCATGCATTTAGTAGAAGGTAGAACACCGGACAGCCAACCACATCCTGTAGAGATGCAGTGCTCACTACTGTACAACTGCACTCTCTAAGGCTTTATGTAGTACATTAAGCAATTGTAAAACTGAAGTAAAAGTTTGCATGAGCTTGTAAATCAGCACTGTGACCCAATTATCTTGGTGTTCAAGTTGTGGGAAATCTACCTCAAGGGTCTGTTGTTAAGAAGCGCCAGAAGGCTGTTTAGGTTTTATACTGGTGTACTGGAAAAACAAACAAATAAACAAAACAGTGGATCACATGACCCTTGAAGTCTGACTTTTTTCTGCTGGATAAGCAAAGATCACAATCGCACTGTCTTTTTTTTTTTTTTTTTTTTTTTTTTTTTTTTTTTGTCTGTCCCATTTGGTTCTTTAGCCATCAGAATTGTTATCTGAAGACCAACAAGAATACCAAATGGATTTATTTTGCCAAATGGATCATCATGGCATTGCCGTATTGGTCCATTTGATCAAACTTTGTTGTTATTATTTATTTTATTTTCAGTTGTTACAGATGGGACAGACATGATTGAGGGATAGGAAAGGGAGAAAGAAAGAGAGGAAGGAAAACAAAAACAGAAGGGAAAAGGGACAGTGAGAAAGGGCACTTACAAAGACAAAGAGAAAAAAAAAAAAAATCTCCTGGATCACCTGTTGAGAGAAAAAGAAGAGAAAACAAGCAAAAAAAAAACCAAAACAAAGCCACATACTAAACACAACACCATCACGTTAATCTAGCTAAGTGTGAACAGCAGTAAATACTAAATATTGAAAGTTGTTGTGCCGCACGCAGGACAGACAGCGCACAATGTGCTTTGAAGTAGCAGCTAAGAAAGGTGTAGTTTATGTCTACGAACAGTGAACACCCGTGTGCACACCTGTGTGGATCAACACGCTTGTATACAAAAGGTTTCCCCATGTAACGGTCTGCTAGAGGGTGTGGAGGGCCATAGCCCCGTCCTCCAGGGCATGAAGCAGGCATGGAGGAGATCCAGGCTCCAGACATCCAGAGGCCCCAGAGTGCGAGAGCCCAAGGAGTACCACCGGAGGGGCATCCGTGCCACCTTCCTAGGAAGGGCTGAGGAGATCCCCAGACGAGGGGGTCACCCAGTAGCCACGGAGCAGAAGCCAGAGGGGGCTGCACCGGCGTGCCCGCCGGCTCTGCCGGCAGCCAGCTGTGCCAGAGTGAACCGAGTTGCAGGCCCCGAGGCCGGAGGCCCGAGGGCCCCCTTTGCCCCGGAAGAGGCCTGACTGAGCGACAGGCACCAGGCCCCGCCAAGTAGCCACCGGGAGTGAGCTGGTGCATACCTGAGCGCCCAGCCCCGGACACCAAGAACCACCAATGCACCAACCCCTGAGGGCATCAGTTACCAGCAGGGAGTGTGGTGAGGGGAGATAGGCCTCCACACTTGGAGGGCCTGGGAGTACCCAGGGAGGTGGAGTCTAAGACCCGACCTGACATATGGACACAGACAAACAGGCACACACGGACATAAACATGCTTTCCCACCCTCATGCACACATATACAAACACTCAGCACTCACCCAACGTAGGGATAGACATACATAGACATGTACACACAATCATACTCCCCAAACATACTCTATGCCCCGGGTCCAGGTACCCTCGCCCCCAGAGGGGGAAACGGCACCCAGACCCAAGAGATGCGACCCTTTCCCCCGGGGTGGAGGCAAGCAGACCGCCCCAGGCTCCGCAGCAGCAGGGAGGCCAATTGGACAGCCAACACCTCCTCCCAGCCCCCCGCCCCGATGGCTAGTAGAGAACGGGGGTGTGTGAAGACCCCATACCTCCCCCCTCCCGCTCATGTGAAGTGTTGCTGCGTGTTGTTCTAAAGTGCATTTAAAACAAGGGAGGGCATGGTGCTGCTGCCAGAGCAGCAGGTGTTAGCACGGCCCCTCCCGAGAACCCTCAATGTCTACATGGATTTAAAATTGAGAGGTGGGCACCGGCGCCAGAGGTAGGGTTGAATACGCAGACCGTCCTCTGGGCGCCGTTAACGTGGTCACCCTCAAGGCCCTATATATGTGTGTGTGTTATGAGAGTGTGAATAATGTGGATGTCTAAGTTGTGAGATAAAATTGAGGCACAGGTGGCCAGAAGGGGACAGAGGGGGGGGGGAATGCCTCCCCTGCACCCTGGTGACACACCTGCACCCCAAGGCCCTACCTGTGTGGGTGGGTGTGGTGGAGCGGGAAGAGGGAGGCAGCCGGGGATGGGGAGGAAAAGAAGGGAGGGGCAGGATGCCCCTCCTTAGGGCCAGCTCCCCCGCTGACCCCAGTAGGCACCCCCGTCCTCTAGTACCCACCAAGGCAAGGGAGCCCCGGCCCATCCAGACCGGGGCCTATGGCAGCAGTACCGCTGAGCCCCACAGGACCTGGGGAAGCCCACCCCACCCCACCGCAGAGGAAACTATACCCACCCCAACATTCAATCATCTCCAGACTACACAAGACAACAGACACCCAGGCTAGGTTTGTTCTCCACCTCTCCTGTGTCTCTCCCCCACAATCGCACTGTCTAATATCAAATGTAATTAGAACCAAAGAATATTAAAACTTATTTGGACGATAATAGAACCTAAACGGATGTGTTGTGTTTCGTTTTTTGGGGGTTTTATTGTTTGTTTGTTTTACAGAAAACTTGATTCCACTGATTTTGTACATACTGTAATGATGGCTCAACCTATCAAGTGCCACGTTTTACCTGGATCAGGTATCTCTGCCAGAGACCCAATCCGCGTAGAGTAACTGTATGCTTTCCTTTTGTACACGGAGAACTGTAGATGTGACAGATACTTGATCTGTGATCAAATCTATGGAAACTATCTCCAAGAGATCTGCTCAGAAGACCTGCTGCTTTTGCTCTGTTGGCTAACAAACCAACAGAGCCACATATCAAGTGTGAGACTTTTCTGGAGAAGATACCCAGAGATAGAATACCTACAGTACAGTCAATGGAGAATATTAAAAGATAATGCAATATAAGCAATAAACGATAAAGATATGCAGGTGCGGGATAAAGAAAGTCAGGCCAGGAATGTCATCATTTTGATATAAGGTCATGGAACAGATGAAAGAGCTCCCTCTGCACTGTAAAAGGCCTTTTTTGTCTCAACTGGTTCACTCAGTCTGACATACTGTTCATGTTTGCCAATTTACTTTTGCCAGAAGGTTTATGCTCATTTTCTTTTTGCCTTAGCTAATCACTAACAAGTGATGTTTCCAGTCAACCGGGAACAGTACAACAGCACAGAGGAGCACTCAATTTACCGATTTTATTTGAAACCAAAAACATATGCCAGTTAGAGACTGATTTCTGTAACGAAACCTACAACAAACTGTACTAGCTCATGGCCAAGACCGTAGTTTAGCCTCGGGGGTTTGCCCGTTCACATCACACAGTCATTTACTGTAAGAAAAAAAAGCCAAAATAACCTAATGGGGACTATTTTTGTTTTAAACCAGACAAAACTAGTGAGCCAACGGATCTAAATGAAGCTATCTCATGAAGAACGCCGTATGAATGAACAAAAAAGTAAAGAGCATCAGTGTGCCCGGTGTGGTGGTGAGTGAGAAGAGCTAGCAATACTAGATTATCTAGCATAGCTTGAAGACTTCCAGGGAAGTCAACTGTGTTGTCCTTATTTTGCAATTTTGCACTTTTTCATTTTTTTAGTTTAGTTTACTTTTTATATAGTGTTACGACTGTTGTCGTAATGCTGTCTCATATGTAAATCTGAGTCTGCAGGTGCCTCTCCGTGATTGGTGGATCCAGGGGACGGACCATACAGATTGGCTAATGATCTGGAGACAACGTATAAGATGACACCACCATAGACGGCCAGTCATTCATCCTCGGCCCTTCCCAACCGGCAGACTTTGTTCCCTGTCTAGCCATGTTTGTTTGATACAGGAGCATGTAGGGGTGGACTGCCCTTTTGTTTGATTACAGGTTTCTCATGTTTTTGTCATTTAGGGAGCTAAGTTGCAGTCGTTTGGTTTAATTCTTTTTGAGTAGATAAGTTTGATTTATCCTTGAGATAGGCTCCTTCTGTTTGTTATTTTGGCATTAGGTCCACCCCACAGTTATAATTCGCTCCTTTTCTTTGTTTTTTTAATCCACTCATTGGAAATAAATCACCATCAAACAGTACTAATTGTGTGATGTGCTGCTTGGGGTTGGACGGGGATGGATCACCCTTATGTTATGGTCTGGCCACCCCTAGACGGGCCATAACACATAGAGATAAATACGTTACATGAACCAGGCAACACGCCACTACATTTATAGCAAAAGCTAGTTTGCGATGCCCATCCCTGCTTTACAAGTAAATAATTTACAGAGCAGAGCTTAGTCATTTTCATTCATTAGCTGATAAATGAAAAAAACTAAAGAAGAGATGGAAGAAACTCAGCTTTTCAGCTAAGTAGGAAGATGACGTCCCCATTCCTGATGCCACCGCTGAGGGCATTGAGCTGACAAACAGAGTTGCTGAATAGACTAGAAATGCTGGCTGCTGTTTAGAGATCTGGAAAGAGGCAAGCCTCGCATACACTGCTAAATAAATTCTAGACATCAGGTCACGCAGGACAACTTCTAATTTAATAATAACTAGGAAAAAAATATGATTCCTGAACCAATCAAGAAAAGTCTGTTACTCATGTTTGGTTTCCAAGAAAGACCACAATAGGCTTGGACTGTTGTATATGATGACTGTACACTGAATGGCAACAGAAGAGGATGATGAATCGATCAGGACAGCCTCACCAATTGAGAACAGAAACCAGCATAACTTCACTGTAACAAAGAAAGTGTCTTGACAGACAACTTGATGTCCAAAGCCTTTCAAGCCACACACTCTGTTCAAAAAAACAAAAAGAAACATGCCAGTCCGTTACAGCCTACGTTTGTTTGATGCCTTTGTGTAAGACTAAATGAATGCATGGCCATTAAAAGCCATGAACGCCACAAGGACAGAGTCCCCATTGAAAATATGGTAATCATAAGCTCAGAGCCGTCTGTCTGTTCCGACTTCATTTTGGCACCTTGGGATTATTTCTGATGTTATTTTTAAATGTTGATGGGAACGCAGTGCCATTCCATGTAGCGCATAAAAGGCATGAAAAATATTAGGTTCTAGTTTTCAATGTGACAGTGACAGCTGGCGAGATGTGAGGGAGTTGGCTGTGAAAACGCGAGGCAACACATCCGCTTCGCACATGTGTTCTCTCTCCAGCAGTGAAGCCATCAAACTGAGAATCTAAACCAGACCAAATACAATGGACAACCAAAGACGGATGAACCAGCGAGAGAGTTGAAGCAGGAGGGGGTGAGGTTGGCGCCACAGCCAAACTCTGTAAATCACCGGACTAATGTGCAGCAGGCTTGTCATATGAGCATCTCGCATATGAAGGAAAAAAACTTGGATAGTGTCTCGAGTAGCTCTATACACGTCCAGTCTCATGTACACAAAACCACATGAAAGAACAAAAAGAGGGCCTCCTTTGTCCACACAGCTTAGCAGATCTTAGTGCTACACTAGTGCAAAAAAATTAAAGGCAGTTAGTTAATCAGCATATAAAAACCAGAAAGATGTCCCGTATGGGAGAGAAAAACAAAGTGTAGATGAGTAAATGATTCAAGAGGGTCATGAAGAGGTAAAGGGAAGGAAGAAGGAGAAAGTAATGCTCAGTCTGACTAAACTTTGGGCTCCAGCAGACAACATCTGTAGAATTACTTTCTTTCCACTTGACTTTTGGGGGGGAGCTGTTGCTTTTTTCCCCCCTCACAAATAAGAAAAGCAGAGCGGGAATGAGCCCTGGAGAAAAGACACAAAAGTAGAGAGAATCGTTAGATTGCCAATTGCACTTTTTTAAATCTTTCTTTAAACACTGAAACAGGTTTTGATGCAAGGGATCTCTCCTTGGGTTCATTCTGCAAATTACTGCAGATGAATGGTCAAATGACACTGTTTTAATGCGTTAAATTAAAATAAAATACGAGGTTTTAGCAATTTGATTTAAACAAATTAAGTTTTTATTAATGTGATTAAATTCATAAAACTAAATGTGAGCAGTTTCACATAGGAACTGGGTTTTTTTTGTTTTAGCAGTGACTGCAGATAATCAGGTCATGAATTCTGAAAAAATCCTTCCTAAGTCTTTCAAATATAAAAGCTGTGTGCTGTCTTTTTGTGTTATATCTATAAACGAAGGCAGATATTTCAACAGACATTCGAGGTCTGGAAATCTCACACCAAAACAATCCAGATGCATAAAGTGCCAAAGGAAAGGTTTGAAAATCTGACTTTGTAGGGAAGTTGTCTACCTAAAACACTCTCTTGATTTCATCGAGCCAGACTGGTGGAATATGTACCCGGCTACCGCTTTAAGATATTCAAACAAATGCACTGGTTTATAAGAAATGTTTCTGCAACAATACAAAACGAAATTCCAAGTAGATCAAGATTAAAGTTTAAAAACCCCACAAACACTAACTACAGACACTGACAAAAAAATAATAAAAAAAATCAGATTGCTCAATTTGAAACTCAGTTTGAAAATAATGACAAAGGTACACTTTGTGCTTGGGCGTCAATGATACACACACACATATAAAATGTTAATCTCTCTAAAATTTTAACTTGGGACTACAAAATCAGCCATCCTTGTAGGAGACTGAGATAGTGTTAGTTAAATGTTAATCTATCCAATAGTGACAAAACAAAACAAACTGAAGGGAAAAGAGTGGGAAAATGATGGACAGGGAGGAGTTAAGAAACAGGGGGAAAGGGATGTGACAGGCGGCAAAGTCTTCTTGGGACAGGTTGTCAGTGGCCTGATTGTCAGCCCCCTTTCTGCACACAAATACTCCCTGGGGTCAACATGTGGGGTGGCAGACGAGGAGCGAAGGGGCCCAGGCTGCTGTGGCAGCCTGTACTTGATTTAGGATGTTTGAATCTGCGCCAAAATTCCTGAAGGAACACAGTAAGTGGGGAGCTGGCCATAAAAACAGGCCCAGAACTGAGGCTTTAAAGAAGAGAAAGAGAGAGGGCGAAGTGTGGTGAATATGAAATGTGTGTTTGAGCTCAGACATGCTAGTGTTGCTATGGTAAAACAGGACTCTGGAAATGAGGGAATGGGAGAATTCCAAATGGGAACACTGGGAGTGCAGTGTGTGCAGGGAGCCAAATGGATATGGTTTGAATGTGCATGCGCGTGCATGTATCGCATGTGTTAACACAAAGGCATAAAGAAAATCTGAAGGAGTGTTATGGAGGCACAGCAGAAGGTAAAAGCAAGGGGGGAAAAACTAGGGAAGATCAAGGCCAAGGATTCGTGGAAAAGCAAGGCAGGTGAAAGTGAGACTGAACAGATCTGGGATCAATTTTTCAGTGATTCTTTTGCAAAACACGAGTGCAAAAACCTCAATTTGTCTTTGCAACATATTGTTCTGAAAGCATAAAATCCCAACATGATAAGACAACAAAAGAAGGGCCACGGGTGTGCAAGCCATGTAAACCATTGTAACCTTTTGGATCAGAGGACAAACAATTTAAAACACCTCCTCCTCTGAGTATGTCGCTCATGGCAGGGATAGGATACCCCTCATCTCTCTTGCTCAGCCACCGGAAAGCTTTGCTGTTGTAAAAGGCATTTCCTGCCAGTTTCAATGTGTTTAAACTAATTGTAGTCGTGACAAATCATCAACTATGACTTGCTCTTCAAAATCATGACGCTTCTATAGATAGAAGGTGTGATATATTACTGACTTGTCCTGTTTCGAGGTGACCACACTGCACTGCAGGAAAATTCCCTCATAATTGTCCTGAAAATGTTTTCGCACATGCACTCCATCCCTGAACTTTTGCAGACATTTCCCGGCAGAGGTGCATGTGAGTTGCTTACCAGTTCCATAGCACACAATCTGTTTGATGCTGGATTGTGCTCATATCAGAACAGCAGAGTTAATTGCCTGGAGAATTAGGAGCGAGCGAGAGGGCATCATGTGTTGCCCCTCTTGCCACCCAGGCAGCGCGCCTCCACTAAACCGGCTGATGCTAATTAGATGCTCATCAGTCTGGGTGAGGTTTGTTAATCCCCCTCTCTGTTTTGGACAGGACATAATCATCCTTAAATCAAATTAAAAACATATATAAATAAATAAGAAAATTATTTATGTTGTTTTTTTGGTTTCGTCAGGTTTTCCAAGGGTCCGTTTCAGAGCGGGACCACACCAGATTCTTGGATCAAAGTTAAGGTTTGGCTGAAGATGTTTTACTTTCCTGCAATTTTAAAGAACAGTTGAAAATGTATTGTCTTAAAAATAAATACTTTCCCTTGTTCTTCCTGGCATCTGGTAGTTTAAAACACACTACCAGTTCAAGTAAATGGTGGTTCAGGAAACAGAAACACACTACTTTTAAGATCAGCCTTAATACTTTTGATCAAACTTACAGTTAGGGGCTGAGTGAGCCTGGACTATCCCTGATTTATGCTGCTATAGGCTCAGGATACTTGGGGGACTTCCCATGATGCATGGAGCGTTCATTTTCCACTCACATGCCACTTCAGCGTGTTATTAACTTCTCTCTGTGTCGTCTCTCTGTCTGTTTCTGATGGAGGTGTCTTCCTGTTGGAAGTGAGAACTTTCTCTCCGCCGCAGCCCTTTGGTTGAGATTCTTAACTTCTAATATAAACTGTCCTGAGATGACTGTTTGTGGATTGGTAATGCATGGGCGGTGCAGTGTGATGACTGCAGCTACTGTACAAACAACAGAAGCATACAAAGTCAAAGACGAAAAAGGTCCTCCTTTAAAAACAACACATGAAAATGAGGTCCGGTGCAAATGCCAGGTAAGGCTGGCCAACTGTGGTGGTGAAGAATAGTTGAATTGTTCCCCCAGTGAACCTATCTGGCAGACCTCCATGTGGTTTCAGCCTTCACAGTTAACATATATGACTCTGCGCTCCTTCACTAATGAAAATCATAAATACGTCAGGTAATGAAAGCCAAACCCCAACTATAAATATAGACACATCAATTGAAAGTCAATACTGCGAATACTTGTGCTTTTAATATTGTTCACGGTTATATAATCTACCGTAGTGTTGGTTTAAGCCCAGTCTGGTGTTCCTTAAGCTCCTGTCTGAGTGTTTAAACAGTAACCGGCTTGGTGAGTCTATTTCACACCGTGCCCCCTTTTTTCTTACTCTTTATCAGCACCTTCTATTTATAGCCCCTTTACTGCAGCAGAGCAGCTTAGTACAGTATGTTCCATAAAACATAGGCTTCTCCTGACCACATAAGCATGCATAGTGTATGCCTCTGCAGTTGTCTCTCCGCGTATGGAGAACACTGGCGTTATCTAAACAGGAGGAGACACGCACAATGAACTCACACAGCCTTGGGAGTCCACACACGGGCAGTGATGAACACAATGAGACGCATTCAGAGACACGGCGCAAGAAGACACAAACACAAATAGGGTTACAAACAGACAGGGAGACATATATAAAGAGTCAGCTACAGCAATTGATACAAATGTGGGCACACGCACTGGGATGTACAGTCACACAGATTAAAATCCCTGACAGGTGAAGTTAGTAACAGTGATCACTTAGTCACAGTTAAGTGTTCTGCACTTAGGGGTCTTTCATCCATGTTATAAAACAACCCACCCACCATCCTATGGTAAAGGCACTCCCTAAGCAGCACAGTGTGTCCCACCATCCTGCAAGAAGTGCCCAGTAATGGCTCAAAAGCCATGTTAACGAGTCTAAGACACTTTATACACCCAGACCTGGTGGGGTTAGGCTACCCTAACCCCACCAGGTCTTGAAACAGACTTTGTGTGTAATAACTAAGGCTGATCAGTATATACTCAGGCTCACATTAGGGCTTCATTTATTAACACTAAGAAGCACTGCTATAGCTGCTACTGTACACTTTGTTGGGTAAACGTCTTACAAATGAATTTAATAACTTTGAGAAATGGACAGCTGGATGAAAACAGTGAGCAGACTCTTTCTGGTGCGCCCCACAGAGCTGGTCATTTCTTCGGATTTCACCGTAGACTCCACAGACAACCCATGCTGCAAAGTGAGCTGCTTACTGCGTTTGTACAATCCCATAATCCAGCATCCTCACAACAAATCCGAGGAAAATCTCAATCAGCTAATAGTTCAAAAGTTGACTCACTGTGAGATTTGTCTCCAGTCGCTTCTCTTTTCTGTTCTGCTTGAGAGTAAAACTTCTTTTACCCCCAAATTATCAGTCGCCTATTCTACTTAGAGCAATATCCAAATGGAAATTCATACACACAGATTATTATCTAGGGTGAGGTGGGGTCACAGGAATATAATGAACTTAATTAATCTCAATAGCCTAGCAACGAAAAGTAAAACAATGAAATATGAGCCATACTGATTTTTTTATACATCATTCTGCATTTAAACTTTAGTTATTATTAATCTCTAGCTCTCTCGTCTTTTACCCCGTCTTTCTCCCCTCACATCGCAGCAGATGACTGCCCCTCCCTAAACCTGATTCTGCCTGAGGTTTTCTTCCTGCTAAAAAAGGGAGTTTTTCCTTCCCCCTTTTGCCAAGTGCTTGCTCACAGGGGGTCATCTGATTGTTCGAGTTTTTTCTGTATTATTGTAGCGTCTTTATCTTATAATGTAAAGCACCTAGAGGTGGCTGTTGTTGTGATTTGGTGCATTATAAATAAAAAAAGCTTAAAGATTCTCAAATATTTGGTGGAAAAAGAAGCGTGTGCACTGCAGGCCTATCTGACTAACGGACAAGTGCTGAACAAAGTTTCTGACAGCACCTGCACACACAAACACATACACACAGAAGAAGTTTGTCAAACCACATTGGCAGAATTACAGCTAAACTAACCCTGACAGACTTGGATTAGGTACTTTGCCAAACGGCACATGGGCAATTGATATAATGGCGATAACGCATCAGCTGCCAGCTTAGCGAGACATCAAACAATAAAAAAAAAAAATGCCACCAAGGGAAAACGCAACCGTTATAACAGCTAGCTTTAAGACAAAGCAAAGCACAGGCTTTAAAGTGAGAGAAAATAAGACTTGTAATATAATCTGAAACCATACGTTTGGGCTTATACCTTCTCTGTTGCTGTCATCAAGTTGCCAAAAACTAAAGCATATACCCAGTTAATGTTCAACCAAGCAATAAGTTAAAAAAAATTGTGTCAATATTATTCAACTTTATTTCACAATCTGGTCTCCTATAGCTCTCCTTCCAGTGCTGGAGGGAAAATGTCCCAATATGGCTTTTAGTAGTCATGGCATGTTGAGCTGCTCAGGTTCTAGAATTGTATCTTTAATGAGAAAGTGGAGGACTCGGTTCAATGACCTGGAACTCATCCAAATACAGTACAAAAGGTGCACCAGTACCTTCCTGCATCCATCTCCTCACTATGTGCTTGAAAGCTTAAGAAAAACATTCGAATATACTCGACGTATTTGAGCGCACATTCGCCTGTGTGCGTGGGGGAGGTGGTGTTTGTGTGTGCATTCATATCTGCAAACAAAGTTCTGAGGCTGGACTCAATTTCCTCCTTAGTCTGTCTTTAATAAAATCTCATACACATGTATGGCTGAAACTCAAGCCAAACAAAGTGTAGAGCTAACAGTTGGGACACAATGATGTCCACTGTACGTGAGACCTTTAAAAGTCTTCTCTCTTCTCCGCCTTTGCCGGAGTTCACTTTGCTTGTGTGGCAAAGGAGTAGGAAGGGAAGACTGGAATATTTGTGGCCCGACAACAAAAGCTCTGGAATGCCCTTTTCTAAACTGGTTAACGCTGCCCACCGGTCACAGGCCACTTCTTTCCTCTTCCCCTTCCTCAAGTCTCTTTCCAACGTCTGTCATTTTTTTTAATCTTTCCTTCTTCTCTCTGTCTCTTTACATCATTACAGATATATAAAGGCTTCTCTTTGGACTCTCAGAGAGGTGACCACATGGAAATGCAGTTTCTGGGCAGATGGTACAAACTGCATTTAACGTCAACACTGTGCACTAACGCTCCACCACCACTACCACATGCTGTGATAAACACTCAGTATAGAAAAATATAAGCCAGCATGTTCTTGCATGTACTCCCTCAGAGCTTATGCAACAAAATGACCTACTTTCTATCCAATCAACATTTAATGTACAGTGCTTCTTATCCATGCTGAAGGCTTATTCATTAAACTTGTAAAGCAGCAGTAGCTCAGATGTTTTTATCCTTAGCTTGAGGTGAAAGACATCACAAGGTATATGTTACCTTTATCTATAGTCCCATATAGCTGAACCGTGACAGCGAGACCAAACACAGGCTGGGCAACGTTAGACAGAGAAACAAAATGATCTGTCTGGTGTGGCTGAGTACTTTGAGCATGTTTTCTGGCACCACAGGCACAGGCTGGACTGTATACTACATATATAACATGGCGGGGGGTCAAAATGTTTGGGCAGGATCTTGTGATCATATCACTGCCTGCTGCACCTGTTACGTGACTCAACTGACACCACTTTCGGAAAGATTAACAAGTGGGGAGGGGGCAATGATTTTTTTTAAGTGAAAAGAACTAAATCCACCCATGTAATAAACAGGAGGGAAATGTGAACTGGGGTTTGGTGCTTAATGGAGTATAAAGTATTCATTAAATCAAATGTGTGCAATTACTTGAAACTATTAATTTCATTTTACCTTTATTTAAACCAGCGGTGACAACTTGTTTTAGTTCTTTGCCAGGGAAAGTCAACATTTGGCATGACTACATTCATTCTTCATCAAAGCTTAAACTCTCTTAAGCAAGATTTCTTGTCATTTATTTAAATAGTCTTCAGGTATAGTTTTCCAGGCTTCCTGAAGGGCATTCAAACTTCTTCTTTGGAACTTTGGGTCTTCGTTAGCTGCTTTTGATCCTTCTAATTACAAACTGCTTCAAATATTGCACAATGACAGTTCATAATTCAATTGATTTTGACAAGATCTCCAACAAAACTTGCTGAAATTCCACCCCGAACCACGACAAAGCCTCCATTGTGTTTTACAGATGGCTGTAGACGTTGTACTTCTTTCCTGGACCTTCTCTGTGCATATTATTGATGATTTGATCCAAAAATTTCAGATTTGATTTAATCACTCTATAAGACCTGTTTCCACTGATTTTCAGTTCAGTTATTAAGTAATTTTGTTCCAAATTTCCTTCCAATTCAGAGATGTGACTTTCGATGAGGTTTCGTTTAACAGCAGGTGGATCAACTGAAGGACCAGATGCATCTTTCCTGTGTCTTAGGGACATGCCTTTTAGCTACTGTTCATCGGCTGTAGATATTTTGAGGCCTTTTGCTCCTTCTGTTATCTTCCACATGTCCAGGTTTGTCAAAAAAACAAAAACATCCCAGCCAATGCCCAAAAGAAATCTTTGAAAGACTTTCAATAATCCTAGAAAACTATTGTTCAAGACCACTTGAAAAATTACAAGAGGGTCTGGCTCCTTGGAAACAAAACACAAAGAAATGGGGGGTGGCTCAAGATTTTTACAAAGTAGACAAATTAGAGTAATTAATGACTTTTATTAGTGGAGTAGTTCTGGCCCCTAGGCTGGTTTTTGACACATGACAGACTGTTTACACATAATGCTATTTTGGAAAAAGCTGCACGAGCATGTTTGAGTGTGCAAAACCTCAGGACTCCACTAACCTGTCTGTTATATGGATGCATTAAAATGTCAGCATTTAAAGAAACTTGTATTCCTGTCAGATTTGCTGCCGCTGCGGTGCATGGAAACACAAGCTCCCCGTGAAACTTGTGAACTTAGAAAAATGTTTCCAGCTTGGGTTGCTAAAAGAACTGCCTCATTGTTACTTTGAAACTGGATAGCAGTCGATACAATCATATCTGTTTCACACCAGGAAATACAGTTGGCTGTCTGACAGGAGCTGTTGCAGTGACAAGCAATTCAAAGAGCCTGATGAAGACTTAGGGTTGCAGTATGTGATCTGAATGGAACAACGGCATGTGGCTGCAATCATGGCTTACAAAGCGGGAGGAATATAAAAGAGAAGTCAGTTCTGTAGCCGATTAAAGTGCACTGCCTGTGCTGTGAGCTGCTGCCTATTTTAAATGAATCTAACGTCATTTTTTTCAATTACAGTGTGACACGATAGCAAAACAAGTCAATGTAAACATGTTTGAGGAGTCCCTCAAAAGCATTTGGAAATGAAATTTTGATTCATTTATTTGTTAAAATGTTGAGATTGTGTAGGACTTAAAGCTACAGAATTGAATCTATTTTTGGCTTTCTTCTTCTGATGCAGCTTTATTCCCCCCAAGAAAATGTTAAAATATTTATGATATGAGATCCAGATTTTCATTTTGCGATAGCTGGTCGATTAAAACAAGCTATCAAAACTGTGGATTGTGTTTAGCTCTGCTTTGTTTCGGGGCAGAATAAATTCCCATATAACACGTACCGTGCAACCTCATGCTAGCACCTCTGCACTTTTACATTTCTATTGTTTTGAATTTAAATCAGAGGTTAATGCAACTGTGTGATTACAGAGACATTTGGATATCAGAAACCGCTGCTCTGCTGGGATTTTCCCACACAACCATCCCTACCCAGTACGCAGCGGTTCTATAGGCAAAGGCCTTGTTAATGCTAGAGTTAAGACAACTGCTTCAAGGTGATAAGCAACAGTACCATAATCAGGCAATAATCAGATGCTCGTCTGCATACCTCAGTTGCAGAAGAGCGTCTGCTCATTTGAGTTACTGCTGCATCTCTAAAGACACCTCAAGGTGACAGCAAGGCAACAGTAACTCAAATAGCCACTCATTACAGCCAAGATATGCAGGATACGCCCAAAATGTTGAAACAGATGGGCTACAGCACCAGTAGACCACACCGACTGCCACGCCTGTCAGCTGAGGAAACTGAGTCACCAAATCTCAATCATACAGAGCACCTTTAGGATGTGGTCAAACAGGAGATTTGCATTAAAGACCTGCAGAAAATGTGAGATGCTGTCATGTCGATATGGCCCAAAATCTCTCAGGACTGTTGAATCTATGCCATGAGGAATTAAGGGCAAAACGGGCTCCCACTCAATACTAGCAAAGTATACCTAATGAAATGGCTAGTGAGCGTATGTGAACAAGGCTCTCCCTCTCTCGTTACTTCTTTCTCCCCGTGCTGCTCGAAGTGGGAAATATACTCCCGGTGTGTCTCTCTTCTGGTCTGTTTATTTTGCGTTTGGGCCACACAGTAAGTATTTCAGAGGGTGAGCGAGTGCATCTCGGTGAGTGCAGGCTTCTCTGGACTTTAACTTTTAACTAGAGCACCTACATATATGAAGATTAAAAGTCTAGCACTGATGTGGGGCCGACAAACAAAGGACAGGAAGAAGAGTAGATGGTGCTGAGTACTATTTCCTTCCCTGTTGTGCCATTGTGCCAGTTATCTTCACTGTCTCCAACAAAGCAGTACAAATCAATGTAATGAAAAGAATGCAGTTGAAAGACAATCTAAACAGGCTGTGTTGGTAAAATATATTTAATATATATTTCACGTTATCTTTTTTCTGTGCAGCACCAATAAACTACAGTTCAAATACAAACACGGCCCTGAGGGGTAGCTACATTACACCACAAAACCTTTTGCGGTTTGCACTTTTCCGCTTTGACCCCAAGCAGAGCTCGTCTTCAATACAGATGTTGGCGTGATCACAAAGAAATGAATGAAATAAGTATCAAGAGACCTGCAAAAGAGGAACATTTTGTGCTTTGCAGAAAAGAGGCAAAAACCACTTCCTGTGAGTGAATGAGAGAGCCGTCCTAAAAACCACACAGTTTCATAAAAATACCACACACGCTACCTCGATCATGCTGCAGCCTAACATTATAGCTGCCCCTTGTTTACAACACAATAAAGCCATATGCGGGAAAGCAAAGAGCACTTGCGCTGCACAAAAAGAAAGAAAAAACCCACAATAAGATAACAGTGTCATGTCTCTACTGCTTCACTGACACCCAGCCATGTTTCCAGCCAAGACGCAGGTAAACCCGCACCTGGTATTAGCCAGTGTCATTATTCAGTTACGGTTTCCATTGTTCCTGGAAATATCATTTGGAAGCATGCTTGATAATTGTCTTTCTAAATGAATCCCTTGCTTCCTTGCAGAATAAAACTGCACTAAATTGACGCTACTCTATTCTGTCCAGACATCCTAGAGTCTCGAGGCAGGTTATTAAGTTACTTTATTGATCAATGTGGAGGGGGAAAAAAAGCTCATTCAAATGTCACAGAAAAGGAGACAGCATTAATACAGAGACAGCCTGAACGCTCATCTGTCTGACTGAAATGGTTTCAGTTTAAATGTCACTGTGTCTCTCTTCTACGCAGCTTTAACTGCCATACAGTTTACGTCTTCCCGTTAGTGGCAGCAAAGGCCTGAATGGCCATCTGACGAATTCAATTCAATCAAAGTGAAACTGCTGCTTGGTACGCGAGTTGTCCAAAAGCGAACGCTGGGATTACCCAGGCAGGTGGTGAGTCAAACTGTCAAAGAAAAAAAGCAATTCAGCCACTGGCTTTCAGCCCACTCACACTTTGCCTATCCTGCTTTACACATCCCCAGGTACATCCTGTCTGCAGATAAGCAAAGCTCACAGATTATCTTTGCGTGAATCGGAATGCGTCCCATTTCTTTTATCAGCGACTGTGAGCTTGTGGATGCTCATTTGATTATGCTTGCTCTTGTTTATGATTGTAGCTGTGAATGCATTCCCAGGTGGATATGTGTATGTGTGTATGCGTCTGTTTGCAAGTGTGTGCCAGAGTGAGAAGGTGATTCCCCTGATGGGCACGACAGATGGGGAGGGAGTGGCTCTGCTCGTTCTCTCTGCCACCTGAGAGCCACGAGGGTATACAGAGGCGATGCCCGACGCTCAATCCGCTGACAGAGGTTGCTTTGTTTTGATTTAGTCGCTCGGCGCAGCACAACAGAAAAGTCAATTGACTATAATTAGAAAAGGATTGCATTGTGGTTTCTGGTTTAATAGCAATTAGCAAACTACAAAACACTCAGACACCAGGCGTTTCATTTTTAGTCAGTACTACAATTCATAAACTGCGGTAGGCTCTGTTAACTACAGATATTTATCTTGCTGTTACAGAGTTTATCTGTGTGTTATGGGTAATCTGTGTTCTCACACAGCCAGCAAACCTGACCATTTGATTCAAGAACTTTGATTCAAGTTTATGTCAGAAGGCAGGCCCATTTTAGAAAGGGGTTTTTTATGTATCTAAAATGCACTTGGTATGTTTGCACTGATACCTACTATAATGTGCATCATGTCATCATTCTGTTTCTAATCAAAGTGCAATTGAAATACATAATCTCAGTACCACACCTAAATATCAGTAATGACTTCCACCCTTTTTAGTCAGAAGTAATGACGCAGAAGTAATAACGCCCTTTATTTGACACATTTTAAGCTATTAGATGTTGTAAGAAAGATTTCTAACCATTTCTTCCAAGTAGATGAGTTGAAGCATCTCTTGATCTTGCTCACAAGTGAGGCAAGACTTGAGCAGTAGATTGACATGACACAACAATAACGCAGACTGTGTATCAGTCTGTTGTGGTGAAGAGCAGGAAAGCAAAGCTGCAGATTTACCAGTCGATCTACGTTCCTACCCTCACCTACTCTCGAGAAAGCTCATTTCTGCTATGATCTCATTCTATCAGTCTGTACCCAAAGAGTGTCTGGGCTCTGCCTTAGAGATAGAGGAAAGAGCTTAGTCATTCAAGAGGGCCTCAGAGAGCCACTATTTGAAGGTGGTTTAGGCACCTAACCAGGTGTCTTCTAGGTGAGGTATTTTAGGCGTTTCTGCTACTGGGTATCTCTGCCTGGACTATTGCCCCTTGTAAAACACAGATGACGGCAGATCATGGATGGTTGGATGAATGGATGGATTGATTGTTACAAAACCTACTATTGCTGTCACTAAAACAAATCTTAAAGTGTGATGCAGGCTAATAAAACCAGCTTTGAGTACAATAAAATCCAGCCGAAAATGACCATTGTATGTCCTATTCACTATGTAACTATACCTTAAAAAGCTAGTAGGAGGTGGGGTAACTATCCCTCTGTATGTAGTAAATTCAAACAATGTCATATCAAAAAGAGGAAGAATTTCAAAGCAACTAACAATACACACAGATCTGGAGAACTATAGAAATGGGGAAGCGGCAGTTGACAACTTTCTAATAATTATGACGCTAGTTAGCTCTCTGACGTAGCCAGATGCTATCACACAACTTTTACAACTTTTTTTTTTTTGCTACAAAGGAAACAAAAGTGTTCAGATCAATGTAGGTGTGTAGGAATGCTACCACACTACACAATCAACAGTGTGGCATCGTAGCAATGTGCAGTTAGGTTTCAAAAGAGAAGCTCATCCAGCTGTGGCACCCACCATCATACAGTCAAACCTGGATGATTCAGCTATATAGACATTATAATCTCCAAAAATATTCACTTCTCTCTACTTTTCCCTAGCTTATTTAAAATTTCATCCAACATATTTTAACAATTTTAATTCAATGCGTTCAGCTGCTGTAGATGATTGGACCCTGAATTTCTCTGCTTCATATCTATCTAACATTCATATCTACAGTATGAATGTTTTTATACACAGTGCAGAGGAGCATGTTCCTGCCATTATCCCAAATGTCAAAATGAAATTTGGCTCTGCAAAGTGATGACAGTAATCAGCCAAAGTAAGTAAGATATAGATCGATGCGTCAGTGCCCAAAGCCACCCTCTGATTGCGTGTGATTGTGCAGTTCAGCAAGACCGACTGAGTTATAAATCCTCAGAAAAACAATGGACCTAATAACACCATATCAGTTCCACATGTCAGAGTCTCTATGTTAATCTCTGATTTATATCAAATCTGTAATTCAAGCTTGTCAACTTCAAGTTCTGACCTGGGACCACCTGCATGTGGAGAAAGTAGCTAAAGAAATAAAAGCTTGGAAATGTCAGCAGCCTCCAGCTCTCATTCTAATGCACGTATTTAATCAACGTTATATATGCGGTTACTCTCACTTTCGGATTGTAGACACAGGCTGTTAACATTTATTAGGTTGCAGCTCAAAGCTTGATTGTTTCCTCCTCCTCAGCCAACAGAAGTCATTACATATGAATCTTTCACTTTTACTTCTTCTGTATCAGACTCAAAACCTGATTAGGATTCAGCAGACTTCGACCAATTACTCCTTCAAGCAGTGCGGTGTTAGACAGTGAGAACATGCATAAAGCGAGAAAGGGATCATCAGTCATCAGGAACGCCGCTTTGAATCAAAGACACGACTCGTCAATGAGGCACAGCATGTTAACATGTGAATAGCAGTTATGATAAAAGGCAAAAGTCCAACACTGTGCAAGACACCGCTCTTGGGGAAAATCGTTGACTGTTGCAACTTCAGCACTGTAAACTGTCAGACGATACGCTGACCCGCTGCCAGCAGACAAAAAAGAAAAGCTGGCCCAGAAAATGTGTTGCAGAACAAGGTTAATTCCACCATGTCCACATTTACTGTCTTGTCAAGACTGAGTGATTTCTCAACCCTCCACAACCCTACAGGGATGTTGCACCAGTTGAGAATGTGTTTGCATAGCACACATAATGCACTGCCCAAACACACTGTTATTGTTCTTATACAGCATGTTCAAAGTGTAGTTTCTTTCATTTGCCACACTGAAAAAGCTGCATACACAGGAAACAGGATCATATGTAAGAATCATTAAGCACATGCAAAATGCAAAACTGTCTAGCATGCGATTTCCTTTGTAAATGAAGTCTGGAGCTTGTTCATACAACACATGTGACCCTTGAGGTGCTTAGGTGGCAAACAGAATCAGGTTTGCTAACATAGCTCGTCTGGAAAGACGCTCCGGATGGATTATTTTTGATCGTTTTCCAATGTTCTGGACATTCTTGACAGGTGGAAACCATGGGAACCTGACAAACATGTCAGTGTCAGTCAATAAGTGTACAGTTCATAAGTACTATATATACAGAACTCTTCCAAGTCTCCCGAAAAACAACCATAAAAAAAACCCCATCAACTCTGCACCTGTGGAAATGAGACACTGTGTTCCAGTGGAAAAGTAACACCAACCACCAACCAGGTATTTCACTGTCAATGTATCACAGTACCATTACACTAACAGATCCCATTGACGAAGTCTGACAGTTAATACAAGCCGCCAGCGTTGTACACAAAGCCATGCAAACTTTTTCTTACCTTGGTTGTCAGCTGCCTTCACTCCAGTGCCCTTTCTTTAGATTTGAATACAGCTTTTATCCCAACACAGGTCTTCGCAGACTCTGCAATCAGAAGAGACAATCTGTGATTCTTCATGTCTTTGCCAACAAAAGCAAAACATTCACCAGGCCAAACGTTCCAGGGAGTGAAAAGGCTTTCAGAGGAATCCTGTGAGCCAAATCCTACAGATAGCCACAACTCGAGCACAAGCAAATCCACATGGCCACCGAAGCATGCATGTACTGCTAAGTCAGGGATGACATGGGAGGAGTCTGAGAGTTCAAGAGAGGAAAATCCCCAAAGGAGGCGCAAGGTTTTCTTGTCTATCAAAACCAATTTTAGATCTTCATGTGACCAGCTTACCACTAAAAAGCTTAGCAGTCTAATCCTTCAACCAAATGAATTGTCTAACTTGAGGCTTTGGCCAAAAGCATCAAAGCACCGTTATAGCATGAATCTTACCGAACTTTCAAAGGGGCAGGTATATGGAGTATACAGCTCTCCAGTACACTATGCAGGTATTCACTTTACTGTCTGCTTGGCTTCATTACACTTTGTACAAAAAGACCTTTCAATATTAACACCTATTACTGTACATAAACGAAAGACCCCAGGCAATATTAACAGGCATCTCGGCCAAGTTAAATATTTTAATCACTTTCTGCACTCACTTGAAGTCGCATTAGAAAAATTGAATAATTACCACTCATGCTTCAACAAATACCATCAAGGTACTTGCAAACTCGTGGCCATGCTGATGAACGCCAAGTAAAAAGCAAGCTGAGAGAGAGCATTCACGCTAGGCATACCCGCACTTTTTCTAAAGGCTATAAGCATAATAGTGCTGGCCTTTATATATGACCATTAAAGTAAATTATATTTAACATTGAGTTGTTTTATTCTGAACAGGCCCTTTATATCAGATCAACTGAAGTGATCTGGTAGAAGCAAATTAAATAACGTTTTGTGTGTGTTTGTGTAACTCAGTCAGATAAAAACGCCAACTCAAAATGGCTTGATTTTATTTAGCTTATTTTTTGATCGTGAAAAAGGGGATTGAAATGATTAATTAATAAATACAGGCAGCGCATGCAAGAGTATGGGACTCAGCTACATGGATGAACAACCACAGATAATTGAGCCTCGCAATAGCTCAGATAGGCATGGGAGTAAATTTATACTCACAGTAGTTTCACGCACGCTCTAATCATGTATAGCCATGGCCTATCTCTCCCCATAGGCGATGCACACAACTGTGCTGACCTCTGTATCCTCGCTCTGCATGGCTGCATGCTTTCAGCTATTTAACTCCCTCCAACTCTCCAGCCTCCCACTCTATTAGCATTTAATTGTATATAAACTGCAAAAATGTTTAACACATGCCCATGTTCATAAGATGCTGTATCTCACACCCTGTGGGAGGTGGGGGGGTGCAGAGGGTGGTGCCCACATTAATGTGTACTGTGTGAAAATAGAAACAAGCACAAAAAAAGTCTGTTTTACAGCATCACATGAGAGGGGCTACAGGCTAAGATGAATGCATGTGAGTTTCTGAAATTGAAGACCATAGTTCAACCAGAATGTAGTCAGAAAATATGCCAATGACATGGCAAGTTTCACGACTCCTACAAGAAGGCAAAAGGTTGGGCCTTCCTGGGGATTTATGCACAACTACGTGTAGGGTCGACACAGCTCGCTACTATTGTCAATGAGCTGTCCAGTACTGTCAGTTCCTCTTGTTTGATTTCCAGCCAGAAAATATCAGTCATCCTCTTATTACGAGGATGCAGGATATGTTATAGGCTCTGCAAAGATTCACCTCAGAAATCTAAATCTGGTGGAAATATGGTGGATTGTACAGCAACATTGATTCTGTGTGAGTTTGAAGTCTTCTTGTCATTGTTTTAATGGCGTCCAACCAACGAATTGCCTTTTTGCTACTGTTCTTCCAATAATGATGTCCTTTTTTAATGACTATTGTGTTCTGATGACAAGTTCAAAGTTGGCGTGTCGTAACTTTATCATTTGTCTTTCCAGTGACATTGATGGCTTGATTTCTTCCAAGATTGATTTGTTGGTCCTTCTGGTGGCTGTCTATGGTATTGATAAAATCCTTCTACAGCACCACGTACAATTTGTCGACTGTCCTGTTTTCCCCAGGAAAACTTTCCCAAACTATAGGTCACCATGGAGAAAAAAAAAGTGAAAATCAATGTTGTCATCGGCAAAGAAATGTCCTTAGATTTGAAGACCTTATCCAATGAGTTCATCGTTGCCTTGCCCACTGCGATTCTCCTTTGACTTCCAAGGTAAATGAGGCCTCAGAATCATCATTGATCACAGGAAAAAGTTAAAAATAAGTAAAAATAATAATAATAACAATAATCTGAATACAGCTAATGTCAACAGTGCAGAACATCAGGATCCTTTTTAAGGACGCTACTGTTACATACACACAAATACGTTCACATGCTTATATGTCAAGAGAGTAACAAAGTCCGGAAAACAGATGCCTCCCGAGCGTAGTTAACAATGTGACAAAAACTTGTGACAGGTAAAGAAATACGTTCAAAGCTCTGACTGAGACATCCACACACAACTGAACACACTTGGTATCATTACATCATAATCTTCTGTTTGGCATACTAGATACATTTTCATAGCTTGTATCATTATCTGATGACATTCAGTCGCAGACGCACATCACCGCTGACACTTTTCCTCTTGACCTGACAGGCAGCACACATAAAATCATATCTTGCACTGAAAAGATAATGATGAGTTATTCATTAAAAGACAGCTTGTTGGAGGCACAATCAACGGGAATGCCAAACAGAAATGGTGGCCTTTGGGTGTTAGATGTTGTCTCACAGCTGTTGCTGCTTCACAAATTAAAATATAAAGATATGCAGAGGCTACGTGGATTGATTATTCTCATTTTCATTTTATGCTGGGAACACACAAAAAACCACGGTGACAGCTAATAACTTAAAAGGTACTTTTGGCTACACTTTTTTCCCCAAAGGGTTGCTCCAGCAGATGGATCTGGGTGTTTTCCTTATTGTCCAGGTTTGTGATGCAACCCACCCCTAATCTATCAGGGCTTGGGAACAGCATTAGCGTCTCCTTCCAGTGGTAGCCAATAAAATAATGGACCTAAGAACTTACACAAGACCTCACCACACCTAATCTCAGTGAACTAATTTCAGAAGCAGTTCGTTAGTGCTACCTAACGCTTGTAAAGCAGGGAGGTCTATTAAAGGCCTTTAATTTTTAACAGAATGAACCAGAGAGGCCAAGCCTCACTACTTCATTTTGAAAGTCATTCCACTCATGGACTGATCAAAGGAAAAAAAAAAAGATGTTTATTGTACCATCATCCAATCACGCACAACTTCACAGCGGACCTCTTCCATAAATTAGCTCTAAGTTGAAGAAATGTACGTTTTTGCAAACCAATACTCTTCATTTGCTTCATCATTATTGGCTGAAATGATCGAGTGTGGCAGCCATGCATTTGATTCTTCAGTTAATCCATATGCTAAGCCAGCTCTTAGGACTTGGGGAGGGATAAATATGCATCCTCACAGGTGGCAGAGAGAAGAGGTAAACGTGACGGCAAACCTACATTATAAAATCTTTTTAAAAGAGACAGAAATAAGTTGGTGTTTGTAGTTAATGATACTTTATTTTGTGCCGTATAGTGCTGGTATGCACAAAGGGTCCAGACGTACCAAGCTTTAACTTATTAACAACGCTAGCAGTCATTTCAACAAACTCTCCGGCAGCGTCTTACTTCCCATGCGACATTTCCCATAATGCATTGGGCTGAGCTCACCAAAAATCATAAAGGACCAATCAGACTCCAAAACTGACTTAAAGCAATGAGCTGCATTCAGGATCAACATGTTAAACATATTAGAGAATTAAAGGCTATTTTTAGAGTTTTTATTAGAGTGTAGACTGGAAATCAGGGAGAGCGTAGGGGGCACACACACTGTACCCTTTACCATATAGTCAACTGCTGAACCAGGTGAGCTACACCAGCACCCTGCTAAGCTATAGCTTGATGTAAATCAAAATGTAAACTTTATTCACGCACTTGTAGGCTCATCCAACCAAGATCTCACTCTGTGAGTCTCATTCGCTTACAAGTTCTCTTGCTACATGTAAGGAGACAGCACCTCTCCAGATTTTTGTTTTGCTATATATGAAAACCCGGTGCTTTATTCTAAAAGAGTTGGAACACAAAAAGAAGATGCTATTCGGAAATGTCACAGAAAGAAAATCCACAGAGCTTGAAGCTCATTAGATAACACCTAAGTGCTAAACAAAACAAAGGACTTACATGGAGTAACACATACTAGGAAGGCTTTATTGCACTGAGTATTAGACAACTCATTTCTTTATCAGCATCGATTAATCTATTTTTGATAGCCAACAACCGGCTTTAGCAGTTGCACCTTTATTGCACTACTATAGCTGGGGTGTTTAAACACGGGCATAAAAATATCACCTGAGCCAAACATCATTACTTGAGTAATTTGTCTGAGCAAATAAAAGATAAGCAGGGAGCAGAGATTACAAATGGCAGTATATGAGCTTCTTATTAATATTCCTGCCTCCGATCGTGATGCACAAAAAGAACAGGTGATACAAAGAGGAGCAGTAAATTGAAAAAATAAAAATGCTCTTTTTCTAACTTGTCAGCCTGAGAGAGACTGACTTATTTCCTCAACAGCATAACATGTCTTCACATGAGCTTCATTCTTGTGACATGCTTTAGTGCACAGCAACACACAGCCACACCGAGAGGTCAATGCCTGATTTCAAGGTTCAGCAGATGTTCACAACAGATTATGTATGCGGCAGTTTTAAAAGCATTAAATAATATTAGCTGTTCCTTGAGGCTTTTTTTCCCCCTCTTTCTTGAGTCTCACCACATAATGAATACAACACAAGCCCCCTTCATCCCAGACGCTTGCTTGGAAGATGTTTGGAAGATGATACAGCAGATATAACTGGATTTGGGGCAGAGTTTCCATATTTTAGCAGTGACTACAACTGATGCTTTTAGGATGAATAAACCCAGTGATGCTATGCTAGGATGTATTTGTTGACTCTGCATATGTAAGAGATTTGGTGATATTTCTGTCTACACTTAGCCACTTTATTAGGTGCACCTCGAGTCACATAATGATATAATATTTTCAGTATATCTCCTGTAGCCTCAGTCTCTTACTCTTAGCTGTTAGAAGTAGCACCTGGTGTGGACAACATGTCGGGTATTCAGAGATGCTCGGTTCGCTTCGGTTGCAGAAGAGCATATTTGAGTTGCTGTTGCCTGTCAGCATGAAGCTGTCTGACCATTTTCCACTAACCGCTGATATCAACAAGGCAGTTTCATTCAGAAAACTTCAATTTACTGCATATTTTCTCTTCTGAAACTGCAGTAAATCAGCAGTTTCAGAAATACTAAGACCAGTCCATCTGGCAACCATGCAACATTCAAAGTCACATAATTAATTTTTACTCCCAATTCTAAGAACTTCTGTTTAAGATTCAGCAGGTCATCTTGACCATGTCTACATGCCTAAATGCGTTGAGTTGCTGCCAAGTGACTGGCTCATAAGATATTTGTGTTAACAAGGAGATGAACAGATGTCACTAATGAAGTTCCCAATGAGTGTATGCACAGGTAAGTACTCAGAACAGTAATGGGGATTGTAGGAATTCCTCTCCCAGTTCTATGACAATGTATGCTGGCTGTGTCCAGATGATGGCTCCACCCACCCAGGTAATAAGCTGTTTGTCCCTCTGCCTTCTCGAAGACAGTCTAGGACCAAAAAAAACAAGAATCAGACTGAGGGCCATCTTCTTCCCCAGAGCTCACACCTCATGCCTAAAAAGACAGGGACATGCACTTTACAACATGTAACTACAATGCTACCTATTGTTTATGTTTCCCTATTGTGTTTATTTATTTAATGGGTTTCTGTCTGTGTGTTCAATATCAGCTGTTTAAAGATGAGAACTACCTCACAGAATTTCGTTATGTGACTGAATAATGCCAAAGAATCTTTAAATCCTTGAATAAACCCAGTGATATATACTGTAACAATTAGGAAGCTCTGACCCTGATTATTGTTATAATTTTTATTTTATTTTCCAGAAGAAAAGCAAAATAGCTCATATTGAAAAAAAAGGTGTCACACATCAAGAAAACTAGATTCACTTTTGCCCTGACTGAAAAATAAAATGCCATTACTTTCTGCTCTTCAATCAAAAGTCCATCAGAAAGCAGGTGATGGAAAAGGGAGCGAGTACCAGTCTGTTTGTTTGCTCTGCAATCATCCTAAGATCGCATAAAAGGATATTTACTAACACGCTGTTACGTTTTCTTGCAAAGCTGTTTCAGGTTTAAGTATTGTTCCATTTTCTCGCTATGAGCTTTTCGGTCTTCGAGTTTAAAATAAAATAAAAAAATCAGTATGCCGGTCCTGCAAACCAATATTTTGCAAGCACACTGTGATGCTTATCTTCACAATAATAAAAGAAGATGACAGCTTCTGTGGGGACTGTTAATCTTTTTAGACAAATCTCAGCTTCCGTACCGAGCCATTTATCCAAAGCTTGACATTTTAAAAAGCATCAAGTTCTTCCACATGAAAATAGAACAGGACGGCGCACTGAAGGGAAGACTACTGTTCCCAATGATCAATTTGTAACATCTGAAAACCATGGAAACAGTAAATAGCCAATCAAAATCAACCACACTCACACATTGCATGTCAATGTAAATGCACAATATGGAGGCCGCTTTGCCTACAAGCAGTTAGTCCTATTTTTTTTAAGTAAAAAAAAAAAAACAGCTATAAAAAAAGACCGTGGCATTTAATGCAAATGCATGAAGTGCTGCACACTGCTGTATGCTGTGTATTAAGAAAGCAAGCAAACAGCAGTAAAGTTAATACAAAATACAGTTTATAAACAGTATACCCTGTATATTGTGGCCAAACTGAGCATGTTGTTTGGCTTTTTTGCTCCACGATTGTGACGTCACGTAAGTGCTTTGGAATTACAACATTATCCGTGATGTTTCCTGTGGGAGCAGGCCTCATTGTGAGGTGCTGGTACTGATAAGTGGCTATTGGAGAACGTCACTTTTGGCTGTTTTAACAAACAGTTATTTTTAGTTTTTTTTAAAAAACTGCAAACATTTTATTGCATTTTATTGGCAAAATAATTAACTAGAATAAAGAGAAAATAACTGACCCTGTGCTCCTTACAGCACACATATGAATAAACGTTATTGTTTCCTTTCGGGGATTTCCTGTTAAAATGAATTCTGAGGGGACCCAGGCTGCTGTTTTGGAAAGCTGCTGTCATGCATTTATAACTAATGCTTCCTAAAAGAAGTCGGCTAAATGCTGTCAATGCCAGAGAAAAGCCTCAAAAGGAAATGTTGCAGGCTCTCCCTCTTTGCCAAACCACCCGCTGAATCACGTCCATATGTTTGCACAGTATGCAAATCACGCAGAGTTACTTAAATGTAAATTAGAATGAATGCATGCCTCCATCTGTGTGTGTGTGCATTCAAGAGCCCCTCTTTCCAAACCCGTTGACCCGGTCTAACATCAGCATCTATAGAACTCCACACATGCATCTGATGGTCCTTTATTTTGACTTTGTTGCAATATTTATTCCGCTAACGCTCATTCCAGCTCTAATCCAATTCATTGTTCCTCCACGGCTCTGTCTACAGAGTTAAGTCAATTCCACATGGAATTAATCCAGTGTGCTTTACTTTTGGAACACTCTGTTGGTTTGCATAGTTTAAAAGCTTAGCTGTTATGTATGGGCTTGAACACGCACTCTCACTCACAAACACACAGTGCTGTAACCGAGCCAATGAGGAGATTGATCAGCTGGGTTGTGTCCAAATTAAAGGCCGTCCTCTGCAGGCATGCCAGGCATAATAACTTTCTCCTCCCTTTGCACTTTTCTTTGGCTGGAATAGTGGGAGAGTGGGGGGGGGGGGGGAGAAAGCATGCGAGACAGAAAGAGAAAGTAAGATAAAGGAGGAAAGAGAAGCAATTGGATAATGTCTTGACACCCATCTTAGAAAAAGAAATGCCTGCCTCTTAGATGTCTGACCCATTTTCAGCTTTCGCTCTCTCTTTCTCTCTAATTTCCTTCCTTTCTCTAATCTAGAGTAAAGAAGCTCTTGGACTCTGATTCACTGAAGCAGCAGTGAGCTGCAGGACCAAAGCCTGCACAGACAAACACGTATACCAACGTGATCTAGAGTATAGCACCAGACCATGCTCTGCTTCAACTGCTGACAGTTTTATATCCTTTGAGTGGCCTTTTATGGGGAATGTGTGTACCCTATGCACGGCAGGCACATGTACTGTATGAGCTCATCAGTATGCATGGCGAGAGGCCTTTGTTCCCAAAGAAACGGTTCAATAATCAATTATTCACTCGCTGGAAATACACTGGTGCTCATTTCTAATAATAAAATCTGTTGGCACAACAGTTGGATGCAAAAACAAAATACATATTTATTGCATTTCTGAAGCATACAATCGACTCACATTAGGCCAAAACGATGAACATACAGTATGGCATTAAATACAGTAATAAAACATAATGGTGCCCTCCCACCAGTTGTTTTAATGCATATTACTTTCACGTTATGTAGTGTGTTTTCTGTATTTGAGTTTTTCGAGTGCACTACGCTTACTACATAACTTTTTCGGCATATTTCGCAGTCGCTGCGAGTTAGTTTTAAAGGTACAGTTTCCCCAAATTAGTAAAAAATAAAAGGATAGCTGGGAGAGATGCTATTTTTTAAAAGTAACATTTATCAGAGGTTATAGTTGTGCACAGACTACATTTCATTAACCCTCCATTGTTTGTGGCTGAAGTCTGATAGACGGTAAGAGCAGAGTGAGGCTGCCATCATCAAGATAAGATCGCAAACACTAACAAAGGCTGGGCTGCATGCTGCATCATTTCCTGTGAACCCCTTGTTTACGTGAAGTTAATCTGAATCCTGTGCAAGCAAAACAGATTCCTCCGCTAATGACAAAAGAGGCTAAATAAAATAAAAGTGCGCAGCCTGATCTTTTTGTTTAGGAATTTGGCTGCTATTTAAAAACTGCACATTTAAAAACTCTTTTCTAATCATGATGCTTGCAAATCATTCTAAAAATGCCTGGTGAGAATGAGAAATGCACAACCACACAACAGGTGCTAGCAGTAACTTTGGTAGTCAGTATCCTGTCTAATAACGTTCTCTGCAGGGCTCTTTGATAGCAAACCTGCCTTGAGGATCATCACTGGTGATGAAAACAGGATGCAAAGTTTGCAGTAGAAGAGGCTGCAGTCTAAAGGACTGAAGAAGACTATCAGGGGCACGAGCCCAAAAAATACACAACATTTTCTTTGACATTAACAGGGTTGTGCAGCTTAAATCCACCCCCCAGGGTCAGACTGCAACAGCAAGACTTTCATTCAGATGCTGACGTTCTTCAGCATCTGAAGGAGAACGCTCAACAGTGCAATTATAGCACAAAGGCAGCTGGATGCACGTAAATGTTGGCCGCCCTACACGCCAAATTTGGCTCCCTTTGACTTTGTCCTTAATTCCATAATGAAATTCAAGTTTATAGTTCACCGTGCTGATACAGAGGGGGATATCCGGTGCATGTCCCAGATGCTGATTACTTCAAAAGGAATAGCAGACAATCGTGTCGTTTTTGGTAATAAACCCAAAACAGCAAGGCAACATGAATCAGATGGACCTCTGCAGGCAGGGAGGGTAAAGACCAGAGGCTGGCTTCAGTCTGCTAATCCCTTGTGTCAGATAAGGTCTGACACACTCATACACACACACGCGCACACAACCAATAACAAGGGGAAGCAATAGACTGTTAACAATGTATTTTCACATGACACCTGATATGAACACAGAGAGAATAAACAAACTCATAATACAAACACACAGTCTTGGCACCATTTCTCCCTTCATGCCAGTTCCTCACTGTAATGTCATCTGTTTATAGTTCTCGCTCCCTCTCACACACAAACCCGAATGGAAGGTCAGAGGGGTTAGCGCTGCCTGCCTTGGCACAAAAACAGGGCTACAGATGTGAAAGTACGGAGAGCTCGCTCGCTCTCGCTCTGAGGACCAGCTGGAGCCCGTCCAACCTGGACAAGGGTCAGGGACACGAGTGAGAGAACACAAGCAGCAATCGGAGCTTCTTCTCAGGGGCCTGCCGGCTTGTCACCTTCGTCAGTCACCCTGGACCACCCTAAAAACAAATCTATAAATCATCTGTGGACTCATTTGATTATTTTCACAGTTCACTTTCACACCTCATCCGTTGTTTCAATCATCAGTTTAGTCCTGAAAACAGCTTTACTTAAAATCCATGTGCTGCATGGGGCTACATGTGTACTTTCAGTTTGCTCTTGTTGATGTTTCTCTGGTGCGTTTTATGTGTTTTATGCATGCTCAGGACTGGACAGTATTCACTGTCTTCTCTTCTAAGTTCGAGAAAACAGCTTGAGAATTTTGCAATGGTACACAGTGTACCCATGTCAAAGTAATCCTAAACAAACAAACTGACATTTTTTTGTCAGTTTGTTTGTTGCAGCAATATAAGAAGCTGTTTCTGTCATACAGGGCTATTGGCAGCTGCTTTCGCCATCCAGTGTCATCTTGCAATAAACAAAGCCGAACAGTTGTTGTTGGGCACAGAACTAGCCGCTCACTGCAGACAGTTTGGACAGAGCTGTACAAACAGGCAGCTGGTCGGCCAGCGGAAAAATGAAATGAATGTACCTTTGTGTACATACACAAATCTGTGCAAACTAGCGACGCGCCGATTATGAAATGCAGATGTTTAAAACACAACTGATCAATGAGGTGGATCGCTAACCCATAATAAAAAAAAATGAGACATAAAAAAGGGCCAGCGTCAGTAGTAAAGGCAAATGAATATGAACATGTGTTCATTAAAGGGCAGTGATTTATAAAATTTGAAGCTGACGACGTCGTAACTAAGAACAGCTGTCTGCATGTGTTTGTGAACATGCATGTGCGGGTTTTAGATGCTGGTGTGAAAGCATGCACGTACATGCATGCGTATCGTTTGCCTGAGTGGCTGTGCAAGTGTGCAATGCTTGCGTGCAGCTTGCCAGAATTTCTGTGTCCAGCGCTGCCAGGCTAAGGCTACTTCAAAGCGGTAGTGCAAACTAATCACAGAGTGGTTGCCTCACACTTTGCCTATTAAGTTTCCTTCTAGCGAGGCCAGTTATGTTGAGGGAAACATGAGCCTGTCGTCAGCATCAAACACATGGAGACGGTGCAGAAACACCGTGCTCTAAGAATCAGAATTACACAAGCCCACACATATTCCCACGCATACTATTAGCACCAACCGAGTACACGCATTAACATATAACACAGCTCTCACTACATGCCCACACATAAATTCTGTTACTTTCAGTACAAGTGAGAAACTGAATGAACTTGGACTACACCGATCTCTGCTATGTGCCAGCGTTTGTTGATTGGCTGCAGTTGAAACAATTCAGATGAGGAATGTACGAGGCTGCCAGATCCAAAAGTCTCTTGGTTCTTGTACAAACGCATACACACATGCACATGCACTGCCTCAGGGTGCTTGGCATTAACTTTGCACTCTGGACCTCCCAGTGTGTAGCTCTCCATCCCGCTGCTTGGCTAGCAAAATTAACAGGTAGAGATGAAAAGCACTCCTTGACTCTCCTGCGAATCCTGTCATGCAGAGACAGACCACTAGCCAATACTGGCCTACTATACATATACCGATATAAACATATACGTTGACCAAAATGCAAATGATTTTGTGAAATTGTTTATTCGGCAACATTCAGACTCCACTGTTTACAGTCCTTCACTTTCTGCAGCACCTGTAGCAGAATGGCATCATGGCTGACCAGACTGTACAACATACACAAATGTTTTGTGCACAATAAGCTCAGAAGAAGCGCACATCTAAAAAAAACCCAAAAAACTAGGCTGGCTTTGAAAACAGGTAAAATGATCGCCTTAAGGCGCCCAATGCTGTAAGATAAAGAACCTACAATGATACAGGGAAACCCCAACAATCAGACGACGCCTTATGACCAAGCACTTAGATGACAGTGGGAAGGAAAAACTCCCTTTTAACAGGAAGCACCCTCCAGCAGAACCAGGCTCAGAAAGGGGCAGCCATCTGCCACCACTGTTGTGGGTGAGAGGAGTGAGTTTCATTCACACTATTTGCCACTGCTCTCTGTGACTTTCTCGAGTCTCACTGTTCGCACACCCAGTGAAGCACAGCAGAGAGAGAGTGCTGTGCCAGGACAGCAAAAACACCACTGCAGCAATCAATGAGTAATGACATCCACACCAGAAAGCCAGCATCAGCTGGGCTCTTTTGTCATCTATATTTTACTGTATTAAACCATCCTTGGAGGTATTTAGAAAACACTGAAGCATAGACTTAGTTAAAATGCTGCGCGGATCCCTGGATTAATCACAAATTCCAATTGAGCAAAGCAAGCAAGGCTGTGTGTAGACTGAGGGACCTTGGTGGGTTTTTCAAATCTAAAGCTGCTTTCAAATTTCTGTAATTCTTGAAGAAGTTTTCCGAATTTAATTACAGGATATTCCTAATCGGCCGAAAGACCTTGCAATGCAGCCTTCTCGAAAACAACCATTCCTATACGCTGGATTGATTTTTAGTTTTGAGGGAAGACTGGAAGCACAAGACTGGCTCTTCTATCTTTTATTTCATTATTTGCAATTTTCACAGGTGGAGTAGAACAAATTTCCCTTTGAGCATTTCAGTTTACACCTTTGACTCATTCAAAACATAGACTGATGCCAAACCTGATTCCTGATATAAAAAGAATAAACGCAAACAAATTAATTATATTCTTTTTTTAATTACATGCTCTAAAAATCATCTCATTTCACAGTGTCTGACAGGAAAGATAGGCCTGTAACTAATTACTAGATTTTCTTTGCTGATTAAAATGCCGTTATTAGCTTTATTTATTGGTTATCTGTAAAACATTACCTTCGGATATCGAGTTTACAATCCTGCGTTATAAAGAAGAGCATCAAAGTCGGCATGTGGGGTTTTTTGCTCAGCTTGGCTGCACAGCGCGAGTTTTCTATAAGAGCTTTAAAAGGTTAAATCCACACAGACAGCGAGCATCAGCAAATGAAGCCTGTAGGGTTGCTTTGGATGAAAAAAAAAAGGTCACAAAGGTCACATTGCCTCTTTTTAGAAATATTCCGAGTATGAACCAAGCCTCTAAAGTGCTCATCTGAAAAATACTTTAAGCCTTCAGGACCGAGTGGCAGATCTCACACTGTTTTTCACAACCATTACCTTCATATGAATATGTATTTATAACAAATCCAAATGTTTTGAAACACATTCTTAGAATGTGCAAGCTAATTACAATAATCCTCCCTCATTATTATTATTGTTCCTTGAAAAAGCAGAAAACGCAAGTGTGAAAAACAACTGTGCTAATGTGCCAATGTGCAGGAGAGATATTAATCAACAGGAGATGACTAATAACCCCGCTCCCAATATAGCACCCATCAACAAATTTCTGTAAAGGTGATTGACATTTCCTGTTAACAGTAAGCCTCTCCACAAGCCACAGTGTACCTACCTGCAGCTGTGTTTAATGACAGACTATTTCCACAATCATCATTCGATCACAGGCCAGCTGACAAACCGATGTTCACAGAAACACTTAGGCTCGAGCTGACCTCGCTCAGCCGGTGGCCGGCTTCACTTTCTGTCAAACGCGGTGCCTTCGCTGTGACGGGAGGAGGGAAAATGGCCATCAGGGGGAGGGGGGGCAAATGACGTCTTCAGAAATGTTTGGAAATGTGATGTCAGAAAAAAAAAGTTTCCTCAAACAGAAAAGTGCACGGTACGCAATAACAGAGAGCCTAGTGTGGGTAACTGTCGGTCACACTTCAAAGGAGCTCAACTAAACTCTGAAGTGATCTTTTAACCTCACAGACAGTCATAACATAAACCAACGTCTAGTTCCTTAGCCGGGGGAATATCTTGCATGCACATTCATATTTGCATCAGTCAGACAGGAGTTGGGACTGCTACTGTGAAAACCCCACATATGGCCAAACTAGAGGTCACTCTCTGGCTTAAGAAGCAGTTGCTTTAAAAAGTAGTGAAACGAGAGCAACCTGCCATAACTAAGCTGATTCAAATCTTGATAAGTCTTAAAAGCAGAGTCCTAAACCTTTTTTAAATACCTAATAATATCTCACAAATACTCAGCAGATGTTACTTCGAAGTGTTTGCACAACACCGATTCCCAACCAGGGATACCAGAGTGTATACAGAATCAGTGGTTCATTCAGAAAAATAGAAATAACAATTTCAACAACTGATTGGACTTTTAGTTAACAGTAACTAACAGTAGTAGATGGATTAGTAGTACAAAGTGGTACATCTTTAAGCACCCAGCTATAAAGTCTGCCTTACTTCATTCTATAGAGTTCACCGAATTCGAGTATGGCACCGTAATAGGATGTCACTATTGCAACACGTGATTTGGTGAATATTTTGTCCCTCCTAGATATTTCTTGATCAACTACCAGTGGTATCATTGCAAAGTGGAAGTATTTAGGGACCACAGCAACTCAGACACCTGTAAACTAGTTAGCAGGTACCAAAGATGTTACAACAGCTACCCAAAACAGTGACATAAAGCTGAAACAGTTTGACAGAAGTAACAGATAAGCAGTTACCACAGAAGCATAGAGAAGCAAACGGAAGTCCACACAGGAGAGGATTAGCAGCGATGTGGTGGCCAGATACCAAGAAGTGACAATAAAAGTCAGCGAAATAACTTTTAGCAGCACAAAGTGGGCAAGTCATCTCAACCTTGAAGTGGCTGCTAGTGGCAGCTATGGTATAGGTACCACTGAATTATATATGACAAAAATATATATAAAAGGGTTAACTAACTAGAGCTTGAAAGGTCTTGTGTCAACCAACCTTCAACTTTAAAGCAACGTGCAAGGAGGATGTGTGCAACTTTCAGCATTGTTAAATTAATATTCAAATTTGCAGAAATTAATGATGATTGTTTATAGCTTCCACTTCCAAATTTCGCCTTATACCCATACAATGACAGATAAAGGTATTCTATTCTATTTCTGCAAGTGCTGCAGTACAGCTGCAAATGTAAGCACTGAAAATGCAATTGTAACATCCTCTGTGCAAGCACAATTTACACTCTTATTTGTTGAGTAATATCCCACTAAAATAAAATCAGTTGAAAACATCTAGAAGATGGCTAGTGGTCATACTGAAATGGGTACTTTAGTTTAACTCAGAGACTATACGAGCACCCGACGAGCAAGGCTGGTGCTGTAGAAGAAGCAAAGCATGGCCTCATTACTAGACTTCTATTTCCACACCATCTAAAGTGAAAAGCCTTGGCCCTAATGAAAAGCTGCATGCTATTCTCCCGAAGGCCAACTGTAAGTGTACTTTGCAGCACTGCACGGAATAAGTAATGGCCTTATCCTCACTTCCAAAACAAAATAAATAAATAAAATTACAAAGATTAAGAGGTGGTGTTTCAGATCTTGCCAAACCATCAGGTGTTGGAACGAGTCCATCTAAATTTCCTCAAGCGTGACAGATTAGGAAAAAAAAGGGAGCAATAAAACTCCTGCTTCTACGGCCGACCATTCATTCAGCTCCTAAATCAGGGGGTTTTAGCGGAATTCGAGCTGCACTGGCTTCATAGAGAAATTAAATCCTGGTTTCCCAAAAGAAGTAATCCTGGTTAAGTTCTATTCAACAATACAGCGCAGCAGCAGCAAGGCAAACACGTTAAACACAGGAGGATAAAGGAGGTCAAACTGTTCTGTACTCATGGCTTTTTCTTTTCTGCGCTAATGAAATGCTGAGTGATGTACAGTAAATGCTGGCAGGACAGGGTATCCATATCAAGGCTTGGGTCTGAGCCAAAATTGTAATTGTGGATTTTTGTTATAAGCATCTCTTTGCTCAGAGTTATTCATTACCCCAGCAGATAATATGTTGAAGCGTGGAAAATTTCCCAGTGGAAGCAGAATTTGTTCAGTTTTTGTTCGTTTGGCTCCACTGCTTTGTAGCCCTGTCAGCTGCGCTCTGCTCCCATATGCTGGGAGGTATTTAGCTGTGATTGTGATCTTAATTCTTTTTACAAAACAGCTTTTTCAAAGGTGCAATGTTTCATTTTTGACAGGCATTTTGAACTATTTTCTGATATTTTACACATGTCATATGCACAGTTTAGGGATTAACCGATACACTGGCTTAATATTGATATTGGCCACGATGGTTGCCTAATGGTAAATAAAGACATTGACAGATGCCTGTGACTAATTTGTTGTGTCATATCAATTATGCACCATCGAATCATGCAAAAATAGTGTGACGAAGAGCCAAAGGACTTTGAAATTGTTTTTTTTTTCCTAAGGAAGCTTCCTCTGGTTCACTGGCAAAAACAGAAACCAAAGTAAAAATAAATATTTACATTTAAAAAACAAAAAACATCAGTTTTGATGCTGCCTATCAGTAAATCGACATTTTGAAAATTAGTATTTATAAAGAAACTGACAACTGGCACATCCTTAGTACAGGGATACATCCAGGACATTAGAAATAATCTAAGACAGCATTTAAAACAGCTATCAGCAGGGTTTTTCCAGGGTTAAAATGAGCAGTTGGGGTTTTTTCCTACACATGTAAGAGACTGATGCACAGCACACTGGTAACAGTCACAGCTTGATGAAGTTTGCATGCTGTCGCTTGGTAAAATTTGTCACCGAAGGGCATGCTCTGCACAGAAAACCTCTGTGCAATTGCTTTGGTTGCCTGCAACCACTCACCAACCAACCAGTTACGGAGTACACATTTTTATCCCAGCGACCAGAGGTTGCCAGGGGGTTTGCCAACTGGTCTCCAGGCTTGTGTGCCTGAGGTCTGAGGTACCAGCTGCTCCTCTCACACTAAAAGCAACGAGTCTGTGTTACTTAACTCAAAGAAGATCATAATTACAGTGCTGATGATGTTCTTGAGGCTCTGGCTAAATACTCTTTAGTAGCTACCACAACTATTTCTGTGCAGGAAAAAGCTTAATCAAGAGTATTATTAGAGTAAACTTACAGTTATCTTTAATTACTTTTATTTTCAGCGTCCTCTGCTGTTGTACTCACATACAAACTGACTTATAATCACACAAGGAGTTCTCAAAGGACCTCTGATTATGAGCTGATTAGCTTCTGCCCCAGGGGCGAAGATAATGAAAGCATTATTGCCCATTTAATCTTGGATGCTCATGTAGGGAATCTGTCTGGATTAAGCTTTGAATCTTCATAACTTTTTTTTTTTTTGTAAGTAGCCACTTTAGCGTCACGGGAACTGCTTGTTCAACATGTCAACAAATCTGCATAAACTTAGGTGGCTCTCACAGAGAGACAAGAGAGAGAGGAAGCAGTGCCAGCAAACATCGGATGGACTCCACCTCGTAAAGTGCTACGCTTCACCCTGGCAGAAATAAACCTCACAGCCCTTGGTGCCAAGTATTCCCGTTGATGAAAAGCTAGTTGTGCGTGGCCCCAGTCGTACCCCGGCAGAGCCAAGCTGACTGGCATTAATAAGAAAGAAGGGCGGCTGTGTAAAACACTCTTGCAGCTCTTTCTGGCCAATAAAGGCCATTTTACAAGTTATTATTTTCCCTGGTGATTTGGAAGGTGGTGAAGCAAAAGCTGGCAAAGAGGAGCGGCAGCAGAGAGCAATGACGGTTCAATGGGAATGAGAAATACAAAAGATAAAGCAGGGGAGCCTCTGGTAACCATCTGCATTGAAACCACTGCTTAACAGAAACAACTGAAAAAAAAACCCAATTACGCATTAAAACGAAACCTAACCTACAAAGAGAAGACAAAAAGGAGGGGCCCAAACATACTACACTATGAAAAAGGAAAAAAAAACCACAAACTCGGTACCCGCTGCTGGCTGACATCTGATGTAATACATCTACTAGTGTGTTTGCGTGCTAGAGGGATGAGATGCTGCAGTATCTAAAAGACAGCAGGACCCCCAGAGGTTTGTGTGAAGACTGGTGCAGAGCAGAGTGATAATCTCTTGTCGTGCTCACCAACACAGCATGCTTATCAGCGGTGGAGCGTCATGGGCCTCTGAATGCAACACGCAAACCAGCTACGACATCACACTGGAGGGTTAGCCTCATTCTTCTCTGCTAATGAGGTCTGAATTGCCACTTTCCATTAGAACCATTGCTGTGTGCCCAAAACATTACAGCAGGATGGCCTGCTATTAAACTGCAGCCGAACCAACGATCTGGTAATTGAAATAAATAATATGAATACATTTTTGATAAACATCAGGACAAAAATGTCAAAACTAATATATTTGCACTTTTCTGCGTTGTACAGCAAGAACTTAAACACATGACACGAAGATGTTGGGGCCTAGAAACTGGTAAACTGAACTAAACTGGTTTGTCTGGCGTTATTCAAGCAATTTAAAAATAATCAATTATTCAGTAATTAAAATATCCAGGTCTTATACTGATTTCTGGACATAACTACAAACACAAACTCTGTGTGTTACTCTTCTTCATAGTGGATTATTAGATTTTTCAACACATTTTGTTATTTGGGGGTTTAAGTCTAATGAAATTACCAAACTATAAGGACATGCGTGTAATTAATAGTAAGGATGTTGAAGATATGCGCCTACTACTGTTCTGGCAATTTCATATTTGATACTAACGTCATATGCATTTTTGTATTTGGTACATAACTTTCACCTATCACTAATATTAGGATTAGCGTTGCCGTTTCTCACTAATGTGTTGGGCTGTCAGCTAGATGTGCACACAGTGTAAACTGAGGAGGACACCAATCCTACACTGATAGTTCTGTGTATCAAAATTGTGTCACATGTTGAGTCAGTAAAAGGGAGGGAAACTCTGTGGTTTCTGTGTCCCTAACCACACTGAGACCAAATCTACACTCATATGAGGGCTTAGGAGCCAACAGCCTTTGGGAGTGACTACGAATGTAAGAACAATTGGTTCGCTTATATTAAAGGCAGCGAGTCTGAGTGTGTTCAGTAAATAAGTGAATTTACTGTTATTTCTAACAATCTGATAAATAAATATGTCCATTCAGCTTTAGCAAATCAAGCCCTAAAAAACAAAGGTTTTAACAATGACGCTACTTTTTAGGGTGCTGAGACTGCCTTTATACAGAAAAAATGGGAGATAGTGCTTGTAAAAGGGTAACAGATTCACAGCATTTACTGTAAATGCACAGGTTTTGTTTAGGTATCTAATTAATTATAAGTGACAGAAATAAGTATAACTCTGTATTTTGGTGCCGTAATAGGATTAATCAGCTACCTAACTGTGATTTGAAAAATGTTTTGCAGCACTGTCACAAAGAAAGAGCAAATCCCTAGTTTTCTGTATGTTATTCCAAGCTACCGTCAAACCTTTACATTTGTAAGCATTATACAGGGCTGGCAAACTCTCCAATAGCCCTAAAGTCCATCTAAATATGCAGGTTAACATCATTTCTTGTTTTCTTGCATGCTTGGACTCATTAATTAGTATGCATAATCATGTATAGGCACACTCAAAGATGCTGGATGTTTGGTTAGTCATCTGAGCACTCTCTTTGTGCATAAAGAGGCCAATTTCTTCGCTTGAATAAATACAAACTGAATCAAACATCATGAGCACTTGTATGGGAATAAGGATGTTTTTACTGATAAAATCCATCAGAATAAAGCTCAAAACATCTATGAAATCTATTTACGATTTAGATTCATGGTTTAATTAGTGGAAGGCAAAAACTCTGTGGGTTAACTCACAGATGTTGGGCAACTAAAGTCAAAGAGACAGTGAAAACCAGTGAATAACTGACATGTCCTATGGTAATCAAGAATGTACATTTATGGGGAAAAGAGTGCATGAGTACTGTGACAACCTGTGCTAATAAAATCCATGATCCAATAAAATCTATGACCCTTTACCAAGACTGTCAATTCTATATTCAGTACCTGGAATTTAGGTCCAAATGCACTCTAGGAGGCTAAAAAGGAAGGAAAACTTGGACTCAACCCATTCACCATACTAGGTTCAGGAATAGCTCTTGACATATTGGCCTACCCAGCATGCCCTCTGCCTCTCTAGACAGCTCTGACATCATTATACAGCAGATACAGACCAGGACATCAGCTGCACAGTCGAGGTTATATAAGTGAACTCTCTACGTTTCTTAGCATTCAGCTCTGCTGCCCCACCATGGGGAAAAGGGAGGGGATGGGAGTAGATGATGAGAGGGGGGGATAAGGAGAAGGAAAAAGAGCAAGGAGGCCAGGAAGAAAGACGAAAAGAAAGAGCGTCTGAAAAAGAGAGGCCCGCTGGGGTGCTTGCTGCCGGGAGAGACTGAAGGTCACCCTTGGCCCCCTTAAGGAGCCCCAGAGAAGAGAGGAGAAGAGAAGAGAAGAGAGCATCCACCATCCTTGTGATCTTTCAGGCAACCCTGTTACATCACACACTCAGTCAACAAGCAGAGCCAGGATTTCTTATTTGCTTTTCTTCTTTGCATAGAAAAAATAAATACATTTACACTAATAAAAGTGTGAGTGTAAAAAACATCACTTAAATTTGTTTCACACCTCATTTTCAGTCCATTTACAGTCACAGCCTCTAAATGGACCTCTAAAGAACACGGCTACACTCGAATGGTGGATTTGTCCAAGGCTAATAATCAACCCAGGGACAGAACCCTGAGATTTAAACTGATAGCTAATGATTAATGAATCGCAGCCATCCGGGGTCATATCACCTCATCTGACATAAAGTAACACTTTTAGACTGCTTTTGTATTAAACCCCAAGACTGTACGGTCATTTAGAGCCTCGTCCAAAAATATGACTAATACACTTTTAGGTTTCAGGTCCTTTTGATGTGCAAATTGCCCTCTATCTCTGGAGTACTTCCAAATGTAAAAACTCTCCATGTTAAGATTTGCAGCTGGTTAGCATGTTTAAAATCCTTATAGTCTGCTATCTGATACATGCTTCACTGAGCCAGAGAAAGTGTTTCTGTTGCAAGCTTGATGGATTCAACTGCAAGAGCCTACAGCTTTTAGACTGTCACCTTCTATCAGCACAGCACAAGCCGCTGAGAATCCAGACCCAGGAAAGGCGTTAAGCAGAGTGGCTACATTAAGTGATTTCATTATTATAGCGCTGTAATGTGGTGATGACTGCTTTTGCACGCAAACAGCTGCGAGTGCGCACAGGGAACAATCCCAGTTGCATTTACTAACGATCTGCAATTGTGCACTGTGGTTGTTTTCAGCAGGGATTCTCACATGCCCTGTGGGGATGATGAAGGTGTCAGTGTTGCTTGTTGTCTGTCAGTCGGAGCTGTTGCATATTAACAAGCATTATTAAGGTGTTTCTTGGCATCATTAAGCAGTTCAGTTGGCAACACTTTGCATTTGGTTTGGCATTCATGCCAAAGCTGGCTTTAACCACCCTACTGTATTGAACTGTACTCTATTCTGCAGCTGTTTATCTAAAACAAACTGCATTAGTGGATGCACAGCATAACAGAGCATTTAACAGCTGTAATTGCTTTAATGTGCTGATCAACTGGAACAATGCTCTGATATGTGCAATATAAAGTGATCAGATCCGACAGTGATCATCAGAGCTGTACTGGGCGTTAATTGTGCATAGACAGAAGCAGGAAGAGAAAAGGTCCTAAATGCTAGCCTGTAAGGATTACAGGGACTATTATGTAACCAGCTACATTTACACAAATGCACAAAATACATGCACACATAGGATCTTGCAAACTTAAAAGTGCATTTGTCACACTCGTTTTGATCTATAAGACTGTTTGCAATGCAAGATCATTTCCAGTGCTTTAAAATCTTACTTCTGCATCACCTGAGCAGGGCTGTGGTGTCCATGAGAGGGAAACAGAGTGACACAACCCCCATCAGTGACATATCACTGGCCTCCCACCAATGAATGAGAGCATGGATAAGACCAGCGGTTGCATACAGTCAGTAGATTTGCACAGTCAATTGCTATTTTTGCAGATTGACATTGATAAAGCAGAATTGAAAATGGAATCATATGCCTCAGCACGATTGCAGTGAATCACGCATTAATGACTCAATAAGTGCAATCTGTATAATGACTATTTTCACTGTAGACACTTGTTTTGATGATAAGCTTTAATACTATTACTAAATTATGGCCATAGCTTTTACTTAAAGAGTCTAAATCCCACCCTCTACAAAATGATGCTTAAACTCTTGTGCAACACTACTTTTGATTTAATACTGCTTGCATTGGTGCACAGGGCTGCACAGGAGCCTGAAAATATAATAAACAGTTTTTTCCCCCATTTCTGATCAAATATTCTGACTTCCTGTGGACCTCCCCTTCACCACCCATTGTAAAAAAAGAAAAAAAAAATCCTGGAAACGCCCCTGACTTAAAGTTAATTTATTAGAACCTTAAGTCATAATAATAAGTATTGATCTGCAGTGCTCTTACTGATACTAGATTACAGACAGCATTGCTGGACTAGGGCTGTGACTTCTGCAACATCCGAGGGAAGAAAAAGTTGGAAACCAAATTAGGGTCAGGTAACCGCCACTTGAGGCTCCCTTTAGGAGGACTGTAGGTGTAGCCTGTCATAGCTTCTGATCTTTATCAGTTAGGCTATCAGTCCCTATGCGTGTGTGCACGCGTGATTTGACCGTGCGCGCGTCAGTATGCAGCAGGCGTAAATACCAAGCTGCACACAGTACAATTAACCGCAACAAAAGCAAACAAAAAAGGCTCTATCAGTACCCTGACAATCACTTCGAGTATGCTGACAACTGCTAGCCGGAGTGATACGGTGGTGCCGGAGTGACGAGCAGGATTACCCAGCCCCTGCTAGACTCCACTCCGTGCGTTACCCTTCGCTGCTGATCCGATCTGTCAAACCAGCCCGGGCTACTGAGGCTAGCGCCGCCAAACAACTGCCTGCCCACCACGCTGTGAACGTCGGACGTGTTTCGGCATGATCGCGACACTCACCTTCACCTTCAGTTACTCCCCACGCGGTTTGGACACAACTTCCCGCTGGGATACGAGGCGAAAATAAAGCGGGAGAAAGTCCCCGGGTTCATGCACAAGTGTAGCAGTAGAGAAGCGCTGGATGGCTCCCCCGTCCCCTCACTCCGAGCCCATTCCTCGGCCAAGCTGCTGCGCCTCGTACCGTCAATTTATCTCCCCCCTCGGACAACAACCCCCAGTGCTCCTTCCTGCAAAGCTTCAGCGCGGATTGAAGCCGTTTGTTTCCCCTTTTTGTTGCTTTCCAGTAGCGTTTGGATGGGCTGCAACGACAGCGGGGGGAAAGAAGCGAAAAAGAAATACTACACGCTCGCTCCTCCCTCCGCTTATGCCCGGTACAGTAAGGGGAGCGCTCGGCGGTGTAAGCACTTATTAAAACTATCTACTGCTCTCTACAGGAATTCCACTGTAAAGCACGCACTGTACACACGGACACATGTCGGGACGTTCGTGTCGCGTGAAATGCGGCGCAATCCTCTTCTTTGACTCGCGTCACTTGTCCTTATTTATTGCCTTCATCATCACCCCCTCGGAGGCCCCCTCCATCCCCGTTTCCTCCTCATCCTCCCCTCCCTCCCCCTGGGAATCTGGGAGTCATTCACCTCAATGAACATTCAGATGTCATGAATGGACGTAACAGAGGCGTGAAATACTGTAATAGGAAACAATGTAAGAGCCGGGGAAAATATAATAATATATATGAATAATAAAATAAATAATATAGATATATAGAGATACATTTTATTAATAGGATTCCACAAATAGCTATATTTTGATTGGAATCGGTTTGGACGTGCGTTTTTTTTTAAATATAATTGATTAGGTCTATTGAAGAATCAATAAAATTGAGCAATTTATTGAATAATTCTTTAAAAAAAATCAAACGTAAACTGACTATATGGGAGTATGCCCATGCTTTTCAGACATTTTATACATGAAGTGATTGGAAATAATCACCAAAATAATCAATAATCCTTCCGAGTTTATTGTCTTGTTTGACTAATATTCCTTTACAGTTGATTTTTAAAGAAAGGTGGATAGTGAAATATTTTTATTCAATAAAGCACTCGATTTTATTGATTCATCTGTTGGCCTAATCAATTATCATATCTTTTAAACATGCATGTCCAAACCTACTCCAATAAAATCTTTTTCTAAATAAAATTTATCTACAATTCTAAGAAAATATTGTCTTATTTTTAATTTGATAGCACCAGCAAAAAATGTGGAAATTAAGGACAGGGGCAAAAAGGGTGTCGAAAAATGGTGCTAAAAAATGCTGGAGAAACATTTTGCAACTATTTAGGTGAGCATAAAACATGCATCTTAAGCTAGGGGTAGTTTTTCATAAGTAAAGCTAGGAATTAATTCATCAATATGCAAAAATGCGCATTACAACAAACTCAGAATAATTTTCTTTAAGGTAAAATTGCAAAGACTTTGAATGTCTCATCATCTACAGTACATAACATCATCACTGTACACAAGGGACAAAGCTGAAAATCAATACTGGATGTGTGTGATCTTCAGGTCCTCAGGCGGCACTGCATTAAAGACAGGCGTGATTCTGTCATGGAAATCACAGTATGGGCTCAGGAACACTTCCAGTCATTGTGTGTGAAAGTTCACCGTGCCATTAACAAATTCAGGTTAAACCTCCGTCATGCAAAGAAGAAGCCATATGTCAACATAATTCTAAAACGCTGCCGTCTTCTCTGGATCAAAGCTCATTTTGACCTCTCTGCATTCAATCATACTTGCTATTAATCTCTGTCTCTCTTCCACAGCATGTCTTTTGTCCAGTCTTCCTTCTCTCACCCCAACCGGTCACAGCAGATGGCCCCGCCCCTCCCTGAGCCTGGTTCTGCAGGAGGTTTCTTCCCGTTAAAAGGGAGTTTTTCCTTCCCACTGTCGCCAAAGTGCTTGCTCATAGGGGGTCATCTGATTGTTGGGGTTTTCTCTGTTGTATTATTGTGGGGTCTACCTTACAATATAAAGCGCCTTGAGGCGACTGTTGTGATTTGGCGCTATATAAGTAAAATTGAATTGAATTTAAGGAGGGAAGGAGTGTCTGGCTTATTATCAGAGTTAAGTTCAGAAACCTGCTGTCTCTGATGGTATGGGGATGCATTAGTGCCTACGGAATTGTCAGCTTTCACATATGGAAAGGGACCATCAGTGCTATAAAGGTATTAAAGGTTTTAGATGAACACATGCTTCCATCCAGATGATGTCCTGTTCACGGAAGCTTATATATTTCAGCAGGATGATGATGCTAAACAGCTTACTGTGGCTATTACAGCAGCATGGCTTCATAGCAGAGGAGTCGGGATGCTGAAGCGACCTGCATGCAGTTCAGACCTTTGCCCCACTGGAAGTGAAAAATATAACAAAGGAGACGCAGCACTGCGGAGCAGATAGAAACCTACATCAGACTGCTCTAAATGTTGTTGTTTTTTTAACGTTTGGCTCTAATATATGGTGTTTTCCTTCTTTACAATTACAAAGTCTTGTGAGATTTAGAAATAATTCCCACAGTTTTTAACCCCTAAGCCATTATTATGGAATCACCACACCAGAAGCAGCACTGCATCTTATATATTCCTTTTTTTGAAATCACTGGATGTTAGAAAGGCAACCAGCAAGACTGCACCCCTTGCTGTACCATTTCTGGTCTGCGAGCCATATGTTTGTCACCCCTAGATTACGCATCATATTTAATAAAACATGTTTTCTTCTCACTACAATCTCATTCTCGCTTTCTTGTGCATCATTCCACTTATTTAATAGCTAACAACAACTGTGGATACAGAGTGGATAATATTCTTTGTTATCATCAAATATAATATTACATTTAAACTTGAGAGATAATAGACTCCACTTATTTTGATCAAAATAACAGCTGGAAAAACATAATCTTCTTTCTTGCAGCAAAATTAACACAATTGTTTCAAATAAGCTGTCCCGCTGAGATCCCGAAGGCATCAAGGATTCTATCATCAAATGGTAAAGTGCAAAAGCTTTCTTTTTTCCAAAAAAATATATAAATAATACCATCACATCTTTTTTAGAATAAAGTCCAACTTTTTTTTCTTAAAAAGAACATGGCGCCAGAAGATCTTATGAAGTGAAGCTTCAGGGATTGAAAAGCTTTCTCCTTCCTCTCTCCAGTCTTGAAAGACATCCTGTGTTCGGCGAATGTACAGCCCCTGAAAGCCATACGGATATTTCTGTCCAGCTAATCTTGCTCGCAAATATGCAGGCAGTCGCCAGCTCCGAGAGTGACACACTCTGTTGACACTGAACGCCCAGAATGTGTGTCATTTACATTTGATGGGTTTGCAGAAGTGGCAATGTGTAAAGAATAAAGGTTTATTTCAAGTGCAAATGCCACTGCAGCACACACATGAACTATTCTTGTTTGCCTACATTCCCACACAGGGCTTTAAAATGTGAACCCTAATATGAGAGTTTCTGTTTGGCGTCGCGCTGGGGTCATTTGCTGCTTTGTTTCATTTCCGCTTCTATTTTCAGGAAGAGTCTGTTCTGTAAAATAAAGCGCCAACAACCAAATAACCACCGGCTGCTCACAGAAAGACACCAGTTAATAATAATGATGATGTATTCCTCTCTGTTCTGCTTTAAAGGGGGAGTTGAATAGGCGCGTGATTTACAGGCCTGCATCTGGAGTTTTTAGTTCAGATGTCATCAGTTTCAGCTGCTGCTGTGATAACGCTGAAGGACGCCAATTACTGAGGGACAGCAACCGTGTGCCAAATTGCACGGCGCTCCAGCCAGTTGATGCAGGACTAGTTCACTCTGGATCAAAAATCAACCTGCTGGTGGAAATGAAGCTGGGGGATCAGCATGGTGGAGAAATGCATCAACTGTGAACTTCAGAACGGTTTTAGTTTTTGCCAATCCATCCAGGATTTGTTCAAATATTCAGGCCAGACCAATGTAGTACAACCACCTACTGACACACAAATTCAGTGCTGGGTTTATTCATAAGCAACTACTTTACAACAAGATAAATTTCAAGGATGAATATTAAAGCCTCCAAGTGTCAAATCAAGCACTTTAATTACACACTGCACTACCTAAAGTTAACCTTTGGCTACATGCTTTGCAAATGTCAGCCCTTCTTCCTGCACTGGCATAAAACCACTACAGAATCCTCTAGGAGCACATTACATGCACTATGCAGAGATTTGGCTGTAAAGGAGCTGGGGGAAGATGCCATGAGGACATCTGGTCTGGAGAATGGATGGATGAATACGTGAATGAGGGTGAAGATGGACAGCTGGATGGATAATAGCCTTTCTATATGAATCTATTCCCACCACAGACTGTGGAGAAACGCATAGAGAGCATCTGGGAGATTCGAGACTTGGATTTGGATTCACCATTTATCAACATTACTGAAGCCACAAAACCAAAAAAATGCCAAATGGGAACACTGGCACAGTCAAATATGTCTGCAAAGAGTCACTGATTTTTTTTTTCTTTCTAGAAATTGATGGAAAGCTCAGGATTGTATTTGAGACACTTATTGCAGTTAAAAAGACAAATAACTTGCAGTGCTTCACTTGGGTTTTGTGCAATTTGTAACTGTGATTTTGCATTTAGCAATCCATACAGCATGCACATATGTGGAAAATTGTATGTTTTCCCCCTAAGCTTTCCTCCCTCTCAGTAAAATTAAAAACCAAACAAAACAGAACCTTTTATTTAGAAAAGAAAAGGTTTTTATGTTTCCTTTACAGAAATAAAGTCCAGTATTATTTGATGCAGAAAGGACACATGTTGATGCTTAAAAATTCACCACAATCCACGGAGGAAATTAATTTTCTGACACTAAAAAAATTCTAATTGGAAACCCCCAGGCCGCATGCTTAATATGTCCTCTTTCCCACCAGTGTGCGAGTGAAACCTGTGCCCATGCATATGCATATTCTTCTAATGATCGTTGGCTTTCTGTGAAACACACTGTATTCCCCATGCAATGAAATGTGTTATATAAATAAAGATTTGCTTTACTGCTTGAGCTGTTAATTATCTTGCCTGGCTGTACATATAATAAGTAAAATTATGCCAAAATGCCAGAGCACACGAGCGACAACCTTCAACTTTTTCAGTTCAAGCCCATATCTAAATGTTGCCAAAGCTGCCTTGGCGTATTTCCATACAGTAAGGGCAAAAATGGCATTTAGAGCTTTAATACTAAACCCACTATTTTATTGTCTCTCTGCACTTGACGCTACAACGCTGAAGAGATTTTGGAGATTTAAAAAAGCAATAAAAACAGTCTGTGTAGGTCACAGACTGAATTAAACCCCCATTTTCTTCCAGTGTTAATCCTATGGAAGCACTGATTGCCCGCCCTGCTCATAAATTAATTTTTACATATTGTTATTGGTACAATGTGTAGGATTTAAAAAGCTTGTTATAAAAAAATGCTTATCAGTCAAAATGAGAAGAACAATGTAAATATGACTCTGATACCAAATGTCATAACCAGCTGTATAAATGATTTTTCAATTATTAAGCAATCTAACTGGGAGTACTTCTCTTTGGTAATCTTTGTTTTTGAGCACCAGAAAGTCGATGCATAAAATGCAATTTCCACATGAGGAACTCATCTGAAAATACAATAAATATATTTATGCCGGCTAGACCACTGAAATCAAATGAACGAAAGGTAGCTGCATCTTGAATCCCTTATTCAGACCACAATATTTCACACTTGAGAGGACAAAGGAATAAAAACAAGTAGTTTAGAGTGAGCATTAGTCATGCCCATGCCCTCGATTTAACCTCATTTCCTTCTTTCCCTTTGCACTTGTATTTTTGACCCTATCGCTGATTGTGTGTTCCTTTGTTGGTATAACAACAAAACCCCACTTTAATGGAAAGCTGCACCTGTGACATTTGCAAGGTGATCCTCTGCAACTGCAAATGAGCAGTCAAATCCTTTTTGAATATGAATACAGAACCCTAGCAGCATCCACCATTCTGACAAACTCTTTAAACAAGCTTAGTGTGTTTAGGTAAAGGAGCAACACTTTCTAATTAAAGTATACATTTTTCAGCATGAATTGTCCGGTGCACGGGAGTGAGAGTTAATCTAACAAATGGCTGTCAGAGCCCGATACTAGAGATGCTCTGCTCTGAATAATGGATCGCTCCATGCGCAGCTTGTACTCTGCCTTAATTGCACAAGTACCTAATCTAGCCCGTAAAGATAGCAATCTCTGTTGACTGAAGTTAACATATTGTTCTTTGCTTAATACAGGCCCTGCTGTGCTCAAGGTTATGTGCCAGTACAAGACAATCAACTGCTCGGTTTTAAAACGTTTCACTTCTTGTGTTGGGGAAACAATTGAAGAGGGTCCATTATTATTTCCACATAGTTTACGTGATAGTAAAATTATGAATGTTTTTGTTTATTTGCATTTAAATTGAGTGCAATACATTTTCAGACATTCGTCTGAATTTTTTAAGAATATGTATTTGCTTTTTATTTAAAGCAAATAAAAAAAACAACTTTTTTCATCTAGTATAATTTGTGTGTGATCTACTTCAAATGTCCATTTCTAAGGCTCGAGTCACACAGGCTTGCAGACCAGGTGGGGAGCACTGGCAACCACTGATTCCGAGGGAAAAATTAGTACTCCCTGATTGGTTGCTGAATGCTGCTGATAGTTGTTGTAAAATCTATCGTTAAACATATGCCTGGAAACCAGTGAGTGTTCTACTGTTATCCACCAGTCACTAGGGAAAAATGTGTTGCTGATAGGAGAGTGGTTGCAGGAGGTTGCTGGCTGTAATTAGTCACAAATAACATGGTGCTGCACTGACCCTCCTCAAAAAAATCTTTGTTTTCCTACCTACCTATGTCTTTGTTTCATTATTGTTACACAGTAAGGAACACAGGTTGTGTTTTATTTACTTTTTTGTTAAATTAATGAATCTGTGACACTATGGGTGCAGCGAATTCCTGACATTTCATAATCAAAGAGCAAATGCAAATGGATGGTCTTCAGTTTTTGCAATGTGTACTATAATGCAGCAACTATGCATTTGTCCTTGAGGCGGAATCCAAGTGGACTAGAAAAAAGAAGGATAATAGGAATAACTACTCAACTGTGATGTTTGCAGCTGTCCTTGTCCACATCTGCAAGCGAGCATAATTTTGGCTTTAGGGTGACCAGATCCCAACAGACTAAATGTGGTGTAAAGAGTGTGTTTTGCAAGCGATAATATGGGACACAAGGTTGTCTGAAATTTTAATCTGTCTTTAATCTGTCTGTCAAAATCACACAAACTACCGAGGTTAAAAGTATTGATCGTGTAAAGGGCAAAATGACAGAGGTTAAATAGAAGCTGAAATCAGCGAGGGTTCATAGATCAGCACAAGATGATGGCTTCTCACACTTATGTTAAAACAGAGTAAACTGAAAAATTAGATTTTTGTTGTGTGGTGCTCCTAAGCACTACGATTAATTTATTAGTTAAGGTAAAAATGCAGAATAATTGACTAAATGCACTTTAATTCAAAACATGCTACATGCATGTAAAGATACTTTTAACTTTGTCACATTTGCAACCATGTCTCTGCTCGGCAAAAGACCACAGACTCACTGTGAAACAGTAGCAGAAAAGCAGGTTAATGCTGATGTTTTTCATCCAATGTGCATGTCAGTTTCAAATACTGCAGGGAGTAACGGGATAAGAGGGAGCAGGCGAGCTGGCAGGCTTTACGTTTTTAACTCTGCAGCAAGATTACCAACTCCTATCGCTGTGGGAAGAAAACTACCTGAGGCGTGTGCAGAATCAACTGCTGATATGTGTTTTGCACCACATGCAGTTAATCACCGGACTGACAACCATTCACATTCACACCTATGGAAGCAACAGATCTGAGGTCAGAGCATTCTTGCTGTGAGGTGAAGATGTTAACTGCAACGCTTTCACTGTGCAAGAGCCAGAACCAGGAAAACCAGCCTCAACATATCTCAGTGATAATGCTTCAGTCACTCAGGCCTAAAAAGCGGTCAGCAGAACTTGTGTATTCCTCAAAAACACATTGTTTTTTTAAATGGTTGCTTGCCATTCCTGCCTGAAGTCAGATGCAAAGCAGGTGCTGCACCAAAAACCTCCAGAAAACAGAAAATAAACCAATGTTCTGGCTGTAAAGAAAAAAATAATGCAAAAAAAGTGGAAGGAGTATGTGCAAGCCACAAACTGGTAACTTCCCTTCATAAACAAATCAGGTAAACCAACAATTAAAGCTACGAAAAACCAGATTAAGAGGGCTTCCATCCCAAAAGGAAAGAAAAGAAATCCCCACAAAGAAGCAGGGATCTAAGGACCCTGGAGCTGAAAAAAAACAAATCAGCAAAACTAAAGCAATAACATTTATACATATTATAGCCATCTGCATGAATATTACTACATCACACTCCTTAGTAAAAGCAGTGATTGAAGATTCTAGGATACTTCTTTTGTATTTAAGTGAACATGACAAACTATAATGTTTTTCCCCTCCTTTGACAAAACTCACTTGTTTCATTTGTTAACTTCATTGTCATCCCTGCAGTTATCCTTGCTGTTTGGCGATGAAATAAGCAAAAGGGAAATTCATTTAGCTGTGCTGTATTACTGTTTATTATTACTATTGCTTTTACTAGCCCCTCGAGACTTTCATTACAAAAAATTCCTACCAGTATTTCTTCACAAAAGGATGATCTTCCAGAGAAAAGAAAAGAAGTCCAGACGCCCAGTAGGCCAAGGATGCCAAATGATTTAACCCTGATCATTTCTCTATATCCACCTGGAGCCTCCAGGCATTATTTCCTCGCTCTCTGTGATGCTCTCTAAACATTCATCTCATGTCTTTTTCTCTACCATACTTTCATATTCATTTATGTGACAATTCCTAATGGAGCGTAAATCTAAATACGTGAATAAAAAAAGCATAAGACTGCATTTAAACTGTCCATTTCCAGCAGCACTTACAGCCCAAATGCTCTCGTAATGCTCCTCTAAATGCTCCATTTGTAATAAAAAGCAAAAACAATCAAGCGTCATCCAAATCACTATGGGAAAAATGTCCCATTACCCACACAGAGGGATGCAAACTTCCACACTGTTATTTGCATTACTGAAATGTAAATGTGTGCGCCGGCGAAACATATTAAGTGAGAGCAATAAAGCAAACAGCAGCAGAAATAAGATGATGTGAGTAAATAAGATGATAATGTAACTTTAATACAAACTGAGATCTGGTTAAATTTAGTAGAAAATTTGTAAAAGCAACCCTAGTGGGAGCCCAGCACACTGAAAACACTATTGTTTTCAGTGTGCTGGGCTATTTTTTTTTTTTTTTTTTTACAAAACAAACAAAATCCATTGATAGGTAGCTGTCTTGCTAACCAATGGGAGGAGAGCTGAGGACATCCGTGAATGAGACATCAGGACTTCCAATTCCAATTCAATTCAATTTTATTTATATAGCGCCAAATCACAACAAAAGTCGCCTCAAGGCGCTTTATATTGTACAGTAGATAGCACAATAATAAATACAGAGAAAAACCCAACAATCATACGACCCCCTATGAGCAAGCACTTTGGCGACAGTGGGAAGGAAAAACTCCCTTTTAACAGGAAGAAACCTTCGGCAGAACCAGGCTCAGGGAGGGGCGGGGCCATCTGCTGTGACCGGTTGGGGTGAGAGAAGGAAAACAGGATAAAGACATGCTGTGGAAGAGAGACAGAGATTAATAACAGATATGATTTGATGCAGAGAGGTCTATTAACACATAGTGAGTGAGAAAGGTGACTGGAAAGGAAAAACTCAATGCATCATGGGAATCCCCGGCAGCCTATGTCTATTGCAGCATAAATAAGGGAGGATTCAGGGTCACCTGGTCCAGCCCTAACTATATGCTTTAGCAAAAAGGAAAGTTTTAAGCCTAATCTTGAAAGTAGAGATAGTGTCTGTCTCCCGAATCCAAACTGGAAGCTGGTTCCACAGAAGAGGGGCTTGAAAACTGAAGGCTCTCCCTCCCATTCTACTTTTAAATACTCTAGGAACAACAAGTAGGCCTGCAGAGCAAGAGCGAAGTGCTCTAATAGGGTGATATGGCACTACAAGGTCATTAAGATAAGATGGGGCCTGATTATTTAAGACCTTGTATGTGAGGAGCAGGATTTTGAATTCAATTCTGGATTTAACAGGAAGCCAATGAAGGGAAGCCAATACAGGAGAAATATGCTCTCTCTTTCTAGTCCCTGTCAGTACTCTTGCTGCAGCATTTTGGATTAGCTGAAGACAGATGTATAAAAATGCATTTATGTCCACATTTCAGAACAGTGGAAGAACCTCCATGCATCTAAAAAAACAAAACAAAAAAAAAAACCTGTCTTATTTTTACTGTCAGAGACCAACAGCAAGCAACTGCAATGACCAACTGGTCACCCAGAGGTTGGGTGACACCCTCAACATCTGGTTGTCCACTTTCAATCACAGCATAATTGCACAGGTTGCGGTTGCCTGGTGGGAGGCAACATGTCTCCTGCTTTGAGTCCCAGTAGACCTGACCTCCCAGATGAGGCCCCACCCCACTCCACCCAGTTTTGTTGCAAGTGGCTTGCATGATACTATTTACACAAATCTAATGACAGCAACAAAAGATTATGGTGATGAACGCTGGTTGCAAGCCCTCCCCCCGTGAATTTTGTCTTGGGACCCTGTGACTCTAGAATGGCCACTATTATTACACAACTAACACAACTATTAAATATTAGAATACTTAAAATATTAACAATGTCCTAAAAACCACCCCATGACACAAATGTGTGACAAGAGATGACAAAGGAGTATATGATGCCTATATGCACGATGAGGCAGCAAGCAGGGATAATGCTAGAAGATGACAACTGAGAATAATTAAACAGGCTCACTGCATAATACTCCAGTATGTGGTGAATCCTTATTTGGCACCTAATTTCTGTGCTGTCCTTGAACAAACAGAGCCAATTTCACCAAGTACTGATGCAGAAACGGTACAAATTGGTCCATAAAAACTCATCTGAATACTGAAACTGAATGCTCTCTGCTGTAAAGTTGGGTATTTTTTACTGTGAAGTCCAGGAATTGTTTGACAGTGATGGTATCTGATGTTTGGGGGGTTTTGAGAGAGACTTCATGGACTAACGTCACCTCCTCGATTCGTGAATGCGCTGCAACAAGCTACATCATGTCCAAAAGCCCAGAGACAGATGAGAGTGGCATTTTGTAACAAGGATAACTGACTAAAACAAAAACCAATACCAGAAATGTGTGCAATGGTTGTGTGTGCAGACTAGACTAGACTAGACTAGAAAAGAAAAGAATACCTTCATTGTCCACATCAGTGGAAAGTTATTTTCAGCTCACCAAGTCAACAAATCAATTCATAATTACAGACTTGCACTTCTTCTTTACAAGTTGAAATGAAACTTGCGCACATCTCCTGCAACACTCAAGCTTTCATAAAAAAGAAAAAATCTACACATGTGACATCTCTGTGCATAGACAAATCCACGCATCTGTTTAAATTCTCAGGGCCCTAATGTTTACAGGAAACTATGACTCAGCCAACCCCTGACAGTATCTGTAGCTGTGGGGAGCGGATCAATGCCGAATCGAGCTTCCACTTGGTTGGTTTGTCAATAAATAGTTAAAGGCAAACAAACACAACACTATAGAAACAAGCTTGCCAATTGCAGAGAAAGAGGAAGGCAGCAGATAAAGCACAGAGACAGGAAACGCAGGCTGATATGAAACTGTGTTATCTTGAAACCTCTTGTTTTTCATATGCTTACTACACTACCGCGCTCTTATTACAGTGTCAGGTAATTAAATAGCGCGGAGACAGAGCTTAGATCTAACTTGTCAATGAGATGGAAAAGTCGGCCCTAACCTCAAAGTTTGTTCACACAAACAGCCTCTAATCCTGCTTCACGTTGCAGCGAGGTCAGTGATCAGTATTCAAAGCACGAGCCAACTCCATTCACGCTCCTCAAAAGAAGGAATGACACTTCTTGAGATACCATTGTGCCTCCCTTGTTGACTCACTTATTTAGTGTATTTGCTTTTGTGTGCATTCATCTCTGTCTTGTTTTTCAACAGTTTCACATCATTACCTCCGAGTGTCAATTTTCCAACTGCAGCCTTTCATCACAACATGATTCATATCTTGTTTTAAACACAAACAGCTTTTCTTTGAAATGTATCCATGAACTCATTTTCCAAAACTTCTGAACTGTCCAAGCTTGTCTTCGTGTCTTTGTGCAGCACTCCTGAGGAAGCTGACTCATGTTCATCAGCGCAGTGGGACATTTGCATTTCAGGCCTATTTTTCATCCGATCTATTTTTCCTCCTCAAAGGAGAGGCACTTTGATGTCCCTCAAATCTTATTACGTCTGGGCCTCAGCAAAGGCGAAGACTGACTTCCTCTGGTTCTGCAATAGCATGGAGAAAATGAGGGAGGCAAAAGCCCTGTGGAGCAAAATCCAAATGGATATGGCCAGTCACGAGGGAAACCCTTTGAAACGCACAGCAGCGAGCGTGTCATTCCATCGTGGAGGTCTTAGCGGTGATTAGCAAAACGCCCAGTGTGGCACGTGAATGCAGACGTTATAATCAGTAGGACGAAACGTGCAGTCAGACACATGAAAACAGGCTATAGCTTCATAAGAAGTTCACCATAACAACGTTATGAGGGTGGTAATCTTTCAGCATTATGTTTCTGCTGCACCGTGTTGACAGAAAAAATGTGTCGATGTGATCTAGAAATGTGAACATTTTCACTAAAATGTTGCACAGCTAATGCAAAATTGAAACAAACTATCCAAAGTCACACTAGACTGAAATGTTTTAGCTCTAAAATCACCTTCTTTACAGGATGTTAGGAGTCCTTTTGACTTTTCTGAGCCAGTGAGAGACACAGAAATCATTCATGTGTTGTTAGTAAAGATCAAAACTGATGATTTAAAAAAAAAAAAAAAAACAACCCTGCATTGGAACATTTGTGAGATGACAGCAGTGGATAGATAGTGTACTACATATGACAGGACAATCTAGTTTTTATGAATGAACTATGTTTCTGAGGGCACAGATATTAAGATTTACTATTAAAGGTGAGTTTTGTTGATGCTTCTTTAATGTAATAGTTATTTTTTTTAAATATTTTTCTGACAATGAGGTCACACTAGTTCCCTTTTCATACCAACTTAAAAGTCCCCATGTTAATCTCATTTTCAGTTTTGTTGTGAGGTTTAGAATTACGGTATCATTTTAACGTTAAAAAATACTTAATTTTCTCACGCATTGCACTGTAATTATTAGAACTTGTAGATACACCATAAAGTAAATCTCCAGTAAATGGTAACCTGGAAAAAAGGGGTGTTATTTAACCCAAATGATCACCTTTTTCTAAGTTTGGATGGATAGAGAGGTGGCCGGTCTGGTGTCATGGTGTGAGGACAACAACCTCACCCTCAACACTGATAAGACAAAAGAGATGATAGTGGACACGAGGAAGAAGAGGAGGCCTCACCAGCCGCTGTTTATCCGGGGGCTTGAAGTGGAGAGGGTGAGCAGCTTTAGGTAACTGGGTGTCTACATCAGTGAGGACCTCACCTGGACACTGAACACCACACAGCTGGTCAAGAAGGCTCAGCAGCGGCTGTACTTCCTGAAGAGGCTGAGGAAATTTGATATGTCGGCCAAGATCCTCAGCAGGTTCTATGCGCTCCACAATTGTGGAGAGCACCCTGACCAGCTACATCACTGCATGGTACGGCAGCACTACTGCTATGGACCGCAAACGCCTGCAGAGAGTGATAACAACTGCAGAGAAGATCACCAGAGCTCCGGTGCACTCTCTGCAGAGCATCTTCCATCGCAGAGTCCAGAGGAGAACTGCCTCCATCCTCAAAGACCCCACACACCCCCAACACGGACTGTTCACGCTTCTGTCCTCAGGACGAAGGTTTAGAAGTGTGAAATCCACAACATCTCGACTCAAAAACTCCTTCTTCCCCGCTGCCATCAGACTCTTGAACAGCTGATCTATTTTAACAGTAATAATAATTTTTACACATAAGGTCATCTCACATATCAAACCAGCATATTAAGCTCTTAGCTCTTTTGCAAACAAATCTATTTAACACTTAAATTTTTGTCTCCATTTATTTATATATACTATTTGTATTTTATCTGTTCTAGTTCTATTTGTACATATTAACCGAAATCTGTGTGTGGACAGCAGAGAAAGAATTTCATTGCACAGAGAAATGCTTTTCTTTGTACACATGAAATTAAACCCTTTTAAAACTATTTATATTGGTACCATCCCCACCTCCATAACCTGCCTTATTGGTCAGCTGGTCTGCAGAGTATTGATGTAGCTTCTAACTATTAACAGAACAAAAATGGACTCCTACAGAAGTAGCTACGCTACACAATAGAAGATGTTTTTCTACATCTGCATTATCATTTTTGAAAATATTTGCATCATGCACATTTGAGTTGAAACATGTTTTATGGCTCACTACAGTAAAAATAGGATGGCAGTTTCCTTGCAACTGGGACATGTGACAGTGGTTGCATGAAATGCTTGTGCATTCAGAGACCAATTCTTAATTTATAAATGCTGATAGCCTGCAATCACTCTGAGTAAGCACAACTCATCTAAAACATCTCTTTGCAATAGGGGACTCCACTCAGCTGGTTGCCAACTGGTTGTCTTGTGGTTATTTTCTTATATAAAAGCAAGGTTGCTGAGCCCCCATGTCATTTTTCTGTTAAATTGCTGTTTTGCTGCAACTACATTACTATTTGTGGAAGAATTTCTAAATTTGCGTGTCAAATCTGTGGGTTTCTGGCTGGACATTAAAGTAGTTAATGCAAATTTCTGTGCATGCAGAAAGCAACAGGTTGGTAATTTTCACTATTATATCACAGTTAATCACCATCTATTGCAAACAAATTGCAGGTAATTGCCAATTTGACTCCATGCAATTGCAAAGTGATTGACTAATTCCATCTTTTTGAAGTTTTAGCATTGTCTTGATGCACTAAAGGCATTTGAAGACAAGGTCTGTTAGTGGTTGATCCAAATCTTCAAAGCAACCATTTCAAAGCCAACAAGCCTGCAAGGTCATTACTCAAAAGTTTTTGTAATCCTGCCGTGCCCAGACACTTCCCTTTTGTGAGAGTAGCATTAAGCTGCTATTTTTAGGCAGCAAAATAGATAATAGCTGATTTGAAAGCACAGTAACCCTTTAAGGGTTTCACTTCAGTTGTTTTGGATTTTTGACTGAGAGACAAGAACCACACACACTGAACATGACATAAGGAGCACTGAGGGGCTTGGAACAATTCAATCAAAGTACAAGGTTAATACAAGAAATCAAAAACAAGTCCAACTCTACTGAAATTCAAACATATCAGGACTCTGAAATAACCACAGATATAACATTTTTTCCTGGCTGAGACATTTTAGTTACCATAAGCCGCTCTAGTGAGGAAGCTGCAGACTGAGAGGCAGCTCTTTGTTATTTATTTAAGGAGGAGCCACACTAGATATGATGTGTTATTTATGCAAATATGATAGAAAAAAGAAACAGGTGAAAAGCTTGTACTGCCAACAGGGAATTCAGCTCGTTTGTGGCAAGTACTTGCCGTGAGTAACTTCCTTCAGTGTGCACTCTGAACACTAAAGCTACTCTATAAACTGGAGGAAAGGGAAAACTCCCAATAAGCATATTACTGGATTTAAATGTTGATTTTGGCAGCTTTGTGAACAAGTTTTTCATAATAGCTTCAAAGGCTTCATTATGAAATTTATGCGTAAGTTCAGTAATGAAGATCTGTTGTCACTCACCTGTCTGGTCTTGATGCATTCTCAATCATCCAGGAAAGTAAATCTCCAAAAAAGTTGATTCTGTTCATCTGTTCACCTGCAGTCAGCTGAGACTGAAGAAGTCACTTGGATGAGTGACGAAACGTTTCTCCCACAAAACGCTACGTCCAGATGAAATGAATCAACTTTTTGGAGACTCACCTGTCTGCTTTCCAGGTTTTGGCTAATCTAAGTTTTACATCGCTTCCACTTTCCCACGCTGTCCAACTGATTGTGACATCATGGGTCTAGTCTAATCAGCTTTCTGCCGGACTTTTTCTGGCCATTTAGCTTTCAGTCCGCATGCTTTAAATCTCACTGTGCACCTGTCATTTTTCCTTGCAGTCACCTTTGTGCAACACACCTCCTCCCGATCACCGCCTCTCATCACTCAGGCTCTAGTCAAGCCTCCACCTTCATCTCCACCACCAGCGTCTAGACTTCGGGGAGTCCTGTCCTAATCGCTATCACCGCTGGGATTCAGTTTTGCTCTCCTGGGCTATCGGGGTCTAACCGCTAAATACCTGAAATTGAGGTTAATTAAACTTTGAGCCATAAACTTTTATGCAAATTGGAGATGACCTGAATGATATACAGGAAAATCAAAAGAATTGGGATTTATATTAAAAGCTTTTTAAAAGCATATATATTTTAATAACTGCTGTGTGTGGGGCAATGTTTTGCAAGGTTTCATTCTGATTGGCCTGCTCGTTAAGGAGGAGAGGGTACATATATACGTACACATAATTATAGTAAGAGATATCCTAAGAATAACTGGTATATTTATTCTATTTATATCCATTATAGTGAAATAAAGTTACACAGAATGTGTCAAATTTAAAACAATAAACAAGCGCAGAGATACACTGTAATTTTACAGATACACACTGGGTTTATTGTCCAGTTACCAAGTATATCCACCAAGCATGAACATCAGGCAGTGTAAGGATGCGTAAACATGAAGAGAGTGCGCCTCAGCTGCAAGATATGGTGATGCAGTCACGCAGCTTGTCCTGAGATCTAAAATAGGGACAACAAACATTTATTCAGAGCTGCCGTTTTAATGATGATGACTCAGCGGAGGTCAGGGTTGATGTTTAAACAAAAGAGTGCAGTTGAGCTCTAATGGCTGCAAAATAATAGACTTCTTATACACATTTCCCCGCTGCTCTCTGAATCCTCTCCTGTCAGAATATCAATTCCTGTGTTCTCACTCTGTGTGCATTTTCCACAAACATGGAAAATAAGTGTGTGTTTGCGTCACACATCCCTTTTCTGTCTGTGGCACAGTAAACAAATACACAGTCAGTAGTTCCTGGTCTCAGTACAACCCCAGTGAAATTGATCTTCCTTGTTTTGACAGGATTATTTGCAAGAAGGCTCTGCGGTGGTTTTCAGCAAGCATACGTACCAAGGTTGTATAATTACGCTGACTTAGAAAACACCGACAAGAAAACAACTTTAAATGCAGAGGAGGATGTAAAAGAAGATACAGGGAAGAAACAAAAGAGACAAAAGGAAACGTGTCTAAACAGAGTCGAGAAGGCTTTTGGGAAAACAATCGAGAGCGAATGAATGAAAAGACGGAAAGCATGCTGAGAAGATTCTCTGTTAGACTTTCAAAAACAATGTTTTTTCTTTTTTTTAAGCACTAAAGGAGTGTGTGTCTGTGCATTCAGTTGATACTCCTAAACAGTGACAAGCTTTTTCTTGTGTTGACAATAAGAGATCCTTTGAGGGAAGGATACATTTGTTTGCATAGTTTTTCATTCAGTGTTCTGCTGTGTGTACAGACCCCAAACCAGCTGATTATTAACCCCACAATGGCATTTAGTTACAAAGCAAAATATTGTTACACACTACAACAGCTTTAGCTTTTGAAATGAAGTGTTTGAATGATGTCATTTTCCTGCTTTTACGATGTTTACATGTGTTTTTGCAGCTCTTAAATATTTTTTTAGGAAAACTCTGTAAAAACTGAAAAGTCCTGATTTTTAAAAATGAGTTTAAATGAGAATTACAGACATGCACCATCACTTCAGTCTAATCACTTCTGGCAGCACAAACCCGTAATTATTATATATAAACTACAGAAACATGAAACCAATAAAGTAGCTGCTGTGATGATAAGAAAACGTGGTTTTATAACAGCTGCAAGATGAATTAATTTTTCATGTATTGAGTAAGTCGGGTTGTATGGACATGTACAGGAACACAAAATCTGCTTACGTCTTGATTTATGACCTCAGTAAACACTTTTCTAATGAGCTCATGGTCTCAGTTACCAGTTTCAAATTTCATACAAGCAAAATGACCATTTTGTAAAGCATGGTCCCATTCAAGGTTAATGTAACGAACCAAAACTAAACTAAAAACTCAAATTAGGCCGTAAAAGATCACTGAAAAAAGGCACATGATATTGTATGATCAAAAGATAAAACTAAAATTTTAAAAAAAATTGCAGCAAGCGTTTTTAATCTTTGTCAATCTGGTCAAATTTAGGATCAAACCAGTCTCTCAAAGCTTTCGTGGATTTGGGATGTCTTCATCGCTGTTTTGTTTTTATGCTGTAATAAATTTTTTACCTTCTTAGACGTGTCCATGGCAAATATGACTTTTGCAATATGGTAATTAAAAAACAAAGCACAACAAAACAGTAGAACAATGAAAACAAAAACTAACAAGATTAAAAATCCAAAGTTTTTAATCTTAACCTTAATCTTCAATCCAAACTAGTAAGACACAGGAAAAAGGGGAAAACCCGAGAACAGTCCAAAAGTCACACACAGTTTAATCAATAACTCAAGGAAAAAAAACCAAGAGGAACACCAGGAAATCAAGAAATGCTGAAATGATTGACTATTAGAAACAAGACAATCTGACAAAGAACTGGAGAATTAAACATGCTGGTTGGTGATTAACTGACTGAACACAGGAGCATAACCACGACTAGGAAACAGATGTGAAAGACGATTCTATTGATCAGGAAGGTGACAATTAGTGAAAATTACCAAAGTAAAACTAGAACCAGTGATTACAACAAAGGAAAAGAAAACCATGACACAAAATGTGAGTTCACAAACACAGGGGTGCCAAAACAGTGTCTACAACTATGTTTTAAGTACAGTTTTCTGTTTGTATTCATTAAAGGGACTGATGTCTCTGACGCACATTTGACCTAGCAGCTCTTTCATGTAAGATATTGAGTTTCACAGCACATTTTAAAACAGAAGTGCATTAACAGTGCTTCATAATCAGAAACCTGACCTCTAATGCAAGACGAGCAAGTACGTTCAACGTCTCAAAACAGGGACATGTACGTTTCACATTTCTTTTAACATGGCACTGTGACGTCTTGGAGTGCAATTACAGTCATTCATGTGTTGGAACAGAACTGAAAAGCAGTAAAGAACTGCAGCTCTGGAGATAATATTTCAGTCAGCATCTGTCTATAATCAAGATCGCCATCTGAGAGAAAAATTGATACTTTGAATCAACAGCAGGAACAAACATTTCAGAGACTGATAATAGAAAAGCCAGCAGTACAGTTTGTTTGTGATTTTCATATTGTACAGCACAGCTTGTGATGAACACATGTGAAGCTACACATACAAATAAAGACATTCATGGCTACTCAGTTAATTATCCGATCCTGCTGAGGAGCGAGTCAGAATGCACAAACAGCGCTTTAAAGCACAGAATTTCTTGGAAAATCAATCACTTGATAATACCTGTACCTCAGCAAGATGTAAACATGACGGCATGCTTCAGGGAAAAGGTCTAAAGCATCAGCTGGAGCTCTGGAGAGTACAGTAAACACTTCAGATTAATCACTTTTTTCTTTTAGCATTTCCTTTATAAAGTTTTTGAGGAAGCTGAGGCATAACCTAACACGAAAGGGTCTGAATCCCTCTTGGCAAATAAACAAAACAACAACAAAAAAAAACTTGGATATCAGCAGCAGAAGCAAGGAGATATTTACAGATTTGTAGAACAGAGAGATCGCTTGGGTAAACGTTTTTGAAAGTTGATGGATGAGTTCACACCGTCTGTGACAGCTGGGTTATTTTGATATATTGTCACAGTTGAAGCCAACATGATTTCTTCCCTTTTCTAAGCAAATCAAAGGAATGTTTGATCCAAGAGCAACAATTCATCCAAAAATAAATGTTCTAATATTTCCATTAAAATAAACATTTTTAGCAAAGCTTTAAACAGTTTAAAATTCTTGGGGTCTTGCACCGCCGTGCAGCGTGCGGTTTTTAATCATAAGACCAAGTGATCCAACAGCGCTCGGTGCTGTTCGATGCCCCGTGTTGCACATTTCAGCCCTGTTGTAATCAGACACTCTGTATGTAACTGGGAGTTATGGCCTACAGGGGGTGGCATCCATAGAGTATGTCAGTAAATGCGTGCACTGTGCTTATGTGTCCATGGCGACACAGTTCATGGCAAACAGAGCGAGAGACAATCAAACGCTGCGGGCTGTGTTATTGTGCTGAGGGTAAGAGGGCACAAAATTGCACTGAATTTAAATTGAGCCATTTTTATCAGACTTCTGAAGCATCAACAAATTGCCTCTTCGCTATGACTCACTACACCAGTGTGAATTCATGTGCACCTATTATAGCTGTATTAACACTGCAATTCAAAAAGAGGAAGAACATTTATCCATAGCAATAATAGAAGACATGAGGACAGATCCCCACTAATTCAATGGAGATGAATGGTATTTGATTTGCACTGCTGTTAATATTGTTAATACATTTTTATACATTGTCTTGGTTACACTGGATTGTCCACAGTAGGGCTGAGAATCAAAGAGTAACTCAATGCAGTATAGTCACATTATGATGCTATTACAATATCCTGCAAGCCAATCATCTCTGATGTACAATTGCAGAACTGCACAGTTGCACAATATCTGTGCGACTGTAAAACAGGCAAAAAGAAGGAATTATGTATTAACAGCTCTGCAGTATTGGTGTCTGTGTGTAATATTACTGATTACTGATTTCAGTAAAGTAGTAGTTTTTGTTCCCCGCCTATCCAGTATTTCTCATTGTCAATTCCTTCTTTTTCACAGCAACTTCAATTTAATCTTCCTAAGCATTTATTTGATTACTACAACCATGAGGAGTCATAAAGCAGTCACTCTGCTAGGATAAAATGTCTGGGAATCGGATTAGGGCACCTGCCTGCTTTAAGTAAAATATCAATATTTGGCGCCCGCGTATTGATGCTGTTATTGCAAGAGGAAATGATGCAATATTGATATTTGGTCCAATCTCTTGTCAATATATATATTGCCCTTGTTTCCATTGGGATTGTTGGTTTAACAGTAAGTAGCAACAGCTTTGGAGACGATATTTCAGTCAGCATCTCTCTGTAATCACAACCCCGGACAGACAAAAAGCGATGCTGTGAATCAGAAGCAGGAACAAAGATTTCAAAGCCTGATGTCGACGCCAGCAGCACTGTTTATTTGGGATGTTTATATTATACGCGGCACAGTTTGCTCCCATCCTTTTGTGATGCAGCCATGTGAAGCTACACATACAAATAACTTTAGCAGCTTGTCCTTATTTCACCGTGTCATTTCAGGTAATTTAACTTCCTCATTTTCTTCTTGCGTGTTTCTTTTTTTCACCCCACCTTTGCACTTTACCTTGATTATTTGCCAAGTGCCATCATGGCACGTCATGAAGTGGTGACCGTGGTCAGAGAAACAATTGGGGAATCTATTTAGTGTACCTCTGTGATTGAAAGAATATAAACTTTCTTTGTTGTAACATTACCTCTTAGCAATAAATCTCATACCATCGTAAAGCTTTATATATCATATACCTTTAATTGATCACCTCATTCCTTTATTGTGAGTAACAAGGGAAAGTCTTAATATACACATTTTTAATGTAAACAAGAATGTAATTATTGCAGTACCACTCCAATCAAAAGGCAATTTACAATAATAATAATAATACAAATACTGTATTAGAAATGCATTTTATTCTTCATCAAACCCTAAGTACTAATTTAGCCATCTGTTGATTTAGTATTGATTATGGCATTTCCATTTCCTTTTACCTTATGTTTTCTATTCTACCCTCAATATGAGATTTTATTGATTTAGCCTCATTTTGAGAAATAAAACTGTCTCCACCTCTATTGTCACATGCAGACATCTCTGAGTGATCATCAAAAACAATAAATACATGGAAAATAATTAAAAAAAAAAGCTAATTCTGCATGCATGTGACAGTGAAATCAATAAATATCACATCAACCAAACAACCCTTCAAACCCAGAGAACATTTTGGGTTGTATCCTACCACTTTTAACTTAACATTTTTTCAAGCTGCTATAGAAGCTCCTTCATCACCTCTGCTTTTGTTCTTGCGGTCTTCTGCATTCTAATGTTCCTACTTGAAGAAACATAAAGCCTCAGCAATTCCTCTATTATCACCTTCCTTCTTCTGCCAACCCGAGTGTCGTATAATGCATGGTCTCAGTGCATGAGCATGTGACTGACAAGTGGGAAGAAAGTATGATAACACACAATCATGAGTATGGATGTTTGTGTAATTTCTGTATAGCTACACCATGTGTGTGTCTGTGTGCGTGTTTGTGTGTGAGCACAGAGGCATGTTCAATACTTGTTTGCCTCTGCAATGCGTCAGGAACCCACATGCAAGCCCGGCTCCTGGCAGCACTTACAAGGCCTGTATGTTCTGCAAAACTGTGCCTCAAACACATGCCAGCCCTTTGCCTGGGACCTGGCAACAATCTAATTCACAATATTTTTGCCCATGCAAGCGTGTGTGTGTTTGTGTTAAAGAGAGACAGAGAGGGTTATTGTGTACTATTGGCAAATCCCTTTTACTTTGTAGCTGTGATGAGTATATATGTATATACAGATCTGTGCTATGGAACAAACAGATGTCTTCTCTGGTAGAAGGTGGTGTGCTAGCCTCAGCATTAAAACCACTGGCAGGTCATTATATTGCGCAGCGCATTGTTCAGCTGGGAAACCTTGTTTGTTGGTATTTACTCAAGTGTAATTATGACAATTATGAAAAGAAAGAGAATACTGACACTCACTAAATTATATTTCATTTTCAGGCAAGCCACACACATGTTTTGACTATGAGCAATCATCACTGGATCCGTGTGTTAATCCCCCCCCCCCCAAAAAAAGTCAGCAAGTATTTGTTTTTATACCTTTACATTTGGAGTTTTGTGCACTATTGCTTTGTATTATACTTATACACTTAGAACATACCTAAACATTTTCAACAAAGCATGCTCCCCCAATGGCAGCAGTTTCCCATAGTAGAACAATCTGCTCAAGGCATCAGACCCCAAAGCACTGATCCAGCCTTCAAACTAGCAAGTCTAAATCCAATCCAGCATGTGTTGGTTGTGCCAGGGACAATCCAATACAGGGAAATCCCGGCCCAAAGCATGCACCCAAAGGATCCTCTGCCAACATCACACCGCCCTGGACACTGCCAGAGAGCTCCTCTCCACGTCCCAACTACTAAGAGCTGTTTTGGCATCACAAAGAGACATAAAAACAATATTAGGGATTTTGCCTTTAATGTTAAGTACTGGTTTATCCATTTATTCTAGAAAAAATAACTCATATCAACATGCTCAGCCATGCTAAAATAGTGATATTTAAAAGTTATGTTTAGATGTTCACCAGGGAATAACAGCCCAGCGTTCAATGATTAGAGTCAATGAAAACCACATTAATTCTGGTTGGAATAGTAGATTTACTGTCATTTGATCAAAAACTTCTGAAAGGGGATGGGGTGACCAAAAAAAAAAAAACAATCTAATATGTGTTGAGATATTTCAGTCCAGACTAAAGATGGTGACCAACCTATAGGCTGAGACACTGATTGATTAGTTGATTGATTGATTAGTAATTTATTTCAACATGTGAACAATATACGGGTACATTTAGAAAAGAAAATAAGAGAGAGAAAAAAAAATACTATACAAAATACATACAAAAAAACCCAACATTCTGATTAATTTACATGTTGAAAGGGAGTGGGAAGAAGTAAACACTTATTTAATCCCACCCCGTTGCCATAAATTATCAGTTAATATTTAGTCAGCTTCCTTACTGATATAATTTGTAATAGAAATAGTGAACAGATTTCTGATATACTTTATACTATAATATCACATCATGAATTTTTTATTTATTTATTTTTTTTAAATAGAGACATTCACTTAATTTCAATATTTTCCTTTTCTTTATAGTTCGAGAAGATCATATTTTTATAACTCTTTTTGAACAGTTTTATGTTTGGACATTGCTTTAATTCCATATTCAGACTGTTCCATAGTTTCACCCCATGAACAGAAACACAAAAGCTTTTTCTTGTAGCTCGTACCTTCCCTGTTTTGAAGTTACAAAAACCCCTTAAATTATAACCTCCTTCTTTCAAAAAAAAACATACTCTGAATATTACCTGGCAGTTCTTTATTTTTTGCTTTGAATAGAATTTGTGCTGTTTGGAATTTCACTAGATCATCCATTTTCAATATTTCAGACTGCAAAAATAGTGAGTTTGTATGTTCCCTATAACCTGCATTGTGGATGATTCAAATTGCTTTTTTCTGAAGAGTAAAAAGTGAATGTAATGTGGTTTTATAGTTATTGCCCCAGACCTCTGCACAATAGCTTAAGTATGGTGAAACCAGTGAACAGTATAGAATATGAAGTGATGTTCTGTCGAATACCTGTTTTGCCTTGTTTAGTACTGCAATGCTTCGTGATACTTTGGAATGAATATATCTTACGTGAGCTCTCCAGTGAAGTTTTTCATCTATTATTACCCCCAGAAATTTATTTTCACTGACTCTTTCAATATCAACACCATTTATTTGAATCTTTGCATTTGTATTTAAACTACTATTTCCAAATAACATAAGTTTAGATTTATTCAAATTTAATGATACACTGTGCCAGCAATGCTACAGTCACACTGGAGAAAGCTGTGGGTGGAGACCGGAGCACAACCAAAATTACTGTGGCCATGTGCAATGAATTGTAAACTTGTTGCTTTTTCAATGGTTGCTGAGATTGAATAGTGTAAATGATCCACGGCAGACCCAATGATATTTACATGCTTTGTAGCATAATCTTTATTAACACTCACGGTTGATGTGCACAATCACACGGCTGCAGCTTTTCAGCTCAGCCGAACACTCCAACAACAACTGACAGGACCTAGTGCAGGCTCTTTATGCCATGAGGCATGATTGCGGATGCCGCTCAGGTGCGTCCGCCTCCTCTGCAGCAGTACCGTAGACCACGCCCTGCCACAAATAGGTTCAAGCTGGCAATTAGATGCAATCTGTTTGTGAGAATGTGATGACTGAATGTAATAACTTGGCAAAAATCTCAGATTTGTTGCCTTCTACATCTACAGTGCGCAGCCAAAGCACTCACAGATCTTACACAGAAAACTCCCCCACAAATAGTGACGTAGCTTCAGCACAATGACCATTTAGCTGTAAAATGGCACAGGTGCTCAGCAGCTTTGGTTTTATATAGAAATATAACCAAAATACAACAAGCTCACAACAAGTCCAATCATGTTGGACATGAGATTTTATAATCGGAATAACTGCAATCGTAGCACAAGCTAAACAAAATGCCATGACTTCACAGCATAACACAACATTTTGTGACTTCCTTATAATACAGAAACAAATGGCTGTGTAAAGGCGAGGTCTATGGCAGCTAGCACAGAATAATAAGTGCACGTCTTAAACTCCCTGTGGTGTGTGTTTATGTATTCATAGCACACACGGTAGCACAGACATACACACAGTCTATGCCGCAAATCTACGTCACTCGTCATTCACACTAACACTCCCTTAAACAGGGTCGCCGGCTGCTCTGATTTGACAGCAGAGGATCAAAGTGCTGCTCCATCAGCGTCTCTTTGAGGAAGGCGCTGCAGGTGCAGAGGATTTACCACAGAGACAAGACCGATAAGTCCTCCCTGATATTCATAGTCAAGTAGACCTAAATGAGTACATGTCCTCCAAAGAAGACTTCCTGCATCCATGTTCACAACAGCCTGGAAATTAATCATAAAAAATCCTCCCATTTTAGTCCTAAGCTGGCCTGGTGCTCATGTTTATGCACTACAGGTCAGTCTGCTCGCCTCAGCAGGAAATCGCTTTGGATCCTTAAGATCTTTGTCTGTGTGACAAACAAACACAAATCTCATTATGCAAACTCCATTTTTTTTTCTGGGGATAGCCAAGAACTTGATGAACCAATACAAAAAACAGAAAAAAACATGCTAAATAGTGGTTACAAGCTTAGCATAATGAATTTTAAATTACCTTAAAAAAGGAATGCAGTAAAACTGTGATTGTGGTAAGAAATGTGGTAACTAAAGTGAATATAAAAGCCTTTAGATATTCCTGAAACATAACAGAATATTTTGAAAAATATGTTAAATTCCTATAACTTTCCTTTAAAAAACAAATGTCAAATTTCACTACAGCTGATGTCTATTTGCAGACAAATCAGTGGTTTCCATGCAAACTATGGATGACAACAGATGACCTGAAGGGGACCAAAGAAATCACAAAGAAGTTTTTGATGTGACACCTCTGGGAAGTTGTCACAGGATCGCCGACTGGTCTCCAGGCTTTTATGACTGCCACAGCTTAAGGCCTTATTGAATAGGTAGCTTCTTTATATGCAATAGAAAGAACTATTCATGTTTTTTCTTTACAATAACATACACACAATGTAAAAATATTCAACAACGGAAGAAAGTCCTGGTCAATAAATACAACAACAATATTCATATGCATGATATATGAATTCTTTCAGTCTGTACTTAAACAGAGCAGTAAAACACACTACCAAATTCCCTTTTGGATCAGGACTCATTACTTGGCAGCCATCCATCTATTCATCCATTGATCCATCCATCCATTCTCTTCTGCTTATCCGGGGCCGGGTCATGGGGGCAGCACCCTAAGCAGAGAAGCCCATATCCTGGGGGTCTGCTCTGGGCCCTCCTCATGGTGGGACATGCCCAGAACACCTCACAGGTGACACTGTGACACTGATGCAAACAGACTCTCCAATTGCCAAATTTATTGCTTCTTTCATCACCAAACCAATTTTCATTTGTGCTAGCATGACTGGAAAAGGGTTTGTTTGTGGATGAGTTAGACTTTTAAGATAATAATCTTACATTAGGTGACACAATGTCTAAATCTTAAATCCTCTAGTCTTTTCCTTACCCTCATTAAAATACTTCAACCTTTGAGAAGTGGAAGGAGATTTTGCAAAAACATCTGTTGTGTCGTCTCAGCATCAAATTAAACTTCTTTTAAAACTCTCTCTTCACAAAAAGACAAGTAACCAGCACAGCAAGAATGCTGCAACATAACTGTATTTCTGTAAGTAACAATGAAGCTGTTATTACCTCACAGCGAGCCCTCAGGCTGAGAGGCTGAGGGTAATGGAACTGCTACTGCCTCGATGAGTGTCTAAGGCCTAGGACTTCAACATATGAGGCCTGAGCGAGACGAGCTTATGTTAAAGTGGACTTTATTGGATCTAAAAGTATCTTTCTGGTGCTGAAAGTTCTGTTCCTCATTAGGTAAAAAAGTATAATGCATGTATCAGTCCTTCAATCTCTGAATCACTGAAGAGGATCAAATCAGAACCTGGCCCGTGCTGAATTTTTGGGGCTAATACATTTTTTTTTCCAGGAATAAAAATACGGATACGGCCAAAATTTGGAGCCAGTGAGATAAAATTTTGCACACGTTTTAAGAATCTGTCACACAAATGTAAACAACTTTCTGGCATCAGTGAGGGATTACATGTAGAGATATAAAACAATAAGACAGATTTAACCCTCAGAACAACTTTGGGAAGAGCCCCAAGATAATAAAATCATGCCAAAAAAAATTTGAAATGGCAGAGGGATGCCAGACCAAACACAGACTTGATTTAATGTTGTTCTTTTAACTCGACTTTATATTAAGTTAACGTATAATTAAAAGCTACTCAACAAAAGCAATCTCAGTTTAGGTTTTGTGACTCAGAGTTTTTCCAGCTACTCTTTGGTTTCAGATTTTTGAGACCCAATCAAACCAGCACTGATTTCCACACAAAATCCATTCATTTCACAAAAAAACACGAGCGCTTTAGAATAAAAGGCTTCCATCTTTTCTGTAAAGGAGAGTTGAAACATTTTGCCATTCATTTTACTAGCATGCTAATTTCTTTTACTATTGGGATTTTTACGCATTTTAAGATACTTTATTATAGACAGACACAAACCATCTACTATGTTACAAATTCAAACTTAAAGCTATTAGATTTCTTGTCATGCTGCGTACTTTGAATCACAGATGCCATGCAGCCCATCTACGACCTGAAGCCAAAACAAACACAGGCTGTTCTGCTCCATCATTAAGTTTACTGTGCACCCATTTCTCTACAGATGCCTCTGATTGCACTCAAGCTTGAGAAAACAAGACTCGAAAAGCAGTGGAGGAAACACTGTAGAGGTAAAATGTGAGCTTTAATTTCTGAGGCGTGTTGCTGCCAAATCAAAATTTCTTTGTTGTTGGGATGTGTTCCCTTGTTTAGGTCTCAGTGGTTCCAGCTGAGATCTAATTTATTACCATCAGATACACCATTCACATTTTGGGGTAGGGGGAACATACAGCAGGGGGAATGCCAAATAAAAGAATTCTACAGCACAGTCGGAGGGCGATGTATCAGCTTCTAATCTGATTGTGTCCATATTTTCACACGATTCTTATTTGCATGGGTTATTAACAAACCAGAGTGAGTGGACTAATCAAAGTGCTAACCCATGAAATCCTCGTTTGTTTGCATGCCTGTGCAGGCCGTAATTCACATTTAAAACCACAAGAAAATAAAAGTGGCGTAGAGAACATACAGGCTTTACTGACATGACAATTTGGCCTCCGCAGACTGCCAGGAATAATAAAAAAGATCAGAGATTCAAAGCAGACAGGGAGCCCAGAGTGCCAGCAGGTCATGCCTGTGCACAGTATGATGCAGTCAGGCCCCGTTGTGCACATCTAATCTTCTTTTGCTCGCTCATGCGTTTGTCTTTTTTTCTTTTCTTACTCCATGCCGTCCTCTTTTTCACCTTTTCTTGGACTAAAAAGTTTTTTTTTCCAAAAAGATAAATTGTGTTCTACTGTAAATCAACATAGAATAAAATACAATATTTCTGATTGAATTATAGTAGAATGACAACAAAAAACTTCAGAAATACTAAAATATGGTTGGGAAAATAGACTGAATTTTAAGAATGCAAACACTATGGATATAGTGTAATTGAAACTTTAAACTAATAATGAAAAACAAAAGCATTCGTCCATTTCTTTTTCCATTTTGCCACAAAATCTGGTGGCAGCGGCAAGAGAGAAGCAAGATGTTCATTTTCCTCAGCATCATCTCTGGTTCCTCCCACAGGATCTTGAATGCTCCTCGGCTAAATGATCTATATAATCTCCCCAGTGAACTGAGATTCTACTCTGCGTTTTCCTACAACTGGTTGTGCCAGGATGACCTCAATGGAGAAATCCAGGAAGCATCCTAATCCAATGCTCAAACCACATCATGAACCCCCAAAAGGTTGATTCTGTTCATCTGGACGCAGCTTTTTTAGTGGGAGAAACGTTTCGCCACTCAACCAAGGGACTTCTTCAGTCTCACCTGACTGCAGGTTTCCCCAACCTTATAAAATGCTGAAGAAGTCCCTTGGATGAGTGACAAAACATTTCTCCCACTGATAACACTGTGTCCATATGAACAGAATCAATGTTTTGGGATTTACTTACCTGGATGATTGAGTATGCATCAAGACACATCATGAACCTTTAGCCATGAAGCAGCTACTATACTCAAGCTCCTTCCAAAGTTTGGCCAAGCCACCTTCTGCTAAGTGACGGGCTATCTCTGTGACCTCATTCTTTTGGTCACTGTCCATTTCATGATCATAGGTGAGGGCTGGAATGGAAAATGACAGGTAAGTCAAAGGTTTTGCCTTTCAGTTCAGCTTTCCCTGAACAGCAAAGTCAGTACAACGCTCTGAGGTCAAATCAATCTCACGATCAATCCCATTCCTTGTGGACAAAGATGGTTACATTTTCCTGTAAACCCAGTGTCAGCAATCCGATAGAAAACAAAGGCCTCAGACTTTGAGGTGCTGACTCTTCACAGTGTCACACTGCAAACTGCCCCAGTGTGAATTAAAGGTCATGTTTCGGTTTAAATGAAGCCAACAGAACCACATCATCTGCACAAATTAGACGCAACTCTGAGAGTGCCAAAACCAACACCTTCCTCCCCTGGCGATGCCTTGAGATTTGGGGGGCATAAAACAAGCCACATACTAGAACTCTGCAACACAGACACATACTCACTGGGATGATACTCTATGTATTTTGATGTATGCCAAAATATACACAGCTGGAGGGTAATATAGCAGTGTTCAGTGGTTATTCTTTTAGAAGAACACTTTTGGGGGACGCTATGAGGTTCACCAAAGTAGACACCTTGAGATCCTGTGTAATGTCTATCAAAGACAGGCTGGGCAAATGCTGGGTTTGTCTGTTTTTTGGTAATCCAGTAAATCTAACTACTGAAAAACATGCACTGATTTAAAATACAATAAAAAGGAAAGTGTAAATAATTTAAGTAGTCCTAAACATGCGTAAGATATTCCAACTCTGTGTTTCCATTAAAGATAAACCTGCATATACAGTGTGATGTAAACGCTTCTGATATCTCAGTCGCCGGCGCTTGGCACAGCTTCTATTCTAAGATGTAACCCTACAGCATCCCACTGCATCTACACCTCCAATGAAATGTCAGTCAGCCAAAGGGAAAAACAAGCCTTTTTCTCCCCTAACACATACTGTAAATTAACCTCCCTCACATCTTTCCATTCCTCTCTGTCAGCAGCTTTCCCCTGCAATGCAGACAATTTTGAAGGCTAGCACTGATGCACTGGAGCAGGTCCAGTAAGTGATTAGGGGAGTGAGTGAGAGTACTAGGATGGCTAATGTCCAACTGTAAATTATCTTGAAGAGACAGATAGTGAGAGAGAGAAAAACAAGGAGGAGAGAGGGTCAAACAAAGACGAAAGGATAAAAGCGTGTGGTTATGGTAGAAGCAGTCACAAAGAGTTATCTACTGTAGATTAGTGTGGAAAAAGTATCAAGTATTGAAGTAGGGTTCAGACTTGTGGCGCCGCAGTTTTCATTCAGCAAGAACAATGCTACCGATAAACTAAAGCTTAAAGAACTGCAGATATTGACTAAATGAAATTAATTCATTGCACCAAAACTGGAGGATGGGGTGTTAGTAGAAATGTCAGATAATTCCTTTTATTACATCATAGTTAACTGAATATTTTTGTCAGTTTTGAACTGCTAATCAGATAAAACATGTTTTGCTCTACAGGAGATCTATGTTGGCAATTTTTCACAGTATTTGTATGTTTTATAGAACAAATGACTAATTAGTTAATGTCAAAAAAGGTACTTACTGACAGCCCAAAGGATAAAAGCCTTGTGTCTCTGTCACACCAGAGTAAAAAACAAAGGATGGAAACCCCCTTGCAAAACAAAAATCAATGGTTGCCTGGTAATTCTATTGAATTTATTGCTGGTCGAAATCAATTGCAAGCAGTAGCAGCAACCAGCTGCTCATCCAGAGGTTGAGGGTGTTGCACCCTCAACCTCTGGCCAGCCGGGTTGCATAGTGGGAAGCAACCAGCTCCCAAACAACTGCAATAGAACTGACTGGGATCACAGTTTGTAAATAATTGCCATCTAATTTATGAATGTATAAAGATTGCCAACACTCTGCAGTCATCTCTAATCCACCTCTTTGAGACTCTACTCACCTATTTGCTAAATGTATAATCTGGTCTGCTATGTCGTACAGTAACTATGTCACTATTATGAGTTTCTGAATTTCTGTTTTATATCAATGAGGTTCTGCCTGGATTCTGTGAGTAGTGTTTACTATGAATTTCTGTGTGTAGAAATAGATTAGCAATTTTCACAAAAGTAACAATCACCATATTATCACAATTAGACTTCATGTAATTGCCAAGTGGAGCCTAGTCAATCACAAACCGATAGCAGACTGATTCTTGAAGACTTTGAAGATGGTTGGTCCCTATTTTCAAAGCAGCAATTTCAAAGGCAACAAGACTGCAGGTTCATTGCAAATGGTCACAGTAATTTTTGTTGTGCTGAGGTCTCCAACCACTATTTTCCTAGTGTAAGGATAGCATTATAAAATGCTGAAGTTATGAGTTTTCTTTTTTTCTTTTTTTGTTGTTTATCAAAACTGAGACAGACAAAGCTAATATCAGCTAGTCCAAAATTATATTTCTATGGTGCTGGTGCTCCAGATTAATTAAAAACAGCATCATACTCTTCATCCTTCATCTTCAATATCTGTTGTTTCTTGAACAAAACCCACACTGGTATTTGCAGCTGGCTTATATTAGTTTTCTTGGCACTATGAGGTTTATGGATGATTCTTCAAAGCTTCACTGACCTGCAGTCCCACACAGAAGCCTTGTGTTTTTATTGCATATCACAAAGTGACACATGCCAGACATCATTGTCTGCTTTTGACTACTAATGTTCCTCCATTGCACACACTTTTATGTGCATAAAAGCAGAGAGGAGGAATCACAGAAAAACTGGAAGACAGTTTAGGAAAACAGGGGAAAAAATGGGCATATTTTACATGGCAACAAAGACAAGATCAGTTGACATCATAACGAAACTTCTCCAGTTGACGCCATACATTCAATGAATTATTTTTTGTTGATGTTTTCTGGACATTTCATGTTTTGTGCAGTATCTATCAAAACCCCATACATTTTTACTAAAAATGAATAGTTCAGGTTATAAATTTAAAGTAAGAGCAGGTAATGTCCCTACACACATCCCTAACATAAAAATGAGGTGATAATGTGCAATAACCTGCTTAAATCTTCAGAAAAAAAACCCCAGTGTAATAAAAGGGGACAGGGATAGCTCAGTAGGTAGAGTGGTGGCCCCATAATCGGAGGTCAGGTGTTCGAATCCACTGAACAGCTGCCCTGAGCAAGGTACCGTCCCTACACACTGCTCCCCGGGTGCCCAATGGCTGCCCACTGCTTCACTGAGTGAATGGGTTAAATGCAGAGAAGAATTTCCCCACGGGGATCAATAAAGTATACATTATTATTATTAAAATACAATTGTAAATGGGTTTTTTGGACATTTTCATATGACTTATCTGAAAGAAGGCATGCTATGAAAGTAAACTAGATCCTGATATGAAACTGCTTCTTTGCATGTAAGAGAGAAAGAAAGAAAGAAAGAAAGAAAAGAAAAAGCAACCTAACTTTTAAGCATATTAGAATAAAATTTGAAGTGAGAAAATATTTTATAAGAACCAAACTCCAGCCAGTTTACTTCGGCTCAAGAGTAGATGCTAAATGCAAACTTGTCAGAGGACAAAGGACAGAAAAGCAGCAACCAGCTGGTTAACCTGTGGACGACTTGTTGGTTGCCTCTACTGCTTGCAATTGATTTCTACCAGCGAAAAAAATTCAATGCAATTACCAGGCAACCATTGATTTTTTTTGGCTTTGTATTCAAAGTCAGATATCATCATGGTCTTTGAATACTTAAAACATATGCAAGTATTCTCTTATAATATAAACCTTTTCCTTTGCTTTTTACATTTCTACGACTGTGAAGCTTTGTAAAATAGCTCTACAGTATATCTCAGAGTGGACCAGTGTATAAAAAATATATGCCTGGGGTAAGCTGGCTTTCAGCTCTGATTGTGAAAAATCCGGTTTTGTCTGTCAGTCTTTTATGGCAGACAGCTCTACATGCGACCTGTGAACCATGCTGTGGTGAATGAATACAATCAGAGACCAAAGTACGTTAAAATGGGACACAAAGAAAGCTAATTGATATAAGTCATTATATGGTGCCTGTATTGTATTCTTAAGCTGTCACTCTTCAGCAACAAAATGGACTTTAAAAACTAACATTTTTAAAAATGCAGCACACACCTGCAGAGTCTGATGAATGTGAAATCACCCACAATCATTTTTTTCTTTGTAAGCCTGAACACTGGTGGCTCCTGAGGTCATATAATGGTAGTGCTATAATGTGTGCTATAAATGTCACCTTACATGATGTCCTGCTCTGCAAAACGACCGAGGTCATTGCAAAGATTCTCTCATCTTATTTTCCTATAATTCAGCAAAGCATCTTCATATGCATCCAGGCTTTAAGTGGCAACAACTCCCAGCTACTTTGCATTGGTGACCATCAGCCCATTAACTGTTCTCACCATAAAAAGCCAATGTGGATTTATGTCACTTAAGAGCAAACATCTGGTGTAAGCTCAAGAAACTACAAGTGTCTTTATTCCCATCTGTCCAATTTGTACCAGTGGTATGTAAGTAATGTATGTGAACTTCACCACTGTGCTGGTGCGTGTCCTTTGGAAAAAAAAAAAAAAAAAAAGGATCTCAGTAGCTGTTTAGTGTTTAGTGGTAATTGAGTGGCTAAGTGGCTGAGTACATCCTGCCAAATCAGCAAAAGTACAGGAAAGAGGTCTGGCTCCAGGGGCCAGTGGCTATAATTCCCCCCTTCTACTTATTAAATATTAAACATCCATCCATATTATTGTCAACTGAAGGAAAAAAATGTGGCCAAATTACAGGAACAGACGAAAGCTCAGGGAGCCAGTTTTACACTGATAGAGTCCATCAATCCACTATGAAAGATCTAAAAGCTCTCCACCCCGGTAATCTAAACCTATTTTTAAAAAACAAACAAACAAAAAAGGTAAACTGTAAATTTCTGGGCCAAAAGCCATAACTATTATTAAATTAGCCAGTGCACCGCTCATTGCTATGTTCTTGCACAGCTCTGGAGCACGTTCGGTGCTGCTTTTATTTTTAGCTCATCATGATCCTCAAATGTGCTCAAAGAGAAATGCCAACAGTCTCAAAGTTACCCAACTTAAGTGTTATCACAGCTGATAAATCCATATTCTCAGAGTGTGCATATACTGTAAGCTGGATCCTGTATAGTGAAATCTAATAGATGATCTGGGAGAATTTCTGGGAATGTTGGCCCATTTCCATGCCTAGTTTTATCTTCTCACCTCTCTGTTTCTTTGATTTTGTCTTTCCTTTCCTTTAACTTCTGTCCTCAATACTATATTTTTTGTTTGTATTATCAATAAGTTTCCAAAAATATATACATAATTCTTTCAGGAGAATTATGATTGCATGATCAATAGTAACCATAGGCATGAAAATATGTGCACATCAGCATGCACATAGAGATTTTGGTGAAAATGATAAAATGCAGTGAAAATTGGAGACAAACTGGTAAAATAACAAATGTGACCTTGGCCCTGAGCACAGTTTGTATGAAGACTGATTAAGTATCCATTCATATACATATGAAGCTCATTGCTAAGGTCAGTAAGGAAGATCTGTAATCACTCATGTGCTTGCATTGCTAAGTGTTTGGCTGCTTTCCTGTTCTTTACATGACTACCTCTTTCCCATGCTGTCAATCTCAATACTGACATCATTACTGCAGTCCCATCTTGTTCTTGGCCTCCTTCCTTGAGCCAATCAGGCTCAGCTTCACGTGGTTTAAATCTGTGCTCTCTGTCATTCTTCCTTTCAGACTCTCGTTCGTGCAACTCGCCTCCTCCCCATCTCCACCTCAGACGGAGCTCTATTCAAGCCTCAGTCTTCATCTTCACCTCCACCAGTGTCTACACTCCAGGGGGTCCTGTCTTAAATCTGATCACTGCTGGGATTCTGTTCTGCTACCTCAATAAATCATGTCCAATTATTCCAAATGATCTCTCCTTATTGAAATGAATTGAGTGACATTCTTAATCCAAAGGGTTTAATATGATGTCAGCCCACCCTCTGCAGCTATTTGCAAAGGGTATTTGCTTTGCAGCTAACAGTTTCAGGATTTATGGGAAGGCTTTCCATAAGACTTGGAGTGTGTTCCAGAAGTGCATTTGTGAGGTCAGACAATGACGCTGGATGAGAAGGTCCAGTAAGCCCTAGTCTCCGCTCCAATTCATTCCAAAGGTATTCTCTCGGGTTGAGGTCAGGACTCTGTGCAGGCCAGTTAAGTTCTTCCACACCAGACTCCCTCATCCATGTCTTTATGGACTTTGCTTTGTTGCACTGGTGCGCAGTCATGTTGGAACAGGAAGGGGCCGTCCTCAAACTGTTCCCACAAAGTTGGGAGCATGAAATTGTCCAAAGTGTCTTAGCATGATGAAGCAATAAGAGTGCCTTTCACTGGAACTAAGGTGCTTAGCACAACTCCTGCACCATAATCCCCCCTCCATCATGCTTTACACTTAGCACAATGCAGTTAGACAATTACTGTTCTCACGGCAACCACCAGACCGGTCCATCGGATTGCCAGACAGAGAAGTCTGGCATCTACACTGCTCTAAAGTCCAGTCATGGCGAGCTTTACGTACCTTTGACACTTTGCAGTCCACATGAAGTTCTGAGGTCTGTGGTGACTGGCACTGGAGAAAGTTGGACATTATACATAATTTCTAGGGGTGCAACGATACACAAAATTCACGGTTCGGTTCGATACTTTGGTGTCACGGTTCGATATTTTTTCGATACAAAAAAATGTTCATGCCTTTTTAATTTGTCATTTATTAAAATTATAAATATATATTTTAACTCAAAAGTACAGTTTTTAAATTTAATGTTACTGAAACAACAAAATAATGAAAAAAATATATCTATCTGATCAAGAAATCACTCATCTTTGGAAAAGAGAGTTTAATACAGAGAAATGACTCTTTCCAAAATAAAAGCTATACTACACCCTTCTTCTGGGGTATATTCTCAGCAGGATATTAAAAAGAATTATGTATTATTCGATACATATGCGTACCGAACCGAAAGCATGGTATCGAACGGTTCAATACCGATACATGTATTGTTGCACCCCTAATAATTTCATGTGGGCTACTATTTCATGGCTGAGTTGCTATCATTCCCAATTACTTCCACTTTGTTATAATACCAGTAACTATTGACTGTGGAATAGTTGGTAGTAATTTCATGACTGAACGTGTTGCATAGGTGGCATCCTATCACAATACCTTGCTGGAATTCACTGAGCTCCTGAGAGAGGCCCATTCATGTCTGTGGAAGCGGTCTCCATGCCCAGGTGCTGAGTTTTATACATAACCTGTGGTTATGGAAGTGACTGGAACTCCTGAGTTCAGTGGTCTGGATGGGTGAGTGAATATTGCTGGGAACACAGTGTACCTAGGTCCTTCCTAAAAAAAAGACAAAAAAAAAAAAAAAAAAAAAAAAAAGGAAACCTAATAAGTAAACCACTGAGACATGGCTTAGTGACTCATTTATATGAATTAACATCTTGTGAAGAAAAAATAAATAAACATCAACAAGATTTTAACTTAAACAGCTTACTGAGGTAGAAACAAAAGTCGCATCTTCTGTGCAATATGGAAGGATTATATCACAGTTATAACATTAACTGCTTATTTTATATTACATGTAAACTGTTTGTATCTACTCATGACACCAGAAGCATGTATCATTTCTGTTCCCTTATAGTTTGTAGACATTGGTTTTTTAATTTAATTTGTTTGTTTCTTATGAATATCTGATAACACATGAAAATGAATGAAATCCAGTCGCTGAGTGTGCTCATGTGTGCATTGATTAGACTCCTGATCTATACTCATGTAGTGCATCATTTATGTCCACCTACTGACTCTGAAATTCTGCATGTAAAGGTCACTTTGATAGTTCCTTAGATTCATGAAAACAACAGATTAAATACCAAAAAAATATTGAATTCTATTCTATTGAAAATATTTAACATTGAATATGTTGTATTTTTAAAATACAACATATTTTATTATGTTGTATTTTAAATAACTGAAGACATGTTCTTTTTTAAAAGAACATGTCTTCAGTTATTTAATTTAATTTAATTTAAAAAAGAAAAAGAAAAAGAAAAAAAGAACTGTAGCCTAAAAACAGACAAAGTCTATCATGACTTCTGGGCCTGCATGGTACAAACCCTGCTTTTCCAGATTAAAGTCCTCTGCTTAATAGATTGCACCATTATACTTTTTCACTCTTTACATTTGTTATAAAGCCATTTTAAGTAAACATCCTATTTATATCCGTGCCCTTCTCTGTCCCAGCAGTTACCAGGTACGCTTCTCTAGATGGCCTCTTTTTGATGTAGAGTTCTGACAGATCTGGGGAAAAAAGCATTTTCTTACTTCTGCACATTAAACAAGGAACAATTTACAGAAAGATCTAAATTTAAACACGGCTCTGTCTGCTGGTGAATTTAAAAACAGGTGAGAGGTGCCGTGACTTGTGGATGTTTCTTTTGTGAAGCCACTTAATGTTTTAATATTTTATGTTTGGAGTATTTTTTACAGTGCATTTGTTGTGATTTATATTTTATGTTGTATTTGTAGTATTTTTGAGATGTTTTGAGCTATCCAGCTATCTTGGCCATCTTTTGTAAAAGAGACAGTTGGAATGTTATGCAGAAGTAATATTCTCACCGGTCACTTTATTAGGTACACCTCACTAATACTGGCATGAACCCCCTTTGCCTTCAGAACTGCTTTGAGGCAAAGATCCAACAAGTTGTTGGAAACATTCCTCAGAGATTTTGCCCGATATTGACATGATAGCATCAGGCAGTTGCTGGCCATTCTCCTGTGACCTCTGGCTTTAGGACATTTTCACCCACAGAACTGCTACTCATTGGATATTTGTATGGTAGATCAGAAGTTTCTGAAATACCATGCAATTTTCATTAACTTTTGTCCCCATTTTGACGCTCAGGTTGAACTTCAGCAGGTCGTCTTGACATGTCCGCATGCCTAAATGCACTCAGTTGCTGGCTGATTAGATATTTGTGTTATTGTGTAACTGAATCTGATTATAGTGTCCAGCAAATTCAAGTTTTTTTTATAGATGATTTCTTACATATAACTTATGTAAATGGTGCATTAAATGTAAATGAGTTAAAGGTAGAGCCTGACTGATTTATTTGCAGACTGATATTAATGGGTGATTATTAGCTACATGCAGATGTAGCCATAACTGCATCTATAACAACAAAACAATAAAAAAGAGACAGTAGAAACGCCCTTCAACCATTCGGCATAAATGAGTAAACAAATAACTAAACAAATTTCAGGGAAATCCGTTTAAGTTTCATGCGTCTGATAGAAAAAAATATCAGCAGATAAACAAAATGATGGATTTTGAAATGACCAAATATCGCTACGTGTATCAGTCTTAAGCAATCTTAATCAGTTGGGCATTGTGGATTACAATGGAGAGCAGTACATGTTAGCTTACATCTGTTTCTAATAAAGTGCTGCCTATATTTAGCACCAATGCTGAAATTGGATGGAAAAACAAAGCGCTGTGCTGATTCACTTTTCATTATTAATTCTTATCATTAAGACTTTCATTTTTTTGGAAGATTTACCAGATTTCTACAACTTTAAGGCTCTAAAAATGTTTTAAAAACTTTATTTTTCATGTTATTATTCAATAGCTATACCCTTTTTCACTATCATGTAATTATTTCCACTTTCTTTCTTGTATTAACTCTTTTTCGGCCTTTAGGACTTTTAGGTGGGTCAGTCTGTTCGATTGAACCATCTGTATATATAAGTACTTTCTTTTGGACGCTATACTATCTCCTAAATCCAGTTTCTTTCACAGGACACTGTCTTTATCTAGACCCCTTCCAAGGACCTCAGCTAATCTGAGCATCTTAAAAATCTTATGTGACATCTCCTACACTTTGTCTCCTTGCATGATCACAAAATTAAACAGCTTCACTGCCATTACAGACAATTTTGCTAATGCTCTTCAGATGAGCAGCAAAAGATTAGAGAGCGAGAGAGAAAAAGCTACAAGGAAGAAAGCAGCTGTAAAAAGAAAACTGGAGACACAATCTTCCATTTATGTCCAACACTAACATTGTCTAACTGCTCCTCACTATCGTTATTACACGGTACAGTAAAGAGTCTCAGTAAATCTAATGCCAGCTGCATTCTCACAGAGGCAAAGTAAATATCACGAAATAATTGCACCATTTATTTGCCATGTCAACAAACGCAGGACAACACATTGCATTGTGGGAACCTGGCAACTGTTCTCTTTGCTCTGGGCTTGTTGTGTGACTGAATAAATATGATAAGAAAAGGTACAAACGAGAAGCGCTGAATATTTTTGTGTGAGGCAATATTTAAAAGGTTGAACAGATGTGATATAAAAATATACAAATTAATACATGATCTGTATTCATTATCATTATCATGTGGAGAAATGACTGTACATTTACACAGTAGTGGCTGAATCATTATTTACTGTTCCAAGACTACAACATGGGAGGTATACAGTTAAGCCTTGTACTGATATTTGGGTTTTTTCAGCTCATTGTTTAGTTTTAAATACTCATCTGTGTTCAGCTCCTCCCCAAATAGGCGTGGCTTCTCCAGGCTCAGGCTGGCACACCTGTGTCTCATTATCATTTATCCTCAGCATTTAACTCCGGCTCACCTGTCTCATTAGAGTTGCTCAGACTGTTTTGTATCTTGTTACCTTTTCTAAAGATATAAACATAGCTAAACCTACCTTGTTCTGCTTCACCAGCATGTATGTGCCATTTGTTTTTCACCTACTGGATGAAACACAGCTCCAAAAATAAAGAATAACTGGTTAAGCTAAGCCTTGAAGCCTCTGAGGACTTAAGTTCCTAAGATGGAAAACAATTAATTAATTCAAGAATTGAAAAAATGAAGATTGCAAACCTTTACAAACCTCTGTAATTCTGAGCCACAGCCAGTCTACCTCCTGTAGAGTGCGTGATCGACTAATTGGGAGGTCCATGGCTCAATCCCTGGCTCCTCCAACTTGCATGTTGAAAGCCAATATACTGAACACTGAGTTCCATCCATGTGAACATTGGGTTAAAAGTGCTCCGGCATAGAAAAAAGCATGTATGAATTAGTGAGCAAGTGTGTGTAAATGAGGCTTGTAGTGAGTGAGAAAGCAGTCGGAGTAGAAAAGTGCTCTGTAAGTACCAATCCATGTAATACTCACCTTGTATTCAATAAACCTGTTGAACCTTTAGCTTAACCTTTTTGCTAACAAAAAAATGTTGGACCCACAGTGTACCATAAAAGCAGCTGGGTCCAAAGTTAATGCCACTTCGACAGCCACATTGTCAGTGGCTACCGAAAGGATTGCCACAAGAAATGTAACACTGATTAGTAATCAGTGGATTTACCACTATTTTCTTCCCACAGAAATTACTTCAACTTCTAATAATCAGTTTTGAAATCTGCTGACGCTTTGCAAAAGCAAATAACTATTCTCTCAATGAGTTGAGTTTATGAGTTGACAAAACGAGTGCCAAAAGTAAATGATGGTCTGATTATGTCAATATTGTGTTTAGAGCATGCCCCATTGCACCTAAGTTACAAAAAAAATCCAAGGTTAAGCACATACTGCTGGTTTCACCAGAGGTTTTTATTTGGCTATAGTTTTTGGCCTGTAACTTCTTATTATAGCCTCTGCCTGTCACATACACTGTATGTCTAAGTAACTCTAAGATGATTAAAAATGAATCATTTCCAGCAGTGTGAAGAGGTTAAACCTCAGTATGATCTCAGTAAAAAACTGTTGTAGAACGTGCTGGCAAAGAAATGCAGCTTAATCGTAGCCAAATGAAAAATTAACATCTTTATTGAAATGCTGATGAATGTTGGGTCTTCTTATAATAAATGAATGAATATAGTTATTTGCATAATTGCATGTTTTTTTTCTCTACTGCTTCTTCGTGCGTTAATTATACAACATTTTACAACTTGTCCCTCTTTGACACATAAACATGAAACTGTGTATGTGTGAAGCTCCATGCCAGGAGCTGGTGTGCCCAGTGATGAGTATATTGGATGTTTGCGCTCAAAGACAATTCAAAATGTGGACAAGAGGAGCCATAAAATGAAGTTTAAATCACCCACTCTCATTCTCTTATTCTCATTCCCCACGCTCAGAATTAACTTTTTTTCTTTTGACATTTACATTTGACATTTCAGTAATAACATTATAAAATAAAACATTTACTTTCCAGAAGTATTCTATAATAATTCAAACCAGTTTGCACTAATGAAGCTTTTGCATGTAAGTAACAGATCAGAAAACTGTGTGATTGCCTTTGAGGGTCTTTCATTGTAAGGAATTTTGTATATATAGGATGTTATTGTTCATAAATAGTCACACTGCAATGCTCCACACACCCAACTGTGTAGAGCATTGCAGTGTGAAGGACACAAAATGTAGGACACAGGAAGCATAAAAAAGTCCAAAAGGAAACCTAAAATGGTTTGCCAAAAAGCAAGAATTTCTCAGGGATATACACAGAACTTAGCAAGTTCATACAGACTCCAAGCCCTCACAGATAACAAATAGGAAACAGGACGGCAGAACACAGGAGGGAAAAAGTAATTACAGGTGACACTAACCTTTCAAATTAAAACAGGAAAAGGACACAAAACCAACACTAAGACATGGAGGGTAAGACTAAACAAGAAGTCAGAACAAGAATGCAGAAGGCACAAACACTCTTGTGTTCTTGCCTTCTTAGGCAAGAACTGAAATACAACAATATTACAAAAAACCAGAGCATATCACTTGGGCTACGTTCACACTGCAGGTCTTTATGCTCAATTCCGATTTTTTTGATCAAATCCAATTTTTTTGTCTGCTCGTTCAAACTACAAATAAAATGTGACAGCAAACGCGCTCTAGTGTGAACCCTCAAAGCGGCCCGCATGCACAAAAGACGACATCACACACAGCGCGCTCTGTTTAGACCCAGACCAAACAGTATTGTTTAACTGTGTCGGACTTTACGTTTCCCAATTTTGCTTTAAGTTATAAAGTTATTTTGTTATTTACAAATGGCCTAATAATTATCCTTATTGCTGTTTTAGAGAGGAGCAGTGCTTCAAAGGATAGTTGCAGATTTCTGTAAGAATCTGCAGATTATACAGTACAAATAAAATGTTCGCGTTTCTCCAACGTTGTCTTCCCAACAGTTTCACTGACATCTACACTGGATGGCCAGGAAGCGTTCACAATGTCTTCTAGGACGCTTCTCCTGCGCTGATAATTAGCGTCTGCCTTGTGTGAGTGACGTAAAAGACGGATTTAATGCGACATGACCGTTCAAACAGCAGTAGCTTTCCAAAACATCAGATATGTATCGGATTCAGTACCACATTACCTGCAGTGTGAACGTAGCCTTGGATGATGTGAGCCAAAATATGAATCACATTTCTAAAACAAAATAGCAATGAAATCCAAACAGGAGCCAAAAACCCCCAAACAAACGCAAAAATACAAGAAGAACTGAATTAAAACAAGAATTCAAATCTAACAAGAATGCAGTAATCAAAAGCGATACTGAACCCTGACAATGCCAGCAGTGGTCTTTTCAGCCAGAATGACTGCAAACGCCTGTGCAGACGTGCACAGCCTGCGATAACAAAATTATTAGCTGCGACCGAGTGGACTGTACTGTTTTCAGCATTTGTCTGTACATGTGTTTGTGTGTCTGTGTGTTTGTGGATGGGAATGTGTAGAAACAATGCTTGAAGATTTTATCAACTTGATAATGCCACAAACAGACGCAGTAATGACAGGCTGAGTTTGAATGAGAGTATGATCTGCAGCCATGACTACTGAGGAGCAGTGGCGCTGTCACATCTTCTTTTCCATTTTTAATGCTTTTGTAACCCTCCATGTGATATATCTTTATCTAATATTTACAAGCTGCAATAGCGTGCACAACTCATCGGCTGAGTTGTGGTTTTTCCAAGAAAAAAAAAACCCGCCTCTAAACACCTGCTGTTTTTGATTGCTCTGAAATGTCTACAGTGTGCGATTTCTTGTGCTAAATGATTATAAAAGTTTAGTATTTTTTGCATTACGACCACTTGTGTTTACAAGAGGTGCTGCTGCTAGTGGGGTCAACTCATTCTAGCTGAATGAATGAGTGGTTAGAGCTCAGTATGTCATGGGTGACTGCACTCTGCACAAGACTTCAGTCACCAAACAGCCACTATTAGTGCGCTGCCTAAGCCCTTAAGGGATGTTCCAACCCTCGTCAGGCAGTAATGAAAAGGGGTGGAATGGGGGGTATACAGGTCATGTCTTTGCTCCGGGTCTGTTCACTATTAATTAAATATAGCCAGAGATCTGCCTCAAATCACAGGTATGCAAAAGCATCTGATTACACAGGCACAGTGATGTGAAAAAGATTTGCGCCCTTCCTGATTTCCTAGTGTTTTGCATATTTATCACACCTATGTTTCAGATCATCAAACACATTTTAATATTAGACAAAGATAACATGAGTAAATATACAATGCAGTTTTTAAATTATGATTTCATTGATTAAGGGTTTAAGTCATAAATTAACTGAATAGCTGCATTTTTATTTATTTTTTTGGAAAGCTGAGTTCAGTGTTTCACTAAATACATTCAGGCCTGATTACTGGCAGACATGTTGAATTAAGAAATCACTTAAATGTAACCTGTCTGACAAAGTGAAGCAGGCTAAAAGATCTCTAAAAGCAGCACATCATGCCACGATCTGAAGAAACACCTGAAAACCAAAGTCACTCAATTCAATCAGCCTGGAAAGGTTTACAAAGCCATTTTTAAGGATTTGGGACTCCAGTAAACCACGGTGAGAGCCATTACACACAAACAGAGAAAACTTGGGACAGTGGTGAAGCTTCCCATGTCTCAGTTAAGGTCAGAGTTCATGATTCAACAATAAGAAAGAAACTGGGCAAAAATGGCATCCATCTTCGTTCCAAGGAGAAAACCACTGCTGACCAAAAAGAACAAAGAGAGTGTGAGAGCAAATTGCTCTAATTTGGTGATATGGTACTATAAGGTCATTAAGATAAAATGGGGCCGGATTATTTAAGACCTTGTATGTGAGGAGCAGGATTTTGAATTCAATTCTATATTGGGAAGTCAATATAGTGGATTCTTGGATTCTGCAGCAGGACAATGATCCAAAACACACCAAACACACCAGTAACTCCACTTCTGCATGGCTTAAGAAAAACAATATGAAGACTTGAGTAGACTAGAGTGGCCTAGTAAGTCCTGAACGGAGCCGATTGATTGCTGTGACATGACCTTAAAAACATGGTTCATGCTTCAATGTGGCAGAATAAAAATAATTCTACAAAGAAGAGTGGGTCAAAATTCCTCCACAATGCTGTAAAAGCGTTTGATAGCGACTGTTACTGGTGACCTAACCAGTTATCAGAGTTAGAAAACTGGAAATAAACAAAATAAGATCCATATAAATAACAGATAAGTAAGGAATAAGTAAAAAGTCAAATGAGCCTTTCTTTAAAACCCAAACAGGAGAGCCTCATCCTGCTTCTTTCTTGCAAAATCGATATGACTCCACATAAAAATTGCTCTGCGAGTATAATGTTGTTATCACCAGCTATCAAAAATTTATTCCACAAAGTAATAAAGTGGAAACATAGTTTAATGTAACAGCAATAATGTATAAAGCTGCTTCCTCACTAAAATCTGTGCTTTTTGCTTTATTTTAAACAAACTCTTAATTTAATCTAAAGTCTGGACCAGACTCTAAGATTACCTTTAAGCTTTGATAAGAAGCCAACTTCAGTGGCTCAGTGAAGGGCGCTGCAGCTGTGTGTTATTTGCTAATTAAAATCTGATGTTTGTTAATGAAAGGTATACACCAGGTAGGGGGTTGTTATTGATTAGCTTTGAGTCACAGACTAACGAGCATCACACAGTATGCCTCTGTGTTTCAGGTCCCACACCGTGATAAAAAGAGTAAGAGAAAGCACAAAGGGGACAAGAAAGCAGATAACTGCTGCTTTAGTTTTGTTTAATTTGCTTGTTTTATATTTAATTTTAATTCATTGTCACCTCTGCTTCATTTTCTGCAGCCCTGAGGTGGGAATATGTTGGGTCAGATGCTAAGCAGTGGCCACCTAATTGCTTCTTCCCACCTTTGTTTCCTTTGCTGTGAAGGATTTGCAGTGAAGGCTCTAGTGATGATGGAATGACTTGGACAGAGAAATCTGTCTTCTGAGTATAACAACAAAATAATGACAGTGAAGGGAATTTGGGTTCCCTACTATAACCTCAGGTTAATTAATAACATTATAATTTAATAATGTTAAGCGATGCTTATAGCTGAAGCTTTTATCTTGTCATGTGCTGCTTTGTTTTTAAATATACATGAGTCTTAATAAGATAAAAGATGTCATTTTATGCTAAAGCCTTTTTTATTAGATATACAGTTGAGCAAAAAGAACATTTTTTCCTTCCTTTATGTAAAACTAAGTGCTCCTGCCATAGGAATTAAATATAATTAAAATATAATAATAAAAAGAAAAGAATTAAGGTGTTGCAAAAGTACAGACAAAGTTTAGACCTCTTGAAATGCTGTGGTAGGACATTAAGAGAGCTCTGCAAAATAAAATCCTGCAAACCTCAATAAAGTTAAGCAATGTTTTTAAGGAAGAGTTTGCTAAAATTCCTCCTCAATGATGTGTGAAACTGTTAAAGTCATACAGAAAACCGTTATTGCTGATAAAGGTGGTGTTACAAGCTCCTGAAACATGCGGTATAGTTAGTTTTTCACAGGACTTCAAAGAGTCTGTCATGGTACTGCGTTTGTGACCCAGTATTTGTGTTTCAGACTCTGGAATTACATCTTTTGATTATTGTTGTTCATGGTTTTGTTTTTCTTTAGTTCTCAGTGATCTTCGTTCTCTCTTAGTGTTTATTTCAGCCTGTTTCAATCTCTGTCTCTGTGTGTTCTCTGGGCCGTCCTGTGCTCGTCCTTTCTTGTCGAGTCAGCCTTGTCTCTGTGTTCGTTCATCTCCCGTGTCTCCCCAGTCTGTCGTGTCTCTTTGTCAAGTCCACGTCTCCATGCCTGTTTCCTGTTTTATTTTGATAGTTCCTTGTCCTGTGTTCAGTGGATTCAGTTTTGCTTCCTCCCAGTCTTGTTATGTCAGATCAGTTCTAGCTGTGTTTCCCTCCTGTTTCCCATTCCCTCGTTACTCCCTTGTGTATTTAAGCCCTGTGTTTTCCTCTGTCAATTGTCTCGTCATACACCCTCTTTGCTGTGTTTCTCTTCCGTACTCTTAGTAGTGTCCTAGTCCTCCGCTTAGTTCCTCAGTTCCTTAGTTTTTATTTCTAGTTCTTTGTTTTCTGTATAAATGCAGAATTATGTCCAGTAATAAAGCTGCCGTTTTCAGTTAACTTCCCATGTTTGAGTCCTGCGTTTGTATCCTACAGCCATGACAGAGTCTGGTAGAAACCCTCTTTCACAGCTGTACTTATATAAACTACACAGCAAAATCTCCAGTGTTAAATTAACACTACAGAGTGTCTATATGTGTCCACACTGTTGAGTGTTAAATAAACACTTTTGACAGTGTTGTATTTTTAAAAGTAACCTAGTCAGTTTTCAAGATTTACAATGACTAACACAGAGCAGTGTTGATTTTCTAACACTGGAATATTTCTAACATTTTGAGTTATTTTCCAGTGTTCAGAAAATCAGCACTGCTCAGTTTTATTCATTGTAAATCTTGAAAACTGACTAGGTTACTTTTAAAAATACAACACTGTCAAAAGTGTTTATTTAACACTCAACAGTGTGGACACATATAGACACTCTGTAGTGTTAATTTAACACTGGAGATTTTGCTGTGTAGGTTTTAAAATTTACCAGACAATTGTATTATCGTGCCACTGGTATTCTGTCTTTTTTTTAAAAATTTGCTGTAATTTATATATGTTCTTCATTCTGTGTCCTTCACAGTGTAGTGGGAATCTTGGACATGTAGGAGAGCTTGGCGTCACATCACAGTGCAGCATATGGCAGCAGGAAAAGGTCAACTCTGCTTCAGTATCAGGTGCCAGATAATACAGAGCACACGAGGACACATTTCAGGCAGTGTTTGATATGTTTTAATGAGACAGGTGGGCGCATGATCAGGTGTCAGCCAAGAGCTAGAGAGCACCAAAACTAAAAGGTGTATCTACACCCAGTTAACACATGAATAATCGATTCTGTCTTTTATCTTAGTAACTGACGAGTTGCTACAGAGGGTAAGTACTGAGTAATTGACCCTAGCTGCATCTGAATGGTAAATCAGCTATCTAATTATAAGTATTTTGCTGTGATCTGAGGTGTAAATCAGCTTTTCATTAGATTGCTAGCATAAAAAGCAACAGAGCCATAGGCTTCAACAACTGTAGTGCTGCATCAGACCGTGCAAGAGCATAAAAATGAGCCACATTTTTTTATTCACATCCCAACATACTGTATATCAAATCCCCATTAAATGGTATGTATCAAGTTTTATTTCTCAGTGTTTATCCAACCAGAATGAAGATGTCAAGAAACAACTTCAGTGCTGCTGTTGATGATGACACAGGGCTCGCTGAACATTTATATAAAGCGTTGTGTCAGCAAAAATAGTGCCATACATCCACCTGACTGGACGCCTCTAGAGATTGTGTATTAAAGACAGTTGTAGACTCAGGGCCTGAAAGGAGAAGCCAGTATGGTAGTGCCTTAAACCTGGATTGATGCCCTGCTGGGTTTTTGAAACAATCTTTTATCTGCAAAGGAAATGTTAAACAAAACAAAAACAAAAACAAAACAAAACACAACAACAACTTTGGGGTCTTTATTTAGGATCTCAGTGAGCAGATTCCTAATTAGTTTACTGTGGAAATTAAATGGCAAATGGACTGGTGGATATATAGTGCTTTTCTACTCTATTTGAGCACTTAAAACACTTTATATTTGCCTTATCTACACTGATTTCTACCATTTTTTTGTAGAGTGCTTTCTTCACACAAATTCATACTCCAGTGAATGCCATGCCCATTCTTGCCCAAGGATACTTAGGTATGCAGACTGGAAACTGGAGCAGCCAAATATCAAACCAACAACCTCACCCATCAATTGAAAGGCCGGACGCATCATGTATCAGGTCTTAATAGAGAAAACAGTGGTTGGAGACCGCTCTGCAACCAAAATGACTGCAACCTTGTGTACAGAGCTTGTAGTCTCCTTTTCATTAAAATGGTACTCTTCTAAGTCGGGGACCAAATCTGAGGCTTTTTAAAGACGTTCAAAAGGTCTGGAGAAATATTGCTCATTTTCAGACTTTAGCAAAGTACTGTACAGTCTATAAACACAACTGTTTTTATAATTCAGATAAATGAAACATGCTGTGTGCAGGAAAACGTGACAGGTGACACTAATCGTGACGCACTATTTCACTGATGAGCAAATGGTGGTGGTGAGACAATCACATAAACACAAGTAATTCCAAGAGTAAATTATTTACACTTGAAAGCCTTTTATATTCTATTTCACTTATATTATACACACTGTCCATTTGTGGCCATCAGTAAGTCTAAACAGACAGTAACTCTACAGTCAAAATGAGCACATAAAGTCACATAAAAAGAGTAACATCTTATTTATAACAGTTTATGACCTGTTAATACCTCAAGGAATGTCTCGTCCTGCTCTGACCTACCTGTAAACCTCTTTATGTTTGCATTTCTTTATACTTTGTTTACTGAATTACTAAATACATGTTAAAAACTGCCCATGTTTCTAACACCTACTTTAGCAGAAAGTAAATCTAATCTTGAAAGTTGAGAAGGTGTTTGTTTCCCGAATCCAAACTGCGAGAGTGGCCTGATGGCTGAAGGCTCTGCCTCTCATTCTACTTTTAGAAACTCCATGAAGCACGAGTACGCCTGAAGTCTGAGAGAAAAGTGATGTTAGAAGAGAAAGCCATTGATTATAACGTATGTGCTTTATGTCATTTTTACCATTACAAGCTCCTCAAACAAGAGTGCTGTAACTACTGAATGGTTGTATTATATAACTGAATCATAGCATTCATCAGCATCATCTAGTTCCCTTTTCTTATTATATTTATCTTTATTTTTATAGTCATAGAACTGTATAATTGTACAGAAATATACATATTATTGCATTCTTGTGTCTCATATAAATTTTGCATTATTGTAGCACAATATATTTCTTTTTTATAGAACATAATTACTACAATAAAACACTGATGTTAAGGATTGGCCTGATAGATAGTACAGCGCACTGACAGCTATGATCATTTTGCTGGTCTTGTTGCAGTACAGCATACAGACTCACTGAGTATATTCAAAGGAAAATGACTCATCTCTTTTGACAGATGAGGTCTTTTCTGGAAGTATTGGCTCTGACCACTGAGCATGCAATTCGTTTTAATGAGAAATCTTTGAATCTTGGGCAACATTTGTATGTACTGTCTGTAAGGTGGGTTCCCAAGCAACAAATGGTCTTTTCAAGCCTTTATCTTAAGTGTGTGTAGAGTCAGTCTCAGAGAGCTTTGATTTCAACTAAGTCACTGTCTAAGAAGCAAATAGAAAATCTGGAAATACTCCTCATAAATATAATTAGATTTATAAAATCAATAAAAATATATGATCTATTGCCTTGTGTTCATGAGGGGCAATCATTAAGAAGACCAATCATCCGTAGTCCAAAAAACCTCCTACAGTACATGCTCTATCTGCTCCACTGTATTAAATAAAGCCTGCCTGGGTTTCACTTCATTGTGTCTACTTCAGCAGGGGAAAATAGACTCCAAACCTGGGCTCAATAACCAAATAAGATCTGAGGCATCCTATTCATTGTCCAATCTAGTGCTCAAAATTGAAAGAAACCAATCAAAGACATCAGTTTTCAATTTTGGCACAGCTGAGAAAAGTATTGATCAGCCAGGAGTTTCTTATCTAAACACTGGGGGGAAAAAGGACGTGCTAATACCAGATTTATGATGTTTACCACTAAATCAGTACTGTGGCCCCAAACATGATTTGCCTGAATTAAGATTAAAGTAATCAAGAAATGTAATATAGTTAAAGACAACATGCTTGACTCAGTCACACAAACCTCCAAAATAAATCTACATTGAATTTTTCCATTTACTGAAATACCAAGAAACTTTTATAGAAAAAACTGGACACTTTACTGGCCAGCAATTACATTTTCATTCTGTGTTTTTTTGTTTGTGCATAATTCATCAGTACTTATTGTGTTAGTAATTTTTTTCAAATTAAGAAGACTAAAATCCCAGCCACAAAAGCCTTCAGACTGGTTGGTTACCACCTGACAACCATCAGTCTCCAGGGGAAAATATGAGTATCAATGCACAGGACGCCATTGGTTGCTCACAGCCGTTGTATAGTTGAGTGATAAAGCCCCAGTCATGCAGGCCTGGAGACCAGTCAGTGATCCCCCGATAACCAGTGGTCACTAGGGAAAAATGCATATTCTCTTTGTGATTGCTATGATTGCTAACAGGTTGCCACAGTTGCTACTACTCACTAAGCAGTACTGCAACTGTGAAGAATGCAATGCAAACCAGGATAACTAACCATTCACCTACAAGGTATGTAGCTACTTGGATAGTGTGTGAATACTGATAGGATAGTGCCATCTCAAATCATTTAAATCATTCATGTATTCAAAATGGCAAGTTTAAGTAGTGAAATACATGATTTGACACATCTACATCAGTTAAAGTGCAAAAATACTATTAAGAAATATTTGGGTGATCAATCGGTGTAAAATGTTTAACCGTACCAACATATCAGATAGCAGCAGTACAGAAATATAGGTGTCCTAAGACAATACTACCTTTATTTTTCTAAAACATAAAAGCTTTTTTTTTTAATTTAACATACAAAATTAAATGCTGGTTGAAGCCAGTCAAGAACTTTAAAAGCTTTTCCATGACCGAATTGTCTAAAAAGAAACGACAAATCCATTCAGACATTCAGTGTTCAAAATATTCACCAATTTCCCCAGCCCATCTAATTATTAATGTCAAAATGAAAAATGTATACAACTATGTAATATACAAGAAAAGGCTGGCATTAAAATTAATAGAAAGAAGAGTATTAACTATTAGAGAACCAGTGTCCTCAGGCTAAGCAGAGTAATTGCTTTAGTTAAAATTACGTTTTTATCATCACTCATTTGTTGCTGGTCAATTTTGCATTTCTTTTCCATGACACACTCATTGTATTGATTCCTTATAATATAATGCCTCATCTGACTGTGTAACAAAAATGGTTGAGTAGAGGACTAATCAATGAACCTCACTCCCAGGACACCTGGAAACCTTAGCAAAGCTGCACAGTCAGAAGTCTGCATACAGTGATGGAAAACACTCGATCCTTTCATCCAACTTGCTTTATGTTATTAAAAAAAAAGGGAGAGAAGAAATAAAAGAGCGACAACTGACAGCCCTTGTATTGTGTTGACGGTGGGAGGATTAAAGACTGTGAGAAAACTCGAGAAGATGAGAAGAGACTGAGCGACCATCTGAATGAGGCCTTGCAGCGGGGCAGATTAGCTGCGTTTGTGGTGTTCACACAGATTTCATGAAGCTAATATCAAAGCAGCAGCTGGAGGAAAAGGCCAGGCGGAGACACATGAGGACAGCGACAGAAAAGGGAATGAGAAATGCAATCTCCTTAAAAGAGGAGGAGCCTGCCATCAACTGATGTGTGTGTATGACTGTGTATGTGTTTCCATGTATATTTTCATATACAGCTCTGCACTGTCCTGCCCTCTCCCTCTTTAACTTGAGAGGAAATTTCCTTGTGAAACTCAGCTGGCTAACTCTTCTGGGATAATATTTTATACAGCTGCAAACTAAAACCTCGTGATGGGTTCAGAAGCCTTGTGATTGAGAACATCTTTAAAAATGCAAACCCCTTCAAAGAGCTTCACTCTGAATCCATATGAAGATACAACTGGCTTTCTCCCAGACTTTTTTTTTATTATTTTCTTGTGGAAAAATTCTTTTCTTCTGGCCTTGATGTAAGCTCTGGGGTTTGATTATTAGAGGCTCTTCCTATTCGTGCAAAAATTGTTGAAACGCATGGTTCTCTGAGAGGGGATTAGCATGTTTTGGTTTCATATTCTCATCGTGTTTGCGGTTCTAATGTAGTATATTATCTAAGAGTAAATTGTTTGATCATTTTCGGTGATATCTCTGTGCTGCATCTTAAACAATTCATCACAGTAGCAGATTTAATTTCCTGTATAGATGATAATCTTCCCCAAACAGATACAAAACTTGTAATAAAAATAAAAACAGTTCAGTTTTTTGTAATGTTATCTATTTTGAGGCTGTACCTTAGTGGAACAGAGCTTTAACTCCAAATCATATACAGGAGGTGTGGAAAAGTCTTGAGCCACTCCTGATTTCTTTATATTTTGTTTCCAAGGAGCCAGACGTTCTTGCATTTTTTTTAAGTGGTCTTGAGCAACACTTCTCCAGGTTTTCTGGAGGTCTTTCAATTTTTTTCCTCAGGCATTACGTCTTTTATGGTCCTTGTACCAGATCATTTTCAGAGGAATGTTTTTGTGTTTGCTCGTTAAGCCACTTAACACTACTTATGAATCATTCAAACATAAAAGAGAGACCTAGCTCAAGAGATGAGCCAGTGTTGTGTCTACACATAAAAGACAACTTAGCAACAGACCAGTGTTTCTTTAGGCGCTTTGTTAGTAGCAGCAGATGAATAGCATCTGAAAGTAATGCGTTTAAGAAATAGGAAAAAATCCAGCAAAGGGTGGCTCAAGACAGCCAAAACCCGACACAGGACCTGAGAGATGCGTCTCACCCTTCAGCTGATCCATCTACTGTTCACTGAAGCCTCATTAGAAATGATCTCAGTGGAAAGGTGGCTGTTAAGAAGCCATTCTCGTGGATGGGAAACAGGGAGAAAAGGCTGAGGTATGCCAAAGTGTACATGAACTGAACTGAAAATCAGTGGAGACCCAAATGTGAAATGTGTGGCTCAGTGAGTTTCTACAGCAATCTAAAACACAGTAGAGGCTCTATTATGGTTTAAGGCTGTATTTCAGCCAGTGTTGTTGGAGCTCTTGTCAAAATTCCCTTCCCTCTCGTTTTCTTAAGGAAGCTTTGCCCGCTATTGGTCCCTGTATCCAACTTTCACTGAATGTATCACTGTCATCAGGTTGTGTACCGTCAGTATTTAAGCACGCGGCCGTGCAACCCATTATAAAGAAAAAGAATCTTGACCCTAGTGCTCTAACTTATTACAGACCGATCTCCAAACCCCCTCCTATATCCAAAATTCTGGAAAAAGCAGTCGTAAAACAACTTCAGACCTTCCTTGATACTAACGGTATCAATGAAAAATTTCAGTCTGGCCTTAAACCTCGCCATAGCACTGAGACAGCATTACTTAGAAGAAGATCATTAAAAACCCTAACTGTTGACTCGGGCCATTCCGTGGTTTTAGTTTTACTAGATCTGACTGCTGCCTTTGACACGGTCGACCACAACATTCATCTCAAGATTGCAACATGTCGTTGGTCTTAAAGACAGTTTTATCTTGGATCTCGAAAAGCTTATTCATGCTTTTATCACTTTCAAATTGGACTACTGTAATTCCCTCTACTCGGGCCTCCCATATTCTTCTCTTCACCAGCTCCAGTTAGTTCAAAACGCAGCTACGCGTCTCTTAACTGGTACTAGAAATTATGATCACATCACACCAGTTTTAGCCAACTTACATTGGCTCCCTGTTGAATATCGTATCAATTTCAAAATTCTCTTGCTTACCTTTAAAATTCTAAACAATTTGGCTCCCAGCTATCTATCTGAACTCTTCCATTTGTATAATCCTAACAGAGCACTAAGATCTTCTAATCAGATGCTCCTGATGCAACCGAGGTCTCGTCGGAAGTCCAGAGGTGAACCGGCCTTTGCTATCGTAGCACCCAGGCACTGGAATAACCTCCCTCCTTATATTCATTCCTCCGAGTCCATCCAGTCTTTTAAATTGAGTCTTAAAACTTATTTTAGTCCGGCTTTTGATTCAAACTAATTGATAACTTCGTGGCTAGTTATGCTGTTTACCCATATTGTTCCTTGCCCTCCTTTTAACTGTTTTATTCTAACTGTCGTATGCTATTGCTCTGACCGACTGTGAAGCACTTTGGTCAACTCTGTTGTATTATGTGCTATAGAAATAAATTTTGATTTGAAAATTGATGGAATTATGAACACAGAATTTAATCCACTAGGCACCACCTTTTCGAAAAGCACCATTTTTACAGCATGACATTGATTCCACGCACACACACTGCCAACGTACCTGGGTAGGAAAACAGCGAAGCAGAACAAAAGGCAGCCAACATCCAAAGAAGAGCTTTGAATGTCCTTCAAGGAGCCTGGAGGACTATTCCTGAAGACCACTTAAAAAAATGACATGAAAGCTTGGAGAAGAAAGTTCAGTATAAAGGACGTCATGCTAAATGCAGACTTTCAAGCTCACTAGAATTATACAAACTATATTTTTGCTTCCCTGTTTCAATCCATTGCTGCATCTATTTCCAATTTTCCTAGCAAAACATAAAGAAATGAGTGGTGGCTAAAGTCTTTTGCAATGTACTGTAGTCTAGTAAGGACTGTTATTACCATGTCTGAAAGCAATCTGCGAGCACAAACAGTTCGTCCAAACATAAACGATTTGGAAAACACAGTCGAGGAGGGTGTTCTCTGGAGCTGCTTCAATTAGAACAAATGGAGCAGTAACAAAGTGTTTGTGCTGAAATTTGACATTCAAATGAGCTTCATAAATTCTCATTAGGGCAGCAGTTATTTAAATTATGAATACATGTGTCAGCTATTATAATGAATTAGTTTGTTAATGTATACAGCAGGGTGACTGCAAGCCGTATACCACTCTTAATACATTTCTAACCATATCTGAGCGCATTTAACATTGACCACAAGTACTGCAGCCTGGGCATTGTTATTGTTGCGACCTAAAAGTTGTTATAAAACTTACATTTTCTGAATCTTTGGCAAAATCTCTAAAGACTATACTTTATTTAATGGTGTTTTATTTTTGGACATATTTCCAGTTGATTATTGTAGTTTCAGTTAATTTTTGTAGTTCATTAGTTCCAGGAGGTCAGAGTACAGACGTGTGATGTCATCAGTAAGCGCAGAAAAAAAGAGTGTGAGACGTGAGAACATTATTTGCTGATGATATGCTATGCTGCCTGTAAACTCCGAACCCGAACTGAGGAGAATAAAGTTGCCAAAAAGAGAATGGAGTCATGTCTTTCTGAGGGTGCAACATTATTAGAAGTAATAATCCTATTTTTCAGTAAAAGCAAGTGCCAAACAATTATGTAAATCAACTAAAATGACATTTATGTAACTTGAATGTTTCCATGTAACTTTAATATTTTTTTAATTTCATCTTTTGTGTTGCAGCTCTCAGTTCACATGCACTGCTTTGGCTTGTTGTGCCACTCAGTCAACAAACAGATTTGGGATACAGAGCTGATTTTTTTTAAATTATTATTATTATTTTTTTTTTTTAATAAACACAATTATTCATAAACTTAAAAAAAAGAAGAAAAAGGACAGCCTAGGCCAACAACAAGCTAACATTTCATGGTCACGTATTTCTGAAAGCAGACCAAGTGTTACAGAGTACACAAAAACCCCAGCAATTCCAGGTAAAAATTAACAATCTTTCCACAGGTTCCCTTTCAAGGTTTATTGATTTACACACAACACAAAACTGGAGCCTTATAATAAAAAAGTCATTATTTTATCCCATTTATCTTCTTTCATTACTGAAAGATAATAGACAAATAGATAAAAGATAAAGATAATAATTGGATATTTGACAATTATTGGGATGTAGATAAGCTACATAATGTTAGACAACAGAATATGACTCAATAATACAGGAGACAAGTTAAAATTAAAAATAAGCAAATTCTAAACTATCAGCTACACATGAACGCAGTCAGCGGGGCAAATAAAACAGGCAGACAAATATCAGACAAGACAAAATGAGTGCAAGGTCCAAAACCAGCACAGTCACTGTCAATTCACTGAAAAACAAACCACAGGCAAAAAGAGGAAAACAAAACAAAACAGGAAACTCACATGCAAAGGTATGTGGCTCTCATTCATCGTATTAATTGAACTGACCTCACAGCCCATTGTTCATTCAGTCAGCTAGGTTCAGTTAATGTGCAAATGTATTGTTTATAAGGTTGGGGAAACCTGCAGTCAGCTGAGACTGAAGATGTCACTTGGACGAGTGACAGAACGTGTCTCCCGCTGAAAACGTTACGTCCAAGAGGTCCAATCTCACCTCTTTCAAGAGGTCATACATTAAAAAAAAGCTAAATAAGAAATGGCTGATAGCTTGACTACAAGGAAAATCAAAAAAATATGGCACCTGAGGATTACCTGATCAGGAAAAGGTAGTCCAGAACACAGGCAGGAAAATAAAAACTGGCACAACTAAAACTTGGACCAAAAGATGGACCAGATTCAAGAAATACAACATAAAATAGAAAATGGTGGACAGCAATCAAAACAAAAAGCCACAACTAAGTAAATCAGTTTGGGTGACCATTTTTACTTTACGCTATTACGGTTTCCTCTTCCAGGAACCAATTAATATTACGTCAAAGAAGAGCACACAGCATGATATTGAATTCACTGTACTTCCAATATTCGGCCAAACATCTGTAAAAGTCCACTTGGGAAGGAAAGGCTGGATGGCTGCATACAAATTTCCACTTCTGAAAGCCAGAACTGTCTATTTGCACAATTCTGTCAAGGTTTAGTACAACAGTGCCAGGTTTCAATGGGTTTCTTTGTAAGTACTACTTTTGTAGTTTTATGTTACCTTGGACAAGGTTTTATGTTCCCTTGCAAAATTTATTGCTTATTACGCTTTTCAAAAAGCCAAGCTGCAGCAGTATACAGCCGCCCAGGGGGTTAAAACAGTGCGTCTACATCTGCGGGTGAAGCTATGATATGTTTACAGCAGCTGTGCTTTAAACACTGTAGTCATCAAAGCACTGCCAGCACAATCATGTCAAATCACTGTGCACATAAAATGGCTGCAATGGCACCAGATCGATTGAAATGTGTCACAGCCATAATCATCACAACCCTACGCACAGCCAAGGTTACATCCACGGCCACAGCAATAATCATAATCAGAGCAGTCGGTTATTCTGAAAGACCTTTAGAAAGCCGGGGGAAAGTATTGCTCATAAACACTTTAAAAATACAAAAAAAATCCTTGGATGAATAATTGAAAGAAATGAGAGGCGTTCAAGACTTTTGCACAACTCTTCATGGATGCAGCTCTTTGTCAAATAGGCAAGGTCCAAAAACATCAAAAAAAAAAAAAAAAAAAGCACAGGTAAGAACTGGCCTAATAAAATAAGGAACAGATGAGAGAAAAAAAAAAGCCATGAAGAGGTGCAAAGGTGAGACACAATGAAACCGAACAGGAAACGGCAGGAGAGGAAACACAAATGGAAAGTATCAAAATGAGGATTTACAAAAGCACCGTTTTGGGGGAGGAAAAAAATTAGCCATGAGTTGTGATGAAACCAGGGTAATGGACTGCTTGGCAGGTGGTCTAAAATAACCTTACATCTAACTTCAGTCAGAAATACTCACTGTGAAGCCAGTGCCATTATTATCCAAACTGTTACAGTTAAATTTAGTGGCACAGGTGCCATTTGGCTCTGTATGGTTCTGTGAGCTGCATGTGAAGTAGAGTGAAAATTCAGCAGGGAGCAGAACAAAGCAGGCAGTTAAAATATACTGAATTAGAGAGAAATCACCACAGGTACTGTAGAGTAGGCAGAAAGGAGGATGTTGGCAGTGGGAGAAACACTTAGCTAATGTTTACAGCAATGTTGAAGGCTGCAGACACAGCATAAAGACATCTTTAGTTTGAACCTTCCCAGTCTTAAAATACCCATTAAAATAACATTATGACATCCCAGCACAAACAGAGATAATTTCCCTATATTTCATAACTCACCATGTGGGATTTGGCAAAGCTTACAACAGGGGTATGACTGGTTTAATTCACAGGTGTGCTGACACAGAAAGCTTTACTAGGTAGCTGTCGTTTCTGCTTATTTGGATCACTAAGCTTCTTTAATGTGTCTGTAGTTCTGAATGGCTTTGTCTCAAAAATATTATGGCCTGCTGTTGGTACAGCCCATCCAACTGTTATATTACTCTGCTTCCAATGAAAAGACATCTGTCTGTGTGCATTACACCCATACAGTTTGTGGATGCATCTTGCTAACCGGGTTTGCTGGTTAAATATGATTAGGTCTCAGTCATGTAGGTCTACAGGACTGTCAGCAACAATCTGGTTGCCACTGCAGCCAACATGTTTCAAAACATGCAACTTTTATTTAAAAGGTAAAATGTTTTTTGATTTGTGTTTGCACTTTTTACAGTTTCACACCAGATCTGAGATTTTAAAAAGCAAAGCTGCTGCGAGGCAGATTTTTGGTGTAGCACTATGCTTGTGACTCCCAGCAACCATTTACAACCAGTTGGGGAATACTCTTTTCTCCCTTTTGATTGCAGATGGCTTTCCAGGCCATATGACTGAGGCCTAACTAAGCAGTCTCTTCTGATGGAAATGTCACTTCTGGCTCAAATAAACCCAACATGCTGGCAATCTAAGCACAAAGGTTAAGCTAAAAAAAGTGAAGGAATCCAAGAATTAGCATTTGGATTCAAATTTGCAGATGAAGCCCATGGGTGGCGCAGTTACAACTCCACACCTATAAACATTTCAGATCTATTGGTGCATGCTGAAGGCCATGCTCACGGACACGTTTTAAAGAACAATGTCATGCTTTTTTTATGCTTTTGAACACGAGCATGACTTATGTCGTTTGATGTTTTCTGTGTACACAGGTTATGTCATAGTGTAGGTTTTCCAATGTAGCACACATTTACCCCATCCAGACACGCTGCCTGCCTGACATAAAAGCACACCCATGCAGACGTTCAGATATTTGTACAAAAGCATAGTTTCCTTAACACATGGTCAACCATTTGGAACACACACACACACACACACACACACACACACGCGCGCGCGCGCGCGCGCAGCTTAAGGCGTGTCAGCTTGGCTCCACTAAGCTGCCAGAGTCCATCTCTGTTAGTGTGGGTGCTTTAGGTTAAAAGCTTTTAATATGAACAATGGAAAATACAGTGGCACATAAAAAAATAACAGCACATGACAGAAAAAAAGAACTGTATGGAGAACGACTGAAATAGATAAAAAGTGCTGAATAGAGCACAAGGGGAATGGGATGTAAAGAAAAAAATTGCAACTAATGATTAGTTTCATTAACATTTAATATCCTGGTGATTACTGTTTGATTTAAAGGATATTCCAGCAATTAAGTCCTGCACTTCCATTATGTTTTGGGACTATCACAAGACAAATGAAAAAAGGGGCAAAGGCTCACATTTCCTGACTTTAGTCTCTTGCAAGTTTTGTGCAGAACTTCCCATATAGCCTGTAATGCTAATTACACCCATTGTTTCAGGTTGTCACAGCTTCTTCAAAGCAGCACAGGGTATTCAGAAAACTGTCTCTGCATGTCTTTTAGAATCCTCTATAAAAAGTAAACTATTGCATGTGGAGCTGTCAATTAAATAATTGACTACAGTACACCTAATGCATGTCGTTTGGGTTATATGGCTGAATTCTGCCAACAGACATCTCAGTACCATTAAGCTGCAGGATGTATTCGCTGTACAACAACGGTCACCATCACCTGTCACCTCAGTCAAATTACATTGCTCAGCATGTTGTATATGTTCCTCGGGGAAACTGCACATTAAGCAAAGGTCCAGAGGAAGTGGAGCATTAAAAAGAGCATGTGACTGAACATTACACACTCCGTGGCAGCCTTACTGGCAGCTAAACTACAATACTTAGTCTGTAACATTTCTGGACATTTATAGTGAGGTGAAAATGTTGCATTTTCTTTGGGTCACATTTTCAAATTTCTGGTTTGGTTTGAGCAGCTGTTTCAAATAGAAGAAAAAAGCTACACAGTAGAAGCAGCAAATCGTTACTATTTTACCTCGATAAAGGACTTCAAAGAATTGACAAATCACTTCAGGGTTACAATAATCTTGCCAGCTATTTCAAAAAGAGACGACAGGGTCACCAGTGTCTGGACCCATTGCTGACACTGTCACACATCACGTACCACTGCTGACTTTGTCTGCAACTCACATACGTGACACGCAATCAGTATTTCTTTTCTCTCTTTCTCCCTCACTCATGCACACTTCTTAGTCTTTTATAAACTAATGTTGGAAATATGGTTTTTCTTGAAGGAAAATCACCCAAATGTTGCATCAGATTGAATAGAATCAACTATTATTTATGATTTTTAATGGAACATCTCCACGGGTCTTCTATCTAGTATTTATTCTTTTGCTCATCTTAATATTTTCCTTCTTATTCGCCAATCTCTTAAAGACCTTTTCTTTGAAACTCTGCCTCGCAGGCTTGCATTCAAGAGTTGCTCTGCTGATGCTGAGACTGATCTTCTGCAGTTATCTGTTAATTAAGCTGTCTGATGTGCTCCCTTCTTGCCTAATCATGCACCAGAGTTTTCCACTAGTGGGCAAAGCCAGGTTGTACTTTTCTGTAAGGTAGTAGTACAGACCATTATATTTAGTCTTCAGGGGTTTTTTGCAGTGTTGTTGCTTACAGCTGGATTTCTTTAACAACTGTATTAAAAGTTTCAGAAGTACAATAATTTTTTTCAGACTATTATCAAACCCAGCAAGGCTGGTGCAACTGATTTTCAAAGAAGCTAAATATATTGTGTCTTTATGACCCTTTCACAAAGGCTTTGAGACCATTTAGCAACTATATAGCAAATGTGTGACAACCACCTGGCAACAACCAGTAACTACAGAAAAAAGTATTTGTGGTTCAAAGTGGTTGCTGGAAGTCACTGTGAAACTGACTGCTAAATGAGGTCCAGCTTCTGAAAGAATGGTGTGATTACAATAATCTTACCCTAAACCCCAGGAAAACTAAGGAAGTGGTCATGGACTTCCGTAAGAAAAAAAAAAAACTGATCCCCCTCCTCTCTCCATAAAAGGTGACTATGTGGAGACGGTGTTCTCCTTCAAGTTCCTTGGTACCCACATTTCCGAGGACCTTTCCTGGACCACAAATACATCAGTCCTGGTGAAGAAAGCCCAGCAGCGCCTCCATTTCTTGAGGGTTCTGAGATGGAACAGGCTGCAGAGTGACCTAGTGTCCTTCTATCGTGCGACAATCAAGAGTGTGCTGGTGCACGCCATTCCTGTGTGGTACGCTGGTTGCACAACAGCCGATGAGAAGAGACTCCAGAGGGTCATCAGAATTGCAGAGAAGGTGATCGGCTGCCCACTCTCCACCCTGGACTCCTTTGCCAGCTCTCTCTCTCTCTCTCTCTTTCTCTTTCTCTCTCTCTCTCTCTCTCTGACAGTGAGCTTACAAACCAAACAAATCAAAAGAAAAAAATACAACAAAAAAACAAACAAACAAATAAACAAAAAAAACAACCACCCTACACCCTATGTACCAGTCTAAGCCTGGTAATGACCACCTCTTCTCTCCTATTACCCCTATACAACCTACACCCTGCCACCTCCTTCTTAAGATGATGCAATTGCCTGCCCTTACTCCCTGAATCCCACCGCTTCTGCCACTCCTTAACAACCTGCCTCCAAACAATACCTTTTGCTTCAGATCTGCTGCTTTTAATTTCCATCTCAGTCCTATTTTTAGTCAATGCTCCTTTTGCCAACCTATCCACCTTTTCATTTCCACTGATTCCTACATGAGCTGGCACTCAAAGAAAGTGAATATTGCCACCACAACACCTTATTCTGCTTATAGTCTCCAGAATAGTATACAGCATACCCTGCCTTGTCTTCGAACAAAATGATTGTAGACTTGAAAGAACAGCTGCCGAGTCAGAACATACTACCACCTGCCTGATTTTTGAACACTCAACCCATTTCAATGCTACCAAAATTGCTACCATTTCAACTGTGTACACTGCCAGTCCATCCGAAGTGCGTCTGTTTATTTCAATATTTTTTGATGGAACTGCTATCCAAACCCTGTAATTCCAGTATCTGGACTTTTAGCACCATCCGTGAACACATGAATACACTCAGGGTATTCATTCAAGCTGTGAAAATAAAATGCTGAAACAAGATCGACTCTTCCTTTCAATTTTCTCTTCAGATCCAGCAAGTACTAGATGTGTCCTTGATCCAACACAGCTGATTTAAATGGCTAAATTACCTCATCAACTGTCTTGGTAATGAACTAATCGTTTGATTCAGGTGTGTTGACCCAGGGTGAGACCTAAAACCTGGGGGCTCTGGGCCTTGAGGCCTGGAGATGGACACCCCTGCCCTAAGTAGCAGTGAAACTGAAAAGTGAGATGCAAACCAGAAACAGAGAAGTTCACAAAACTTTTACTTTAAAGTTAAATGTTCTCTGTTTGTTTGTAGTTTATGTTAAACCTTTTTTATTGTTGCAGACAAGTCGACGTCATACCTGAATAAAAAGGTCCTAAAAAAGCAGCACCCACTTTGACACCAATTTATCATCTTCATTCAACAACAGCCAGCAACCTTCAGTAACATTAGGGTTGATCTTCCCTTAGCTCCGCCTAGCAACTGGAGATTACGAAGGAATCAGTCTGTAGACATGTGTGCCTGAGGTCTTAATCAGCAGATAAAATTTTTGTCCCTCTTTTGGCCTTATTTCTTTTACCTGCTGCCTTTTGGTGTTAAAACTGATTTCATCTGGCTGGACCTTTATAGTGTGTATGATGTAAGCTTTATGGCCTTTATGGTGCATTACGCTAAAATGAATCACAGAAAGCAATTCGAGTAATTACTCTGCTAATCAGCATGAGTGCATTATGTGTATGTATCAGCCTCAGTTAGAAAATATAACACTATATTTCTAAGCTTTCATTCCTTCCTAGAAATACTCTGTTCCCACCAACACTATATGGCCAATAAAACATTTAATACTGTGGTAAAGATAATAACACTTGGCAAAGCAGAAATGTTTTGGCCGCCTATACTGTAATACATTAACCGATTCTATTCTTGTCACTCGATTTCTCCTCGGATGCCAATAAATGACAATAAAAATGGTTCTGAATTCAACTAAAAGAGTGTTTAAGTTGAAGTATAGACTTTTACAGCAAACTGCAAGTAGATAGCTTTCTATTTATATTTTAATATTCATGTCACTTCTGGACAATGTGAGCTACAACAGCCTTTGCTGTATTCATGTAGGAAAACATGACTCTTATGTCATGTGACTTATGTCTGCATTATGCCAGTAGGGATCCCAGTGTCATCAGGCTGCAGGACACATTCACTGTCAAGCCACAGTCACCTCAGTCACATTGGATAGCTCGGCACGTTGTATATGTTCCTCTGGGAAGACTCACATTAAGCAAAGTCTACAGAAGTGACTGAAGGCAAAGATCAGCAGGAACCGAAGCACTGAAATGAGGTCATGTGTTGAGATGTTCTACCCCGATGCCAATGACTGAAGACTACAAATTTCAGTGATATAGAAGGATGGTAGGTAGATAGGTAGGTGGATGGATGGATGGATGGATGGATGGATGGATGGATGGATGGATGGATGGACGGATGGATGGATGGATGGATGGATGGACGGATGGATGGATGGATGGATGGATGGATGGATGGATGGATGGATAGTGTAAAAAATGTCAGTCCATTTCCAATTCTAGAGTCTTTACCCGTAACGGAGATCTGGCACTGACTCATGTCTTGGGGAGGGGCTTGTCAGCGAGTGCGTGGTGACTGGTCCTTTACCTGCAGGACTGAGCCAGCTCAGAGGGAAGGAGCCACATGGATCCATCCTCTTTGGGATCCCACCACCTGCAGAAGGAGCTCTAGGGGTCCACTTTGTTATAGATGCCTGGGTGCCAACTGGCTTCAGGGAAAGCCCTGCCTGGGGAGAGGGAAGTCTTGGCAGCTCTGGTTAGACTGCTACCCCTGAATCTGGATAAGCAAGTGAAAAGGGATATGGATCAGACAGAGGGATGGATGAATTGAAGCACAGAAGAGCTAAAGACTAGTCAGAATCAAGTTAGCCATTCTTCATTTCCTTTGGTGTTATTTGGTTTGCAAAGATAGCCTTTCAATTTTCTATGACTTTGCAAACTCTCCTCTAGAAATTAGCTTTTTTTAAACAAACGGCTAAATCACAAAGGAAGTGTGTGTGTAAATGTCACAAAGTACAATTGAGCAGACTGTGATTATGGTGCAGTGTGTGACTGTTCATGTGGAATTTTAATAAGCAGCACAAAATCTCTCTGGCTCTGTCTGCAATGAATTCACTTTCCCACATCAGCCAGAGGGAAAAAATGTTATCTCCCGCAAACCAAAACCAATTTGGTAGAGAATGAACGATGTACCTGCCCAATTGCCAGACACTAAAACCTCTGATCCCTTGTTATCTGCTTCATTTCTTTCATTTTGACACGGCAGTAACTGATTGTAGAGCAGGAATACTCCATCACTCTCAGAGATCATCATTTCCATGCAAATAAGAAAAGTGGACGAGCAGACAGCACACTTAAGGAGCACTGAGGTATAATATCCCACGGCGGATCAATAAACAACATATGGAAGTGACTCATCACCAGCGCATTCACCCGCCTCATCCTTCTGGCAAAGTGCTGAGGCAAGGCTCTCCCCACGTCTGCTCCAGATCCGATAAGGAGAGATGTTCCCACTCAGACACAAGGGGCCTGCTGGCAACAAGTCCATCTCGTTTTATTGATCTGCTCCACCAGGATCTAAGAAATATGACTGAGAGCTGATTCCCTAATGGGAGTGCAAATGTAAGCAGCAGGACCACGGCCTGTCTGCATGATATATGCCAGGTGGATGGACAGGCCACTCATCTTCTCATTGTCAGCTAATCGGCTGCCTGCCATGCCTTGTGTCTAAGTCAGGGCTAATAGTTGGCAGACGGTGTCTTCCGCTCTCCTAACCATCACCCATCACTCTTAGACATATACACATATAATTCCTCCTCACCCCTCTCTACTCTGTCCCCTCAATCTAAACTCCCATAGGGGAAGAGGCGAGAGCTGTGGTTAGGGTTAAGTGTTGCAGTTATGGTGATGCACGTACATTTTTAATCACACTTATGTCCCTCTTGTAAGGCAGCAGGCTTTTTGGTCTCAGGCTCCACCATTTATATTCAAGCCCACTTCCTACAACTATAGATCATCTGCATTTGGACAGGCTTTTGAAATTTATTGACTTTAATAGTCAAAGCAATATTCGACTCTGTTGAAGTAAAACATAAAAAGTAATCACCGAGAAAAGTCCCAGTCCATCAGTCTAATGATGATATCTTTTAGCAATATTGAAAAGGTAAGTGATAAGATCAGCCCACTCAATCATTTTGGCAGGTAATATTTTTTTACAGTATACAAATGCAATATTGGTTCATCTAGGGAGCAAATCAGGGAAACTATATTAATGTCTTAAACTTTATTAAATCAAATGAATGTAATAAAATGGGTTTTAACTAACTGAAAAAAATTACCATTAAGCAGCTCAAATTTATTTCCCTTGTAGCTTACAATTTACAGTCAGGAAGTTTTTCAGTGCAGCATCAAAAGGGATTTGAGATTAAGCAATAAAAAACGCTGATGGAAGTGAAGACTTTCCACTATAATTCAAAGGGTTTAACAAAAATATTACAGCAACCATTTAGCAAGAACCCCCATTTTCACAGGTTCTAACTGTAACTGTAAATTGATTATTACAGTTACAACAGGGATTATTTTTAATACTTGGATGCAAACCCGTTTCAGTCAGTGATTACCTGAGGCCTGAAACCAGAGGAGTCATTTACTGTGAAGCACCAACCCTTTAATTTTTACGGTGTGCCCCCCTTTTTTTGCTGGATCCCTTTCATTGTTTTAAACGCTTCGATCATCTGCATCCTCCTGTGTTACACCAACCGTCTGTATGTCCTCCTTCATTTCACCCATCCTTCTCTGTCATCATCATCTTTTACTCCTGTCTAGAAGCTCTATCTTCAATAATCTTTGTCCAATATATCCACTGTCCCTCCTCTGGACATGTCCAAACCATTTCAGCCTTGCCTCTCTAACTTTGTCTCTAAACTGCTCAGCCTGAGCTGTGCCTCTGGTATATTTTTTTACACTCCTGTCCATCCTGGTCACTTCCAATTTAAATCGTAGCATCTTCAATCCTGCCACCTCCAGCTCCACCTCCTGTCTCCAAACTGGATGTGCCAGCCCACTTTAATTTATGGCTCAGCTGATACTTTACCAAGATTCCATGTGGAAATTCTCATACACTGTACACAGTTTTTAAATTACTTCACCTTGCCTACATGTGCTACTGCACGCTGCTTTGCAACCCACCTCCCCATTTTTGAACATAAATTATTGCACAAAGAAAAAACATTTTTCTTTGATTATAGTGGTCCTGAACTTTAGTTTTGTGGTTTATTGTTAACTAATGATTATTCCAGTAATTGTTTGGACTTTTTTTTCATTAAAAATTCTGAGCACCTCTCCAGCCTGCAAATATCTTCTCAAACATTGTATTAAAATCTTAGGAGTCTAGACTGGAATGTAGTAATGTTAGGAGTTAGGGTTAGAATTTTAAAAAGATTTAATTATATTTTAAAGAAAATTAAAACACATTTTGACTTGCTTTGACATTGCTTTATCTAATTATCCCATAATATTTTCACAGAGGAGTGAGGACTAAGGTTATGCGAGTACTAACTAGTAGAGGCTTTGAAGTCTGGTTCATATGTAACACTTTTGCTTTCTCCAGGAAAAGCAGCAGGATATTTCTATTCACTGATGTATATGGGAGGTACAGCAGCAGCAGCTTGGCTGACCTTGGTGCTCCTCGTGTATCAGCCAAGTACTCAATGTAAGCCCAGGCAGAGGGAAATAATCACTGTGAATAATTTCTTAATGCTTTCACAGAGGAAACTGGTCAGACAGACAAAAAAAAGCTTGACGATGTGAAGCATAGAAAAAACACAGAAGTTTTACTGGATGGCAGCGAGACAAAGAGAGTGGATAACCAAAGAGTAATGTAATAATACATAAAACTGTAGTAAAAAGGAGGGATGAATGAAAGAAGGGCCATGCATGATAAAGGGGTGGGGTGATATGGAGGCAGTGCTGTGTCCAGAGTCCTGGGATTCTGCTGCAGTCTGCATTATTCATGGCAAAGCTAGATTCATCCAGGATGACTTACATAGCTCATCATTTACATGCTATCACTACTGAATTATTTAAATAATGAGTTGTGAGTTTGATGATCCATAAAGCATGGGGTGGGCTCCCTGAGGGGAAACAATGACTTAGAGGTTGGTCACAAGCAGCTATGGCTAAACTAGATTCAGAATAACAGCAATTTACAGTGTAAAGACAAGAGAAGAGAGACCTCTTGAGTAATGCATTAATAAAGTTGATGTTACACTAGTGACCAGCTGGAGACCATGGCAGGACCAAAATGTATGCGACCGTGTGCAATGAACTTTGAAGTGGTTGCTTGGCAGTGAGTTGCTGGCTTCAAAACGGCAATAAAATGGCAAGATGAAGTGAGTCTGCTATCAGCCTGCGATTAAACAGGCTCAAGTTGGCAAATGCATGTGTTTGTGATAATGACTGTGACAAATCAGAGAAAACTGCAAGTCTATGGCCAGATGAACTTAAATTACTTACATTCAGTTTAACCAGAAATTCATAAATCTGCAAAGGAAATTCCTCTAAAGTGACATAGTTGCTGCAAGATGGCAATTTAACTGCACAATGACATTGTATTCTGGTCATATTCTGACTATTAAAGCAACCAGCTGGCATCCAGTTGAGTCGAGTCCCTTATAGCAAAGCGACACATTGCAGATGAGTTAGTTTCACTGACTCACTCAGATTGATTGTGACAATCTATGTTTATAAATTAGATGGAAGTTACTGGCAAACTTTTCCCAATCTGTCTGAGAGCGATTGCAGTCTCCCGCCAGGCGACTTATGCAATTGCCTTCCAACAAAAAATGCCCAACCTTGCTTAGTGGTTGAGTCTGCAAAACCGTCATCTCTCAAGAACTTGCAATCAGCCACCCAGTGTGGAAAAATTCAGTGCAATCACCCCTTAACAACCTTCCTAGTCGCAAGGAAGTTTCAATCCTATATTTACTCTAGTGTGACTGAGCCACTGCACATCAGTCATGAAAGGTAGCTGAACCAAAGTCATGAAGTGTCACACTGAAAATGGCTCAAACATGGTCCAGTATTCATGCCATACAGAGATCTGCAGAGGCACGCCTACACGTTGTAGCTGTCTGCTGCAGCTGAGGCCACTTTTAGAAATATGGGGAAAAACCTGCATTCTTTTTTGTGTTTATGCTGATGTAGCTGTTCAAACAAGCTTTACAGCAAAACAGCATTACATCTCTGCATAGCATATCATGCACAAGCAACACACTTGTTATAGACTGAAGCCCATCTGCAAAAACTATGCGCTGATTGAATTCCCAAAGTCCTTCTCACACTGGAGCGCTATATATCCAGCATAAGGAAGAGAACTTAAAACACCTAAAGTGCTAAATGTATCTAATCTGGAAGCAACCTTTGGCTTCTCTGGTGCTGAATATCTGCAGCAATCATCTTGTTGGTTTAGGGTGAACAATGAAGATTAACCCATGCTATACGATCTGTGGTATAGCAGATGAAATGTCTGTATCTTGCACTGCATACCTGGATCTCTTCATAATGGAAAATATTCACTCATATTCCAAATCTCGTCATTCCAAATAAAAACAAATAAACAGTCACAGCATCACATAAAGCTCACTTTGTTTCTACAAATCTGCCACAGAAAATACATTAATTTAAAGAACCCCACATAAGCAACAGACTGAATCTGTAAACCACATTACTAAACCACAGCAGTTCATCATTCATGTGACAAATAATCATAACATCTACCTAAACCTAGGGGGACATCCAGAAATGGTAACAGTTTCATACCCCACATATATGTGATGAAAGGTTTTGGGCTGCACACACACTTGTGGTCCCTGAGGCATTTTAGAGCTTCAAGCGTTGGCAGTAATAGCTTATAGACTGTACACTTTAATGTATGATTATACTGTAGCTCCTTATTGTAAATTATATCCAGGTGTAAAACATAAAAGTGTGTTATAAAGCATGATGGTTTGGCAGAGTAAAGGGAGTAATTCTAAGCTCATTTTATTCATTTTAATATTATGGTCACAGATCTAATGTCTTCTCTGCATCTTCCAGTTTCCCTCTTGACACCAGTATTCTTACTGTGGCTGCTCTATAAAAAAAAAACTGAAAAGTGAAAGTTTATTCTTTTCAGAAGACCCCATCTTTCAGTAACTACATCTGTGCTCAACATGATTTATCCCTCATGTTGTTGAAGCTAAAGAGAGAAGAGAGCCAGGGAGCAGCAGTGGGAATCCATGCTGAGAAAGAGTACTACAGATGTGATGTTTGCTTTGAGAATGTTGATGGAGAAGCTTGGAGAAGGCCAGAAGGAGTTGCTCTGTGTCTTTGTTGATCAAGAAAAGCATATGATGGGGAGAGAGAGGAACTGCAGAACTGCATGAGGAAGTCAGGAGTGGCAGAGAAGTATGGGAGGTCGGTGCATGAAGACAGTGAGACAGTGGTGAGCTGTGTGGTAGGGGTGACACTGGGTTCAAGGTGGGGGTTTGATTACCTCAGGCACAGGCTCTGGGCAATTTCTTGCTTGTGATGAGGATGGACAGGCTGACACATGAGTCTCTATGATGTTTGCAGATGATACTGTCATCTATAGTGAGAGCAGGGTGCAGGTGGAAGAGAGTCTGGACAGGCACAGGTATGTGCTGGAGAGAAGAGGAATGAAAGTCAGTATAAGGAAAAGAATACGTATGTAAATGAGAAGGAGACAAGAGAAAAGGTGAACATACAAAGACTGGAAGTGAAGGTATATGAGTTTAAATACCTGAGGTCAACCTTGTAAAGCAGCAGACAATCAACAAGAGAGGTGGAGGAGAGAGTACAGGCAGAGTGGAGCTGGTGGAGATGAGTGTCCTGAGTGATTTACAACAGGATAGCAGTAAAAGTGAAAGGAAAGGTTTGCAAGATGATTGTGAGACCTGCTATGATGTATGGTTTGGAAATTGTGGCCCTGACAAAAAGAGAGAAGGTGGAGGTGGCATAGCTGAAGATGCTAAGATTTTGGCTGGGAGTCATCAGGATGGACTAGATTAGAAGTATATCAAAGGAACAGCACAGGCTGAGTGCTCTATAGATGATTTGTACATGTGCAGAGGAGGAATAGTAGATATACTGGACAAAGGATGTTGTAAATGAAGCTGCCACACTCAAAAGAGGAAAAAATTGAAGGCAGGAGGAAAAAAGAAAGACCTTAGAAGAGGTTCATGCAGTGAAGGATGACACTTCAAAATAGATTGCATTGAATTATAATGTATTCTGGACCTTTGATGGAGGAAATGTTCTATAATTGGACCTCCTTAAATTTTAATTGAATATCCCTGATATAGCAAAACATATTTTACAAAATAATATGCATTTCAAATTTCAGTAAAATTTTAAAATGTATATTTTAAGAAAACCAACTATCCAAAGTTCATACAGAACCATCCCATCGAATTATTTTTTGACAGCTAGCATGCCCTCGGGCAGCAGCTAACAATGGGACTTGATAATGATGCACAAAACGTACTCTATAGATAAAGCTGCTGATTTGTCTGAATCCATTTATTCGAGGAATGGACAGAAAGCTCGTGTGGCTTTATTAAAAAAAAACATCACAGATTAAGTTATTAATATTCAGCATAACCCTTAAATGAAGAGGGTGAAGCTTTAAACTTTTGTCATCACTGAAAGCAAAAGAGAGATGATGCTTCCACACCAAATGACTGCTCGGATTAATAGCAAATTATCAACAACGATTTAAGTTAAGTGACTTACAGTCATGTCTTGTCTATTCTTCAAAAACATATATTCCACCCATCTGATTATGCACTGAAATTCAGTGCAGTGATAAGATATGACAAAGCTGTGAGGGGATAGCTGCAGTAAAAACCTTTCAAGTATAAATCATCCAGTGCAGAGTGGTGATCAAAGGCAGGCAACACGATTCTATATAATAAAAATGCTAGTCGTTCATTAATGCTAATCGTCAAAGTGGGCTGAGTTCAAGATGTTGCTTTTATCTTTGCATTCCCCTTTGAACTACACATACATTCATATTTATGCAGGTGCAGATGCATGTTGACATGGCTGAATGCCATTAGCTGGGGAACAGCTTTGTGATCTGATCTGAAAATAGAGCAACAACCTGAGGATAAATAAGACTACAGTTCTATAATAATATGTGTACATGCAGCGGGGCAGCGGGGTAATCTGAAAGCTGCACAACAAGTTTTCTGTTTCTCTTGTTCTGATCCTACAGGGACACAACCTGGACCACTTAGGAAGATTAAAAAGAATCTATAGGCAAGTGGAAACAGGTCCCTGAAAGAGACACAGTACGTTCGAACTAAGTGTGATTTGTCTTACTAATACATTCGAAATGCTTTCAGCCTGAACATAGGCCTTCAGAGGCAGCTTTCAACTTTTCGCATGCTCAGTAATGTAATTGTGGTATAGCAGATGAAATTATCCTTCAGAAGGTACTCGTGATGAGAGCGCAGGGTGTGGGCTCAAGTGCTTTTATGAAACACGTTCCAGTTTGTAGTCCTTGAGTCAGAAATGAAATAAAATGAAATTCTAGGGGGAGAATTTCTAAAGTCCTACTGCTACTTTAATCTAAATTTGTCTGAAAAGATGTTTGAAGATATTTAGTTGGAGATGCAATAATCAGGCTTGGATATGGTTAGATTTACAAGTATTTGGAAATAGCACGTGGTTTTTACCTTTTCCTCTGCACACCACCGTGGTAGTCTTCAAAGAGAGCACTTCTGTATAAAACATGTACATTTGAATAGTTGGTATTTTTAGGTTTGGTTGTATTGTATTTGCTATTTCTTTGCTTTTTATTGTTATTTATTCTACATGCTGCTAACAGGAATCTGTAGTTTATTTAACTACAGGCAGAGTGATGTTTGCTATACAATGTTATGCCTCCTAAAAACACCATACAGTGCAAGTGCAGGGACATATTTTCCATTAATCAATACCGCAAATGCATCTCGTTTTCTCATTATGTTAACACGGTAGCTGGTAATCTGCTACTGCAGACATCTACCTTTTTCTAGCTTTCACAGCTTGGTTGTATTAACTGAAATTGCTCAACTGGGCTTGTGTGTTTGTGTAGCAGTCATCCACAATAACACAGCTCGTGCCACTGAAGAGGTATTCCTGCAATCTGTATTTTTATTTTATACAGTTATGTTCTTTATTTGATATAATATTATTATTACATATCATTAAAAATGTTGGCAGTGGCCTTTTTTTGTGGAAGTACTATAATAGTTTATGTCCACTATTAAAAAAGACTGTTTTGTTGCTTTTTCTATTTTTGTTGGTCTTAATTAATTCTGCTCAGACCTGAAAATACCTTCAGTCACGCGGTTTTGAGTGACCCACAAACACTGTTCCCCTCCTGTCTCCTCCTCAGTTAGCTCACCCTTCCACGTTTTCTCTTTACTCCACAAAATGTGAGAATAACAACACGACAGAAGCGAACACAGCCGCAGACAAAGACTGAGGGAGAACAATACAGCTGACCGTCCTTGAAAAGGCAAAATAAAACTAAACAAAACAAAAATACAAAGCAAGCACAAGATGCTCAGTAAGCCCTAGGTAATTAATTAGGGGTGTTCAGATTTAGTCATGGCTTAATACCCAGCAGTGCAGCGCTAAATTGCAGTGAAGTTAAATCTAATTAGGCCTGTCTCTTAAGCCGCGATGTGTTTTATTTATTGCAGCATTTCTGGAGCATTTTCTTAATTTATGTGGCACTACCATGGTGACCAGCAAATTTTCAACTGCTGGTTTTAAACTCTGAGTGTCACAAAGCCATCATAAATCTTATTATTGGGTGGAATGAGTGTGTTAATAATGTAAAACAAGAACAGTTTATGAATATTCATAGTACATGTGATAGATCTGGGTAAGGCTTTATGAGTTGCCACATAAGCCAGACAGCTCATGCTCAAAAACTATTCGTCATCTGAAGGCGTCACTGCAGACGTCCTCGTCTATAAAGGCACAAAAGTGGGTTTCAGACTTGAGTTAAACACTTTTGTTTTGAGGTTCTTTATTACAAGTTTATACATTTTCATTTTTTGTTATGAGCGGGAAGACAGACGGGAGGAATTTATAACCAGCCAAGAGTCAGATTTAGATCAGTGAGTGTGTTAACATGGATAGAAATATCCTGTTTATGGGGCTCATCCAGGCTCATCTGATTAAGCATATCCCCCAGTGTTTCTGCACCTAATTACATTTAAGACTTTTTAAGGGCTTTTTGTTAAAATATGCAATAGTTGTTTGGGTTTTTTTTAATTATTGTACTTTAAAAATGATGATCTAGTTATATAAAAAATAAATAGTTGGACATCTTAGTTGTTAATTGACATTTATATCATAGTTATACACAGATTTGTGCTTATCCAGCATATTCCTTTTGGGGGGCTTCACATAATGCTGTGTTTTCAGATGCATCTCACTATTATGGACATTGCATCATTGCCTTCATGCACAAGAAATAATTATCAGCCAGGGGACAATAGCACTCAGTTTCACTTTTTTCCCAGTGATTTTTTTGAGGGGTTTTGCTTTTAATTGCTGGTTACATTTAGGCACCCAAAGGTGCTTGGTCATCTTAAAGATCGATGACTTGGGAGTGAAAGCAGAAGGACGTCTTGACATACCAGCAGCTTTAACAATATGGGATTATAGGAGTAAGAACCACCTGGTTATTCAATCAGAAAAGTAATAATTGACAAATTAATACACCATTCATTGACATTTCATTTAACTTTCATGTACTCGTATCCAAATAAGTGTCAAGCAGCTTTAATGCTACAGAGGCTTCCAGTAACAACTTGCTTCAAAACTGGATGGTGCTGAAACGCAAACAACAAAGCTTCCTGCAGCAAAATCAAATGTCACAACAATCCCACTTTTAGTGTAGAGACGTAGAATGTCCCCTGACAGCCCACAGCCACATCACGACTAGACTCTGACTCATGGTGGAATGCCTCCACCGTTGAAGTTGCAGTTTTTTATCCTTTTGCGTGAAAGAATGAGATACAGGTGGTGAAACTGAGCTTCCACTGAAGGGTGGCGGGCCTCTCCCATAGCAATAGGTTGAGAATTTTTTTTCTGTTGGTAAAATGGAAAGACTGGATTTTGAACACCTCCAGATTCCCCCTGAAGAGCTGGGAAAATGACCAGAAAGAGTCTGGGTCACTACTTAAACTGCTGTCCCCACGATCTGAACCTAGATAAGCACCAGAGGATGGATGCATGCATAGATATTTTTAAGAAGGATGGGGTCTCTCTAAATGTTGTTAACAACTTTGGAAAGCAGAATGTGTTAATTATATCACCCATCCATTTTGCTTAAGTGTCTATCATACTAGGTTCCCATGGAGCTTATTCCAGCTGGCACAGGCAGAGTAGTGTGGTACATCATGGAGAGACTGCCAGTCCATCCCAGTGCTAACACAGGTTAACAGGTTAACACAGGTTATAATTAACCTAGCATACATTTCTTTGGACTGAGTGAACAAGCTGGAGTACCTGCAGAAAACCCACAGAGGTGCAGGGAGAACGTCCAAACTCCTATTTTTGTCATATGATACAATGGCGACTAACCCCACCCGCTCATTTCTGGACTTCATATTCAAATCGCTTTTTTCAGGTATGAGAAAATAAATATTTTTAGTTTTTGTGCACTGGGAATGTGGAGCGATGACTTCAGCCACAAAATAAAAGCCAAACAGCAATGCTTATTTTAGTGTGTCATTTAAATGTTGGAATTCAAGATGACTGAAATGCACATATGGTATATAAATCCATATACTGATTATATGTTTGTGCTTGACTGTATGCACAAACATATAATCAACATATACTAAAGTTTGAACTACTTTATGTTAATTTTAGGCATATAATAAAGGAACATGTGTTATAGGACTATAGCATGTAGTAACGTATAGTAAAGGCCTTTTTTGCTTCACACCATATTTATGTCTACTTCAGGCTGAGTTTGACTTTTTATAGAGTTTGACAGAGCAGTCATTAAACTGTAGAGTGACCTTAAGAAAGTCTAGGGGCAAACTCTGGAAACCCCACGGTGCATTTCAATGGCAGCAGGGCAGTGTTTACAGGGACGCCGTCTCCTGTTGTCAGTCCCGTCCTTGGTTTTCTCAAAGACCCTGCGGGGAATCCAGAGCTCATAATTAATTGATCCAGTTCTTGTTTGATTCTATTTATAGTTAACCACTTCCGCGCATCAAGACATCCTTCTTCCCTATGACATGAAACTCTCAACACCCTTGATCAACACATTATTATCTGGTGGAAGCTTGTCAAGGTCACAGCAGGGCAGCTGAGAAATGAATCTCGGTGCATTGTGTTTTATTAGACCCAGCGCTGTCACATCCACAGGAAAACCAAGCGCACGCAGTGGGAGCCTCACAACATGGAGCATGCATATTTCAAAATGTTCAATTTGAGGAGACACGTGCCCCCTCGGTTGCAGAGGGCTTGATGGGCGTACTGCGTTTCTGGTCGGGAGGTCATCCATACTTAATGAGGTTGTTGGTTGTTTGGCAGTCATGTGACTTTGTTTTCCTCCTAAGAAAAAGGCAGACATGCTGCCTCTGTGAGATGAGCACAAACTTATTTTTGAAGTTGTGAGTTAACATAAAATTAGGGGAAATTAAACATGCATACAAGATCAGAGGGTCATTGGGTTTCATAGATGTTTCAGACATATTCATTTACATTTCTGCAGCAGTGTGAGAAAACAGGCATGAGACACATAAGTAATCATAAGGTAATCCCTGCCCACCACCTGACATCCACCGATCACATTTTCTCGGCTAAATCTGGTCAGCCAATCACAGTTTTTAAAAATATGTCTCCTTCAACCTGCTTGAAAAGTGAATGTTTAATTTTCTGATGATAGCAGGTTTAAAAGATCTCTAAATAGTAAATAATCTAAAGTCAGGTTACAGTAAATTTCAAAAGGAAAACTTTAGCATACGTCTAGATCAGACGTAGCTACTGTTTAAAGATTAAACAAACATATTTAAGTTTAGTTTTGATACAAAATTGATACGAATTTTTTTGAGGTTATGAAAATGTTAAATAGACACATAATGTTCACACCAGGTACACAAATATTTGCTCATGCCTTATGCAACGAGACAAAAAACTGTTTTGTGTTTCATTCTGTTTAAAAGGCTGTCAAAACACAACATATTTCAGAATATATTACAGAATATTTCAAATCTGCTGGTTCTAGGAGTCTTCAGAGGTGCTAAGGAGGATGAGTGTGCTTTCATAAGAGATATGTTTTTCTAAACATTTTTCACAACTGAAAATATTTTTTTTACTTTACATTAAATCTTAACATTATATCTTTTAATTTTGCATCCTCTAAATATATTCAGTTATTAAAAATCTTAATTAATGTTAATTAGCGGTACTTCTAAAATAATAAAAACAAATAAAATGTTCAAAATAACAATAAAATATGTTAAAAGTAAGATTTCTCATTCTGCAGAAATGATGTTTCTGTCATCAAAAAATAATATATATTAAAGGTAACAACATTCATTAACTAAATAAGCTTCAAATGAGTGTTATTCTATGCTATATTAAATTGTTACATTTACATGTAAGCAGCACTTTTCTGTTGTAGTTGGTTGAGGCGGAAGTAGTTTTAATTTACTGCCCTCGGTAAATCTCAGTGGCCAGTTTTGAGATGGTAGGGGAAAAAATGGAATTTATGTAAATAAATATTGCAAATAAAAATTTTGCAAAGTTTAATGATTGTTTTTATTTCAATTAAACAATCTTAAAAGGGTTAGAGTGGTTAAATAACTATAACAAACTAACTTGGACAAGTAACTAATTATATATCGATATAGTAATTTTATGACTACTGGCCTCAAGTAAATTTTGGGTACAAGCATGAGAAGCATGGCTGAGCAATACGGGTTCAAACTGTAAGAATATATCTTTATCAGAGTACAATAATTTTCACCCTGTGAGACATGACTCCTCTGACTTTATGAGCATATACAGTACAGTACAGTGTTGTGTAGTAAATCCCAAAATAATACAAACCCTGATACTCATTGACTGGAACTACAAGTTATTGAATTCCCCACATGAATCAAAAGGATCAAATTACTATAAATGTTGACATTATAAATAAACAGCTCTGATATTTTTATTTCACGCTGCGTATGTTTAACATGGCAGATATCTACATCATTTACTTCCTGTGCTAACAAATATTTTTCTATAATTTACGTTCATGCGTCCATACAAACTGACAAATGTTAGCTTGGATTAAGTGTTAACTGTCAGACAAATTTAACACCTTTTCAAGGAGAGCGATGAGAAGAAAGAAGTCATTACATTTCTATGACACTGTAAATCAGCGTAAATAAGTGAATGAACAGAGAAGAGAAAACCTCTTGACAAAAAGAGAAAAAGACCAATAATCTCCGCCTTGAGGTATTTCTATTTATAGAGGTGGAACGTCTCTTCATATTAAGGTCAATGGCAGCTATTTGCTGCCCTCTACTGCAGAAATACAGACTGGCTTTTTTCAGGTGCACTTACTGTAGCATATTTGTTTTGTTTTGTTTTTTAACTGCAGAATTCTCTATACGTATTTTGTTATTTGGTACATTGTGCACATAATATATGGCCCAGATTTTAACTGCATAGCCAGAACATAATAACATTTTTTTTATTTATTTTTTTTGCATAAACTCTGGGTCACACATTTACATTTGCCCTATGCACTGGTCTCTTTGGCCTCAAATGGAGTGTAAAAAGAATATGAAGATAGCAAGCTGAGCCAAAGCATCCTGAGACAAACACTTTAGAATAGATTCATTATTATCATTAAGCCCTTAAAAGTAAAGCAATACTTAAGAGTCACAACTTTCAGACTGGGAAACATGGTGGTGTGCTGTCCCATTCCCTATGACAGCTGGGACAGGCTCCAGTACCCCTGCAATACAGAACTGGATAAGTGGCAAGTTTTTCAGACTTCAGGAAAAGTTATTATAGTTAACTAAAACTAGATGTCAAAAAAGATTTTAGTTAACTAAAAGAAAAACTAGACCTAGAAACTAGAAAACTAACTGCAATAAAAAATGTAGAGGAATTGCCCTCACTGTAGTTTTAGTCTTATAAAAATACTTTTAAAAAAGAAAGCAGTTTTTATTGTAACACTTGCACTTATTTTCCTAAACCTCTGCCTGTTGCCTATGACATTTGTCCTCCTTACAATAATTAAAAAGCCATTTACTGTCTGTCATCTTAAACGAGTTAGTCAAGATACGGCTTTGTTTTTGCTTTAAGGTAACTGACCTTTTAAAATAATGCTAATTTTCATATAGTTTTGTTCATCTTAAGTTCCTCTTATTTTTTGAAGCATAACAACACAGAAGGCCTTTATGCAAATTTATGCTAAAACACATATAGGTAATTTTGATAAATGTCACGACTGGGTGTGCACTTCTGCATGAACATCGGGTAGTAGTCATCATTAAAAAGAAGCACATGATCAACATACTGGATTTTACTGATGTAGTACTAGGATATGAGTAACAAAGAACAAGTCATTCAACTATTTCTATGAAAAAATACAATGTTTGGACGGAACATTTACCTCCCAGGTATAACTTAAATCATGATTTCAGCTCATGTTTAAAGAAGACTTCTAAATGTATTCAACATAAATGGGTGGGATGCCATTGCATATCTGCTTAACACCAAATAAAAAGCTTATTTTGCCCCTAAAATGAGGATTTATATTGTTATGACTTAAATCATTTGATTGCTTTCATATAATGTGTGATACCCTACTAATTTACTGCCTCATAATGCTTCACTGTTACTTTCGCTTACTGAATGTTTAAACAGCCCCCGGTGTTGTTTAACAGGGTGAGCACTGTACAGCGTCAGTATCAGCTTGCAATGGGGGAAATGAAGACCATGGATTTAATTTTTGATTTGATGCATAGGTTTACTATCAGGTAGAGTTGACAGAGAGTACAAAGAAGTACTGTTTCAAGCTGCAGAGTTTAGGACAATCATTCAGATTGAATAACCTGATGCACTGCACTAAAAATAACAGCTACTGTTACTGCATAGCATTCAGGAGGTGCATTGCAAGAGTTAATACTCTCAGGCATTTTCTACAAACCCTTGTACCTGCAAAGACAAAGTACAGAATATAGCACAAAATATCACATCTATGCACAATTCTGAAAGTGTTTCCTACTTTTATTAAGTACAATTTTCATTTTTCCTTTTGTGCAAACTCTATTGTACTGTAAGGACTAACTAGTCATAATGTTAAGCAACCTAAAAGTCTGAACTAAACTCCTGCAAACACGTCATGGAGGAGGCATGTCAGTACATTGTATTCACTGAAAAAGGTGTCCTAAATACAGCCTTTCTCTTTTTGATGAGCAGTAATCCATCTGATGCTTACATCTGTGTTTAGAGTCAACACTCAACCTTCTTGAGAGTCCTGGATGTGCAAACAAAAGTTAAGCGCAGCCACAAGACAGGAGAGGCTGACTCACACCATGTTGTACCTGTTGTACATACTGAAAAGCACACAAAAAATGATGAGCACAATGCTTCGTATTACCAATTCCTTTACAGATCCAACACATTTTCTGCATTTTAATTAAACCCCAGACCCACGACGACACAAACACGCAGTACAACAATGAAGGATTTTGAGATGATGCTTGAAAAACATTGTATTTAAAGTCAAGCGCTCTTACAGAAAATGGCTTTGCAATGTCCTTCAAAAACAAAGCAAGTACACTTTTTTTTTATTTTTTTTTTAAATCAAACTAGGAGCTACAGGCGCAATTTTTCACATTTTATCAACATTCAGTTTATCCGATGTTCTCAAACAGTCTGGTAAAAAAAAAAAAAAAAGTAAATGCATTGTCATCTTGTGCTGTAGCAAGTCTTACAATGAAGCCCTTTAGAGTAAGAATACATCTGAAAACATGATGAAAGCTCGGGCAGATCAACTATTATGTACACATACGTGAACTCTTTGGTTCTATGACCCATGTTTGATTCATTAATTACTTTTTTTCCAATTTAACACACTTAATAAAATGAATGTTTTCATGTTTTGTAGTGACAGCGTGAACCACAAATCTAAGGAAAATATGAATCTGCTACATTTACTACCGCTGCCACTCTAAGTCATTTTAAATATTAGATCTATAATTACTCTTGCTTCTACTACTGCTAAAGGGCACAATAGTGGTTTAACTATTAATCTATACATTTTTATTTTTTCAATTCATAACAGATTTGAATGGATCCTCGTATCCCAGCACAGAATAGACTTTTCCCTCTGATTGAACATCTGGTATCGTAAAATTGAGTTCAAGAGAAGAAATGTAAAACATAATTTTACCTTGAATGAGAATTAAGATGAACTATTATACAGTTTAGTAACCTTTAAACGAAATCCATGTTTGAGCTCATGTTTCATGCCCTCTCTGCCTGTTCCCAACTAATCAGTACCATTTATCAATTTCAGAGGTCAAATATGAAATGATGCTTCTTCAAACCATAGTCTGTATTCATTTTTCAGCTCTGGCCATCTGCGGTTTTTGCTCCAGGAAAAATTAAACCTAGGAAGGTCAGGCAATAATTTTGACAAACATATATGAATTGTGTCTTCTTAAAGACAAATCAGGTCAAGACATAGCCCACAACTGTTTGTGTAACTGAATCAAAGCACTGTTGTGCACGTGATACACAGCCCACAGTAACTCAAAGATGCTGAATGTTTACGATGAGGCCTGCTTTGGCCTTTCACTGACAAACGCAATGAAAATGAAGAATCATGGCGGACTTGAAAAGCTGCACTTTCACTGTATTTCTCAGAAAATAGCAACCAGCGTTTTTACTGTAATGCAATGACCTCCTTCAGCACATAGGACTAGTAGAAGTGGAGATTTCAATCAGATGACGAGGAAGTACTTGATATTCTTGAAAGATCTGGATCGTACCTACTTTAAAAATCTTACGCAGCTATTTTCTTTAGTGAGCCTGTCTCCCTTTTCTATCTTTTTTCTTTCAGTCCACAAACTGTTCTCATTAGCCTCGTTTCCAGCACCAGCTAATTTCAGAAAACAATCTGGCAAATTCATCGCAGCCTCCCTGCCCAGCACCAAACGGGAGACGGAGTAAGCTAAAAACATGATAAAAAGTGTAATCTAAAGCAGTTCATGAGACAGGTAGTTACAGAAGAGCAACACAAAGAGAAATCAAGAGTGAAAACTAGACTTCAAGTAGCCAGAAGCATCCTCCATTAAAAACTACCTAAGGTGATATTGAATGTAAGCCCTAGGCCACTGTTTGACTACTGCTTGGCTATTTTTTCCACCTAGAAAAATAAATCCCCGAATTCAGGATCAAAACTAGGCTTAACGTAAACGAATACCAGCTCTCTGAGGAGAATTTTGAAATACATTCCAGAGGGTGATTTGGACATTTCTATCCCATATTAACAAGTTTACTTCTACCTAATCAAAATCTTACACTGGAGAATAAAGTACAGCCATAAAATTGAGTCAGTAAAATTGATGTTATGGAACCTGCTAACAATCCTCACCTGCAACTCCACCCAATTTAATGCAAGAGAAATGAAGCACACCACATCCTAAATTCATTTTTCAAACCTCAAGTCATTTTTATACCAAATATCTGGCCTAGATCCAGATCAGGATGCTTTATGAAGAAAGCATTAAAGAAAAATGGCAGCTACAGCTGGCAGACAAAGTGATTAATCCCGCTTTGCAAGGGTTTATTTTTCTATCTTTGTCCTGAGTGCTTTATTGTTGCATTGTTTTCATCATTCTGGAGGATTTTTAATTCTTAGGTAAATGAAAGCATCAGTGCTACAGTGCATCAGACTGCACAAAGCGTACCTAATAAACGTAGAACTCAGTATGCAATCTGCTGACTGGTTTGAGCTGCAGACACAGCTGACTCATGCTCAACATACCAGATCCTGAGTACTTTTACAGAGCAGGAACAAACATATGTGAACATATTTTGCCCATCTCCAGAGCCAGACTGCAGGACCTTTGGATAAGTCAGATCAGTCGAGTGCTTTTGCACACAGACAGGAGGTTTGCAGCGCACAAACCAGGACAAGAGGTGTCCAAATAAGGAAATGGTCAGATAAAAATAAAGGCTGCTTAACTTCCCAATCTTGGCCCTGAGCAGAACAGCGAGGGCTAAATATAAAATCTCGTGGTTTCTTGCGTCTCGCCTCCGCTGCACTTCACAGGTCCCCTACCATTTCATTAAACTATTGTTGCTCTCCTCTAAGCTCAGAAACCTCAAGGAAGAGGAAGCTACACGCGAGAGTGAAGCTGAATAAATACAGCAGCGTATCATTACATACAAAATAACTTTGATTACTGCCTCAGTGTGCCAGTAGTGTAAAATGGCACACCACATTTGTACAACTACATTGTCCTGTTCCCCCGGCACTTGTCACATTTGAGAACGTCTACAGAAATGTACACAATACTTTGAGAAATCCTTTTAAAATGTCTCTGGAAAAATCACAAGACTCAAAGATTTTCCACAAATAATCACAACTGAACACTTTCCCTTTGTGCTCTCTAGTGTTTTGTGTCTCCGTCCTGGGGTTTGGTACCATGGCAGTATGCTCAATAGGCTTTATTTAGAGTGCTGCTCTGCAGAGTGAGGCGCCAAACGACCACAGATCCCGATGGTTCTGCAGCCAAATCAGAAGCTTGATACTCTGTGTGCTCTCAGCAGTCCACAGGGACGCAGGAAGGAGGTGTCCTCTTCTGCCGTGTCAGTACTTATTAATCCCAAAGATCCTCACACCGTGCAGCTGGGGCAACTTGGGAATGAGTACCGTGAGCAAGGAGACAGTGTTGACAACAAAATGGGCCCGATCGTATTTGGTGTAGAAGCTGGTTAATATATACCTGAATCAAGAATAGGCACAAAAAAGGAGAAGATTACAATGAGCAAAGGATATAAATCTTATGTCTAGATTTCTCTCTGCTGGTGTGAAAGCAAGGCAGTCCGTTAAAACCCTGAAGAAAACCACAATGTCTTTAGTAAAGGCAAATTCCTTATAAAATGTCCCTTTATGTATAAAAAAGCCTTTCACTTAGTTTTATTCTGGCAATCACACCCAGATGTTTCCTAACTCCCAAAAGCTGTGCCAGCAGTTGTTCTGTGAGACCACTTTAACATGCCAAACAACAGAATTACAACACTGGTAATGAGCAAATGAGTTGATATGAGAATCTGTAAGCCTAAATCTACATACGGCTTCCAAGCACCAACAAGCTAAAAAGTCTAATCTAAGTCCATCTAATTTAATCCCAACACATGCATGTTAGGCTAACTGATGATTCCAATTTTGACGAGGATGAGACTCTTAAAGTGGTGTATGAATATGAGATGATTTATCTGAAATTCGGGAGCAGGACCACATAAACAATCCCTTTTGAGGCTTATCTACAGATGCCCACTTGTCCCACACAGCAGTTGTTCTCCTTGCTCTCCCTCCCCTCTTCCTCTGTCTGTCATCCTCTCTCAGAGGTTTCAGGGGACTTAACTGGCTCAGGAGCCACTGCCCATCCTCAAGAGGTCTCAAGAGGCCTTCCACACACTGCAGTCTCTGGTCAAGCTCTCTGTCTCATTATCAATAAACGTTTTTTTTTCATTTGCATTTGGGGTGGTTAGAATGGTCTAAAGATCTAAGGCTAGATTTCATGTATAACACAATATATTTGTTCATAAATAGTAAATATTCTATTACCTATTCAATATTTCTACATTCAGTGATGACACCTAATCAACATATCTATAAAGCTTGTGTTTATCACAGAAATTTTTCAACTTGCAACAATCTGAAAAATTATTTGTATAATTGAGCCTTCGGCCACAATTCAACCCGGCCTGCGACATCATAAAAAGTAGTGGGTCTGCACAATAAAGGTATAAAAGTTTGAGGTTGGAGACATAATATATAATACATATTAAGATTCTAATGATTGTAAAGTCTAGAGTCTATATTTAAAACATAATTCAACATCTTTCATGAGTGCAGTGGGGCATATGAGGAAGATGTAAGCTAGTTTTTTATTGAAACCTCAGAGGAAACCAAAGTAAAATATGAGAAGTAAAAACAAATGCTAATGGATGCTTATAGAGTTTACCAGAATTCAGCAATGTGTGCATCTGATTTCACAGTTCTTCATCATGTGGTCCTACACTTGTTTTATTGATTATTTATCATTTTTATTATGGCCCCGTGAAAAAAACAAAAGAACCACATACATGCCACATCCATGTTCTATATAAACTCGGCTTGTGTGCTGGCTGTATGTTTGCAGAGTTGTGTTAATCCTGGTGAGATGCTGGAATAAATAAAACTATGCTGATTTAATATGAGTCGCACTTTTAGGTGTGGCAGTAAAGGATTTTTGTTAAGTGAGAATGATGAATTGCATTTCCTGCTCTCAGCGGAACAGGTAAGGACATGTACAAAAACACTCCCAGAAGATTTCAGCAGATATGTAGCCTTTACATCTGGAGTCTAAAGACTGACCGCTCACTTCTTCCTGCTGGCACTGGGTGCAAAACAAAATGACAAAGAGCCCCATTAAATAAGTGCAAAAACAAAGTCCACACCTGCAAAAGCGCTATCGCTACAATGTTCGTGCTGAGCTGGCAAATAAACCCTGGGGAAGCAGAGTGCTTCCTGTAAACTGAACTGTGGTGGTTAATAAGGACAGAAAAAGGCCAAGAAAGCAGCAAGCGGCACTTCTGCAAACACTGTGCCCCTTCTCAATTTGCAGGCTTGGCTAATAAGGGAGCAGCGTGTATGCTAATCAATCCACACTCACACCAAAGGAAAATAAGCACTGAATTTTATAATGCAGCATACATTTTTCACTGAGGTATAAGTGTGTGCAAGTTCACTCTGAATAAAAGGTACTCGCATTCTGATTAAGCCACAAACACACAGGTTCATTCAAAGAGAGCTGCTTTTGCTTTAGGCCTGTCACACACACAAGTGCTGATGGATGACAAGGTAGTGAGACGTGTCCTTGTCAGAGAACTGATGACCTACTCTGGTTGTCATTTCCTGTCTACACTCTCCTTAGGCCTAACACACTCGCTTAAGGTATTGTCCCATTATATTGTCCTCTATGGTTTTTTGGGGTCCTCAAAAAGCAGCATTAAACAGAAAAGCAGAGGAATGCAACTTACAGGACAATAGGTGTGATGGTGAGGAACTTCCGTGAAGCCGTAAACTGCACACCGTAGTCCATCTGCTCCCAGTGTGTAAGGAGGCGAGCTTTGCCCTGATCAGGGGTCTCGAAAGGTGTCCCTTTGACTGTATGAAGAAGCAGGTACATGCACTACAGAGAAGGGGAAAAACAGAACACTGTTGCCACATGACTGCCACACTAGTGGATTATTGATATGTGAATACAAGAGTAAACTTTGTTCAGTACAAAATCTTCCGGGAAGTTAACTTACTAAGTTAAGGTCTTCCTCTTCTTCTTCTTTTAAAATAAATCTAAATCTACTGTAAAGCTCATAAGTAAAAGTCGGATGTGTTCTCAATATTAGGAACACTTTTAAGCTGCATGATGAAACAGCCCATGCCTCAACTAGCAAATTCACTTGTGTAACAGGATCACGGTGTGGTTAATACTGCCTGTCCAAGTTGAAAAGAAAAAAAAAGGAACTATGAAAGAACAACAACAACAAAAAACAAGAAGCTTGTTAAAGAATCACCTCATTAACCAAGGGCATGTCTAAGAGTAGTGAAGCAGCAAGCAGTTGTGTCTCTGACTCAGCTCTCAACTTACTCTCATTCACCACATCCTAAACCTCTTTACTGTGCTGCACGTGCCCTCGACTTGATTTGACCTGACTTGACCTAGTCAATAAAGGTTAAGGCAAACTGTGGCAGTGCTGGTCCTTTGAGGGACACCACTACACCACTAACCAGATTATGGATGAGGTTGGTGAGGGTCCAGACCACGGGCACACTGGCAAAGGGGATGCTCAGCAGGATGATATGAAGGAGGCCGATGCCCAGGATGTAAGACAGCCACATACCCCGGCTGTTCATCACTCGGGTGTTGGGGTTAACCTCACTGTGTGCTGTTCCCACGTTCATGATGGCGGCGGTAAGACTGTGTGACGGTCTCCTGAAACAAAAACCAAAGATGTTACCTTCTGACTATCTACAACCTCTAATGGTAAGCAGTCATATTTAAAGGGTTATACAGACACCTGTAGTGAACTCAACTAAAAGAAAATGAATCATGTAGCTTGGTTGCCCTTAAATGAAAATGCATAAAGGAAAATAATTACTTCTATGTATTACTATGTATTGCAATAAAGCAACAGTAGGTTATATGATGGCTTTAACCTGACATCTGCAAGCCAATCAGATGCCTTTGCCGTGATATAAATGGAGAAAACATTTAAATATAATCAAATGAGATTTACACATTTTAAGAAGTAGCCTTGTGCGTGAATAAAAACTGCTGAGCAAGCTGGTGTCTGCTGGTTCAGTAGCAACTGATTGACTAGAGTAAACAATGTCGCAAGCGCTGATCATTCCAGCATGCTCTTTTGCAAGTTGTCTGGAAACATCACTGGAGACAATTGATTCTTGAAAAGATCTTGAAGTGTAGCATGAAAGCAAAAACAGCAAAAAACAAGAAAAGTTCAAATGCGTTGGGTTAATTAATGAAATCATTGTACTTACTGCAGAGAAAAATGGCTTCAACTCCGACCTTTACGGGCACTACTCCGTTATCACAGTTTTTCCGTTATCGATGGCTTCAGTTATGTAACTAATACTATCCCTGCTCGGCTGATGAGTCTGCGGGGCTTCCATTAGTCGCCCGGTCCCCCTCCTTCAGTTCCGAACGTGGCTCTAAGCCCTACGGTCCACTCGTGAACACGCAATCCATCGAGACGCGTCCACTTTTCTTTCGTCTTCTTTTAGCCAACAGCTGGTGACAACACTGCACGGTCCACGGTGTTACGTCATCGTCGCTCTCTCTCGGCACACGTTTCGGCGGAGTTTTTTTGCTCGCAATTTTCTGTGATACGCTGTGTTTGAGTCACGTGAGCTAATCTGGCCAATCACAGCGGAGTGCGCTGAAAACACGTAGCTACGTCTCCCTGACGTCAGGGCAGAGGAGGAGCTCAGGGAAAAGTGATTGACACTTATAGGCTACGTTTAATAACAAGAATCCTGATTTTTAAAACGAGGAGATATAGTTTATACAATTAAATTGCTTATATTTTTATTTTTAAACAAACAAAAATAACTATCTAAATAAATAAATAAATAAATAAAAAGGTTGTGGTTCTGATCACAAAAAACTAAAAAAAAATATGTAAAATAATTTTATTATTGTATTATTAATAAAAATAATTGCCTTACAGTTAAGTATATAATACTAAATCCATTTATAGCAGCACCTTTAAGGTGCCCAGATGCTGACGTTCGTGCTGAATTGACCTGGAATTTAGCACATTAGGGACAAATAATATGGCATTTTAGTCAAATGCTATTTTCCCAGTTCCCTGAGTAAATTTAGGCAAATTCAATAAACATAAAAGGTCTGTTTCATCATCTTCTAACACACCTTCTATCAATAAATGTAAAAAGTTAAGTTAATGTTCTGTCTGGTAATAATCATTGGCTTTCAGTTGCAACACAACCTTAGATTGGCCATTGGCATCCATAATTTGGTTGTTTCCACATTCCCCTAACAAGGAAGTATGCCTAGTTTGATCCAGTGACGAGATAAAAATCCCCTAGGGGTTGAGGCGGGAAGGTCATCTGCTGTAAAAATCTGTCAATCTGGCACCATGTTTGATGTGTCGTGCAGTGGCATCCCCTTGTGAATAAGGGAGCAGCTAAAAGTAGCCAGCTAGCTAGTGAGATTTGCATTTCACTTCTTGTTTTTAGCCCCAGGAGCTTTGTGAGACTGACATGCACTGTTTCACTTCATGTCGCTATTCACCACCATGTGAAATATCAAAATTACAATAACAAAGGCAAAAAATTCCACCAGTGTCATCCTGTTCTAAGTAGCTTCATAGTCTTTATTGCTGCTGCATTTGCTTGTCTTTAAGGTTTTTTCCATCATATTCCACTGAAATCTGCAAAGCTTTAGACTTGGTGACTTCCCCTGTTTGTTTTCCCCTGTTTGGCATACTGTAGCCAAGGCAGCAAGAGAGTGTGACGATAACATGCACATGATTCATGATGATGGTCTTTGTTCATAACCACTGGATAGTAGTGCCTTTGAAAACTAGACTAAATCAAAATGCTACACACTGTCACAATTACAGGATGTTGTGACAAAGGACAAAAAATATTGCAGGGACACCTGGTCACCATACTTTCCCCCCATGTCAGCAGAGTAAGGCTCTAGCCCCCCACAGCCCTAAGTTGGAGAAGCTGTTGAAGGGCTGTTTTTTTAGAAAAACAAACATTTTACAAATATATGATGGAACAGAGAGATTAAAACACAAAATTATCTAGAGATCATCCTGCAATGGACTCCAGTTGCTACAGAAATTGGTCTTTAGACAATTCTTGAAATGTATTTGTACATCACAAGTTACTAATGAATCCATACATTCATCCTCTGCTGCTTATTAGTTACATTTCATCTCTGGCTCTCTTCCACAGCGTTTCTTTGTCCTGTCTTCCTCCCCTCACCCCCAGCTGGTCACAGTAGATGGCTGCTCCTCCCTGAGCCTGGTTCTGAAGGTGTTTTCTTCCTGTTAAAAGGGAGTTTTTCCTTTCCACTGTTGCCAAAGCATTTCCCCAAAGCAGGTCATCTTAATATTGGGGTTTTCGCTGTTTTTTCTGCATTATTGTAGGGTCTTTACCTTACAATATAAAGAATCTTGAGGCAAATGTTGGTATGATTTGGTGCTAGATAAATAAAACTGAATTAAAGTGAATATTCTGGTAAAATCCAAATGACAGTGAGTCTCCACAGACACTACATTAGGTTTCAACAGGCTAGCATTTTGCCACAGTAACACACAAAGAGTCACAAGTCAAAAACAGTTTCAGCCATGCTCTCACAGCTGGTATAAATTCCAAAATGGTGGGTAGCAAAATCTTTATACACACACATAAAAGAAAGCTCTCGATTCTTCATGTAGCCAAGATGAGAGGAGACCTTGCTAGAGGCAACAGTAAATGTCTAACGTGGATCATACTGTGGTTTCAAAATCAAAAGATCAACAGTGTCATGTTCTAGATCCCAAGATAAACCCATATACTAACTTTGGCCCACAGTAGCCTGAAGCCAAGGGGGTCATCAGTCCTCTGCTTGCATGAAATGTTATGTGACACCTACTGTATCTAAGGGTACCCTTAGATGTGATGAGTGGCATCAAACGGGTTTAGCCATCTGACAGTGGACTGTCTCGTGTGCTCATAGCCTTGGGAGTTATAGTTGTGTCAGATATGTAAACCTAGAGCTCTGCTCAAATGAGAACTATGGATGTCAGTGCTGTGAGATCATCTCTGGCAATGGAACAATGACCAAGTACATGACACTGATAAAATACATATAAGGAGGAGGGAGATAATGAAAGTACTCATGTGGGCACGTATGACACCAAGAGATGAGTATTTCAGTGATTTCACCATGAGTGTGCAAATGATGGTGTGGGTAAACCTTAATAACAAAATGTAATTAAGAAAAATGGGTTTTGCTATATATGTTAAAATGCCATTTTAAATCATTAGCTTTTGGTTTAGTCCAGAGCACCATTTAATAGTTGTCTTACAGCTTTGGTTACCACTGATGATGATAGATCAAAGCTTCGGTGTCGTGCGGTTGCATTCATTTCTCCACAGCTATAAATCTAACAGATGTTTAGACATATTCCTCTGTAAACTCCACTTCTCTACTCTTAGGGTTTTGCCTACGGCTCATTTAGCTAAGTCTTTCAGATGTAATGCGATTCCATTAATAGGATGCATGCCAGTAACAAGAGCTTTTAATGATGAGATGCATTTCATATTTCCATGTCTCCCTTAAGATGCGAGTCAAGTGTAAATTCTTTGCATGGTTTTAGCCAGGAATAATTTTTTCAAGGCATAAATCTGTATCCAATTATCATCCACAGGTTTACAGACATTACTGTAGCTCCATGCATGTATTCTGGGAAGAACATTTTAACAAAAAATGGGACAGGGAAAAAAATCTGTACCCAGGAACTTCACCATATATATTTGTTGCTGTCTGCCTTAAAAAAAATCTGTTACAAAAAAGTTCATGTAAATCATGTGTTATAGCACTGTTTAAACAATTAGTTGAATGCTTCTTTGTTTTTCCTACATTGTTTCAAGTCCAAATATTGCTCTGTAATTTGAAAAACATCATAACCTTTTCAAAATTAAACTAGTGTAGCTTACATTAGTCATAAAATCAGGAATGAAAAATTGTAAGCAGTTATATATTCTGTGATGTGGCAAAAAATCAAACTCAAAGCATTCTTTAGTATATTGCACCAGATAATGTTATAATATCACAGTTTTAGCTAAATCAGTCAAAAAATACACAGTCGGTTTGGTCCGTTTAAAATAAGAGTCCCAAGTTTAACTTTCACAGTTTGAATTCTGCTTCTACAAGGTTTGAAAAAGTCTTTTTTTTTGTACATCTCTTGCTACTGATACCATAAATATTAGTGAGTATTTTGCACCTGTATATTTCACTCATCAGACTGCAATATCCAGATAAACAGCAGCGTCTGATTGTAGAAGACCAGCAGATGTCACCATCAACACACTTTGAACTGGTTGCTGCCATCCTGGAGTCTGGACTGTGATGCTTCTACTCTTAAAGACACAACTGTGGAGGCGTAATGATATAATATGAGGTATAATTATTAATTATCATAATTAAGTCCCGCTTTTTTCTGTCATTCTAAGCAGCAAAGAAACTTAGGAGGTAATGAGCCTCTGCTTAGGTGTTTAAAATGAAGTTGTTATATATAATGAATTCAATGCCTGTCTAAATGCACGTTGCTTAATGATTACTCATGTCATAGGACCAAGTTTCCACTTTAGTAAATGAAGTTAACAAGACTATAAGGCAGTATGAGCTTTACACAACATATAAAGTATAATCTGTACTCATCACTTCTTCGAGAAAATTTGTGGGTTTACATTTTAGTTCATCCAGTATCTTGTATTTCGAGCACTTTCTAGACATCTACCAACTCGTGAGTTCAGAATCTCAATAAATTGCAGCCACAAGGAAATTGTTCAAATTGTTAAAAAGCTGATAGAGACTGTGAAAAAGGCACAATAAAATAAAAGAATTGTAAAAATCTGGAAGTACTGCAGAGAAAGGATTTTGGCAAATCAGTGTCGCACCTTTAATTAACGCATCGGAGCAATGCTTTAGAGACGTTACCTGAAAATACAGAAATATTTAGCCACAAACACAGATATGTTCTTAAGGTCAATGGCGTTGGGGTTTTATGGCCTGTGAATGGGCTGCTTGTGACAGGAATGACACTGCCGGGGTAATTTTCTCCAGTAGGAGGGGTGGACTTGTGACCCAGGCGGGCTTGGATGATAGCCTCGCTGGAAAAGGCTGACGCAGGGAGTCCATTATTGCCCCTGGAGGAAGCGGAGGATTAGAACACCAAAGAATTTCAATAAAAGAAGTGTCTGTTTGGGGGTCGGGGAGAGGCAGAAGGATGGTGAAGGTGGTAGGGTGCTGGGGGGGGGAGTTCCCCTCATTGTCCCAGCAGTGATTGAGAGCAAGAGGAGGGGAGTGGGACAGCATTGTGTTTGCAGCTTCTCTGAAGAAGGTGGTTATTAGGGGGGATGGCTAAAGAGGGGTGAGGGATGGGGAGGCTGTTGACTCTTCATCTTGTGTGAACAAAGTCTCTGGCACATAGCCCTCTTCTGTCCCTCTGTCCTGGACACCCTTGTCTACGAGTGCCATGAATTCTGTCCCTCTCACCGGGGACCCCCACCAACTCCAACCTGCACCGCCACACATTGTGGGGCTTAAGTGCCCTTTAATTAGGCCGCCTCAGTGTCCGGCTGAAGACCGCTGAGGGTTTAGGCTCTTCCCTGTGGGACCTTGCTGAGCAGCTCAAACACACCAATAGTGCCCTTCACACAGCCAAGGGATAAGTGTTTGCTGCTCTAATGAAAAAGATTTATTTAAGGGTATGGTTCTCATTGCCCCCGACTTAAAAAGTCCTCACAATGGCCCTGATATTATCTTTAACACTGTTCCATTTCCAGGAAGCATTAGCAAGGTTTGTTGGACGAGGCAATCGCTCCACCACCGAGTGGCACAAGGCTGCCAAAAGACAGACAAATCAAGACAGTACACACAGTTTACTTCCTGTACAGACAGAACATACTGCACATTGAGCTCTTATTGAGGTTATCATCATGAGGTATTAATTAATCGGGCCCTTACTTCACAGATGGAGGCCAACGAGAATCTGTTTCCTAGACATTAAATCCAAGTGGAAGGTTTCAATCTCGCACGCACTATAGGTCAGTGTGAACCCACGCGAAATTATGCAAAGGAGCGCTAATTCACATAAATTCTCTCTTCCACATACACAGCCAAACACATGTGCAGCTTTGTCATTGTGATGGAGCTTATTTCATTATCATAACAGCATAAAGCACGGGATCCAGAGTGCAAAGAGGGAGGTGGGCAAGAGGCATTGGGAATTTGCTGAACTACTCCAACAAAATGAGTAATTTCTGGACACCCCATTGTGTGAAGAGCTTACAGGGTGAGGGCTCTGAAAGGAAGGCTACAAACATGGCAGCAAGTAAAATAAAGTGAAAGATGGAAGCAATGAGATGCAGAGAAGAAAAGAAATTTGTGAAGGGAGCAGGGCGGGATTGGGCGTGTTCAGAAACTTTTTCGCTACAGCCCAGTGTGTGTAGTTACCCTCCTAATCCTAGTTTTATTGGCTGCCTGTGTCCAGCCATGCCGGTCGGATTGAGTAGGGAGGCCAAAGAAGTGGGGGTGGAGGGGCTGAACACATGTCCTTCTTTGTGGTAATACGCTGATTAGGCCTGAGAAAGAGCCGGACCTGGTTACGGCCTTTCTCAGGTCACCGTAGAAACCAGCCCGGTAGGGGACCTCTGTGTGTCTCCCCCCTCCTGATGTGGACAGGCACACCGAGGTCTTCCTTTGCAGAAATTTTTCCACAACACCACCACTCAAAATGCCACCGCAATTGTTGTTGAGTCTCCAATGTTTTTGCCTGTAATCGCGTTGCCTTTCTGGGCAGTTTGCGCTGCACTTGTGGCCTCAACCTGGGAAACGTGGTTTCAATGTTGTTCAGATGCAAACCGCAGACTGATTCCTTTGCCTGCACTCATAAATTAGACCGCTGTCACATTCCCATAATCCATCCCTGGCCCTGCACACCGTCTATCGCTCCGGCACAGCAACTGTCATCCAAATCCCAGCGCTGAGCTCGGCACATTTCTGACGATGCCGTAACACATGACATTGTTCATAATCGAAAACAGACCTGCCTCAATGTCAGCACCACTATGACATACCGCATCTTGACTTGAGGCATTGAAAAGTCATCTTTATTGGTATAGCACAGAAGACTCCCCACCACAACCAACTGGAGAGCAGGCCTCATACAACTTTCACCAGGCAATCTATCAGTTATTGTCATATTTACCCCCCACAGAACCCCGACGCCCCTCTCAAACAGGGCGGTAGGTTGAGTGCTGCTCAGTCACTGTTGTTTCCCCATCTTCATTGTTAAGGAAGACTAAAACACAGAAGGGGCGGGTGAAGGGGGCACTCCACCACTGACCTCCAGACTTTGGTCACTGGGCTCTCTCTTCATGCGGCGGGCACTGAGCCTTCTCGATGCAGAGTGCACGCTCCCAGCCCCTGCTGAGCAACCTCACCACCCCACTCATGCCCTAGAGGTCTCCAGGAAAGGCACCATCACCCCCAAGCCACAGCCATCCGAGACATATAGAAGTGCGGTGCAAATACTGCTACATATACACATTGCATTTATTTAAATGTAATAGTATTTATGCTGATAGGTACATCATGAGCACTGAGTAACAGTTAGTATGAACTACAAGTCTACTGTATATGATTATGGTATAATTAGAAGCATTAACGCAGTGCATAGTTGTGTAATTAATATCAGGAATTCTCAAAATTCTCAATAAAACAGGTCATTCTGACAGCTGATGAACTTTCTGACTTGAAAACAGGATTTCCAGAAAATGCTGGCTTCCATATGGCGCCGCATTCTCAATCTGTTGTGAAATCCATCAGGTAATCTATCCAGGCTTGTATATTAATTTTTAATAAGTGTTCACTCACATTCCTATTGTGTTGATTCAAGAATTCATCGGGTCTGAAATTGTCTGTTTGAATATTCACATGGCAAGAATGTAAAAAAATGTTTCCTGCACTTTAGTTAGAAGGAAAGTAATCCTGATTTTAAAGAAAAAGACATGATGTTAAGTAAGATATTTACAGGGATAAGTCCCTTCTGAAGTGCTTGCATCTTTGATGATAATTCCTCCAGTGATAACCGCCTGACAATGCTTTCAGATGAAACTTTTAACTAGATTATCATCACTACAACTAGGTTTGTTTGATCTCTGCTGGGTTATCTTGTTTGCATTGGTGCTGATCAGTTTCCTTGTATGTGAATCAAATGCGTGGTTACTTCAGGCTAAGTCCATCACAAGCATCCCACCCTCCTCCTTCACTCCCTATCTCCCTCTCCCCACTCCCTCCTCCTCCTCCCCGTCCCACGGCTGCTTGCCCCACAGCCCATCAGAATGACAATGGTATTGATGTAAAATGTGTCGCCTTTGGGCCGCTGAAGCATATAACCCCTGCATGCCTGGCCCAGCCACTGCCACAGTTTATGGCTTTATTGTGTTCCCTTTTATGTCCTCCCCTGTTGGGGAGGGCGGGCAACAATTTAGAAAATTCACTGTATATGTGCCCGTGAGTGGGAGGGAGATTATGCGTGTGTTGACATGTGTGTGCGCGCACTGTACGCACATGTATCCGGATCAATTAGCCAGAGCGCAACCCCCCGAAAAAATCAACGTGTCAACATGTATGTCAGCGTGTGTGAGGCTCCTCCTGGGCAGGAGCCGGGCTACATCGCCTACCTCCAAAACCACTTTGGGGGATCATTTTTTTCCCGATGATCCCGGGATTAAGCAAGTTGAGCAACAACTCAACTCTACCTTTTTCATCTGTCCCTCCCTATCCCTCCTTCTCTCATTTCCCTCCCTCCCTCTCTCTTTTCACTCTTTCCTTTCTTTTTCACATTACCAGGGGGTGGCGTGTGATTGACAGATGGGAACGAATAATAATTTTTTTTTTCGTAACCTAAGGCCATCTTCTGTGATTGGCTTGCCAGCTGACATCTCCAAACCTCATTCTCCCCCTGCTGCCCCCACCACCCCCCTCTTAATATTGGGCCTGTGGATGAGGCATCCTGAGGGAGAAAAAAGTAGAGAGAGAGAGAAAAATATATCTACCTTAGGGAAGAACCTCAGAGAGAGGGAGGGAAGGAGAGGACGGGTAGGAGCGTGTGTGCATGTGTGTAAGAGACACTTATTCTCTTAACTACTAGGAGACAGACACACTTTCCTGGCCCGACTCAAAGAAGGGGGGAAAAGAGGAGGAAGATTTTTGTTTTTTGCTTCAATATCATTTTAATTTTCCCCTCATTCAACAATCAAGCTGCCCTAAAGCTTCTCTTCCTGGAAACTCTTCTTCATTGCCTACTGGAAGTTCTATGTATTGATCCACTTACCCTCTCACACACTACAAGGCTTACCTCATGGATTTGTATCTGATTGGATATTTGATGTGTGTGTGGTTGTCCAGCTCACGGGTGCTTGGAGGCTATCCCATCTGGTGGTGAGTACGAATCCACAGTTTCAGCATCAGACCCTATAGCTGCATAAAGAGAGAGAGACTTTTTTTTGGTCAAATGATCATTTCTGAGAGGGCAGAATGTGCACTTTCAGTAGACTGCGTGGAAAAATGTTCTCCAGCCCAGTCCAAAGAATCTTAACCTCAAATACTAGTGTAACGGAAAAGGCTTGCCGTTCTTTTCCCCTGCACATTCAGGTCTATTTATCACGTTGGAGTATGTTATGATGCAAAAAAGGGTGAATTTTTAGGTTAAATCATTCAAACGCGGGTGTCTTCTTTTAATTTAAGGGGAAAAAAATACTTCAGCGAGTGGTCACCATGCTGATGTCAACAGCAAAAGATGGACTTTGGAGTATTTGCACATAACAGTTAAAGTCATTCATAAATACATAAATTGCGTCTTTCACTCAGGGACAATGACAGGACTGATGCTGCGCATGAAAACTCAACAAAGCCTCAAAAAACAGCCCCCCCTATTTATAAACCATAATTAATTTCTTTTCTGAAATACAACCATATAATTTTAGGAGTGCCTTAGGAAGTACAACAATAATGGCTTATAAGATCAGCGTCATTTTGGTTTTGTTTGTTATTGTGCGTCACTGTTCTACATTCAGGCCACTGGCCCCCCCAAAAAACCTGCCGTGAAGTGGATCTAAAAGATTTTTTGGGACTGACAAAGTCCCGCACAATTAAAAAAGAAAATATTACAAATTTGCGGTTTACCACGGGGCACAGGCTGTGCTTAAATCGGTACATTTTGGACATTTTGCTTCAATTGCAATACAATTCACCCCCTCCACTACGGATTTGTGAGGAGACAATATGTTTAGGTGCCGCAGGGTTTTACTCTTTGTTAAATTATCCCAGATCGCTTTTGGCACCAGCAACTGAAATTTAGAGGTTTATCTCATTACAGATTCAGCTACATGCAGCTGACCTCATAGCTCCTGGTCTTCTTTTGTAACATAAAGCTTCTATTTTGGAGATATTTGTGTAGGCGTATGACAAAGCTCTTTTGGCACCCGACACAATACTTGTCAGAGCTACTGCACTTTAGTAGCCCAACTAGCATGTGGTCCCACCGTGGTGCTGTCCAAACCGCGAGCATCTTCTGGTTTCATTTACAGAGCAGGCAGCTGCCAAGCACACAGGCCACAGGGCTGAAGTGTTAATGGCAAAGAGGACTTTACACCCACTCCTGGATTCAGCAAGAACCCTAAGACAACAGTGACAAAGAGCTCGGGATTCTCTCTGTGTGAATTACCTGCAGCTGTTCTGTTCAAGGAGCTTACATGACACCGGTGTAATGTTTGAACCTTAACAGTGTGCGCTACCTTTGATTTGGGTAACAAATTCTGAAGTGTAGGCTAGGGTAGATGTTACTGGAGGGGGCGTTGAGATGAAACAGGTAGCTTCAGGTGACCGGGCAGGTGCTGAGGAACGGGCACCGTCAGTGGCACCATCCCCACGGTATAGAGTATGTCCAAAGGGTGACAAAATGAGCTGGTGCATCAGAAAAGAAGAGGGTGCCGAGTTTCAGCAAGGGCCCAGGCAGCCTCTTCCTCGCTTCTGTCTCAGGGGCGATGACTTGGCCATAAATTCTCCAGCCAAGGTGGGACGGGTTTGAGTGGAAGAGGAGTTTTTGACTGCTTTATGCCTGGCAGTCGTGCTTTTTTACAAGATGGGGTGTTGAAAACAAAACAGAGCATAAATAACTCGAGTGATATGCAGATATGCGTGGACGAGGATGAGGTGTGGTGGAGAGAAAAGCCATAGCAAACTAATGAGGAAGGTTTGGAGAGACAGAGCAGTAAACTGCCTTCTTGAAATGCAAGAATGTTTGGAAAAACAGCGAGTTTGTACATCAAGTTTTGAGAGAAGTCATAAAAGCTCGAAGCTTAGATGTGACCTCACATAATCCACAGGTTCCACAGTGTTTCTATCCAGTTATCTGACAACACCATGCTTTCTGTGTGGTGAAGGAAAAATGAAATAAAGATCTTATTATTAGACTTACTGCCGCGGTTTGTTTTCACCTTTTAACCCGAGAACGATGACATAATATGTTTCTCTTATTAAACGCCAGCTTTGTTAATACTCCTAATCGTAAGTTAGTGTGGCGTAGCATCTCATCTATTTTCAGAACAGCAGCCAGCAGTGTGTTTGTTTTCCTTGCATAAACAGTGATAGCTGTAAGTGAATGATGACAGCCACTCTCAGCGATGAATTACCTCAGCTGAACTGACTCCAGCCATCGAGCACCAGCAGTGATTATCGGTTTTAACTCGGCCACAAGATGTTTAAATCCAATAACTGCTGTTTTCCTGATCCTCTGTTATCATCACCACTGCTAAATCCACATGAGAAAGCAGAGAAGTTGTACACCTCTTGTCAGTTTTGTCCGTGCTCTTTGTCATTAAAAGATTACTTTGAATTTACATAGCTGCTGTTGTGAGAGGTGAAATCAAATAGAGAACAATGGCGGGGAGAAAGAAGGAGGGAAATGACAGAGAAAGAGATAAAGGAATGACGCAAGAGTCTGTTAAATGTTTTTGAAAATCGCCTTTAATGAGCAGTAAGCGCAACCGCGGGTGACCATTATTAGTTTAACTTCCATTCAGGTGAAGAATTATTGACACTATAAAGCAGTATAAATAAATCTGCAACATTAACACAAAAAACTAGCAAATTCCATTTCCTAGAAGTGCCAGATAATACATTTAATGCCCTTTAATTAACATTTGGAGCTTGCTATGGATACATACAACTTCCTGGCTCAATCTGCATTACTTGTGGAAGTTTCGAAAACCACTGGGGCCTCAATAATATCTGTGGCATACCTCTCAAGATCTCCTTCCCGGTTCAACCTGAGCAGCTTAAATGGGGCTCTAGAGTCCATCTCCTGGTCTCAGGAATGTCATTATCTGGCTGTGACACCCCCCCGCAACTCCAAAACCCCTACCGCTGGCAAAGGGGGCCACTTAAATGATCCTTACTACGAGAAAATCCTCCCGTCTGCAAGTCTTGTTTGAAAAGATCAAGGATGTTTAGGTATTATTCTGCAGTTGAAGGTGAAGAAAAGAGCAGGAAAATCCATAAGAATGTAATTCATAAGAAACTTTCGGGTTCCATTATGAACAGCTGAAGGCTGCCATAGGGCCAGGGTCAAAGGCAATTTAGGGCTAAAGCTTAAGAGAAATGTCTCAGCAGAAATTGACATCCACAGGGATACTGGGTACAAAACAATAATACATTTCTTAAAAAAATAAAAAGTATGATTATGTAACAAATGTTAAGATTCCCTTTATCCTAAAGCATCTGTAATATGACTAAATACGCATTGAAGGGACCCATTATGCTCACTTCCAGCTACTCAAAGTTATTCTTGGACGTACGCTGGGCCTCAGTGGAGCCTCATGGTTCACACACTGTCTTTTAAAAACAAGCCATTTAAGCCTATTTCCTTCTGATTGGCCGTCCCTCATAAGCAGAAGGTTTCACATGAGCATTAACGTTTCTGTTTTTTCTTGCAGCCAGCAAAGTGTTTTTTCTTCTAGCAGACAAAAAAAATTGTATGTTTGCAACCGTGTTTTAAAGATGAGGTTTTGAAACTGACTGAAAAATTTGACTTGATGAAACTTGATTCAGTCAGTCACTAAAAGATTTACTACCCTTATTTTCTGATCCATTACTTTACTTCACCCAGCGCAACAAGACTGTGGGATGACACTATCAAGGCAAAACCGAGCTAGGTAAGAGGTTCAAAGGAGTGTGGTATTTCAAAGCAGCGAAGGCGAGTCCTAATCTTCTCCCACCACCAAAGGACATGGGATGTGCTCTTGTAGGAAATGACAAAGTCCCCCTGGTGCATGGCTATCAGCTGCTTTAAACCACAGGGCAGCACAGTTACTCAAAGGGAAAACAGCAACGGCCAGGGGCGAGGAGATCATTAGAGGACACGTGTGGAGGCGCACATGCACACATTATTTAAAGTCTTCATTACCTGGCTGATCTCACCTCTGTGGCTTGTTACAGAGGTCAATTATTAGTGGCAAGCAATTTCTTTGACAGACAGGGTCAGTGACAAAGATGTGCCGATCACACCTGTGCAGCCTGTGTTCAGTTAAAGCCCTCAGGTCACTGACCAGGTCAGTCGAACGCCTGGCAGATGCAGTGAGAAAAGGAGGAGGCTATCATTCAAAAATAGAAGGGGTCCCATTTCAAATAGAAGATCTTTTTACTTTGCAACCACAAAATTTAAAAAATTAAAAATTTCTCCAAACAACAACAACAAAAGACCAAGTAAATCACGCAGGAATGTTTCATTGAAAGATTTTCAGAACCAAAAGCTTTCTGTTTTCCTTTTGTTGCCAGAATTTTACTAATCAATCACATTTGAATTCTCTGGTTGCATGCAGATACACAGCAAAAAAGGGACTGCATGAGCTGAAATACAATCTCAAACCATCTGATATTTTCTGACAATAATTCAGTTTATTATTAGTATTTTTTATTATATTTTTTAATTTGCTATTATGATTTTCTGACCACAACAACAGCCCTGAAAAATTCAACACTGCCAGAGAGGTTAAGCCACCAGACCAGCCAATGAGTTGCCAGACTGACACAAGTGTAGAGGACAGAAAAGTTGCATAAAGATTGCATGGTCTTGCAACAGCAGGTCCAAAGAAATGGGCAGTGTCTCAGACTGCAGCAGCACCTCTGAGTGAAGTGTGTGTGAACTGGCGGGCTTTCTTAACCGCATTTTATTTAATTAAAGCCATTAATTTTTTTAAATTACTTTTAAAGACAATTTGTGGTGTCTGAAATAACCACAATGAAATTCCTGAAATACAGTAAGAGATTTGCAACAGTTCAGTGAGAGTTATGATTTGCATGAGATGCATTGCCGCTGACAATTCGAGCAGGAGTGCCAACAAGCTGCCTTTCATGAAGAGAAGCTGGGGACAATGCGCTGTTTGAGTTGCGGTTCATTCAAACACTCCCTCAGGACTCAAATAAGCTCTGTCCTCTCAAGACAACAGCTCAGACTCTGTTGTGTCCACCTACCAGCAGAGAAAAATGCCAAGTTCCCGCTCTGACATTCATTTATCAGTGCCTTATACTCCCCAGAGCACTTCAGTGCAGAACTACTGCTGCTCTCATTCTCTTCCTGACAGGGAGGTTCACAAGTTTACACCCTGTTCAGTTTCCCTCTGCACATCTCCATACTTGTGACTGCAGGGGCTCCTTGTCCCAACTCCGCATGCTCTGCAGCAGTCTGCAGAGAGAACTCGGAGAGGAGGGGAGGCAGAAGGAGGTAGAAAGACAGAACAGGTTCGAACATTTTTCAGGGGTCCTGTCATTTTTTATCTGATCAGCCAGGAGCTGTTGGACTACAAATCAAAAGTGTGCCAAAGAAAAAGAGAAGACAACAAAACACAGACAGCAGCTTTGCATTCCAGCCTCCACCAGGAAAAGTCCATCCTCGGGCAAAGCCGGCAACTTTCCTTGGCCCACTTACTCTATTTCGAGTGTCTTTATCTCTCTGTGGATTCTGTCGGGGGGATTCATAGATGAGATACCGATGGCAGTGTTTTTGGCGCACGGTGCCGCCTGCTTTTGCTAGGGCCTCGTTTAGCAACGTGACATCCTCCAGGCAAATCTCACAAGCTGAGCCGCAGCATCAACATATAGCGATATATCGGAGGCACATTAGAGTTTAATGCAAACAACAGTCTTGCAGTTTGTTACTGCAGAGGAGCGTCGCTCTCACAGAAGAAGTGACACAACACACATGGGACTCAATGCTTCAGGCACAGACCCAGCATACGCTAACAAAACAACTATAATATCTATAAAGTTCCTCTATGGGAAATAAGTTAACTTATTCAGACACGGCTAAGAACAATTGGAACACATCAGGGCTGGTTTTAAAGTGAAATATTAGGGTGCACTGATAACAATAACAGGTGGATGTAGATGTAGCCCAAAAGCTGAGAAAGAGGACCAGAAAGCCATATGTTGCAACTCAAAGCCAGTGTTATGAACTCAGATGTTAAAGAAACATTTGATGGAGAAAAGCCACTGCAGCCCTGAACTGTACTAGCATGTCAGTGAGGTGCATATCAGAACAAATGTCTAACTTTCCAGCTCCCTAATATAAAGTCCATGTGAAATCAGCTTGCATCAATGTGCACAAAGCACAGCTAATAATGTGGGACATGCACTGGTAGAGAGTGGGTGTTTTCTGCTACATACTGCACCCTTTTTTCTGGCCTAATCCTCAACCTTAACCCATACCCACCATAAAAGTGACGTGGTTAGGGAAATGTTATCTCGAGCTGAGAGTTTTTGCCCTCAACATGTTGGTGTTTTGAAACCAAATGTGAAAAGCAGGAGTGGATCTGAGCGTGAAATAGAAGCATCACACGCTCACTGGCTAATGACGAGTAATTGACAAGATGTTACCCAGTGAGCATAATCGTTCCTTTCTGTCTCCAACAATGACAATGATTTGCAAAATAAACTTCATGTTGTCTTTGATATACCCTCAAGTTAGCGATGGAGCCCATAAAGTGAACAGGAAACTCTTTACTGAGGTCACGGAGAAAGGGCATTGAGAGCGGCTTTCCCATAGACTTATGTAGTCTTTGGCAACCAAAGGAGTCGCCTCCTGCTGGCCATTAAAAAGAATGCAATTGACTCACAGTAGCAACATCCATCTTTTTTGCTATCTAGGCATAAGCCAAACAGAAATTTACTGGAACCGTGAACACAAAAGAAGCAAATTATATAAAAGATATACCAGCAACAGTCTCCTAATATTGTCTTAAGATTAAGGGTTCAAGTGTTAAATTCGGATCTGCCTACTATAGAGATCTCATGAAGACAGGAGGAATGTTCCCACACCACTCCACTATCCAATGATTGTGTGTAGTTTTGTTAGACACGCTAACTTTACATATGGATTTTAAACTGGACCTTTTTTTGGTTATTTTCTAACTGATGGCTTAGGATGTTTGTTCTATTTGGACATTACCATCTAACCTCACTACACCTAATATGTATTGGTTTGACGTCTGGTAATTGGGGGTTAGTAAACAGCCTCTAGGTGCATTCAGATCACCTTCAGGTGTTAATTGTGCCTTACATATTAATGGACACCGGTAAAGCAAGGGGAAAAGATATATTTTAAGACAACAAATAGTCCCATAAACCAGCGATTATTACTGGCCTGGGTACCTATTATCAATTCTCACTAAGAGCACATATATTGGATTTCTATAGATTCTAATAAAATTTGAAGAAAGCGTCAGATCTGTTTGTAAATGACAAATCTTTCATCTGTAGTATCTTTAGTATACCACTGTTGTAGGTATACTAAAGATTTGCATATTGCACTTTCCTAGTTTACTGCCCAAGAGGAGAACAATTTGATTACTTGGAATAATTTACCTCTATAATTAAAGAAGACAAATGCACCATTAGTTCTACCTGCTCTCTGACATCTTACACGACATTTACAAATATGTTTAATGCAAATTTAGCATTTCATCTATTGCCATGTACTGTAAATAAAGATTGTGTTGGAATTAGAAACCTAAGTAGCAATGCAATCATGCAGTTCTTAAGTCTATGTCTAAAAGTCTAAGCAATAATACATAGAGGGAGGCTAGTGATAGATTCCTTCTCTTCACCTTCTAAACTATTAACATAAATAATTTAAACACAAGAAAACTAAAATCGTGTCTTTCCTCAACAGTATACCAATAAAATCATTACCAGCATATATACAAGCACAGCCACAGTTAGCATACTAACTAACTAGACTTACAAACTATAGCTGCAATTGTTACTTTCCACATTTTACAAGCAAAACATATAATAAACATAAAATACACTAGCCTGTAATCATCAATCAGCTTTAAACATTGATCAACAATGTAAAATTACAACATGCTTGGGTCATTGTACTTCTAGTACTAATCAGTTAAGTTTTGGTTTTTCAGCTTTAGCATAACAGCAAAATGTGACTGAGCGTGTAGTTAACTGTTGCCCCCGGAGAAGCTTTTAGCACACCAACAATAGGCTAACACATGGTAGAGAGCGCTACGAAAACTTAACTTGTTGTTAAAATAATGCTTCACTGTGGCTATAAGCCAAAAGCAGAACAATTAAAAGTGTAGTATACGATACTGTAATGCGTTTACTTTAAAAGCGGGATGACTACACACAGAGCTATCTGTTAGCTTAAAGCTAAAAACATACAAGCTAGATGAAACAGCTTGGTTAATTTCCTCTGTTCAGATTGTGTCAAATAGTTATAATTAATAAATATAAGTACAAAAAAGAGTTTTTATTCAATATGCTTCTAGTCAAGACAAAGCACATCTTTTTGTGCTTTGTGCTTTTATGTAAATAAATAAATAATAAAAAATAAAACTTAGAATATAACCTAAATAACATTTTCCTTACATATTAAAATGAAACAATTTTGCTTAATTACTGAGAAACACAAAATTTGGGATTAGCTCTTCCTGACAAATTTACAGAAAAGATTTAAAACACAATAAACAAACATACAGATTAATATGAGTGACACCATTATTGCTGAGTGATAACGTTAGTAGCCCTAACGTTAACATAATGAACACAAAGAATAATATTTTGATGATTACACAAAGTGACAGTGTAGCAATCTGTGCCAAATTTGACAGATAAACTTCAATAGTTATGAAATTTGAATTTCAGCTCTTCTGTACGACCTCTGTTGGTGCATGCTCTTGTAAAGTCATGCTGTCTTTTACTGTCTAGAATTATCACACCAATGTAACGAGTCTTCAAACAGTGTAAGGTGCCCGCGGCAGGTTTGTCCACACTAATCTGTAAATTTGTGTATTCCAACATTGGTAATGTCTGACAAGCCAATTTGAAGTCACATTTGATTACACCTTCATATCCCTGTGGGCTCTTACCTATAATGGCCCTCTATTTGCTTAACGAGGCAAACGGGCTGGAGAGCAACACTCCCGAGCTGCTTAGATTTGTGCTTATTGGCCCTGGTCATGAACTTCTGTGGACACATCGTGCTAACGGCAATGAGGTCAAATGTCATGTTGTTTTCAACAAGTTCAGAAGGTCACCTGGTACGTTTCGTGCCCCTGGATATAGGAAGCTGTCACACACTAAACCCTGTAACGCAGACCTCCCACGACACAGCACATGAGTCGACTCTTCTATTCAGGTTGAGCTTGCTCAGAAACAAAACAAGAACTAAAATGTGCAATAAAGACATGCCTTGCACCTAAATTTCCTCCCCAAGCAGCAGAGACTGCAGTAGTGATTTTATTGCACTGGGAGTGGCTGAGCCAAAAGTTTTTGTTGACAGCGTTATAGTCTTGATTGCGTGAATTCCCATTTCTCAGCAAGGTGTGTGGTGGAATCCCTTTGTTTCCTTTGCTTCATTTCTGTGGTTTCCAGTGGCCCATCATACTTTCACATCAGTCCGGTTTAGATACTGAGAAAACCCCCAACCAAGCTGTAAACCCCCAGGCCAGAAGAGGCCCCACACGGATGTGCCCGGGCATGCACCTGCCAAGCCCTGCCGTTTGCTGCTGCTCTTCTGCTCGTCTCATCCCCTGCAGCAGATTCCCCCGGCATTCTGCCTCTCTGGAGGTCTCTGCGTCCGCTGCTCCCTCACTCGGTTGAGACACGTTGCGCGTAGCTTCCGAGAAGTGAGGCAAAGCAGGCAGGATCAGCAGTGCACACATGCGGTCTCTGTGCATGCGTCTTCGTGTGTGTCTGTTTGTACAATGAGTCTTGTAACTCTCATTAACACCTAGCCAATAACTTATCCCTTTCATCTCATCTATCCATAAGGATCAAGCGAGGCACATGCTTTGCAAACAAAGACAAATAGCCTGGCAGATCCACAGCCTGTTGTTTAAACATGCTATGTCCACCACAAAGTCCCATGTGGTTAGCTAATTGATTCCATCAGAAATCCTGCCCACCACAGCAAACAGTTTCATCCTCTTGAATGGCACAGTGGTCTGATTCATAAATATCTGACTTGAGCAAGAGAGATTTGTCTTTGAGGTAGATCATTGATGTTGTTGGGGAGCATGTGACACCAGCATTCATCTAGTGGCTCATCATCCTCTCTGGTCTATCCCATGACTGAGAGATTAATGGGCAGCAACCCATCTAGCAGACAGTGTAATTAAGGTCCTTAGTCACTCAGTCACCAGACGGAGTGAAGTCAGCAACACTTGAACTCTGATGTTGGTGGGATTGGGACTGGCAGATGAGATAATGTGGCTACATTTGCTTGGGTAAACTCAAGACAAGAACATGAATGGAGATTGATGAGCACTATCAAATTACTAGCTCCGCATGGGAACATGAAATCGGAGAAAATGGCATGTTAACTTTGAGTTATTAATAGACAGCAAGCGTATTTTTCCTTGTGCGTAGCAGCATTCGATAATTTTTGAGTGTCAGATCAAGTTTCGTTATGAGCTTCCACATGAAACACAAGAACTGTTTATTGTGTATCTGTGTCAGTCACAAACCTCACAGCAGCAACACAATTGGCTCAGCTGATTATGGGATGATCAAATTACATTAGGTCGTCTGTAAAAGCAAAACAGTTTCATGTGCCAGAATGCTACCTCCGCTAGTAAATCTTAATACCTGGCAAAATATTAATCTAAGGCTACCAATGCTTAGATGAAAAACAGTATAAAGAAGGAAGATGTGGGTGCAGGGGGTTTGGTGGGTGCTTCATGTAGAAGTGCACATGAGTTGTGAACGTATCTAAGAGCCGATTTTTTTTTCTTCCCAACTTCAATGGCTTCACTTGTGTGTTCGGGTGGGGCACTGCACTGCACTCATCTGTCAGAGTCAGTGCCTGCTATGATTGGGTTGCGCCCTGCGGGTGTCCTGAGGTCATCCCGAGTGGCGCTCTGATCTGATCGGCATCAATTGTTCCCGCGTGATCCTCTAAGGGCCTCCAGCGCCACGTTGTCCAGTCAGACTCAGCTAAGTGCTGCAGAGTCTGCAGACTCCTGTGAACTGCCAGCACATTACATCCCTTACCCTGTACACACTCAAATCACATGCATACATTGCAAAACAATTAGCAGCTGGGCAAGCTTGTATTCAAACACATATTTTTCATGGGGTGATAAAGGCTATGCACAGAAATGAATAAACAAGAAATATAAATCTGGCATCTAAGAGAGCTTCTGGAAGAAAATTTTGTTTGAGCTTGTCAACATGAAAAGCGTGTTAAAACATGGGCATGACACACACGTCTTCTCTCTGTCTTTTATTTCAAGAGAAATAGAAAGCAATTAAAATTAATTACCTGAGTGAAACTATAATGGTTTCTGGCAACACATGCTGAGCTCGACTGTTTGGCAGTGATTAATCCCTGCTTAGACACATCTGCACGAGTCCTCTGGTGAGGCGCATCGCCTCAGACGTGCCATCTTTGTGCATCACCGTCAGTGTTCTTAACACATCACCTCCAGAGGACAACCGCAAATTAATGACGGTACTGCAAGGGCAGGTGTTTTCATATATTCGAAATCACACGAGGGGGCTTTTCCCCAAACTAAACAGACAGGTTCTTGTGTGTGTTATCTGTTAGATCAGCAGATCTGTGCATGCTAACAAGTGGAAACACTTTGAGAAGTCAGCACTAATAGCTTGTATCCCTGCCCTGAAGTGGGCTTATTAGCCTCCCCTCTCTGGTGAGAAAAAAGGAAGCAAAATAAAGAGGAGCTCTTAGTATAAACAATATAAATCAATAAAACACTCAGGTATGAATCATTGTACTCTCTCGGGGCTACATTTATAGTGTAATGGGAGATTAATGAATACAGAAGCAGTCTCCTCTCACAGAGCAGGTTGCCTTTCAGTGAGGCCTCCCTGGCAGGTTACCATTCTTGCTATTGTGGAACTGAGTTCACGGAGGGCACGAAGATGTGAGGGAAGCACAGGGAAGGGTTTTTGAAAGAATACCAAACTAATGTGAGAAATGTACGGGTTAATTTTATTTCTTTTTTGCTTATAAAACCTACAATAAAAATGTCAAAGTTCCTAAAAGTCAGATAGCAGTACCAAATTTATTCAATGGGTACAAATATTTAGGCACTTTTGCTGAATATGTCTTGAGGTTTGTTGCAAATCCTCAGGAAAAAATAAGAAATGCAGTTATCAGTAAGTGTTTTTTGCACTTGTGTGTTTAACACAGAGGTGCTGATCTCACTTAACGATGCCTTCCCTCTCTCTGTGACACAGGTCCCTGGCACTGGGGCAGCAGTACTCATCTTTGGGCTCCCAACCCATCCTGTGTGGCTCTATCCCCGGCCTTGTACCGAAACAGCTGCGTTTCTGTCGCAACTACATTGAGATTATGCCCAGTGTCGCTGAAGGTGTCAAGCTGGGGATCCAAGAGTGCCAGCACCAATTTAGGGGCCGCCGATGGAACTGCACCACCATCAAGGACAACCTGGCCATTTTCGGCCCTGTTCTAGATAAAGGTAGGACTTTTTTTAGGTTGCTATATCTTTCTTGCTGGTTTTTGTACTGACATATAGGCTTACTGAGTAAAATAAATGATCTAGAGGGATCTAAATAATCTCTTTCAAACAACACCCAACTTTAAAATGCAGTCTTTGAAGGTAAGGCTACTGCAAGCTGTTACAAAACTGGTGTTTAACACTTTCCACCCTAAGGCTCAGCACTGCCTGAGCTGCCTGGGCTTTTGCTGACAAACGACTAACTAGGGCAATTACAATAATATCCACCTTTCCTGGCTGCACTGAGAAATGAGTGCAGGTACAAGCACTGACACATTAGTCATCTTTATCTTCTATATTGCATTTATCTTCAAACTCATGGGCTTTTTTTTTTTTGGTTTTTCCCAACCTTGTTTACACACTCGTACATGAAAGAAGGTCAGTGCGGTAAATCTCTCAACAAAACCTGACAGCTGATGTACTGGAGGCATCCATCAGGTGCTGTACACGCAGAATGCTAAGTGTAAACTATCCCTACACTTATCTGCGTCAATTAGGCAGTCCCACCAGACCTGACAGTGGGAAACAAGGCACACAGGTGTCCTGCTTAAGGCCTTCCAGTCCCTAATTATAAAGGCAGAAGTTTGTGTGTTGCGTGTGAGGTTGCTGATTGGAAATGAATTAGCCTGTGTGTCAGAGGCGAAGGAATCTGGGCAGAAATGGGCAGTGTGAGCAGTCCAAGCTCCTCAGTCAAATAAAAGGGAGAGGGGAGGCCAAATGAGATTACAGGCAATAGAAAAGGGCCGGGGGGCTCCGCTCAACCCCTACTGTGCATGAAGGCCAGTGCGCGCCTCACACAGTCCAGCTCCCACGGACACCCCATTCACACGCCCTTTTGACTCTGTCATGAAAACAGGCTGAAAGGGGATCTCTCCCAACCTAGCCCGGGTGTGCACAGTGGGATAGGGAAGGATAGGATGGAGGGAAGGAGGTAAGGATGTAAGGATGAAGAGTGTGCCACTTTGGGAGTGATTAATGGAGAAGCTCATGCTAGGGAAGCGAGAGCTACCAACCAGTACCCTGGCCACCTTAAGCTGTGGGTTGGCTGCCGTGGTGCTGTTGGTGGATGCCTGGAGGAAGTGGGGGGTTGAGGTGCTGCAGTGGGTGGTGGTGTATGGGATTTCGGATCAGGGTGTTGGCGGAGGGGTGGCTGGTGGGAGAGGAGGGGGACTTGGGGAGTTTAGGGAATGCCAGCTCCGGGCAGAGCTGGGCTGTGGGGGCGCGAGTCGCTGGACCCTTTGTGTGGATAATACGGTGTGACACAAGGGAAACAAAGGCGGATTGATGGGCCCAGCAGGTAGCAGGAGCAGCGCTAGCCTTGGCTAACAGCCAGAGCTCCAGGGGCCCGGGGCTCACAGGCCCCTGTTTTGGAGGGCCCACTTAGGCTTGCCAGGGCAAGTAGGGATGCCCAACATGAGGACAGTATGTCATCCAGTGTTGTTCATTGGACATTTAGATGAAAACCTCTTTTCATTAGGGATAAACAATGAACATGAAATGTGTAGACAAACAGTTTCTTTTTGTTTCAGTTTTACAAAACATATCAAAAATAATTAACAAACATAGTTTTGATTAACGTTATTTCATTGTCTGTATTTCTCAAGATTTTCTCAAAAGCAGCCAACATAAAAAAGGGTTTTGGTTTTGGGACACTGACTGCAGTCAAATTGTGGGTGGGGAAAATATGGCTAGCCTCCAGACAAACATTTGTAAACTTTGTCTGTGGCTTGTTAAGTGGTCTCATTGAGTTTTTGGCAGTGGATCCATCAAAGAATTTCTAGCTCTAGTTGCCAGTGTGGTCAGCAAAATAGGAGCTTAATTCTCCAGTCGTGTTCATACAAATTTCAAAACTCAAGTCGTGCAATTCCGTAGATCAGATATTCCAGCTGTTGAAAGCCTGAAGGTCTGTTCTGTATAACTATCATAGAGGGGAAAAAGCTGGGATGCTAGGTAAAATGTAAATAAAAATGAAATCTCTTTATTTTGAATCCAAAACTAGAAACATGCTTTAAAAAAAGGTGGGACAAATATAAAATACTATAAAGATTCTAATAACCCAGAGGCAACATTGGAAATGTTCCCAATGTTGCCAACTTGTTTGTGCCTGAGTTCATTTAAGATTTATGCAAACTGGAAAACTGTCCCCGTGGTCGGGCCATCAGAAATGTTTTATTCCTTTTGAAAATGATGGGAAAATCATGGCCTCCAGGGTAAAGTGAAGAACATCCAACATTATTAGTACACAGTTCAAAATTTAGAATCCATAATGATGCAGTGAGGCGTCGGTGCACATAGAATAGGTAGCTTGGAGATCTGTAAAGGCACAATTAATGCTGAATACAGGTGCTTCTGTTCAGCTAACACTTGGGGAACACCCTGTTTAGCACTTTCTGGGGATATTACAGCATCATAGCTCCACAGTAAGAGAGTCTTGGTGCAGGGAGAAATCATTTGGTGTCATATGAAATGGCAACTGAGCAGAACTGTTCACATAGGTTCCCAAATGCTTGGAGAGCATTGCCAAAAGAACAGATTATATCAACTTAAAATATGTTACTGGTATCCAGTGATGGGAATAACGGCGTTACTAACAACGTTACTTTTTTTCAGTAACGAGTGATCTAACGAATTACTATTTCTATCGTTGCAACGCCGTTACAGTTACTAGCAAGAAAATGCGGTGCGGTCGCGTTACTATTTTTCAACAAACAGACGGTTGAAGCTGTCTTCAGTTTACCGCATCTTATATCAGTTGCACAGAAGTAGCTGTAAGTAATCTGGGCGCTACAATATATAAACAATATATACGCGGCGTTTTTTCCTCAATAGTTTCGTCAGTTTACTGTCTAAGGACAGCGCTAGCAAGAACTCTCTGCTTATGACCAAAAAAACCAAAAAACAAAACAAAAAACAGCCCATTGGTGTTGGTGGAAAAATGCACCATGTTGACCAATGAAAAACTGATATGGCAACATGACATTTGGTTGTTTAGGAAGAGGGGGAAGTTTTAGGAGTGACGGCGAGAGAGAGAGAGAGAGAGAAAGAAAGACAGCAGAAAAAGAGAAAGAGCGAGTTTTGAGATGTGAGAGATTTGTGACGTTTAGCGTGTTTGGAGTGTGTAGTTAATGTGTTGTCTTGTGCAGTTAGTGTGTAGTGTTGTGGATAGTTTTGTGTTGTGTGTCAGAGCAATGAGGGACTGCTGTCTCCAGGTAGAAAAAGGAGTGATATACCTGCTGCTGTCAAACCTGCAGGTATATGTGATGTTCTCCTTTATAGTGGACAGAAATATTTGGAGTGGCACAAATAATTTGTGTGGCATCTTATTGAATGCAGAACAGCTGATTGTTATGTAAATAGTTTGAAATGGTTATTTAAAAAAGGGGTAAAAGGTAAATGGCTGCAAATAACTTTAAAATTGACAATTTATATTTGCATTTAAAGTTATGAAATATGATTCATTAAACATGTTTGTGGTTGTTACAGTAAAAAATATAACTTTTTCTACTCGGATTTTATGTTTTTTTGTCTGATTTTAGATCAATTGTGTTAATACAGTATGTCAAAATGAAAACAGAACTGTACATTCAGAAACGTGAGGTTGTGCTGAAAGCATGATACCAAACAAGGCAAAGTAAATCGTTTTTAAAGGTGAAATGTAGAGGAAAAATCAAAAGTAGTTAAAAATGGCCAAATATAAACTGGACCCCAGAGGGTTAAACATTTGTTTTAAAGTAATGCAATAGTTACTTTTGAAGTAATTAATTACTTTTAGAATCTTGTAACTCAGTTACTTTTTTGAAGAAGTAACAAGTAACTATAATTAATTACTTTTTCAAAGTAACGCCCAACACTGCTGGTATTAAACTTTAAAAAATGTCTGTGTAAAGTTTTTATTTAAATATAGGTTAAGCGCTCTGAAATCATTGGATCTGTTTGTGTTTTCATTTTACAAAGCCCCTCACCTTTTTTTGGAATCGATGTCACAGGACACCCATAGTGTGTGTTTTTCTATATCTGGTGGAGTGTAATGGGTGAGCCACAGTAAGTGTGCTGTGATTGTGAAACAATGGTGTCTGGTTACATAATAAGCTGTTGTCTTCAAAGACAGCGTAACTCCATCCGTCAGAGTAAAGAAGAAACAGCCTGACACACTGCTAGGTTTCACCAGAAGGCCTTAGGCTGTAAACAGGAATGGGTGGGTGGGTGGGGGGTAACAACATTCCTGAAACACTATCCAGATGCAAAGCAGCACACCTCAGGGATGACGGGGGGTCACTTAGATCCCACTGAGCGTTAGACTACAATAGGCTGATGTCACTGCAGGGCTGTTAGGTTCCTTGGTGGTTCTTCCACGTCACTGATGATGATCAGAACTGTGTAAACATAGTTAAACATTGTTTATATTATATTGTATATAGGAGATGTTAAGGTGTTCTTCTATAGGCTTCTTTTTTTATTACAGTGGCAAATACCTGTCCATTAATGTGCCTTCTCAAAGATGAAATGTTGTGTTAAAAGGTTACCGCCTGAAGGTATCCCTTTCAATACATCTGTCTGGATGTTGGCAGTAGTAAAGATCACCTTGTCTACGTTTACCACAAGATTGACACACTTCCTTTCCTTCTCCTTTTCTCTGTCTTTCTGTCTGTCTTCGTCCGTCTCTTTCAGCAACCAGAGAGTCAGCATTCGTCCATGCTATAGCTTCAGCGGGCGTTGCATTTGCAGTGACACGCTCATGTGCCGAGGGCACGTCGACCATGTGTGGGTGCGACTCCCACCACAAGGGCCCTCCAGGGGAGGGCTGGAAGTGGGGTGGCTGCAGCGAGGATGCAGAGTTTGGGGTGCTGGTGTCCAGGGAGTTTGCAGACGCCAGAGAGAACCGTCCAGACGCTCGCTCAGCAATGAATCGGCACAACAACGAGGCGGGACGCACGGTAAACACATTTACTATGAGGAACCTGCAGAGCTGCACTGTTATTTTTCTACTTTTCACATGAAAAATAATAACATTAACCAGCCAAAAATATGTGGGTACTTCAACATAATGTCCATATGAAAACCTTTAAAACCACAGATATTAACCTGCTGCTGTAAGAGCTCCCGCTCATCTCAGAAGGGTTTGCCCCAGTTTTTAGAACCTGGCTTTCACCCAGTCACAACAACAAAGTGAGGTTCAACACTGACACTGGGGGAAAAGTTCAAAGTTGATGTACAACTTAAACCCAAAGATCACTTGGAAATAAGAGTTAGAGAGCATAAAAAACAAAGATAGAACAGGTAATCAAAGTCAGTGTTTCTTTTTTAATCTTTCAGTTCAATTAAGTTTATTTGTATCGTATCAAATCACAACAATATTTGCCTCAAGGTGCTTTATATTGTAAGGTAAAGACCCTCTGATAACAGAGAGAAAAACCAAATATTCAGACAACACCTCTATGAGCAAACACTTGGTAACAGCGGGAAGGAAAAACTCCCTTTATACAGGAAGAAACCTCAGACTCAGGGAGGAAAAAATGACAAAATATCTAAAAAATAATGATTATTTATTATCTGAATATTTAGCTCAGTTTTAGTATTAGTTTACATGTTTTATGTGTTTTTAGACTAAATGTACTTGTCAGATGAAGAAATTACAATACAAACCTTTACAGCACTCTGATAAACCATGTTAGTTAGTTACAATTATTGGTCAACGTTTAAACCACGACAAAAAGCTGAGTGAAAATATTACTATTTTGGATTACTGATTGTTCATGTGACAGGCATGAATTTGGTACTTGACTTGTCCTCACAATCCCAAGTTTCCATCTGAAAATGAGCACTTGACTTTGATTGACTGGTTAATTACTGATCTAAGCAACATTCATCTACCCGCCATGCCCCCACACCTTGCCTTTCATGCCTTGCATCCCAATGAGAAATTCCCCGACAGTCAAATAACCCAAGTGAGCTGGGGGAGGGGGGGGAAAGCAAATCAGCTCAGTCTTAAAACATCACTGGCTGCTGTCACTGCTGGGAGAAAACAGGCTGCTCGCTGAGAGGCAAAACAGGGGGACCACACGGCAACAAGACAGCCCTTTGATGCGCACAGCAGCAGTCAGAGCGACCACAGGAGCTCGCTGAACAGAGGTAATGTCGGAGGAGTCACAAGTCCTCTCCACCTGGCCCTCTCACGCTTCGTTATTTAGCCCCGAGGGCCTTGGATTTGATGTTGGCATGACAAGCTCACGGTGTGATGTCACTGGTCCACTTTTCTCCCCTCCACTCACCCAGAGGTGCCACAGCCACCTGCCTTCCGCCCCAGCTGGGGGATTTCAGCAGCTAAATATAACTGTTGAGCTAAAGCACAACACAATGAAAAACCGAAAACATAAAAACACGCCCCACGGGAGCATACTCACAATGTGAGCCAATAACTTCAGAGAGAATTAGCAGCAGCGCAGAGCCTCCATACTCCACAGCTGCATGACACTTCAATAAAGTGCAGCCACTGGCATATTGTTTTTCTTGGCCTGCTTTGCAAGGCTTTAGTGGTTTTGTTAGTCTGCATTACTGAATTCACTCTAAATCTCTGAGCATAAAGCTTTACCAGATCTTGTTCCGTTGTGGCAGCTTCCAAAACAGTTATCAAACTAAGACCAGCACATTTTACACTTCAGAGCAGTGCGCTGCACAAAGAGAAAAAAAAATCATAACTTGTTTCTACCCGGAGGACAACAGCTGTAGTTAAAATCTCACCAACCTCACAGCTCCAACGTTCTGTCAAAAAAAGCGTACTTAAAGATTTATTGGCTAGGTGAGAATTCATTTTAATTTTTTGGAGCATACCGAACATATACAGACAAAAAGTGATCTGTGTATTTAAGAAGCGCACTATCCCTTCATGCAGTGACTCAGGATTGTCAGTGAAATCTGTTCTGAATCCAGCTGGATGAGGCAGATTTTCTTTTCTGGGCAAGAGTTATGACGCTCAAGAGATGATGCTTTAGTGAGGAAAAGTGTTATTAGAAAAGCTTAAAAATCTTGGATGCATGCTGAGATGCCAAATATGTGGTTTTTACTTTATTTCAGTCACTATAGTCAAAAGAAGGTTGTCATTTCCATCTGCAGCAATTCATATTTGGACGTATGGTTCATTTCTGGGCCTCCCAGCGCCTCCATGTGCAGCTAAGACAAAGAAAGTAGTGAGAAGACCTATTAAAAGGACAGAAGAGACACTGACAGCAGATATTACACAGATTATCAGAGAAACGGTATGAAAAGGAAGCACTGAGGTAGAGGAGGGTTGCAAAGTGGCTTGCAGATGCACAATAGGTGGGCTAAAGCAAGTGTGAGTACAGCCTCGCGTTGCAATTAGGTGATCTGTTGACACTGTGGCCTACCTAAACTAATGCTGTCCTCAATATTAACCCTTTCAAGCCTGGGAAATAATCGCCAGGACATTTAAATGTGTTTCTTGAACTGTCGGACACATTTTTAAATAACGAATTAAATATAAATTTAAATATATGCGTTTTAATTTGTATAATATTTGCCACATCTAGCATTTTTTTGCAAAATTTGAAAAAGGGAGAAAACATTTTCCCACGCACAGACTTTTATTCTGGTTTCTTTTCTCATTCTCAGACTATCCTGGACCACATGCACCTGCGCTGCAAATGTCACGGCCTTTCTGGAAGCTGCGAGGTGAAGACGTGCTGGTGGGCGCAGCCGGACTTCCGCATGCTGGGCGACTACCTGAAGGACAAGTATGACAGCGCCTCAGAGATGGTGGTGGAGAAGCACCGCGAGTCTCGCGGCTGGGTGGAGACCCTGCGAGTCAAGTACGCCTTCTTCAAGCACCCCACTGAGCGCGACCTGGTGTACTACGAGGGCTCACCCAATTTCTGCGAGCCCAACCCAGAGACGGGCTCCTTTGGGACGCGCGATCGTGTCTGCAACGTGTCGTCGCACGGCATTGAGGGCTGCGACCTGCTGTGCTGCGGACGCGGCCACAACACCCGGACTGAGAAACGCAAAGAGAAGTGTCACTGCATCTTCCACTGGTGCTGCTACGTCAGCTGTCAGGAGTGTGTGCGCGTCTACGACGTACACACGTGTAAGTGAGACAGACAAGCTGACTGCTGGACCTTCAACTCCTCACCTCCTGCATGACTTCCTTGATTCCCCCCCCCACACACACACAAGCGCAGTCAAAAACATATTCATCCACACACATTCAAGCCCTAATGGGTAATGGCACATCAGTAATGGATACTTCTGTACCATTTTTTGTACAAACCATGCACAAGAATCTATCTTCCAAACCACTACCCCCATAACTACATAATATCTGAGCAGAATGTGTCCCTTGTTGACCTGATGGATAACTTGGTCCACTCTCACGGGAAGAAGCTAGAGTTGTGCCACTCTCCCCTCGTTCGTCCTCACCCTGCAGCATTGGGCCATGACTACCCCTCCCTTCCCCTTTGTCTTTATTTATTTCCCACCCTTCATGCCAACACAGCGTTTTCGGCATGTACAGTAACACTTTTACATGTGAGATTAATGCAGTAAAAAAGAACAAAAAAAAAACAGTGACTCTCCTTGCTTTTGAGTAAAAAGCATCTTCTAACTAACACCTCACTTCTCCAGCCAGTCTGGTTGGTTTACCTTTTTGTTGTTGTTGTTTTTTAACTTAACCAACCTCTCTACCCAATCACTTACTCTTAAGTGATACTGAACACGTCAGCAGCCCCAGGAAACCATCACTTTGTAACTACTGAACTGAACTGAACTGAGGCACTGGAAGTGCCGCAGTCCTGTCCTTTCTAAACTACTGAGCTGATCCCTTCCTTCCCTGCGGACTGACTACTGCGACAGTCAACTAGAAGATATGTGCTTCAGTCTGATTTTTTAATAAACCCACATTTCTGAAATATTACCACTGAGCTGGGGTTTGAGGTATGCAGGAGGAGGCATGCTCGTTCTGCTAACTAACAACCCGTGCACATGTATTTATGTGCACTATTCATAACTCCAGGTGGTAAACATTTGAGCATTGTTTATGTGAGCAAATTCTTCTTGGTTGCAAGCTAGCAGTTCTTATGAATGACGGCTCTGTTACCACATTCACCCTGTAAATCGCTCATGGTTTCTACAAATGTCATGCAACTTTACCATTCAAACTTACGGAGTCTGGGGGTAAAAACTAACCACAGAAAAGATCTGATTATATGTATGAAGGTCACCTATTATGGCTGTGTCATTATGAATTTATGCATCAAACTTGAGTCCAGCTTATGTCCAATATTAACTCTGGTGTTTTGTTTTGTTTTATATCACTCTCAGTGCAGAAAAACATTTGTCTCAACAAAAATCTTTTACTTCTGGGAACTAAAGGGAAAGAAAATAAGGGGATATGTGACGACACGTGGAGACAACATGGGCTGAGAAAGATCTGATTGGCTGTCACATCCTTCCATCTGTGTTTTCAGTCAGCTGGACAGTTGAGGTTTTCAAGGTTGATTTATGAACTCGTATTCTTGTCAGTACACCCCGAAACACTCCTGCCGTGCTGTTTTGGTTTTTAGAATATTGGGAAAAACAAATTACTGCCATTTAATCAAAAGATTGCTTTTCATAGACATCAGTGTCAGCACATTGTGACTTGCAACAAAAGGAACCGGTTTAAAGACCACTAACAAAAATTGCTATGATTTGCGGGTGGATTGTAAAGACTGCCAGTTCATGAAGTTTAAAAAAACGTCTGATTCTGAGAACATGAAACGTAGAACGGATGATTTATAAGGGATGTGTATGTGCGTGTGCATGACAAGTGACTACAGAAGAGGATGGATGGACCGACAGACAGCGAGCTGGCTCTTCACAATGGTGGAGCAAAGCAAGAGAGGTTTCACACAACATGTTCTGACAGTCCCACCTGCTTCCTATCAATTATATTCAACAACAAACACACAAGTTACCCAGTAGTGTGTAGGCTGTCCTCTCTTTGGGACATAGCTTAGTGTTCACGTCATCTTCTACACAGCCCTCCCTACCTGAACCTACCTTTCTGTGTTCAGTCCCCCACCCTACCAAGACCCCCAAAGGCCCCTCATCTTTCCCCGCTATATCCAAAGTTTTGTACAAATGTTTTAAAGTTGAATAATTCCCTTTTTATTTTATAATCGTAAATGTTATGTTTTTATAAATATTATTTATTATACAATGTATATATCTGTATGACTGAACTAAGATTATATATTTGAAGAAGAAAACCTGTGTCATGTTTCTTTATGCTTGCAAAGGTACACTCAAACACACGCCTCACTTTTCTAAATGAAGTTGAAATGCAGGCTGAAACAAAGGTCTGTTAAATACTCCGTCCTTTGATGCAGTATTCACTTACTTAATTTGATTCCACTTAAAGGAGAATTTTAATTATACTTTATTATTATTATGGTACTGTAGAAAAATCCCGTGAAAAAATAAACTCCTATCGAGTTTTTTTGTGTGACTGTATATAAAAGACGGGCTTCTCCACATTAAAGTCTCCCATTGGGTTTATGAAGTTAGAGGGTTTTGGCTGTTGGTCATCTTGGTTGTTTTTGAAGAGGCCATATTTGGATGAGAACAGAGAGTTATTATTAATGTGCTCCTTCACGCTCTGCCTCTAAAAGACGACATTTGACCACCTCCCTTTATCTTTAATGACACCTCAGTATATATCAATAAAGACGTGGTTTGATGACCATTAAAACTAATTTCCGAGTTTTTGTAAGGATGGCTGCATAGGCAGGGACCAGATTATTTCTGATATACACCGAGTCAATTTTTTCTATAAGCAGGCCTAAAATACAACAGAGATCGTTCAGTTCAGAAAAAAGCTTTAAGTTATTCCTAGTAGGCTTTCAAGGGTTATGAGCTAAACAGTCAAATTTCCAAAGTCGGGAAGTCATTTGTTGGGTACTTTTGCATTGTAATCTGAAAACGACATGTTTGTGACATGTTGCATCTTATTGTTTAATTTTAAAATTATACCAGATTACTTCTAATTATTAACTTTACCTGATCTGTGTCACTCTATTTTGCGGGGCAAGTAGGAGCTACAGCCTAATGCTGAACGACAAATCCAATGCAATCTCCCTCATAAAGACAAGAGGCTAAACTTTTTTCGTGATTAACCGAATATTTCTTTTCCAACTTGAGTAGACGTGTATGTGACTTTTTCCAGCTACACAATCACATCGCATTGGTTGCACATTTGGTATTAGCTAGCAAAACATTGATGCAGCTGTTATGATGCCATCAAGTGGTTATAAACACAGAAGGAAAGTCTTTACAGAGGTCAAGTTAGAAAGTAATTGTTCCATAGATTTTTATAGGACTGCAAATCCTCTTGTAACTACAGGTATCACCATCATGTGGCCATAAAAAGAATGCAGGTTTAAAGCACAGCTTTGTCCATCTTTTATACAGTCTTTGGTCCAGATACTAGCTAATAAATGCTAAAGAACAAACATAGAAAACACTAAAATTCAAACAAAGTACACAGACCACTGGTTTAATTTTGTTCTCTGTTGGATCTATATACAATATTGTCTACTCGACTGGCTAGTGCTGTTGCTAGGATTTATATGTGGTATCCCTGCATTGCTCTGCAATTTCACATCCAAAGCTTTCAGTTGCGGTGGAATTTTTATCATCAGGTTGATCTGCTCTCTTCAAGTAGGTTTGAAAAAACTATGGTAGAAGAAGCAACTAGAAATGTATAGTAGGAAACAATAATACTGAAGGGGTGAATCACAGTCATTGCAGGCTGTGCTGACGTGACATGTAGTTACTCATATAAGTTTTGCTCAACATACAGATTTAATCCAGAAGGATAAATCCCACTTTAGCTGCTCTAAATTTGAGCATGTTAACAAGAGTGCATGGGAACTAACTCACTTTAAGAGGCAGCCTCTAGTGGTCATTTAGTGAACTGCAGACACTTCCATGCACGTGTCATTTTTTCAGCTCCAGAGATATCCGTTGCCACCACTGAGCAGAAACACATGCATGAGCCATTCTTTGGAAGTAGGTAGGTTATTCTGATTCAAACCCACAAACTGCATGAAATGTATATGAATCTAAAGCTGAAAAGAGTCTCAAAGGACTCTTAAAAACTACTGCTGTTGATCCAGTTAGAACGAGCAAATGAACTATCACCATGGCATCTGCTTAATCCAGTGATCTCCTGGAGTCCTTGATAATACACTGGCTACTACTTAGGATGAGGTGATCTCTTTATAACGAAAAATATGTATGTGCATGAATTCAGCGTCCCATAATTCACAAGTTTTAGCTCAAATTTAATCTCACTTGCAGAAAATACAAAAAAGAGAAAAAAAATAAAATGATACAGCAACATCATTTTGATTTTCTACTAATATCTCAAGCAACATTTTGCTGCTTTTTTACTACAATCCTGGAGAACTGCATCAAGAAACGTGCACACATGCAGCAGTAGCTCCTCCATAAATGGCTGAGTGTTTTCTTGCTAGGCTCTACAATCATTGCTCAACCCAGAAGCCGTGGAGGTTAACCTCAAATGTGTGAATGGGTTCATCTCTTCTCAAATATTTCATAATTAGGAGGTAATTACACTAAGTGATAGTTATGACATTCTTATGATTTCAACAGCCATGAGAACATTTAATAGTTAACTTTTTTGTTTTTCTTGGGAGCAGCAATTTTTTACATGCTACTGTGGAAAACAGACAGCTTTTTGGACGCACTGAACAGCATCTGAACTAAACAGCAACTGAAAACCTACATTATAACAATGGAACACACAGCACAAGTTCCTTTTTAACGTCCCTTTAAAAACAACATTAACTACAGATACTACAACGTTTTTTTGTTAGCAATATTATTTTATTCATACAATAAAAAGATCAGAGGCAAGGAAATGTGCAACATAAGAAAAGAAGTCATGGAATGATCTCTTCCTACAAATAAAGTCTCTATAAACAAACATTATCATAATTAGTGTTTGTGCACATGTACTTTGCCCCGACTCTTTTTGTATACATATATATAAAATCCCAATGGAGTGCTAGAGGCATCACAAAGAGATTGCAGCACAAGCAGACACCCAGATACAACAAGCACTGTGCATATCTCTTATTTTACATTATCACATAATGCTGCAGAGGAGGAGACTGCCTGCTTGGTGTCTGCAGCTCAGAGAAGCACGCAGAGCTTCAGGGATGAGAAGGATGTCGAGAGATGGGATCTATATCTCGTTTGCTTCCTCCTGCCATCCTTTATCAGTCTTCTGATCCTCTGCAACTGAGTGAAGAGAGAGAAATAAAAGTGAGAGGAGGCAGGCGGGCAAAGGAGGCATGCTGCCACAGGAGAGCACCTGTCTAGTCGACCTATTTTTAGGCACGCTGTGCACCAGCTATACCATAAGCCTCTGATGCCGCGATGAGAAACAAAGCTCCCGCTGCTTGTTGAAAGACTTGTTGTTTATCACCGTGGGCACCGTCCTCCCGCGGTTCATTTCAGAAGGCAAGGTTAGCAACTTAGACACATAACTTTCTTAAACTTTGCCCTGCGTTTTTTTAATGATTCAGATAAAGACATGGAAGGATAATAACTTTGTATTCATTCACCTAGAGAACGTTTATGGTGCCAACATTCTGAGCAAAATCATTGTCAGAACTGAACAACACCCAATGCACGTCACAGTTTTACAAGCATGCATAGTCAAGGTAAAAAGAAAGCACGCCCTCTTTAAATTCTAAGGTTTTATGTCTCAGGACATAATAACGATAATCTGGTCCTTAACAGGTCTTAAAATGCTGGAGATTTAGAGCAAAACATGACATATAACAGCATGTCATTTTTTTTAATGAAGTCAAAACACAGAAGCAGCATGCAGAGTAAATACAACCTCACTAATTCCAAGTTTCAGGACCTTAATAAAAGCAGACGTTTTGGCAGTTTGCTGGTCTGGAGCATTCAGGTGTGTTAATGCCACAAAGGAAACATCAGCAATGAGATTAAAGAAGCAATTGTTGCTCCATCGATCTGGGAAGGGTTTAATTTTTAAACAATTTCAGAAAGAAGTAGAAAGCATTCAAGATAGGTGCCAGTGTTCCCAGGAGTGGATCCAAGAGCTCCTTCTCAGGCTCCACAGGCCTCGGTTAGCATATTAAATATTGAAGCTCATGACAGTAAAATTATAAAAAGATTGAACAAGTATGGCTTGTTTGGAAGCGTTGCCAGGAGACATGTCTGTTCTCTCCAAATAAAGAACATGGCAGCACAGCTACACGCGCGGGGACACCGCCGTGATGGCATGTTTTACAGCCACGAGACCTGGGCCCTTGTAGTCATTCGGGTACTCATGAACTCCAATGCATACCAAAGTATTGTAGGTCAGCGGTCCCCAACCGTTTTTGTGCCACCGACCGGTTTATGTCCGACAATATTTCCACAGACCGGCCTTTAAGGTCTCTCTGATAAATACAACAAATAAAACCAGTACTAGTACCAAAAAAAGGAAGATTTATTCATAACACACGGAAAAAGACCCAGGGAAACTTAGATAACGATAAAAACGATTAAAAAAAATAACGATAAAACCCCTGAAAACCGTCAATTTCACACCCGAGCCTCAACTCTCGGGGCTCGGTACCAAACGACTTACGGACCAGCCAGGGGGTTGGGGACCGCTGTTCTAGAGTAACATGTGAGGCCATCTACCCAACAGCTGAAGCTCGGCCAAGACTGGATCATTCGAAAAAAATCAAGGTGTTGCAGTCCAGGCCTCAAAAAGTTCTGTAAAGAGCGGTGCATAAAAAATGATCGCAAACCTCAATGAACTAAAGTGACTTTGTAAAGGGAGTCAAAATTCCTCCACAATGATATGAAGGCCTGATAAAGTTATATAGAAAATGGTTACGTCAAGCTGTTCCTGCCAAACGTGTCTCCTCAAACACCTGAACAATAGGGGGTATTCAGTTTGTTGGGTTTTTTTTACAGTAGTGTTTGGTGCCCTGTGGAAGTGTTTTTATTGTGACAATTTTTTCGTGTGATGCTTCCGATTCCACGCACGCACAGATTAGCTGTAAAACTACTTAGTCAAAGGTAAGTTTGGTAATTCAGTTTTGAGTCAGCACATTTTAACGACATTCTCTGTTATTCTGTGGTTACATCTGCTTGACTGGACTCGCATAACGTTATTTCGAAACTTTGACTGTGACTCTTCAAAGAGTGGAGTCACAGACTTTCACATCAGCTCTCCTCAACCCTCGACAGGATATGATGAGTAAAAAAATGTAACGTTTTAGCTTAAAGCGGCCTCACCGTTGAAGGATGCCTCTATTTCACCGCGTGGCTCCACTGAGTCTAGATTGCCACAAACTTATCAGAAACCAGTCTGCAGAGGGAGAAAAAGGACAAAATGTGTATTATAAATCACACTTGGTACGATGATCAAAATGTAAACACTTTGTGCTTCTGACTAACTTTTTCCTTTCTGCTACATTTGTAACTGACAGCTGGTGAAAGTGACAGATGTGTGTGCGGTGTGAGTGTTCAATGTCAATGCCGATCCTGCTCTGGTGATGTGGTTAGAAACAGGAAAGGAATACTTACGCTCCTTCTTCCTGCAGCAGACTCACGAACTTCCTAACTCTGTAGTCAGGATCCATCTGAAAAGACAGATATGCTTGCTTAGTGCTAACAGTCACACGATAAAATAACTATATATTTATTAGCAGGTTCTTTGTGAACATGCACGGGTTTCTTCAGGTGTTAAACATCACAGCGGCATGCTATCAACGACGGCGGGTCCTGGAGTTCATGTTTCAGTTTGGATTGAAGAGAAGGGGAGGGAAAAGGAAGCAAAATTAATGGGAACCTATGCAATAACTTACAGTATGTCTGGAATCGCCTGTAGCAACCAGAGTTAAGACATGAGAGCAGTCAGAAACATTGGAATGAGAGGAAAAAAGATAAAGACCGCAAATGTGTACGTGAGTGCGGCATGTCTCGGCAAACACAGGTTCATACTTCTTCAGGCTCAGAATGGGGTGTGTGTGTGTGGGGGGGGGGGGGGGGGGGGGGGGGGGGGGGGGGCACTGAGCATAGCTGCATTGGAGCATACCACAGCAATTACACAGCCCCAACAAACAGGCTGCACACATAGGCAACATAACAGAGACACAGTCGGGAGAAGAAAGGAGCTAATGGTGTGATTTAGGTTTGTCTGATGCAGCTGGTGGGATGTCCGTCATCTGTTTGGTAAACAAATATTACTTGAAATATGAGGTTTTGAGCAGCAGACATCTATTAGCTGGAGTGAAACATTTCAAGTTTTAAAACTTTACTTCAGGAGTTTAGAAATATCTGAGAAATTTGTAAGAAACAAGGGAAAAACATGAGAGAAGCAAAGAACGAGGTGATCATTGGAACGTAGATTTCC